>NC_046220.1:66516515-67141515 GCF_011004875.1 Balearica regulorum gibbericeps
AGATTTGGATTAAGCCTTTAAGCACAGCCTATAGGAAGATCCAGTGGTGATTGCATAGGACCTTTATTGACAGCAATGGTGGAAAATATTGTGAAGACTCTTCTATAGGCATATCAGACAGAAATGGATTAGGAACTGCTTTTTCTGTTTGGTTAGCTCTTGTTTGGTTTCAGGCTCTATTAAAAGCATTTGGAATTAGCTGGAGCTGGAGACACTACCAAGAACTCTGAGACAACATATAGTATTATTTTACCCAAACTTACATTAACCTTGAAATTTGAGTGAGAGCAGTAATTTGTCCTTCAAATCAGTTTGGGAGGAAGTGTAGTGGGGGAGAATCATTCACCCTCTTTTAAAGCAGGGCTATGTTGTCAGTTTTAGATTATCTAGACATGTGTAACTTCACTGCATTGGCAGAGGTATCAAACACTGCTGGCACCTTCCCTTTTTTCTGAGGACAGCATTTTTCAATTTTCTGAAGAAAAAAATGTTTTGGCTCCATATAGCAATAAGTTTGATATTGAGTTGACCTAAACAATTATTTTGGGGAAAAAAAAAAAAAAAGTGATGATCCCTGCAAACCTTAAAAACTTCCAAAATGGGCAGACTGTGACAGCTATGAAAGGATCGAGATTGGTTCCTCTATACAAAAAAACCTTTCAGCAGCTTGAAGAGGTAGGAAGGTTGCCCTGAAAGACAGTCTTAAATGGTTGCCATGAAAAAAACAGGCCACACAGAAAATATTTCACAATGAGAAGTTGAACAATGCCTGCAGAATAATAAACTACCAGTGGACAATGATGTGGAGTAAAAAGCAAGCATTCAGCTTCAGCTGTTACCTGAAGTTTGTTTTGCCACTTAAAAAAATCTTCAGAAAGGGAAATAACATGGAACCATCTCTACCTACCTGATTTCTATCGCTCACATGCCTTGCTTTCTCTAGAGCTTGAGGTCTGGTGAGGCAAACAGGACACAGAAAAGGGAGCTGCACATAAGCAGAGAAGAGAGAGAAGAACCCAGACATAAACTGAAAGAGCTTCAGTAATGAAGAATGTCATCTACTATCACACGTATTCCTTCCCACAAGCACTTGCCATGAATACCAAAAATTGACAGCAAAGCCTGGCCTGCAGCAAGATTAATGGATTCATGTCATGAGGACATTCTAGGGGATGTTCCTGTGGATAAACCCAACATTTGGATTTGGTCTGTAAGCAAATACTCAGAGCTCTCTGGGGCTTGCAGGACGTTTTATGTTGCCAGGCAAACAAATAACCTTGCAACTATTTCCCTAAGAAGAATACATGGCAGCTATACTGCCAGATGTGTTTTGACAGAGTTTGGGGTTCTGGGATTTTCTCTGCATTTTCCTATGAGAGGCCATAAAATGGCCAAAAATTAAGTCCTCTCATTTAAGCAGGTAATTACACCACTTTAAAGACTTAATCAGACAATTTTAGGTTTTATATGAGAGGCTCTTTTTACTTTAGATCTCAGACATGGCATAATGATTTCAACCAGCTGCATAGCTTTGAGCCCAAGAGGCAGGATTAGATTTTTGGTTTGCTATTTTTTGGGGGGGAAGGGGGAGGAAAGAGATTTGGAATTAAAAAGTCAATCTCCACGTGAAACACCTACAGCAAAAACATGGAGCCAGTTCTTATTGGTACGGTTCTCAGAGCAGACAGATGTACGCAAAGTCCCATCTCTTTTGCGTTCAGCTTCCCTCAGTGAAAGAAGAAAACATCTTTTTGGATGCTGTTAATTGACAAATGAGTTGTGCTCAAGGTAAAAGATTGTTACAGTGAAAAATTCATTTAATTTAGAATTATATCATACAGACCAGGGGCTGCCTTGTATAAGACATACAACAGTTGCCAGACTGAGTTATTAGGTAGCTTATGGACCTCTTCAGGTGTCTGGGAACATCTTTTCAGCTAAAACTGTAATTTGTTCCTTGTTTCAGAGAGTATTG
This sequence comes from Balearica regulorum gibbericeps, assembly GCF_011004875.1. Lineage (NCBI taxonomy): Eukaryota > Metazoa > Chordata > Aves > Gruiformes > Gruidae > Balearica > Balearica regulorum. The sequence continues at coordinate 66,518,491 of NC_046220.1, forward strand.
TCTATTAACCTACCCCATCACAGTTTTCAAAGGTCTTTGACCATAAGATGTTTTCTGACTTCATTGGATTTCTGCATGATCCAGATTATAGACTTTCACCTTCCCACAGTAGTGTAAAAGAAAGAGCATTCTTTGGTCCAGTGACTCAAGGCTGAAGAAGATCATGACTGTTCCTTAGAGTGCTACAACTCTCTTGCAAAAACATCCTTGATCATTAGACCAATAAACTCAGTATAATAAGGTTAATATAAAATACCAACACATATTTTACCCTGGAAAATAAAACAGAATTCCAGTTTCTAAATATGAAGGGAGGTGAGGGTGAGGTGTCCCACATTTCATGTAAAATCTTTTTTCTAAAGGTACTTCAGCTCATTTATCTATTCATCTGCACTAAGGGAGGAGGCCTTGTGAAGTTCTTGGCATAAACATTATCCTCTTTTTATCACATGAGATGAGACTACACTATTTGTAAAACAATTTCAAAGGGAAAAAAATCTTCATAGAAGAGAAGCTGATTTATTGATAGGCTTAGGTAGTTTGTTATCAAACCTGTGTTTGAGGTTTAACTATCACTTTCATTTATAGCACTGACTTCAAAAGAAACATTTGCTGCATGAAAATATTAATTCCCCCCCCATCCTCCCTGACTTTTTCCTCAAATGCACCAAGAGCCATAATTTCTGCCAGACAGGAAAATATCACAACAATACTAAAATGGAAATTAAAAGTACTGAATTGCAGGACTGTAGATGAAAGGCTTAAACAGCAGGCGCACAAATGAAGCTGACTATCTCAAACATTACCTCCATGGACAGGTTTTGTCAGGCCTCAGAAATTCTTTTCATGCCCATCTCTCTCGGGAGGTCTTGTTGAAGCACTGAAGTGACAACAACCTGCTGAGCAGTACACCTCAGGGTTATTTTAGGCCATGCCTGGTCCGTACTGTGCACCACGAGCCTCTGCATAAGTTACTGTTTACATTTCTCAGACATGGCAGCTAACACCCAAGTAGGTCACCTTTAATGGACACAGAATAATAAGTCAATCAGGAAAAAAAAAAAATATAAGCATTAACTAAGTCAATGTCAACAGTTTTATAGCTGACAGAGCATATTGGCATAAAGATTTTTAAAATGGATCATGGCAGCCGGCAAGCAACCAAATGAGCAGCGTTTCCAATAGAACAGCAAGACAACACTTAAGTTTTTAGACTCTTAAATATTTATTGGATATTAAACATAAGTAAAGAAGAGAACTTGAAAGTTTTCCTAAAATTTTTTGAGACCTCAGAGAATCTACCAACCTGGAAAGGTAAGTGAAGAACACAAAATAAAAGACACCAATGCAAGTCGGCTAACCCATAACGCAAATAATTTTCACCTTGCAGTGTGACACGCCTATAAAATAAACAGTATCAAACATACACACAAAGGTAATTGAGGAAAAGAATTAAAGCATATAGGCAAGTCTTTTACTTTATAATCTTTGTCTCTCATCCCAAACGCAGAAATGTTAATTCTTAAGAGGGTATGCAAGACTTTCATTCCAAGACGGACACTGACTGACCTGCAACATCATCAGAGCTTGTTCAGAGCTGAGCAACACTGTAAATGTTTCTCCTTACCAAACCATGCAACACAGAGGTGATGATTGAAAACCACGATATCGAACTTGTAAGAGGGAGAGATGGAGATAGCCAGACTCAAACAAAAAATCTTTACAAAAACCACATAGATATCAGGAATGCTTGATTTTTAAATTCTCCTTGCTCTTGTTCCAGTAAACCTATCTCAATGCAGGATCATATGAAGACCAAAAGTATGCTTTTCTCAGCTAAAACGGTAATTCCTGCTGCACTGCCTTGAAGTAATGCTGTGCCTTAGTATTAACACCCCAACACACATTTACCACCTCTGTCTCCCACCTTCCTCCCTCCAGTGCCCACTGTGACTAGGCAGAATTATAAGTCCTTCATGGAAAACCAGGACTATCATTTGTTTGGCAGCTCTATGTCTACAGAGCGGCCTTTGTGTAGAGCACAGTAACAGACTTGAAGCCATATGAGCAGCAGCTTTCTGGAACGGGGAGATACGGAAGCAAGAGAGAAATATAACCCAGTTGCAGAGAGAGAGAGAGAGAGAGACACACACACACCACTCCACTCCCCCCAAAAAACCCCAGCCCTCATTTCATACTCTGAGTGACAAGATGTAGCTCAGCCAACTTAATTCTTTGGTTTTTCCCCAAAAAAGACCTGTCGTATATTTTCTTAGCCTTTGAGCCCTGTTTTCTCAAGGCACACATCTCCTCAGGAATGGTAACATATGCAGTTTTATTCTCTCTTTACATTAAGCCTCTGTTACATTTTCTTGTCAGGCCTGTCAGTGGCTATGACTGCTGCCTTCTTGCACCTCAACTTCATTTCCCTGGGGGAATCAGATAATGGCCATCACTTCATTCCCAGGAAGATGCAAGGGAAGGAGTTTGTTGCACACAAGACAAGAACTGAACCTTCACTGTAACCGTAATCAGGATGAGCACGCATGTGGGAATACGCAGACAACAACAAGGCTATCAAACAGAGTCCAGATAGTTTTGCACAAGAGATCTGTTCCAATAGCTGTCCTTGACTGAGGTAGCACTGGCAAAGAGCCCACAGCCCTGCAGGGGCAGCCAGCAGGGTTTGTCAAGATTTGCCTTTCTGATAAGTGTTTATTATTGGTACCCGAAGTTCAAGCTGACTTAGAAAATAAGTAATGCTTAAAATATTTCTTTAAAATAACAAGGTTTAAAAGCAAGTAGCAAAAATTGAGGCCTTGTAAAAGCAACAGTAACAATAGCAAAACCTTGAATGACCTGGTGTTGGAATTGATGATTTCCAAGAGGCTGAAGTCACTTTACTAATCTCATGTATATGACATGAGATTGCCTTAAAATGAGCCATGTTTCAAGCACACCTATTACAGGTCATGGCCTTGGACTGGAGTTTTAATTCCTTGTGCCATTAGTCTCACATCACCTGGCTGAAACTCCAGTGGCTGATCTGTTACAGGTCCTCTACCTCTTCTCTACACTGAAAAGTGAAGGACGGAAGGACAACTTCACAGGCAAGTACTAGCTTGCCATATCCTAATTTCTGAAGACTTTAGTTTGCAAACTAAACACTAAAAACCTAAACCCACAGTTTTGAAAAATACAATTAATTTTATACCTTATGTAAAAGGTTATGATTCCACACATTCCACATTTAAGTTTAACTGTTGGCAGGAGGAAGACAAGTTATTTCAAATCTTTCAATGAGGTGAGTTTCTCTTATGCTTTCAGAGCCTCTGGCACTCACCACTGCCATTGAGAGCCTAGACAGGATTGAATGAACCACAGGAATAAGCCCAAGCAGCAATTTCTGGATTTTTATGTTGAGGAAAATTGACTGTTTAAAGTTTGGACTCTGCAGAGTTCTAGTCAATAACTCTATTATACTGTCACATTCAGAGATCCCAAGGACCATACACAAAGTGTTAGAAGGAAGACATTTTCAGGTTTGAGAAAACCCATAAAGGGAACAAGACATTTCATCAGTGTCACACAAATCCACCTTTTCAGATACAAGCTAGAAAAAGCAGTTGCTTTGTCCCTCCCATTAAAATCCTTTTGCTTGCCATCATCTTTTTATAGTCTCTTCTGATTATACAAAATAAGCAAGCCTCCCTCTAGAGCTGGCAGGGCACCTATTATGATTGCTACAAAGGATTTTTCTCCCTACATGTCTTTCCTTCACACATTACCTTTTTCTTCAGCAGACCCACAGCTAGCAAAAAGGAGAGCTCAGACAATAGCAGCACTGGTGGGCTATCTCTAGGCCATTCCCATAAATATATTTCTATCCACATGACAGCTGTGCTGGAAGTGTAATTCCAAAACTATGTCTACTGCATTACCCTGTAAACACAATTCTGGGGAGGTTAGTTGAAAGGCATTTCAGCATTCTGGCACCCACACTCTGCAACCACAGAGGAGTTTCAGTTCAGATAAAGTACCTACATTTTATGGAAACAGCAAGGACAATTTCCATGGATTTAGCAAAAAGCCCCAACTCACAGAAAAAGTAAGGAAATTGGCACCAGGAACATTCTGCAAACAATTAGCACAATAAGCCCTTTGGCCCTATTTTCTCTTGTTATTCTTAGCAACTGGTATTTCCAGGAGTGGTGATACACTTAGCATCATAGGAGGAGTGAACAACAGGTTTCTCTAGCGGGTAGTAACTGGAAGCAAAATATGTACGTACTGGACAGGCCAGCTAGAAAAGCTGTCTAGCTGAAAGTCGTGCAATGTCTACCACTCTGTCTTCATTAAAATCTCTTTTGCAAAAATCTCCTTTTTCAGTGATATCCACCAATACAGCCAATCTACATTAGTCACAGTGTTGTGTTCTTACTAAATAATTTTAATCATTCCCTTAGAAAGAGAGCTGTGCCCTGAATTTTTCAGTACATTGCTTGTCTGATTTTGTTTTCTTTAGCTTGTAGACTTTTATGTTATCAGTATTTAACATATGCATGGGAACAGAAAAATGATCTGAAGGATTTTGATCCTCCATTTTTATACATAAGTGAACTCACTTATCATCTCTCATTTTTTTTATTCTGAAAGCAATGCTAGTACAAGAGTTAAAATAAGCAATTACTTTAAATATAATGATCTCTAAAAATCTGCTCAACTAAAACAAAGTAAATATTATTCACTAGAAAGGAAAAAGATCTTGAAATACATCTTCAGTCAGGCTGCTGTACTTTCTATATTGGTTTTAATGCTGAAATATAGTAATTTCTAACAGCACATGTTGTCTCAGCATGACAGAGAGTTCAGAATCACTTCTCTTATATGCTGGTCTCAAAAAGAGAGATGCCAGTGCTTTACTCTTACTAGATTTAATGATGTATTGGGCATGCAAGCCTCTGGAGAGGAAAGGTAGGTGCATTAATATTGACAGAATTACTTCTTCTTCCCATTCCAGGATATGGTAATGTTTTACAGAAAAGGACGTGCCCACCATACCCTCTCATCCACATATATAAAGGGAAGTAAATTAAAACCCATACTCCCAAAAGTCAACCACAAACATAATGATGGGTTGTAAAAGCTACCTGTAAACAAGCAAATAAAAAAGCCAGAGTCATCATGCTATATTGCAGCTCCTCCTATTTGGCTGTCCAGGTGCACATACATCAACTTCTCATGATACACAGTCTAACCCAGCTATGGAAAACAGCCCTTTTCACATGAAAGGTGGCTATAAAAACAGTTTTAGGAACAGCAGAAGTGTGTGCCCTCTATGCTGTAGGAGCTAATACAGAGATCACAAGACAATTTTCTTTTTAAGAGATCATATGCTTTTATACAGCATATGAACGTATTTGTATAGCAATATAAACTGAAGGTGTTTCGGGGCCCAGGTGATCATTAAAAGACCTCATTTCTACGTTTACTCTTTTCATTGGAGATCTTCCTGCAAGAGCAGGCCTTGGGCCTTAGTTCTGGACAGACAGTGGCATGGAAAGACATCTGTTTGGATGCACTGCAGAAACAAACAGGTTATGTTATGAAAAATAACCCAAAAGAGCAGCACAGGATGATGGGCTCAACTCAGGTACAGTGGCCTTTATTACAATTATTCAGAAACAAAATGGGGTGGTAGGATGTGAAAAGCATTAAGAAGGTTTACAGAATTCAGAAGAAGGACAATTAGGAACAGCCTTCTTCCCATCAAAACTTCAGCTTCTCATAGCCACAGCTGTGCAGAGCTAAATGCTTGTTCTCTCCACTGAAAAGTTTCAGAATTGCAAGATTTTTGCTATTCCAAGAGAGGAATTCCTGGTCTGCACTCACATTGCCTGGAAATGGGAAAGTTGCATTTGGATTGCTTCTCTGCCTCACTCAAGCAGTAGCTGGTACTAAGACTTGGTTGAACAGTGCAGACAAGTTCCAGATGATTGCTCTGATCAAGCACAGACTTTACAGTCTTCATGTAAATCTACATCCGAAGGAATAGTCTGTATCAAAAAGGTAAAGTGTGATGGATTAAATGATACTTGTTACTACTGCCCACATACACTCAGCAGACCAGCACAGAGGCCGGGTTACAGCCTTTCTGACCTGAATTGTTCAAAACAATCAAACTGATTTGAAATAGGCTTATCCAGCCTAAAACTGCCTGTGGACATGTGCTGAAGAGCATCAAGGCAGACAACAGCAGAATGACCTGAAGAAAGTCGCAGATGAAATTCCAGTGAGTGCAAATTATATATGTGAGTGAAAAACTAACCTTAAGTAGATATGCATAATGACAGATTATGTTAGCCAAAAGCATGTAGGAAAGCTTGTACACACACACAAAAAAAATCAGAGTTCAATGATTATCAATCAAATGAAACCAATATAGGTCAAAGCAGATAATGTAATTACACTTTTGTACAGAGCAATGACACAGATGTATTTGCTGGACTACAGGTAGTTCATACCAACCCACCTCATGAAATATGTAGAATATGGAGGAGTCCAGGATGATGGCAGGTTTTGGATGAGCTTCTATAAAAAGAGAGACTAAATTAATTCATTTTTTCATTTGACTTTTCTAGTTTGTCATTCAGATTAAATCAAGTTAGTCTTAGGTTTCTTTAGGAGGACTACTTGGCAAAGCTCAAGAAGAGAGGTAAATGAAAATCAAATATTATAAAAACAAACCATGAAGAGAATATGGTAGAAGACTAGAAAATTATAAATGCCATGAGAAAGGTTTGTAGAGAATGATTTTTCATGTCTTCTCACAATACGAAAATAAGGAGGCACCCAAAGAAATTATCAGGCTTAAAAAAAGGAAATGCTTTTTCCACTTCTTAATTGAAGTGTGGAATTCATTACCACAGGAAGCTGTGGAGGCCACAGCATAAAAGGAATTGGAAAAAAAAAAAAAAAAAGGAGATTTGTGGAGGATAAACCCACTGGTGGCTATTGGACACAATGATCCGGATGCAAACTTTAGCACAGGAAATTCTTAAACCATTAATTAATGGAGGTGAGGATAATCACTTGCTACATCCCCTCTTCCTCAACCTCCTTTTTAAGCACTTATTGGAGACCACTGCTTGCAACAGGACACTGGGCTGGCTGGACCTTCAACTGGTTCATACATGAGTTCTGTTCTTTAGTTACATTGCATTTACCATGGTGTAAGGAAACGCCTGAATTGCCACCATCAAATATGCTACCGAGTCATATTTTGCAATTTGTATAGCTACCCAAAGCAAGAGAGGCAATTTTCTGAGAATGGAATAACAAATCTCATAGTAGCTGCAAATTACATGCTTGTGAGGGACATGCTACAGAAAGGAAATCCTGAGTTTTGCATGATAGAAACCCCGTTTTGCAGTACACAGCACCTGAGTGGAGCCCTATGTTTGGGTTGAACCTCAACAATTATGGAACAGCCATAGTTATACCTGCCCAGCTTCACCCAAAAACTCTCAAAGGGGGAGCACTGGAGGTACTATATATAAATAACCCCTAGTTTTCAATTATATGTCTGAAATATGTCTAATCTTCATCAAATAACAAAAATACTAATCTACATATCAAAAACATTGCTGAGCAAATGTATTCAAGAGCTCCAACTGGGGTAGGCACCAGCAAATGCAGAGCTGTGCTCACATTACCACTGACAGCATAAAAAGTCGAGCATGCTGGTCACGTCTTCATCAAAAAGTTTACAGCAACACTTCTGTCACATGCTATGTTAAAAACGCAGCCTGCACATGTCCTGCAAGAAGGTTGTGATCTAACTCCCTTAAATGAGAGGGATTTGTTTGGAATATTTGTGGTTGCAGGAAAAAAAAAAATCATGTCTTGTGACTCACGAAGGCTAACCCCAGAAATGTGTTGTTTCTCAACAAAACAGACCACAGACATTCCTGACTACTGTGAGTGATGGGACATGCTCTAGTCTGCTGAGAGTCTGTAAAATGCAAATCATTAATAGCAAGCCCGAAACGTCACACAAAAACAAAGCTCAAATTTTGTTTACAGATCCAATTCCCTTATATTTCACTCAGGATGGGTAAATATCGCACATACAGAATACTTCTGGGTTGGTACAGCAACATTCCACAACATGCAGTGCTGTCAAGAGGTGCAAAGTCCAGCACACAAAAGCTCAGGGAGCAATTCCCATTGAGCAGCTGTCTACTGATGAGTAAAACACTGTTCTGTGTTCCTAATGAGAGAAAAACTGTTCTGTGTTCATTAGGACTGAATAGCAGAGACTGGTGGTGGCATGGGTCTGTCAGGAGCACAAGTCCTTAGGAACAAGGCGGAGGACTGGCCCATACCTAACTAGCTACTCATTCAGGGGCACCAGCACCCAGCTACCATGCCTATATGGGCAAAAAACCTTCAGCAATCATTCGTTCAGCTGTTTATGTGAAACAGCATAGTAACCTACCTCATACTTCAACATACCATACGCAAAATCTGTATGCCAATTTTCACATGTTCATTCACATGTACACAATCATAAATTGCCTATTTTAAAGTAATATTCCTCATTACTATTCTCCTCTATAAAACTGTATTTTAAAACTATTCTTTTGTATTGGAGAAGCATGGTAGTGTCTGGTCAGTTTACAAAGAAATTAACTATCATTTCCTTTAAATAAAAAATCTTATGGTTGTGTATTTGGTCACCCCATTCATCTACTATTAAAAGTGTACTTGAAGAAAAAAAAAAAAGCACACACCCAAATGATCAAAAGAAAGTTAATTGCTGAGACTGATTTATGATAAGAACCAACACAGTCAGCACTTTGAAAGCACAGCTCAGAAGAACCTGCACCAACAGAAAGGGTTTATATAGTGCTGTGATATTTACATTAGGAGATGTTTGTGCAAAGCCCAGCAGATTTTCTGACCGAAGGCAGCCAGCCTCTTGCAGAGGGTGGGTGAGGAAGGAGGGGCAGGTGGGGGGCCGTGGGCAGTGGGAGCCACAGGGTGGGAGTTCCTCTCCCCCCAGCTCAAAGTGCAGGAGAAACAATGCTGAGAAAGGTGGGCAGCTACGCCCAGGTCAGTGGAGACGGACAGTCCCCCACCGGTGTTATCCCCCACCACGTCCTGGCTTTTCAATAGCATTTACACGTTCCCAGTTGTGAGTTTCACAGCTTTATTTTCTTGTCTGACTTGGTGACTTCAAGGGGAAACAGATCAGAAGATAAAATTTGCTTAAACTTTACAGTGATAAACTACAAAGGGAACAGTCTTTATGATTACTACTAGGCATGCCTTGGCTGACATCCTGTAACCCTGACAGTTTTTCTTTTACAAGGAGATCTGCAGTTATTGCAGCACGTTTCAGGTGCCTGAGCTTGGCGCGTGGTCACCCCATGGCAGGCATTAGAGACCCCAGGTCCTACCCAGCCCAAATACTCCTTTACCATAGCTGCCTCCTCCACCTCTGGGCAGAGCTCCCTGCCTGACTACACTCTTTGTTGCTTTTCACTGTTAATACCAATACAAGGTGTTTTCACACACACGGGGCGAATCTGGGCTGGCATCAGAAGGTGATTGGTTTCTCCCACCCTTTGGGGCTTCTCACAGGGAGGCACAAGAAGGCGCTCTACAAATGAATTAATTGTTCCCGCTTCTGAAGCGTCGGTGATTTGGGGAATCCAGGCCTTGCTTACGTATAGCAACAGCACTCTGCATCACCATGTGGCAGGTGAGGTTGGAGAAATGGCTACATGGCAATCCTGGCAGCCTTTGTAATGGCACCCACAGGCCACTGTGGTTAGGAGGCTTTCCCTGCCCCCATCCGGTCCTCAGGACATCAGCCCCATGCCCAGGCCCTACAGCTGCAGCACTTTTCATGGCAGTTTTGTGCTGCCAGGTGAATTAAACCTCCACGCCATAGCTTGTCTGCAGCCTAAGCTATCAGTCACAGCACAGTGCCTCTGTGGGCCTCAGGCATCTCCTCTGGACAAGCCATTGCCTCTCATTTCATTCACGTTTTGCAGCAGATCTCAAGCACAAAATCTGTTCTGCTCTTTGTTATTATTTACACACAGCTTGCTGTATACACCCTTCCCAGAGCAGCCGTGTCCCTCTCTCCGCCAGCCCTGGTGTGTCAGTGACCTCTAGAGGTTCACGTCTTGCCTTGTGCTGTGTCTCAGCCCACAACCTACGGCCAGGACACGCTGCCACCACTGCTGCAGCAGCTCCTGTCAACCCTTCTTGGGGAAACAGCTACTTGCGCAGAGAGAGACCAAGCTGCAGAAACACTACCTGTGTATTGCAGTTGCAAAAACTGCACTTGCTTTTGGGAACGAGAAATACAGTGCAGAGCCCATCAAACACAGTGGGCAAAAAAACAGTGGGCAAAACCCAGGAGAGAGGAGGAGCTGCCAAGCACATTACCAGGCACAGCTGTCTGCGTAGGTGGGCAAGGCACTGCTCTCACAAGTCTTAGCTCCTAGACAGCAGAGGAATGGTCACAGTCACCATGAGAAAGCTGTGAAGATCTCCTTCAGGAGAGAGAGAGGTGTGAGAAAGAGGGTGTCCTCTATCAAGCAAGGAGGTGGCAAAGGCCCTGGGCTACTGGCAGCACCACAGTCCACAAGTATCTTCAGATGAGCTACCTTAACACAAGTCCCTAGGTACACCCAACATAGATCAAAAATCTTAAAATGGCTCACTCCAAGGCATGCAGAATCTACACTGATTCCCTCATTCACACACACACACACTGGCCAGCAAGTTTTGTGCTTCTCTTAAATGGAAATGCATACATTCTCACCCTGTATATTTATTTTTTCAGAAAAAAATCACGAACAAAGAAATCCTGCATACATCATATGCTCACTTGTCACATTTTTGTTCCCATTATAGCAACACAAGTAGCCATAATGCAAGGTGTATCTCTACCTTGAGGAACAGGGCTCTGAGCTGCAGGCTTCTGCTTCAGAAGGGTCATCAGCTGCTGAGGCAATTGCCAGCCTGGAGTTTCCCATAGTTTATGCTTAAATTCTATGTCATCCATGATAGGACACAGCTTTTCCCATGTTTCCATCGAAATATAGAGTTTTCAGAACATATGACAGCTTGGGACGCTAGTTGTTGGCGGAATAGCACACAGAGGGAACAACCAGGCGTGAAGCAGCCCATAGTCAGACACAGCAGGCTAACTTATACAAGTGGCACCACTGGCTTGGCCGTGTAACATAGAGCTGTTCAGCGTAAGCATGTGGTCAAGCTTAACCATGATTCATTTCCCATTGTAGAAACCGCCCAAGCACTTTGGGGGTTCAGGACCTTCAAAACCCTGAGTATGCAGAAGAGAGGGTCTGGGTATATATACAGAATATACACACAGTTCTTACAGCTCATGAAATGGTCCCTCTCTGCATTACAGCTGCCTCATATAACATTGACAGGTGGAGAAGAGGGAAGGGTTGATTAGGGTTGGAGAACGGCATTTGCATACATACACAGGCATCACACAGACCCTCAAATTCCTGGAGTGTCCTGGCCAACATTGGAGCCCAAAGCTACCAATATGTCTTGCATGATAACTCAACAGCAACAGCTCTTAAGTACTGCCTTCCTTCTTGCATCTGAAAGTGCTTGATAACCTGGACAAAAAAGAGCAGAGAGCACTTATTCACAATACTTCTCAGGATGGGCATACTCCAGATAAAAAAACATTGTGTATTTTAGCAAAAAAATGCTGAGCACTGCTGGCTGGCCCGACCCCAAGCACCCAATGCTGTGGTCCACCCTGCCACGCTGGCACCTGCCAACACTGCCTCCCATCAGGTCCAGCATGCGGACAAACACATACGGTCATCATCTGTCCTGCCTCTGACATCCTGCTCCTCACTTTTCTGCCAACTTGCCCAAGCCCATCCATCAGACAGTAGCTGCGCAGCCCCTTTCTATGAACCTTGCCTCAAAACTAAGTTGGAGGGGTGGAATTCCAGAATATTTTTTTGCAAACATTTCTCAAAGTCAGGTTGGACAAAGCCAGTCTGACAAATTCTGCACCAAAACAACAACAGCTAAAGTCAATGGGATATTCTTCAGCACATTGTTAGGCAAATGCCACAGACGTAATGGTCCGTCAGCTATTTGGCTCCTTCCCTGTGTAAAAGCTTGCTGTAGATTGCCTTTGTTCATGCTGTCTGTGAATGGCCACCTTTACTCTCACCTTGTAAATCTATTTCTAATGCAGTCAGACAGTAAATGTATTTCTCATCAAGCCATCAAACATAAAGCAACAATAACATAGCTAATACAATGGTCCATCAGGAATATGTTGACAAAGTAAGAAAGTCTGTTCTACAAATGTTTAAAGAAAAGAAAAAATTATGACATCTCTAATAGACTGAGAAACTGCCATACATGTTACTGATGCAACAATGTGCACCTTTTAAAAAAATCTCCTGTCTTTTACAGGTTTATGCATTAAAAGCTGTGAGAACAGGCTATTGCAAAAGGAAGCATTTTCTCTACTTTCTATAACTAGCTTTTTATTGGTTTGGTATTTTAGCCCAGCTCCCAGAGGGGAGGGAAAACTGAATCTTCATTTCATCCACATAATGATATCTTAAAACCATCAGTAAAACTTGTAGAATCCAATTTCTGATGTCATGTCTGTGAAAATTAAAGTTTTGGTCATGGAAGGTAGTGAGGAAGAATTTTTTTCAGATTGCCTGGTGCTTCCTGGTCAGTGCCAGAAAATACATCCTCTCTCAGGTGCAGGAAGGTGTCTTCACAAAGACAATTTTATGATCAGAGGGCTGGAGCACCTCTCCTACGAAGACAGGCTGACAGAGTTGGGATTGTTCAACCTGGAGAAGAGAAGGCTCCGGGGAGATCTAATTGTGGCTTACCAGTACCTGAAGGGGCCTACAGGAAAGATGGTGAGGGACTGTTTATCAGGGAGTGTAGTGGCAGGACAAGCGGTAATGGGTTTAAGCTGAAGGAGGGTCGATTTAGATTAGATGTAAGGAAGAAATTCTTTACTGTGAGGATGGTGAGGCACTGGAACATGTTGCCCAGAGAGGTTGTGCATGCCCCATCCCTGGAAGTGTTTAAGACCAGGTTGAATGGGGCTTTGGGCAACGTGGTCTAGTGGAGGGTGTCCCTGGCCATGGCGGGGGGGTTGGAACTAAGTGATCTTTGAGGTCTCTTCCTACTCAAACTATTCTATGACTCTATGATTTCCCCAGGGGTCAGACAGGAAGGACCTGAATAAAAGAGAAGATCATAAAAAAAAATATATACCCCATTCTCTCCATGCATCAGTTTAATACTCTACAGGCAAGACATGTACTAGATAGAGTAAGGGAAAAAAAAGCAAGGGAAAAATAAAAAGGAAAGAAAAACAGAAACAGATCACCACCACCACAATATATTTACAATACTGCGTGCAGTAACAGGTCTGGCTGCAATACGTGTAGGAAAGCCTGCTGGAACAACCATGTCATGCATGGGGATAGATGTCAAGTTTTCTTAGCCAGGGATTAGAAAAATATGTTTGTTTCCAAATAAGCTTATCCTGCACGCTGCCAGGAAATAGTTTAATGATAGCTGCCACTAAGCCCTGTTTCTTTTGCCATGAAGTAAAGAAAACAGCAGTGCTGCTGGAAACACTGACAACGGCCACTGATTCCTGTGTTATCTGCTGGAACTTGCTCTTGGTGCTTACCCAGCTCTACCTGACTGACTGCGAGCTTCGGTAAGAGCTAGCACTAAGAATAGCCCTAATCACTGCTCAAACATTTCCCTCTTCAAACAAACCAACACTGACCTGTTGCAGTTGATATGATCCTATTTCAATCTTCCAGAAATGTCCTCTGTTTTCACTTGAGGTACTTGTGTTCTTATTCAGTTGCATGATGAAGCAGAAAATCTGTGTGATCATGTGTGGAAATGGCATGCTGAACACACTACAAAAAGAGCTTTGCCATATTTGTAAAGCTCAGAAAAACTCCTTGGATCATCCTCCACTTTGCCAAAAGCTGGGAAGTTGTATTTTGACTAACAAGTCAATTTATATGGCTTTGTATTGACAGCACAGTCTAGAGGGGAAGAGAGAGAGAGAGAGACAAAGAGATGGAAGGATGTATCTGGAGAAGACCAACATACAATGCAAACTAAAACCAATGCAAAGGCAAGAGTGACTTAAAAAAGGAACAGGAATCAAAGCCAAAACGTAACTGCTCAGTGGAAGAGACTGAAGGAATCGGTGGGGTGTTTTTGCTTGGAGACGGCTTCTGTCACCTGCCTGTGAGAGCACAAACAAAGCAGATTAAAACCCAGACAGTATGGAGTGCTGACTGCGGCTGAGGCTTAAAAATATGTTGGCAAGATAAACGACAAGTAGTCATTCATGTTTTGATAGCAGAACGGTGTTACCCTGAAGCTGCAGGCTGGCTAATTGCACCGGAATGGAGGGTGAGGAGAAGGGGAGGTCTCCCCACGGCTCCTTGCGCGCCACACAGGGGAAGGTTTCCTTTGCTCACACTTTCCTCTCTATGCAATACAAACAGAGACATGGGATTTTCTCCTCCACACAGCCAAGACTCACCCTGCTGATAACAGGACACAGGCAACCCCAGGGCTGAGGCGCTTCCCAGCCAGCACTCACGTGTCTCACAGATCAGAAACACAGGCCTCAAGTCAGGCATGTGTTTTTCTGAGCTGAAGCCTGAGCTACTGTCCCAGGAATGGTGATACGAGGAATATTTTTACCTCCAAAGGCTCCAGCTGTGGCTAGAAATGACCCAAGAAAAGCTGGTGTGACAGAAGTTGGCACAGAAGTATAAGGAGACTGAAGGTCTTTTTATCGTCATCTCCAGGCTTTCTACCTCAAACCCTCCTGAAAAATTTACCTTTCCAATTATCTGAAGTTGAATGTAATATTTATATAACATCTGGTAGTTTGTTAAGCAAAAGTTCACTCATAACACTCTGTAATCAATACTAACCTTTTTCTTGTTTTGTTTTGATTTGGTTTTATTAGGCCTACTTTATTTTTTATTAAATATACCATTTCACATTTTGTCTTACATTCTGCAGCTGAATATCACCAGCAACAAACAACAGCAAGTCTCAGTAATTCTACATTTTCTTCTGGGGCCCCACCTTCCCTGGTTGTCTCTAGGCTGTACTCTGATAGGGATAATAATAATTTTATCCCTTGCTTAGTAACACTAGGTATTGCAGCTATAAAAGTAACCACCATGGAGAGATGTTATTGTCTCAAACTTTTAATGGAAGCCTCTGAGAATTACAAGCAAGAGTACTTAACAATATCTTGCAGGTAAGTTATCTAAGTTTGATACAGCCTTTACTTTTTGAGTGTAGGGTTTTTTTCAAATAAGTCTTGTGTGCATTTTTGAATGTTTAGGTGTTTTAAAAAGTAAAAAAAATTACAAAATAACAAATGTCAAGATTAGCAATAGTAAAGTATACCTTGACTTTTGCAAGGCTTTTGACATGCAGTATTCTTGCATCCAAACTATAAATAAGGACAGGCTGAGTGAACCACAGGATAGGCTGGGAAACCAGAGGGATGTTTGGGATTAAGGATCAGGGGTCAGCAATTCACAGTGCAGCTGGTAACCAGTTAGGGGTGACATTTCTCAGGGGACCCTGCTGGGGCCGATGCTATTGAGCATCCTCCCCAGTAGCCTAGGCAGTGGGATGCAGTAGATCCTCAGCAAGTTTGGGAAGGGCAGCAGTGGGCACCAGCAGTGTCCTGCAGCGGGCAGGCTGACTGGGCTGTTGCAGCACTCCCACAGCCCCCTCCAAAGTATGGTTCTACCTGTAGTCAGGCAGGCATTGATAGATCAAACCATGAGCAGTTTTGGAGATGCAAAACACTGAGGGATCAAGCTGGGTTCGTCAAAGCAAGCTCAAGAGTAAATTTGGATACTGATCCACTGAGAAAAAGGAGAAGTGACTGAGGAGCCAAATGAGGAAAAACTAAAGCCAGGCAGGATTATTCTTTACACTAACCCCCTCCTCTCTATCTATTTTGCAGTTCTTCAGTCTGTGTGTAAATCCCCTTGCGATCATAAAAATAATGGGAGAACGAGTTTGTGGTAACGTCATGACAACCTGGAGGGAGGAGGTCAAGTGAGAACACTCCAGTGAAGCACTGGGCAGGGGAGAGCAGCGATGCAGAGAAGGGGATGCTGCTGGCAAATGCTTCCTGTTTTGATCCACGGGGAAAATACACAGCATAGGCTTCTGCTCTTATCATGAGAAAACTCTTCCTTCCCATGTCTTTCTTTCAGCTCAAGAGGTCAAAGCTGGCTGATCTGCCTGCAAACAAGCAGAAAAGGAGCACAGTCCAAGTTTTCCACTGGCAACAAACCCGCCACTCCCCAGTGGGGGTCCTGTGCTCCCCCTCTCCTGCACCCCAGACCAATGCTCCTCCTGTGTTTTTCCATCATCAGCAGAGCCAGCTCACACATTCCCACTGAGGTGCCCATTCCTGCCCCTCACATATACAGGGCCACTTGACAGATGGGTGAAATTATGGGGGTTAGAGATAACCCCCTTAAAACATCTCTGTAAAGGAGCCCCATCACCTCCATCCCAGGAAAACCACCCCTGCTACTCCCAATCCTGATGCCACAACACCAGGTCCAGGTTTTCTGCCCTGGAACCACTCACGAATGCTGACCCTTTGGACAGAGATTTTGGAATAGGGCAAAATTTCCACGCAAAGTGTTTAGTCCAAGTATGTCAGTTCAGAAAATCCCACCACCTTGAAACTGTTTGAACCATATTGAAACCTTTAAAAATGTCTCCTCCTCTGCTTTCCTAATTCTGCTTAGTCCTACCATTTCCAAAAGTAAACAAATGTTCTGTTAAGGACCTCCCATCAATGTGGCAACCATAATTTTGTGGAACCTGTACAGGGGTTAATACTCTTTTTGTTCACAAAAGCCACCAGGAGCCATTTTTTCCCCATTCTCCTGAAGGGAAAACCAAAGGTCATGTCTTGCCTCTCATCTTTCCAGTTTCTAGAGGCACCTTCAGTTTTACCCTGTGATCCTAGGAGGCTCCCTGGTACATACAAGTCAAGTTTCAATAGCACCATTTTTTCCTCTCAGCGTAATAGGCTGCACTTCGCTGATGGAAGCTGATTCCTGCTCCTTCTTGATTTGTGCGTGTCCCACACAGCTCTGTCACTGTCACAGCAGTGTCTCTGGACATTTGTGTTCTTCAAAACCTTGTTGGGAAATCCTAATTGCATCAATACCCTTTATGCACCCACTCATTTCTATTTAATTATACTTTGAACCAATAAAAGTCAAGGGTATATAATTCTAGTTTTATCAGACCCATACAGCTCTGAAAAATTATCTTTGACTAGCAGGAAAATAGTTTCTTCTACACAAGTACACAGAATAATGTCTCACAGCTTATTCTGCATTTACACTGAGATGCTGATTTCTTTCAAAGAGTTAAGGATGCAGAATTACTTCATACAGCACAGGATAAGATTTTTCAGTTGAATAATTTTGGGGGCAATAATGCAGATTTAGGTACAACTATAACTATTTGCAGACAGGCACATGATTTATTGATTAGTTTCAGCTTAAAAAGACTGGAGAGAAGGGAAGAGAAATATTAAGAAACATTTTGATTTTTCATTTAAAAAAGAACTTTGTTTAAAAATCTTTTTGAACATAACACTGAATAATTAAAAAAAATGTAAAAAGAAAAAAAAAGTCCTAAGCTAACAATATTTTTTCCTATTTTCCAATTCAACAAAATAAAAATAAATGTTTAATTTTAACCACAGGCCAGATTTAAAATCAGAGCTAATGCACAAGCTAAGATGCCTCCCAGAAAAGTAGTGCAAAGGCAGTGCCCTAGAGGAATTTACCACAGTCTCCAGAATACCAATTGCCTGAGATTTAGGCATGCTTATATATTGAACCATAAACTCTCATCATCAGTCTAAAGACAACATCTAAACAAACCTTGAGACAGAGCTACATTGCTGGTTAACTAGTCATATTAAGCAGTTATGTCCCAGATCAACACATTCAGGTCCCATCTGGCTGCTAGATTTCTTAAAAGACAACACCATGAAACCTGGCTTTCTACAAGAAGACTGAATTTTAAATAGCAACTCCTAAAAATACCCAGAGATACTATCATCTTCTATTAGATTACATGGATGTTTGCTCAGAAAATGAAATGGTATAGGTTTTTTCTTCTCATTCAGACTATGTATTTCAGGTTGGAAGCACCAAGTAGCAGTGGAGAACATTTAAAGAATTAACACTGAATTATTGTCTTGCTCCTGAAGGAGTGCTGACTCAGCTCTGGGGTTTTGGCTATAAATAACAATTAAACAATTAAATAACAATGGATAAAGAACTCAGAAATTCTGGGAGAACATTTTCCCAATGGAAAACACCTATTTATGAAAGTCCAGATGTTTTGAATAGGGCTAGGGATTGCAAAGAAATCCTGGTGGACAGCTGCCAGCAAACTCACCAGGATCCTTATCCACCTGCCTGTGGGACTGCCAAGAAACCTGCCCTCTGGGACTAATATATCTGCACTATACAACCTGAATCTGGACAATTGGTTTTCCTAAGAAACAAGCTCATGCTTCAACATCTTTGCTTAATAAAGTGATTCTTAGGCCACAACCTACTTGTGATCCTGTGAATCAGTTTGACACTCTTCTCTGTGCCAAAAAGGTGGTTTTTGTTGGTTCTGTGGTGTGGTTCATACAGCTCACCCCACCAGGACACAGCTTTCTACCAAAGCCACTTCACAGAGCAGCTGCCAGATTTATCCTCAAACGCTGTCTGCCTTTAGCAGCTTAATTACCTTATCAGCTTCAGCATCATATAGTTATCTGCAGGCACCTGTGGGAAAGAGACAGTCTTGGGAAAAGGGCATTATCCCTCCTTTCAGGTCTGACCTCAAAACTTTTTCCCAAGCCTAAACATTTGTTATGACATCAATTTCAAACCTTTGCAATAACTCATCGTGATAGAAGAGAGAGCAGCCAGAGCTCACACCCTTTCCAGGGCCAGAAGGCTCACAAGCCCTGGAAGTCACTTAGCCATGTCCTCCCTGCCTCCAGTGGTTGCCGAAATAGCTCTGGTATCCGCATCAACCAGCTCGCAAAGGGCTTTGAAAAACTCACTGGGGTAGCATTTGTTGTGATGAAAACACAGGGGCCAATTCTGCTTTTTTGTGTACAGGGTGTGAGCACCATCACCAAGGGCCACCCTGAAAGGGTGTGCGTGTGCACCGTTTGAGGTTGGGACAAGCGGCCGTGGAGATAGACAAATCCTGCACCTAAGCCAGGCACGTGTCAGGGGGAAAGGCTGGAGCTGGAAGAAGCTGCTGCATCCCTGCCCCAGGGTTTGCAGCCTCCCTGTCCCTCGTGTCACTTTCTTGCATGCTTCTGGGATGCTAGCGTGTGCTGGGAAATGTTATATCTTAAGGGATGAAGTAGGCAGCCTCCACTTTTACAAGAGAAAAAACAGACTGCAGTGAGTACCTTTGGGGAAGGTGGGAAAAGGAAGGGAAGAAGGAGTGGGAGCCTTTGCAGTCTTTGGGCTTTATTGAAGGAGTTAAAGGGTGGCTTGGATTTGTCCTAAGTGCTGTCCTGCTCCATCAGCTTGTTCATCTCCTTAAGGAATCTTCCACAAACTCGGAACAGATATAAACTGCATCTGTCATTTCCTGTATATTCCGAGAGCAAAGTAAGAATTTATAAATCAAATTTTCATTAAGACTTTATTGGTGTATTTCTAATTCACTCACAGAGGAATATGCTGCAGACAATCAAAGCAAAACAGATGCAAGCAGCATATTTAGATTAAAGACAGCACTATACAAGAACCAGGATGATACTGCTATGATATTAACATGGAGTTGATATCATATTAATATGATATCATAGTGATGTCACCACTTCTCATCACTAAATAGAGTAAGAAAGTGGTTTTATTAGCATTTAGGCCTATAATTAGGTCTTGGAAAATAAGTGTGTTGTCGATTTTCCAGCAAATACTCTTTGCAGCAAATACTGCAAGCAAATACCATTTCTTGGAAAATAAAGTAGTGAGAATGGGTCACGCCAAAGACACAGCCCAACTTCTTGCCCTCATTTGCTCCTCAAAGGGGAAGTAACCCAGCAAGCTCCTGCACTTCAGCAAGTGGAGAGCACAAAATGAGTTTTTATTCCTTTGCTATTTCTGCTGAAGCACAAAATAAATGCTAAGGGTGAATGAATGCTATAACCCAGGTCCTAATCCTGTTACTATTCCTGTTTATGTTTCATTTTACATGCGAAGTGCTCAGGAATAGTCTGTAAGGCGTGTTTCCTTTGGCTGCATCAAAGATAAACAAAGCCTGCTACAATCCTCCACCCCAGGTTTGTGGTACTCGGGACGCTAATGACTTCTCAGAAGCCTTTTCTATTCACCTTCAAATAGACTTCTGGAAAAAAAAAAAAAAAAAAAAACCAAAACATTCCTTATGCCCAGCTGTTGCTTGATCACAGACAGACCCAAGCTTTTGTGCACATCAGTCTCCAATTCTCTTTAAACATCCCATAAAATTCCAAGAAGGAAACCTCATTTGAAACTCTGCCCATCAGACAGTCTGATAAAAATAAATTATCTTTCAGTTTCTACATTCTCTGTACTGTTTCCCAAAACCTATACTGACTACTAACAGTGAAGTGTCTCTCAATGTTATGCTGTGCATTTTCCTTGAGAGTCTTTTTAACCCCCTCATCCCTTCAAGTAAATAAAATTTCCATTTCAGGCTTATGTCTTTGCTTTGATAGATAGCTTCCCTGGTTATTTGCCTTTCCTGCAGTCAATGCAAGCAAGTAGTTCATGCTGACACACTGGCCATACACTCCTTACCAGATAAATTGCTCTTTCATGAAAGATTTTTAACTGCTTGGAACTTTGTCCAGCAAAAGCCATTGTAAACTGCAGGGAAATCTTATCCCTCATAAATGATGCCAACATTATACAATTATTAGGGAAGGACATTCGTATTTTACTTGATCTTATGGACTCCTGGCAACTTCTGACTCTGAAGCATGACAAAAGTCTCCAAAGTATTCTCAGATGTTTGTATAAACCCAGTAAAACTCTCTGTACAGCTGAGTCTTCACAGGGAATATGAGGGAGCATATGGTGTCATGCCCATCAAAACCTTTTTGCAAACCTATAATGTAGTCTCTGGTGCAGGAACTAAGATTGCCCTAACACTGCACTACTGTCCTACGTACAAGCTGCCTTCCAGAAATGTCAAAGCCAAAGCAAATACTTTTCCCCTCATGCTGCCTGCGATTGTTTCTCTACCCAAAAGCATAGAAGAAAGGGGAACTTCAAGTCATTATTTATGTGGGCTCTGCTGATAGCCATCAAACTGTGACTTTTTTCATTAGTCCTCCCCCTTTTTAAGACACCTGTCTAGCAGCCTTTTCTGAAAAGTTTGAAAAACTGTGAATTTTAAATACAACTAAGCACCCCGTTCACAGCAGGTTCTGAGGATATGTATTGCCCGGTGATATTATTGGAGAGAGCAGCCCTGTTGCCCTTTGCAAACACAGAGCACCATGTAGCTTCAGCCAAAGGTAGCTGCTGCTAGTAGCCAAAAGACCTCATTTGTCCTTTGTTGCCTCTCTTTCCACTCTTCATTTCTAGCAGTAACTGAATTTTGAGTCAGTCACTCAATGCCTGCAAAAGAATAGATCATTAAATATGTTCATATGTCATAACTAAAATACCTTTGTAGTTTGAAGTTGTCCACATGTGGCCATAAACTGAGTTATGCTTCACATGCATCAGGAATAGCACAACAAAAGAAAATCTGCTTATCCAAAAAAATCTTAAACCCAGTCTACTCAGACCAAAACATTATTTTTCAGGCAGGTATTTACATGAAATGCTTCAGAACCAGAACACCGAAACCCAGCCTTGGAGAACATTTTCTAGTTGCAGGTTATGGTCAGAACTAGGGGAGTGGTTGCAAGAATCACAGTCCTGTAGGAGGACACATCTGTTACAGCTGTCCAGTTGACCGGCTTACAGACAGCTCTCTGGGAAATAATGTATCTCCCCACAAACAAGGAGAAAAATATTGTCATTTTCCTTGACACATTTGATGAAGACAGTTTTCATACCATAAAACTAGTGTAAATTGCCTTAGCATGGAAATGAAGGGTGGCAGCTTGCTCTATTTGGCAGCATGGGTTGAGTTGTGTATTGCTAGGCACCAGCTGTGGACACCTGCCCAGTTCTCAGAGATCTGGCTACCTTCATCATGGTTTTCCTAGGAGAGATGGAGCTAGGAATTCCTGGTTCAATGTTCTTAATGGGGAAAAGAAAATAAGGTGAGTTAGGGGGTTTTTTGCAAAACTGACTTTTTTGCATGGAACTTCCCTAGTTTTCAAAACTGCTGGGTTTGGGGTTTGGGTTTGGTGGGGGGTTTTTTGGGTTTGGTTTTTTTTGGGGGTGGGGGTGGTGGAGGGCATGTGGGGAGGGATTACTTCCAGAGAAATATTCCCTGCTTTACTAATAAATTATATCCAAGTAATGTATGATCCCACCACAGATGTACCGGCTTTAGAAAAGAATGTGTGAGGATAACATGTTGCTCAGCTATTTTAAGAATTCCAGTATTACAAAGACATCCTACTTATAAAAAAACATGTGCAGACACAGCCTCATTTTTGCAGTGGAGCCCACATTTAAAGACAAAGCTAAATCAAAGAACACAAATATAAAAACGACCTGTGTCATTTCAGATAGCTTCTACACTAAAAACCTGATCTTATTTGTACTAGTGTGAGTACACTGAAATTAGACAAACTACACAGATGTCAATGAGGAGACGCAGAACTGAACCATAGAAATTCTTGTCCCTCCAATATCTTATGTTCTTGTGCTTAAACACTATACTCCTCCGGCAGGCAATACACAAATGGAGCTAATTTTACATGGTAGTGGCTCCTATTATATTCTCTGATATATAACAGAGACTAACATAGCAGCTCAGCTGACAGGCAGAACAGGTTTCAGTATGCTATTCCAGACCTTTCTGCCACAAAATTAGCTGTCTGTGAGATGAGGGAAAAACACGAAGAAACTGAGTTCTTCTGTCGTGCAATTTCAGCTCTCCATCCTGACATAAAATATGATCTTTGCATTCACTTATGGAACTTTTGCCAAAAGCCTACAGATCTTATGGTCCTTCTGAGAGCATGTAAGAATCCACTTACCAAATGTTTTCTGCAGGATAGGGCTTCAGATTTTACCCAGAAAGATAATCTTTAATGTGGGTGCCCATCCTTGCTGAATAAAGGTCACACAGAGCAACACAGAGATGTTCAACACATCAGGTTAGACTATAGTCTTGAGTAATCCCTGATTATGGAATACTTCTAAGATTTGGTACAGTTTCTTTTTCTATACGGTGTTGCCCAAAGCTCCCAGTCATCTGGGCATAAAGCCCTTTATCCATAAAACAAGGATTCAAAGCATGTTCCAATGGACATGCTGGCCTGGGACAAACGAAGTGATGCATTCTGAGCAGTGCCCAACTGCTGATTTCTCATCATGAAGATGGCCAAGCCATGCACCTGTGCTTGGGTTTGGATTGGGGATGTTTACAACACAAACTGTGGCAGATGTAGGCCAGCTCTGCCCGTGCTCCAAGCCTGAAAAGGGTAATGTAACTATGTTATCATCACACCAAGCCCCAGGTAATATACCCTGCCATTGCATTTTGTCTCTCTTAGCCTCAAATGCTGTACTGACATAGTCTGTACTGGCTTCCTCCAGTAACCAGTGGACCCTGCTTCCCAGACCCTGCTTGTGCTGGTCCTCTTACGGCCTCACTTCACACCCACCCTCTGCATTTCCCAGCCAGACAGGTAACACCAGCTCAGCATTCACCCTACAACACCCTGTGGCCTCTTCACAATTTATTCTAGCTCTATGAGGCATTTTATCAGGCCACCTGGCAAAGCAGAAGAGGGAAAGCAGTTCCTGGGATAATGTGGACACACAGCAAAAGGAGGGCATTGCTGGTGACTTCCTTCCTCCCATCAACTCTGAGGCATTGGACAAGGTCTTTGGCTCCCACCAGACCCCAGGACCCACGACCTGGCCCTGGGCAGCCAGCATAATGGAGAAAGGAACCAGGACACAGCTTCAGCACTCTGAGCAACCTCTGAAACATGGCAGCAACGAATGAGCACACAAGGATGAAGCTTTCCACCGGCAAGAGGGAAGGGAAAATTCCTCACGGCAGTGTCATCTCTGCTTACTCTTCAACATGAGGCAGCAAGCAACAGGGTCAAGTCTCTTCAGGACTTATTTCACTTGCCTTCATTGCAATTTGGTTAACAATCAATTACAGGAGTATTAATTTCAAGTCAGTACTTACATGAGTTTTAGATAGTCAAATATTTATTCGTAGTATTTGAAAGAAAGCCAAAGTAACACACATGTTCACAGAGCCTGCTGTCCACAATGCATTACAGCCTTACTTGAGGGGAAGCTGAGGTGCAATTGTACCATGCATGTTTTTCCTTCCAGTTTCTAGATTTATAAAACAGAAGACCAGTAAACCACACTCAAGGATCTAGGCTGCTCCTTTATAAAACACTAACCATAAAATTTCATTCAATTACCCTGTATTGAACCCAACAATACACACCTGACTAAAACATAAGTTTTCTAGCTGGAGCTTATCTCCTGTAAAAATGAACAGTATGGTTTCAAAGGAATGAAATTTTCCATTCTCACCTTCTTCTTTTATTCTATTGTTATTTGCTTTCCATGAAAAAAGCATGTAACATATAGGCAAATAAAAATTGCTTGAAGATATATAAAAATTTAAATAAATCACTTCTCAGCCCTCTTTTGCTAAGTTAAGTAGACTGAGTTACTTTAAGTTGTTCACTGACATGTTGTCCCTTCAGCCCTGCAATGGCTTTTGTAGCTGTTGTCATCACCATCTTCAAATTTGTTCTGTGTTTTAGGTGGACTGTGGACCTGCATACCATATTGCAGCATCAGTCCTCCTTCTCCCTTCCTTCATCATCTTTGCTCTTCTGATGACAGCATCAGCCTCCCTGACCCCAGGGCTGTGGTGGGAGGGCATGGCAAGGGACGGCCCAGCCCCTACAGCCTTTCCAGACTCACTGCTTTGGATTTCCTACTCAAGAGACAGACTTCATTCCTTGGTTCTGAACAGGCAAGCTTGTATTTCTGCTAGCAAACCATGTGTAAATAGGCCTTCTATACTGAGACATTCTGATTTGTCCCTCCAGCTCCTATGTCATCATTGATTAAAACTCTGCCAATCTTCATAACATAAAATCACTGCTAATTATAGTATGAGAATATTTGCATCTAGACTGTTGATAAAAACACAGAATAGTGTCAGGCTTGGTAATAATCTAGGATATGGCACATGCTAGAAATACTTCCATTTGGCAAGGTTTCCTTTTGGGTCCAACTTTTAATTCATATAGTACTTGCTTTACTGATACCATAATATGTTAGTTTTAAATTAGAATATTATGCAGTACTAATACTGTCATTGTATTTTTATTCATTTTAATGAAACAGTCAAGTTGTTAGGTTTTCTTGACATGATTAATTTCTTCCAAAATCATGGTGGTTTCCATTAAATACATTCCCTGCCCTTTAATCTCTTTATCACTGAACCCTCATATTTCCTTTTTTTTTTTTTTTAATTTTTATTTTATTTATTTTCCTTGCAAGGGATGACAATAGACTTATAAGTTACACTGGACATTCCACTTTTCCAAATTTTAGTACTCCTTCAGACTTCCAGAATATACTAGCTCAACAATTACTGAGATGCATGACTTCTTCATAACTAGAAACAATATTTTACGCTGGTCAAGTAAAGACCAGCAAAGCTAGGATTTTCAAGATTATTTGCGTAATTTGTACAGAAGAACCTATGTAGAACAAAGGAAAAAGAAATAATTTTCTAAAACACGTTCTTCAGGCATCCTCTCCTGCTGCCAATAAATTGTAAGGCAGATTTCTACCTCTTTATGACCTGAATACATCATCTTGATTCTTTCCAAACAGAACAAAAATACTAAAACCACAACACACAAGAGAAAAGGAAAAATAAGGCATGATTTTCATATTTTCTTTGCAGATGCTGACTCTTCTGCCACTTGTATATTGAGCTAACTAATAAACAAAAAACTCCACCATTATGTCAACAAGTTATGATTCCCTTTTTGTTGAAATACAAAGCAACTCCACTGAGGTTATTGAGCTGTGCAAATAAAAAGTGAATGCAAACAAGTTCACAAAAATTCAACCCTATGTTTAGATTTACCATGCATACTCCTTTTATTATTCTCTCTTTACACAAACACCCAATCAAGAAAGGGCTATTGTCTGCACAAATACCTGTGGAAATCTAACTTTGGACTTAGCACATAGCTCACTGGAAAAATATCTTTCCTACATGGAAGTGGGAACAGTTTCTTTACTAAAGCTACAAACTGAAACTTGCTAGCAAGTTGGGATGCAATTAGGATTTATGGTTGGCGTCAGCATTGGCCTAAACCAAGTCTTTTCAAGGGAAGAGAGTCTCTTTGAAGGAGATGTTTAGATTCATTGTGTGTTCATTGTGATACCAGCAAAAAAAGCAGGTAAATCTATAATAAAGTTTAAGTTCAATGGATCACATTAAGCAAGGATTTTACTACAGATATCCAGGTACATCACCTGCTACTAGAATCACAGGTGTATTACATCCAAAATGTACTAAGAGGTGCATGGCACAAACAGGAAAGAATCATAGAAGATTACATTAATCCATGTGGTAAGAGTTTATTACATATATGGAGGAAATTTGAGACCATAACCACTTGCATTATTTCTGCAAAATCTTCAATAAGAGCCCTGGAACTGATGCATTTCTGTGAGATACAATTTCTACGCAAAACAGCTATCTATCTAGTTTGATGCACAACACTGACAAATTTTTTGGTGATCCAATAAGCCAGATAGGGATCTGAACACACCTTCCACACATGTGATTACTTCATGAGATAAGAGCAGATTCATTTTAAAACTCACCCTACCTGTACTATCTCAGGAGACCAAACTTCATACAGGCCACTCCTCTGCGAATCCCCAAACAAAACAGTTTTGTGTGCTTTAATGCTCCCCTCCCCTGCATGGAGAGTGCATGCAACCTCTGTGAGCCATTCCTGTGCAGGCAAGGGCTGATCTCCCAGGGCATCCTGTGCTCTGCTCACATGGGTCTGCAGGGGACGAGGCACACCTAAGCAGCCCTTTTACTCATCCAGAAAAGGGATGCAGCACAGGCTGTGCAAGCCTCTGGCATCTGGAGCACAAACATACCATCCAAGGAGCTTCCCTGCCACCAGTAGCTCCACAGAGGCCTTTTATCCAGCTCAGTACTTCCATATCAACAGCTACAGCTACAGCCATGACTTCTAGAACAGATGCTACACCTGATTCCCCTTATTCCTCTGCTGACATCAACATTGTTTCCATAAGAGTCAAAGACAGCAAGATTTTTTCCTTTTAATGACAGCCTTAGCACACCATATAGTTTAGTACAGCAAATTGTTTTTCCAGCTGTAGTGATATTGCACCAATAATTTCAATCAGAAACTCTGACAAATTCTGCCCTTCTCT
This sequence comes from Balearica regulorum gibbericeps, assembly GCF_011004875.1. Lineage (NCBI taxonomy): Eukaryota > Metazoa > Chordata > Aves > Gruiformes > Gruidae > Balearica > Balearica regulorum. The sequence continues at coordinate 66,546,288 of NC_046220.1, forward strand.
CCCTTGTCTTCCATGTTCTTACAAACCACCCATGAGAAATCTTGTTTGCTCAGGGACTCACAGTCAGAGAGAATAGCAGGGGGTGCCTCGAGAATTTAGTCATCTATGGTTTTATTTGAAGAGAAAAGAAATAGTGGGCATAATCAAGGAAGGAAACAAGATATAGTTGCTAGGATGGATGGAGTTTGTTTTCAAAACTTTTGAAGACTAGTTATTTTCAGAAGCCTATGTGAGAATTAGCCAAAATCCAAAAGACAGGCATGCTCATTATGTCATTAAAAACCATGCATATATATCTTTTTTTTTCTTTAATAAAAAGGGAAGTGAAGTTGATGTTGACATGTACCAGATATTCTTAGAATGAGCAGTGGAGAACAAGGTAGAGGAGGCTGTGAACACAGCAGCAACTCTATGAATGTGTAATGTCCTTATGATGTAATGGTAGCCAATTCTTGCTACTCTTCTTACTATCAAAGTTTTGAATAGTTTGATAAAAGGGCAGATAGTCCATGAATGTATCTGCCAAAATTAAGGTTATTCTATGTGTTTTACAATTTTCTGTAATACCAGTCACTATGGTAAATGATACCAAAAAAAAAAGAAAAAAAAAAAAAAAACCACACACATGCACACAAAACACTAATAATAAGGATTTAAATCAATGTGCCTCAGTAGAAAATTATGGTGTGCCATGTCACTCAAAGGACAGAATTTATCTGCCGAAAGTTAACAGGGTTCACAATTCTTTATTCAGAGTGTTAGAAAGTGAGTTTTCCTTTCCGTTGAGAATTAGCATTGTGTCCCTCTTCCAAGAAAACAAGAGACAAGTATTTGCTTTTCTATGCAGAAGGCAAAACTTCCTTTTGGTATTCTCACCTCATCATCTGGTCTGCATGGTGTCTGTCTAACAATTACACACACAACAGTCACTGCAGCACTTTCCACAGCAGATCTAAAGAGCATTAGCCTTTCCAGTTGAGAACCAGGGCAATACTGCTCTTCTCTGTACCTACATGGCTTCCAAAGTTACCATATTTCTGTGTATCTGCTCTTTATTTACTTACTGGTAGAAACAGACACTCCTCTTCAGAGGTTTTTGCCAAAGTTTTAAGAAGCACTACAGGCTAAAAATACATGTTCATGCATATAGTGCACACAGAGCAGCTTTCATGTTAAACAGTGACCCACAGAGCTCCTCATGGTGCCAGTCAATGCTGTAAGGACTGTTTCAAAAATTCAATAATTGCTCTCCAGAAACATTTTTGACACAAATCTCATTTTTGGCTCTGCTGTGACAAAACAAGCAAAAAATTCATTATGCTTTTAGGAACCAGATTTATACATTTTGACCACCCAGGAATGACCTCAATGAATATTCATCCAGAGAGCCACAAAGAAGAAGAGTACTAACTAGGAAACATATTACATCCAAGCTTTTCACATCAGTAACGGCACATTGATCTTGAAAATGCAACAGCTCCATGTTTGTGCAAATACTTCCTGTTCTTTGTCCAAGATCATTTCAGCTCTGTCTTCTATGTCCCACCACCAGAGCTGGTGAAACCAAAGGGTGCACACTGTCAAAGATTATGAAGACACCTGTCTTCAAAGGCAGAAGAAGAAAGGAGTTTGAAATGACCCTCAGTTGCCAGTTGCCTCCATCCAAGGGAGAAAAGCTTTGCCTTAGCACTTCAACATTGACCACACAAATCTGGCAAAGCTCCAGGCAGGGAAGAGAGTGACCACAACCTGTCCAGAGGCCTGTGCCGTGAGAAGCAGGACATATGGTCTGTGATTCTTGGTATTACCATGCCAGCAGCATTCTTCTGGCATTATGAAGAATTTGGTGACACTGGTCAGTGACACCGTGGCCTCAAACCTAGCAAACGGCACACTGTGCCAGTGTTGATGGAGCTGTACCTCCTCCAGTTACACATACAGCCTTAGTGATAGCAGCACGAGCGGGCTGTATTTTAATAAAGCTACATTATGATTATTTCCCTTAATAATGGTTAAGATGGGTAAATCAGGGCACCTTTGATTGACAAGGAGGAAGCCAAGCCACTTGTACGTTTAAACATAATTAGGCTGAAAAGATCATTAGCTGGGTTTTAAAAAAAAAAAATAAAATAAAATAAAATGCAGGCGCTTGGCACTTTATAATTGGCTGTATGTGGTTTTGGCTCCTGTGAGCATGATTGAACGCTAATAAGCCTGTGAAGGAGGAGCTTGTAATCACTTCAATAGCAGTTGCAGTCAGGAGCTACACCAAGAAACAAGTTCAAAACAAATAAAACTGCTTCAGGCACCAACAGAGCATGCCAGAATGAGAGCTATGAAATCACTGTCATATTGCCCACATGAAAGCAGTAATCAAATTAAGTCATACACAGGTCCACTGGCTCCACTAAGGCTTTTTCTTCCTGTTGCTGCTGTTGTCTTTGCCACTGTTAGAGCAGCAACAGAGACATTGGCCTCATTCAAGCTGCTGGTGGGCTTGGAGAGAAGACAACAAGCAACAAATCAGTGGGAGGCAAGGATGCACGGATAAGTGCCTAAATAGACACAGGTTGTGCCACCCAGCCAGCTCTTGTTCTGCAGTGTAATGAGAATACAAAAAGCAATTCTGATGAAATAAGTATAAAAAAAGAAAGAAAATAAATAATGCTGGAAGAATCTGGCAGATTTTCTGCTCCAGCAAACACACTCCTGTCAAGATTGCAAGGTCTAGGGCTTGTTGAAGTGACAAACAGCTGCTGATGCGATGTTATAGGGGTTGCTACAGCAGGAGAAGCGTTATAGCATGAGAGGTGTTGCAGAACCTCCTGGAGGGAGGTGCAAATGTGGAAACTGGACGGCAATATATTCCAGTCTCACCATAATTAAGAGAAAAAAAAGTTACGCAAAGAATCAAGAGACTATTTCTTTTAACAGATGGTTTTGCTGAAATGTCCTATCAGTCTGCATATTTTATATTGGAGGTACAGTTTGTGATTAAAGGAAAAGTTAGCACTCACATCCACGCTAACAGGGAAGGCTATCTTAACCGGAAGATAAAGTCAATCACTCGCGAACTTTTGCCACACCTTCCAACTTACGTTTAGTCTGCCCTACATCAGATGGAGATGATATAGCAATGAGTTACTATAAGGTGATGGGGGGGGGGGGGGGGGGAAAGAAAAGAAAAAAGAAAAGAAAAGAAAAGAAACCAACAAACCCCATCTTCTGTTCACAAATCACTTTTGGGAGTCAAACTGAATGTGTCCATTTAATACAGTTTTTGATAGGAAAAGTTTTTCAGGTGATGTTGTGTCCAAAAGATGGCATGGCTCCTTGCTTTTCCTGCTCAGTTATTCCCCAAAAGTGGCACATTTAAATCAAATCTGTTGCCACCTTCTTCACTGATGAGCTCTTAGGACACCTAGGCAGTTGCAGTAGATTACAGAATAAGCAGAGCTTTCATAAAGTTTTCTGGGGCATTTTTGTGAGCCCTTGTTTTGGTTTACTTTGTTTTTAGTTTTCCTTCACTTAATTTCATTTACAGAACAACATTTGGTTGAAAACTGCCACTTGAAGACTACTTCATTAAAGTACTGCATTTAAGGATGGAGGGGGTTGCACATGTACACGTGGAATCCTTTTGGCACATCATCTCTGAGGCCCAAGGCCGTGGGCAGGCAGGAGGGAAAGAGCTGCTGTGGGCATCCAGCACTGCAAAGCTCCCCGTGAGGCTTCCAGGTGACACAACAAATCTGTCCCTGTGGCAGATGGCCTCAGCTTTGGCATGTCAAAGGGAAACAACCACTTCAAACCAGAGCATGACCTCAACAGTGAACAATAAAAACTTCTGCCAAAGCCTTTCCTTAAAATTTCCAACACAAAAACCAGGCTCTCATAAGAGAAAAAAAAATAATTCTTGAAAACATAAACATTTCCATTTAAAAAATGAAAGCGTCAAGTGCAACTCTCAGCAATAGAAGCAAATATTTTCTGTTTAAAGAAAAATGTTTTTGTTAAAAAAGGAAAAATCTGAAGATTTCTAATAAAAACTAATATATAAATACAATATGTAGTAGCCTAATCCTTGTGACTCCTTTTTTTTCCTGTGAAGAGAGGAGGCAATATTTTAGATTTCATTTACTAACCCTTGGACCTATGTAAACTCAGTGCACAGAAGAATGAGTTTAAAGTAGCCTAGCTCAACTATCCGCCTTTTAATTTAGATATCCACAAGAAGGTCAGCTGTCGTACTGGTCAGGCATTTCTTCCCTCCCCAGCCTGGCGCCCAAGCTAAGCGCTGGCAGTGCTCTGGCAGCACTAAGTGCAACCAGTTGCTTTCAAAGGGAAATAGCTAGTTTGGAGCCGGTTTGTGTTTGCTAGCTGCGTGAGGTCCTAATTCTCTATCCTTTTTGCCCTTTTTGCAAGTGCTGGCTGCAGTTGTTGCCTTGAACTGGACACAGGCCAGCCAAACAGCCGGGTACAAAGTGAGAGGTCAGACCACGGGTGCATCCAGCCTAATGCTCTGCCTCCAGCAGCACGATGGGAGACACCAATCACTCGTGCAAACCCTGCTGCACTTCTTGCTCCATTCTCCTACACCTTCCTCCAGCACCCTCAGGAGCTGTGCTAGGGTTGTTAGAGCATACATGCCTCTTTTTGCATCCCTGAGACCTTTAAGTATCTGTTTCCAGACCTATTATCCCTGAAATTGTCTAATCTGTATTGGAATATGCTGATGCCATCTGCTTCTACAGTCTCCTGCAATATCAAATTTAGAAGTTCACTACCCACAAAATGGAGTGTTTTTATCTGATTTAAACTGATGTCCTACTAATCTCAGTGAATGCCCCTAGTCCCAGTACTGTGACATTTAGTTCTGCATTAGGCTTGTCCACCTCCTTTCTGATTTTGTAGGCTTCAGGCATAGCCCTCCAGCTTCTTCCTCTCCAAGATGAAGAGTCTTTTTAATATCCAGCATTTTAATATCTCTTTACATATTGATCTTGATTGCTGCCTTCTTCTAAGTCCTTCTTATGGTGTGGAAACACAGCACTTAAGATGTGCACACATCAAGTAAAATAATGCCTTTTTCCTTATTCTTACCATCCTTCTAATGCTGACCAATATTTTGTTGGGGTTTTTTGGCTGCTGCTGCTGTGTACTAAAAGATAATTGCAGAGAGCCCTCATCAGTGACTGCAAGATCTCTTTCCAAGTTCAGAATCATGTATGCATGGTTAAAATTGTTTTTCCCTAGGTGCATGGCCTTATATTTGTCTACTTTGAAACTCATCTACTACCTTTTTGCTTGCTTACTCAGTTTTACAAGGTTCGTTTGGAGTTCCATTCCATCAGCACATTTGATTACCCACAAGAGTTTAATAAAACCTGTAGACGTAGAGATTTCACTGTTCACTCCTTTACCCAGCTCACTGATGATGCTGTTGGAAAAAATCTGTCCCTAGAGGCACTGCTGCTGATTCTTCTCCATGATGGAAATTGAATATTAAGCCCACTGAAGCCCTGTCTTTTGCTGGACAGGTCTGTAGGAAAAGACAACTTCTCTCTCCAGATAAAATAGCACCTATTCACACTTATATTCTTCACTGGTCACCATAATACTCTGCAATCATCAGGGTCTGTCTATGGAGAGTCCTCTGTCAAGAGTGTTACAATCTTACACAAAGAGTCAAATAGTACAGAAATAAAAGAACAGAAAGGGGAAGAGATAAATTAAACGTTTTTCCATAAAAAAAACCCAGCTAGTAAGGAGCTGTGGATTTTAATTTTTCTGATTTGTGTTGCTTAATGCTACCTCTTAATTTTGCATGAAGCACTCTTAGAACAACTGTTTACAAGAAGCTACAAAGGAGAAAAGAAGAGAAGAGAAGAGAGGAGAGGAGAGGAGAGGAGAGGAGAGGAGAGGAGAGGAGAGGAGAGGAGAGGAGAGGAGAGGAGAGGAGAGGAGAGGAGAGGAGAGGAGAGGAGAGGGGAGGGGAGGGGAGGGGAGGGGAGGGGAGGGGAGGGGAGGGGAGGGGAGGGGAGGGGAGGGGCGAGGCGAGGGAGGCGAGGCGAGGCAAGGCAAGGGGAAGGGGTGGGAAGGGAAGGAAAGGAAAGGAAAGGGGAAGGGGTGGGAAGGGAAGGGAAAAGAAAAAGCTTTATGACTGCAAATGGAAAATGCCTTAGGTCTTCACCACTTAAGAAAGGGAAATTTCCTCAGTTATAATAAAAAGACAATTTAAAATAATATTATCCAATAATAGAATTAGCAGTTGGACAGGCATTTTATTGGTCTCACTTGTACCACTTGTGCAAGATAACTTCTCCAGGACAAGCAGAAAACAGACTGAAGATTTCCTGACATGGAGTCCCACCCTCCCAACAGTGCCCTGCTCAGATGTGATGCTCACATTCAGAGAGATCCTTCTCCCTCAGTGCCCTAACCACACAGCACATCCCTGTACGTACTTGGGCATCCTGTCTAAAAATCAGACTGGCTTCTTTTCACAGCCCGACAGACAACTTAGAGAAGAGCTGGCAAGAGAATGTATGACAGAAATATTTTCCATACATTTAAAAAGCCACGTGAGAGCATTTTCCTCTCATAAACTCTGTGCCTCTCTTTCCCTTCCTCCCCATGTATTTTTACTATCATTGTGATGTTAACGACAAAAATGGAAAAAAGGCCTTACAGAGGAGATTGAGACAGTTTTACTGCAGCACTACTATTCTCCAAGGTGTTTTGTTTTCTGCAGTAAACCAGAATGATATTTTTTTCAGTAGGGCTGGGATAGTTTAACTGGGAATTTAGACTTAATTTTAACTAGGAAGCTTAAGCAGGGACAGTATATTGTGTTACATTTCCCCAAAAGTATGCAAGTTTGTAACACTGCATGGTGGCTTTTCCAAGGACCATCTCAGGACAAACCATATCACACAAGCTGGAGCAGCAGGAGCATGACCACAGTGCTTGTGCATCTATCCCATGACAGTTGTCAGTTCATAGCTAAATCCTCATTATTAACTAATCTCCAATCTCTCACCGGCCTTGCTTGTGCTGCCCTGGCTGCTTCCCAGACCAGCAGGGTTGAAGATCAACACTCTTTCCATTGCAGGGATAGTATATAGCACCTAAATCCTGAGCAGGAACACTGGGCTCCCCAGCAGTGCCCAAAAGCAAATTGCACCTCGTAATATGTGTATGACATCCTCACCAGCTTTCCAGAGCAATCCTTCTCCTTTTGGCTGCCTGGGTTCCCTGCTAGGGCACAAAATGTTAAAAAAAAAACAAAAAGAGCACTGGGCTGCTCCAGCAAGAAGCACAGGGAGAGTTGTGTTCCCAACCGCCACGGTTTGGGCACGGCATCTTCCACTCAACAGCACAGTACTTCTGAGCAGCAGCAGAGAGGGGAGCTCAGACTGCTGACATTTGCAAGTGCATCCAGCAACTGCACATCTGCAGTAAGCAAACTTCCTCCTCATGTTTGTAAACTCAGAGCAAAGAGCAGGTCAGCCAGGTTTCAGCCTGGCTGTGCAGATCTGATCTACTGCTCAAAGCACTAATAAAGAGAATTGGTAGAAACAGTCAGAGTAATTTTCTAATTTCTTTGGGTCTCTGCTTCATGTAGCAGAAAGACAAATTAGAAACACAGTACAAGGTCTAGGCATGTGGTCTTAAAGAGCAGAATTAATAGATAACATGATTAGCGGAGATCAGTAAACAGGATGTGTCCCAAAAATAATCTCTCAAGGGCTCTACCAGCTAAATTTAAACTATTTAACAGGGATAGCTTGTCTACAGCAGCAGCAGATTAAACTGCACAGTTTGTTGTAGGCTTAAGGGCTCAACTATGCAACCTGTGTTTGCACTGAAATTTAATTCCCTTTTGACGTAGAAGGCTGGGACAAAGTCCTCAGTACCACGTAAGCTCTGCGCAGGAAGCCAGCAAGTAATCGGCGTGTTGAATAGCCAAGGGAAAGCACCTGTCGGCCCCAGAGCTGGTGGCCATGCCTTGAGCAACCAGCTTCAAGGTCTCTTGAGGGCAGGACAAAGATGTAGAGACATAGTCTTTGTCCTAGTGCCAGCAGCGACTACGCAACTTCCTTGCCTCATCAGCAAGATGGGGAAGGGTGTTTTAACAAAGATTTCCTCATGAATTGCCACTTACTCCCATGTGAAGTCAAGTCTATATGTATAACATATAATAACCAGTCATGCTACAGTCATGCCATTGACACCAGGTCAGATTTTGGTCCCAGACCAAGGTGCTCAAATGCTCCAGGCACTACAGACAAGGCTTCTGTGTGCAAGATGAGAGCTTGACCCCAGCACCTATGTTGGTGTGTGAATACTAAGTACTTTGGAGTTACTAAAACTGACTCTAATAAAGGCTCAGGGAGTTAACTTATGCCGAATCCAGCCTAATTTTCAGTGGCAAGAAGGGCACTTGAGGGCTCAGTACACACCTACAAGCCAGCCTAAAGCATGCCATAACAGTTCACATGTAAAGTTTCAAAGCATCCCTCAGATGTCTGGAAAGCAGGGCAGGGGGCATTCCATCCTATCATCAGCAGAAGGAACGGGGATTCTTCCCAATCCCACAGTCCAAAACCAGGCCCTCGGGCTAGCTCTGGTAGTCTCTGACTCTCTAATTCCCCAGTGCAAGAGCACTTGCTCTTCTGGGTCCCTGGATAACCCAGCACCATGTTGCAGGTTTTTATCCTATGGTTTCACCTAGAATTACCTCGGTGGCTCCCACCACCTGCAGCAGGCATCACAGACGCATGCTGCCCTGAGGCCTGTCTGACTACACACTTCATTGCCTTGCCAGTATCGGACAGCCCTGTGATATTTACCTTCCTTATCTTTCCTGAGGCCTCTTTATTTTTGTAAGTGTTTGCTTTCATCTAGACAATAAATACTGCTTTTCTTCCTTTTCTTGGTTTATGCAATAGATCCAGTGCTACAAGCTGCCTGCACACCTCTGTGTAGGCAATCTCCAACCCTGCACAGATAATACTTGCTTAATCCTCTAAACGCCCTCTGAGGTTTGATAAGAGAGGATTATTGGCCCATTTTAACAGTAAGGAAAAACCACAGCAGAGAGCCAGGGCCCAAGACCATAAGGTAACTCTGAAACAAACAGTCCTGATGCCGGGGTCATCGCGTTGAAGAGGATGCTGTTGACTTCACCCAAGTGAGGAATGTATGATAGGTAACAACTCTCCCTCTTCCCTGAACTGAACTCACCTCAGGATCACTTTCCTCTACCCACTGTGCAAATAAACGGCAAGTGGGCAGCTCTCTGAGCTAATTCCCTGATTCTGGGCATTCACCAGTCAAGGAAGCTGATTTACTCCAGGCGTGAATGTATTCAGCATAGGACGAGAGTGGATTAACACATCAGACTTACCGCCAGCAAAAGAGAGGCAAGGAGGAGAGACAGGGCTGAGTCCAGGCACCTATGAAAAATGGCTGGGTTTTCTCAAAAAAAAAAATTTAAAAAATTCATAGGTCATATCACCATACCTACTGTGGAAGAAGTTACTTTGATGGAAGAAGTGACTTTAACAGGAAGATTTTCAATGGTAACATTTAATGACAAGTTGCCAATATTTACTGTATTCCCATAAAAGCTGTTATTTTTTAATCAGTGCCATGCAAGAGCCTTACTTCCCACATCTTCTGCGACTCCCATCAGCTCTGAGGACAAGTGCAGGGTGCCTCTGGGCAAGGCAAGTTTGAGACGCAGCAACACAGAAGAGGCACAGAGAGGTTGGTCCCCACAGGATCCTCGAGAGGCAGCCCCATCCTGCACCCCACCATCTGCCGAAGGAAGGAGTGCCTGAGAAGGAAAGGGAGAGACACTTCTGACTACCTCCTCTGTCTTTGCTTTCACTCAGGCCTCCGCAAATGCCACAAGTATCCGTTAAGCTCCAGGAAGACCAAAATTGCCATAAAACAAAGCCAAAACAACCAGATGAACAAAAACCAAGAACACAGCATATTTCAAAGTAAGCAAAACCTTAAAGAATTTTAAAATATAGCACTCATACTGCCAAAAGCTCTATTACTGAAGCTAAACACAGGTCTGACAAATAAAGGTTTTTACAAAGTAGGAAATTAAACATCTGTGGATTTTCAGGACCTGGCAGCGTTAGAGCATTACAAATATAAGAGACTGGATAAGTGGCTTTATAGCTTGCAATTTCCTTCCAGCTTCTACGAAACACCCCCTAGTCAAAGAATAGGTAAGAGCCAGTGAAGATTATCCCTTCCCAAACTCGCATAGACCTTCAGAAAAAAGCATCAGCCCTCATTCTGGAGTTCTGACTGCTTTTTCAGAGATAGAAACTCTTGTCTATGGAAATTCTTTGGTTTTGGATATTAGAATTTGCCAAAAGAGACAAAAGTCTGCCTTGGCAGTTAAGATATTTTAGTCAGAATCATCTGGATCGCACAAAATCTGTGTGATGACATTCAGTGGTAAAAATAGGCCTGTAATACATTCCCCAGAAAAAAAAGAAAAAAACCCACACATGTAGCTTTGTAACAAACATTTGCTTCTCTTTCAATAAACACACTATTCTGCTACAACAGTAAATAAAAACTTTGTAGAAATAAATACATTTTCTTCTCCCAGGATTTTCAAAAGACAAAAAAATAAACATTTCAAAACAAATTGTTTAAGAATCATCATAATATAAAAAACTAACATGAAAGCCATTTTAACTGAGATGTTAACAAGATTCAAGGAGGGCATCAGGAGAAGTCCTGCAGCCATACAGAGACCCAAAGAACTTAACAAAACTGTAGTCATGGGTTTCTCTAACCTCCAGACATCACAGGGCAGGTATGCATCCTAATTGGTCTATTGTGTTCAATTATTTCAGTGTAGTTCAGCTGACTTGAGTATGTGAAAATCCTTACATATGTCTGATGGGACTGCTCAGGTATATCACAACTGTTTGATGGATGTAGGAGGCTCAACCACAATCTAGCCTCTGAAGTATTCACAAATAAACCCCAACAACCTTTCACCTTCCTTTGTACAAAGGAGCTATCAAACTCTTTTTTCTCAGTTCTAAAGTCATCTCTGCTGTAAGGCAACAAAGCAACACCTAGTCCCAAGTGAGGCCTGCAATATCTACAACAGTCCTAACAGCATTTTGAGCAGCCTGAAACACTCCAGAAAATCAAAAAATATCTAACTGCTTCAGGGATCTTTAGAAACGTTAAATGTCTGAAAGGGAAAATGTTTTCTTCATCTTTGCAGCAGATCTAAGCCTTTTAAATACTAGAATTAATTCTGTTCATTGAGTATTCATTATGTCCCTCCACCAACCCACATACGAGTCTGTACAGACACCCACCAGCTCTTGCTTTATCAGCTGGTCTGTAGTTGAGCAGGGCACACTGACCACCAAGACCAGTATGCTTTGCACAATTGCAGCAATGACATTTCTGTCTATAACTCAGCCTGTTTATGTGGCAGAAGTAATTACTCCACATTTCTGCCCTTGGTTTGGCAGGTTGACCATTTGTTTATGGTAATGTATTGCGCTTGAAAGACTAAAAGGGGTGAGTTAATGGAGTACCAAGATAAACCAGCACTAAAACTACTACGACAGGATTGTTTTCACCTGTGCTAGAGTTATTGCATACCCGGGTTCAAACTGTAGCATCCCTTATGTGCAATGAACTAGAGATACAGAAAAATGGCTAAAGAAGGTCTGTTACAACACTACCTTTTCTGTGGAAAACAGGAGGAATTATATATGTCCTTTGAACATGCACATAGATCATTACATAGCCTGCTGCTCCCACATACTTGTCTCCTACAGACAGGCCAAGTGTGTGCATGGGTGTGAGAAGGGAAGGATAGAAAGTAGTAGGCAATATATGGAGAGAAAAGTTTACATTAAGAATAGTGTATGCTACAGAAAAAGTTACTGAGGTCTTCCCTATTCATTGTCCTTGGTGACGCACTTCCTGGAATTAAAGGCCAAACCTTAAACACGCATAAAAACAAACCAAGTTTAAGAATTCATAAGAATTCAATTGACCTAGAAGACTCACTTTAAACAGCTTGCTGGAGAGGAGGAATAAATAAATAAATAAATAAATGCAAGATTTTAAAAAGTAGAAATTTATGTCAATATTGTTAATAAAATTTGGAGTTAAGAGAGTGACAGGAGATGAGGACCTCAGCAGTCTGTGTTCCTTATGACACAAGATGATCACTATGTGCCTGAGGACAGAAAGAAGCTGAGCCACTGGGTGGTATCTGGCAGATAAGTCTTTACTCTGAAGAAACATAGCAGTATCCACTGAACGCAAAGGACTGACTGACTAGATCAGTTACCAACTTTAGTGATAATAATAACCCTTGGGCTCCTCCTTAGTTATCCTTTGGCAAGATGCTAAGACTGACATATTACGTCCCCTTCTTTTCTCCGCCCTGATGGCCACATGTAGTCAGCCATGCCTGTTTTCCTGAAACATGAAATGGAGAAAAGTTGCCTGCAGAAGATATTTTCCAAAGTGGGCTGGAGGCAGGACAAAACCCTACTTTCTTTCGCTTTTTGTTGATTTCCTCTATATCCTGGAGGCAAAGGCAACAAGAGAACTCACTGTCTTAGGACACTTGAGTGCTGGCCAATAAGTAACTACATAGAGTGTATCCATGTCAAAACCTGACTAGCAATCTGGGTTTCCAGAAAACTGGGATTTTGCCTTAGTCACCAAAAGATGCTTATTCCTGCTCACATGGAGTATGGGCTTACCTACTCGAGGAACAACAGGCAGGTGGCTACTGCCACAATAGCCAGCCGCAGCATACCTCTCTTTCCTTGAAATAGGTACGTGCCACTCATGTCACTGATGGACAGACACATTTGTCCAAAAATACATGCATTTCTGAGGACAACATGGAGTTAGCCCATCAGAGAAAAAAGAGACTACTTATCCAAAATTGTGTGAAAGGATGTGCAGCATGAAAAATGGTACTCAAAAATTCAAATAAATCTGAGAAGCTGTGGCTGCAGCCAAAATTTTGTCCTATTTTAATGCAAACTTTTCTACAGTATTTCTCATTATGAATACTAACCTTTGCCTTCTCTTCCAGAAAGGTGGTGCTTTTTTCAATAAACTATTGTGCAATTAATTATCAGCTAGTAATCAAACCACAACTGGGGACAGAAATCTGCAAACCTACCATGGAGTATCAGTTAGACATGCCATGATTTACTAATTTACCTCATAAGGAAATTATAATGCATTATTCCTACCAGCATCTTATGATGGGTAGGTAGGTAGTATGATTCCACAGGGATAACAGGACGCAGGAGGGAAAGCATAATTTTTTTCTCTGCTGAAGATTAATATCTCTAAAAACACGACAAGACAGACAGGTTTAAGAATCTGAGAAACTTGATAAACAACATGGGTCCACATCAAAAGATTAACATGTCATTTGTTCATTATGTAAATGATGCTGTCTGGAATAGGGGGAAAAAAAATGCTAAGTTCAAAGGAAAACTATGAACTGGAAAAAAAATCCTGCTCTGAGTCATTAGTTATGAACCCTCCTGAAGTCTAGAGAAGTGACCCAAGCAATAAACTGAGTGATTAAAATTATGCTTTTTTTCCAGACCAGAAAGGAAAAAAGACTAAAATTTACAATTTCATCTAAGTCTGTTGTTTCACAAAAAGGTTAAAACCCTGTGTTTCTAGCTTCAGCTGCCATGCAGAGCCCTTCACCACTGGGCCAGAACCTGCCCAAGACACAGGCCTCCCCAGCCAGGATGAATTTCTCCTGGAGCCAGAGATCAAAGAGCCTCAAGGAGCAGGTTATTGCTGTCACTTGCTTCCCACCCGGCTTCAAAGGGCAGGGCAGTGCCGCAGCGGAGGAAGCGGGCTGCTCACAGGCTGCGTGGGAGCAGCTTCTGCACTCCAGTGCCTCCGCGAGCTTGGCATCTAGGATATTGGAACAAGAGAAAAGCCCGCTTCCTCCGCTGCGGCACTGCCCTGCAGATGAGAGACAAACCCGTGTGTCCTCGTTATTGGAGGCCAGGTCCAGGGTCTCTGACAACCATTGTCTGTTGGATGGTAGTGCACATCAGTGGGTTTCAGGACTCCTGTTCCTGCAGCATGACCCAGACAACAACCTGTCTGTCGATCGCATGCCCAGTCTGCTGCTCAGTGACAAACACCGTTTCTGTCCATTGCCCTCTGTATCGCATATTATTCCCTATATTCATATCGCTCCCTTTCTCTTAGTTCGTCTTCCCACATGAAAACAACTCCTCTTTGCTCCCTTTCTCCAGGTGCCTATCCTACTTCTCCTTTGGCTGAAGTAGGGGGTGATTGGAAAATAGCATTTATGGTGTGAGCATACCGATGCCAAACTAAAAAATTACAATTGATTTCGTTTGCAATGATGAACAGCCTTTACAAACACTCAAATGCTACCCTGAAGTGCTGAATGAGGTGATAAGTATTAAAGGCCATCAAAGCCCAGGTGAGTGCAGTCTGCCCAAGTAAAGAGCTTCTCAAGCGAGGTCTTCTCAAGGTTTACCCCTGTGTGCTACAGACATGGGGCAGCTTGTGGGACCAGCCCCAGGCAATGGCTCTCCACCACCCATGCTGGCAATGCCATCGAAACTGTCACCCTCACTCTGCCTCTACTACAAAGTGGGGGGGAGGAGGATGTTTATGCAGCAGCAGCTTTCCAACATCTGGACATTTTTATTTTCTTTTTTTAACATAGACAAATATTGTAAAGCACCAGCTTTTAGCTATGGGCTGAGAGTGTGGAGGAGGAGAATTATTTTAATGCTAGAATAATAACTAGCTGAGGTTAAATTTAAGTTGCTTTATGGAATTCACAACTGGAAGGCAAAGATACCTGCTGCTACAGCTAATGTATTCCCAAGGTAACGGGGTTGGTGGTAATGGGAAAATGATTTTTCCCATCCTCAAAATATTCCATGGAAAACATTAAGCAGTTGAAGGAAGAATCATATACTGTCCTTTTGGGCTTCAATGAAATGTTCCTATTCTTTTTTCCTTTTCTTTGTCTTCTTTTTGTTTTCTTCATTATATAAAATAGCACTCATCAAAATCCAGATGTTTTCCATCTCTACTGAAAAAACATTTTGGAAAGGAAACAAGCAGTCATTCTCAATACTGGACTCAAGGGTTATTGTGCTGGCTCCCTGGTTTTTCTGCTTCCATGAAGACAAACACACCTTAAGTCCACAGTGACAGCCAAGTGGTTTCAAAATGACTGTGTAGGGAACTGTAAACAATAAAGTAACCATGAAAGGAAGAGGAAAAAGCTATTATTAAATGTCTGTGTTCTCAGAAAACACTTGCTACTTCTAGAAAACGTATATAGTCACTGACATAGGAGAAAAAATACTTTGTGCAGAAAACATTTCCAATAAGTTGGGACCTACACACATGTAGGGCCCACCCAGACACCAGAGAACTCCCTTGAGATTTTGTGCAGGGATTCAACCTTCATATTTAAAAACAGCAGGTAATTTTCACAGCCTCCTTGGGTTGATAAGCATTATTGCTTCCATTTCACAGATAGAGATCAGAGGATGTTAACTGAAGCCTGCGATCTGTCTTGTGTTTAGCCTACATGCCGCGACAGCCACTGTAGGGAATAAATGTTTTTAAATGTAAATGTCCTTTACATAACATTTTCACTCCCCTGGATATGAATCACAGCCCAGGTTAGAGTAAAAGGAGCCAGATGGATAAGGACGCAAACAAAGAAATGAAGGAAACAAGTAAATATGATTGAATAAAGACAAATACACATGAAAATGTATTATATTTTCATGGGTTTTGAATAACAACATTAAGATCCAGCCATTAAAATCCACAGCTCAGAAAGGAAAACAACCCTGTGTTAAAGATCATGAATTTAAAATACACAGAGTAAAAAAATGCAAAACCTGTCATTTTTTTCAAGAGCTATAATGCAGTTCTTTTAAGACTGCAATGAAACATGGCAGGAATATGCGATATTGTATTTCATACGCATTTCCATTTCTCTGCATAAACAGTATGGATAAACAGGACTGCCACAGCGATTCTAATCAAACACCTCAGTTTTAAGGTCCTTGAAAAACTTCCTCTTATTGCTCACTATTCCTTTAAGTGCACATCAACTTTCTTCTTTAATGCCACATTTCCATAATTGCCACAGCCCTGTTCCTCCCTACAGTGGCTTTTCTCATTTCCAGTTAATCCAGGAAATCTGGGAAACAAGAAAAACTGTAGAATTTGGCCCTCAGGGGGCTTCATCTGAATTGCACAATATTCTGTTTGCTTTTTTATTTTCCTTTTCCTCCTGCCTTCCAATCCACATTTCTGGCTAAACACTCACCCTCTGAGGCCAATACACTGATAGTCTCAGGATCAGCAGGAACATAGGTGGAGCTGAGAGACTTGTTCCCTTCTGCATCTAACACCCCCATCAGCTGCACTCAACACTAGCCCTCACCTCTCCTTCTAAGATTTTGATATTTTTCCCTCCGTACCCCTGGCATTCATCCTTAACTCTGGCCCTTTCGCTACTTTCCAAGAAGAACTGAAAGCAGATCAGCCATTTAGTTTGTTGCTCTGCACACAGAGCAGCAGATAAGAGGGAAATACAAAGGCATCCAGGAAACACTTCCATCACATATAACAAACTTACTCATTCTTCACATCACATGGAGAAGATCTCATCTTTCTGTTTCACTAAGTAGCCAGTGGAGAAGGATGCAAGCAGTGTGGCTGTTGCAAGCCTACAGGCAGGAAAGCTGGACAACCCAAAAATCCACACTACAGACTGTGTCAAGGCCTGGAGAGCAGCCTTCCTCCGCTAGCTCTGGGCTCTCAGCTTTGCTACCGACCAACTCAAAACCAGTCACTTTTTCAAGCACTCACTGAGTGTGACCAGTCCTCATTTTGCCTTCTTCTCCCATCTTTGGACTCTGCCCAGTGGGGCTGCTCACTCCCAAGCCACCCTACATGGTAAGATTCTCCCCATTATCATTTTGGGAGAGATGAGGGTATCAGATGCACTCTTCACATTAAAAAAGACATACCTACTTTCAGTAATTACAACCCAACGCATTGGCATAATCTCTGTTCATTGCAATGCACTTTTAAAGGAAATCAATGCATATTTTGAGCAAGACACAGACACTAGCATTGTTTCTGTTCAACAGAACAAAAAGAGCAAATTAATACAGCCACGCCTATTAGGGGAATGCTTGACCCACATTTTTGTCCACAGTAGGGTCTGCTCTTCAGCATCAGGCCCCAACAACTGTTTTTCTATTCATTCCCCCCCTCGTCTCTCCCTGTACAGTATCCTGCTACATCTCCTGTCCTCTCCCCTCTCCCTCACCCCTTTCCCTACCTGTATTTAAAAGACAATTGTATTTTTTTAAGTGACAGCTGAAAACACCTCTCTCATACTGGACTAGGTGCTCTACCAGCCCATTATGGTGACGAGATCTGCATGGGACATAGCACGAGGCTTGAGCTAATCCTGCCTGCCGCCCAGGCCCCCAAGACTCACAGGACAGCACCCTACCTACTGTCTGCATCTTAGTTTTGTCACCTCTTTCACCTAAGCTTGTATTTTTTTCAGGTGGCCATCTCCACTAAAAACAATTAGTGTTTGTTCTTCAATTAAAACACTTTTCTGTCCTCCAGAACTACTCCCCACAACGCCACAATTCTGTTGCCCCACTTCAACCTCGAATTTGCACTCTCCTTCCCTGTATTTGTGCCTACCTCTTGCACTGTTTGTATCACATCTCATAAATTCAGGCTGAAAGGTCGTAAGGTCAGACTGCTGCCTAAATTACAGGCATTTCTAAGTTAACTTTATTTGGGAGTAGAGAGGCACATGCTTTTTATTGGGTTTTTGAAAGTTGTATTAACTCAGAGAAAATATTTTGTTATAACTCAATATTCATTAAAAAAAAAACAAAAACAACCAAACCAAACAGGAACTTAAGATGATTACTACCATAGGCACTAAAACACAGTATCAGCAAATACAACTGAAGTGCACACAGTAATAGGATTTATAAGGGACTATAATAAAAAAGATGGATCATCAGGCTGAAAAAAATATCCAGCAACTACATGTTTATGAGAGCTTTTGCAGGGCATGCTAGCTAAACTCTACAATACTAATAAGTTTAGTCACCCAGGAAAACAATTACCCCTGAACACTGCAATTCCAGCATTGTGTCCATCTATATATCTGGTGAAGCAACTATACCCTAAATTACCTTCATACTCTACAACACATTGCAATTGTTTGTGTATACTATTAGTCAGTAAACATGGCTGGATCTCTCGAAGAATGACCAGACTGGAAAGTCCGTCATCTTCAAAAATGAATCTGAAAGTGACCCACAAGCTGCAAGAGAACAAAGGCTTTGTTGCAAAAACTCACTTGAAATTTTTGGGGTTTAAGAGAAAATAGGTGTTTAGGCTTGTGAGTAAACTGCAATTCAGAATATTACACATACATAAATAATTGCATGCAGTGTCTGACAAGTTACACATGAACACATACAGTTTTTGCATGGAATCCTAAGGAGAACTGTCTTTTTTTTTTTTTTTTAATCCTTATGTTATATCCAGAAATGTTTTTATTATCAGTATTTATGGGTAACTTTTAGGAAACATTGCCTAGAAATGCATAGAGCATAACATGTTCTCACGATGCTGGGGAAGTCACACAAGAGGAGCAATTCTAGAGCAATGCCATTAATTTCAGACTTGCAAGGAGAGCACAGCAGAATTTTGCCTGAATAATTTTTTTCTATTTAAATAAGAAGTCTATTTTCTTATAAAGAATTTCACATGTAATTCTGATGTGAAAGTAAAACTATCAAAAAACCTTTTCAACATCTCCTAATATAATGCAACACTGTAGTGTTATTTGTCTTCAGGTTTGCTCCACGTTTCCAATATTAATACAGATTTTTAATGGGGTTAGATTAGAGCTCTGGCTGAAAAAATGTCTCAAATCCAAAGCTTTGGCATAAGAAAAGTCAAGCCAGAAGCAATGTATTTTCAGCAAAATTTGAAAAGACTACGTTATAGATACATAGCTCATTTTTAGATTTTAGGGATGTAAAAAAGCTGCTTTCACATCTGGTTTCGGTTATCAAATGGTAATTCTTTTGGGCTGCAGGCTAAAGCACAGATGAGGCATGAGGCCCACATACACTAAGGTTACTGCATTAAATATTTTAATCACCAGAAAAATCAGTAGTCTCCAAATTTGACCAAGATTCTCTCTTTTTTCTTGTCTGTTGAGTCTATGCAGCTCTTTGAGAGCAGGTCTGCACTGTGGCATGATGCTCGGATGGTAACTTTCAGACAGGGAATTTTGGAGAGGTTAAAAGCTGAACCCCCCTCACTCACCCTCCTCCCTAGCAATCTGGCAAAGGGCTGGGATCGACGAGATGAATACCAAGGAGAATAAGCAACCTTGGCTCATGCACGTTGCCTCCACGCAGCATCCATGCACCCTCTCAGTAGACGCTCCTGCCCCCGAGGAAGAACTGCAGCGGTGCTGACAGCACTCTGCTCTCACGTGAGTCAACCCACACGGGGTTAAAAACAAACCAAACACTCGATGGTACTGTCCTGCAATTCAACAAGAAACATCTGCCACAGCCACTGGGCACTTTGGTCCCAGTGCTGAGACCCTGATGGCCACAGGAAGGCATCGGCGGCCGCAGGGTCAGACCCCAGGCGTGCAGCACGCTGGGCGGAGCGCAGACAGCTCTGAGAAAGGTGCTGCACTGCAAACTGGGAGGTGAACAGGACTGCCTGACTTAATGATTTAGTTATGTCTATTCTAAAGAGAGCAGGTGAGTGTTTTGCCAATTTTACAGAGCTCAATCTGAAATCTCCCCGCTACAACCCACGCCTGATTGCACGTTGCTAATTTTAGCCCATTGGACATCATCAATTGGGAGACATTGCTGGTTTAGGAGGAAAAGTTGATGGTTTCGAGGCATTTCAGTCATGCAATCCTAGTTCTGTATGGAAAACATAGGAACTCCTGAAAACCTTCTGAAGCAGGAAGCAAGGAGCTGCTTATGGCTCCAACTTCTCTTCTGGCAGCGCTGACACTAAAAGCCCCTTCTAATTTGTTTATTTGTTTTCAGGGCGACCTTACCAGTACTTGCTGGGCTATATTCCTTCTTTTAGGAGACTGGGCTATACTTCTGCTTCTCTTTTTCTGCTTCTTTTTTGGGTGTGCACTGATTTTCACAAATTATTGCTATAGGGGGGAAATGGTTTTGGGACTGCAAGAGCCCCCTCATTCTGGGAAACAGTCTATCAGTCTCTCTGACCACATCACTACATTTCAGTGAGTTTTCAATGGACTCCTAGCAATGCTTCTAATTAGCTTAAAAGCAAAAGGGAATGGAAACATCTCAAAGAAAACAGCTGAGAGAGAAGGGCAACAATTTCCTCCTTAGATGTCTCTGCAAAGCCTGATATGTCACATTACATATTGATGACTTTTCTTCTAGAAAATCCTTGAGACTCCCAGAGGTAGCCCACACACCATGATACAGGAGTCGATGCTATCACCCTATTCAATCTTTCATTGAAGAGTGCAGGAAGCAGCTAAGTAAGGCTGTTAACTACTTAGTGTAGTTTGAAGGTCTACAGCATTTAAACAAGTGGTTTTCACTCCTCCAGCTCTACCACCTTCCCTCTGAAATGGGCTCATTTCTAGAAAAAGCCCTCAGCTGCTGCCAGGCCCAGCTCACCTGGCCTTTTGGGTACACTCATCCCCAGAAGATGCAGAGCTCAGCCAATGCCTCCAGCCATGATGAGGGACCACCACAGAACCAACCCACACTGAGATGGTTTGTAGGAGTGATTCTGACCTCTGAGGATAAGCTCGTGACCTCCAGTCAGCTTCTCATTTGATTTTGGACTGGCTTCTTTTTTTACCTTTTGAAACATTTAAAGTCATGAAAACCAAGTAAGTTGCTGTAAATTCTTTACGTTTTTGTGAAAAATTTATTATACTTGGCAGGAAAAAAATATTGCCAGTAGCTATTAGTATGTGTTATCTGACCATCACAGGTATCACTGATGCATTACAAGTTAATGGAATTAATAGGAATGGCAAATTATCATTGAAATATGTATCAAAGTTATAACCAGCCATAAGTCACTAAAGGAAAATGGGACAGTCCATGTTTCCTGTGCAGAAATGTTAATGGACTTGGAGGGGAAAGTGGCATTTCTCTACCTATCTATATCCTAGGCCCATGAGTGCCGGTATCACTGAGGCCAGAGCTTGTTTTAGGTGGGTTCTGTTCCATTTACCATTTCCATCCGAAAGCTTTTTAGCACATTAGTGGGCAGTTGTTAGCAAGGAAATCCAGTTATCTGTGAAGGGATCGGGCACCTCCCTGAATCCTTCTCGTAGTCGTGAACCATCCAGATCAAACAAGTACGGAAAGGATGTTTCATCTGCAATGTCTGAGCAGATGGGAAAAAGTATCAAATGTTTCATGGGGTCTGAAGAAACAGGATGAACATGTCGCTATCAGTGTCCAGAGGTGAGACTGCCACGAACACTCCATGACACTCATTTTCCAGCTTCTGATCCTGAACTCTCTGGACATGTCTCAACACTCCCATCACATTAAATCTGTTTGTGTCCCATTAAAGGAAGACCTATTGAAGCTTCATACTACGATCTGTAGGCAGAGCTACCATCAGGAAGTCATGTCCAGGAATATAAGCTTGCAAGCGTTTTCAAGTTCAAAGGAAAATTTTAGAAGAGTAAATGAGGGAGGTGAAAAAACTGATCTAAAAATTAATTTAGAAAATTAACATTTTCTTAAAGTCTCTCGTAAAGGAATCACAAGATGCTGCCTCTCACTAGTATGGAGGTCTTTTTCAGTAGATTTCATCCAGGAATTGCAAAGTAGCAATATCAGAACCGAAAGGAGTGTCTTTGCAAATTCAGGTCCTATGTATGTGTAACATCATTAACCATCACCTAATGAGGAACAACTATAAACAGATTAATGTAAACAAATGCCTGCTTGGTCAAGCAGCTGCCTAATGTTCTCACAGTTGCTGCAGTCAGGAAGACTCCTGGGAGCAAAATGTGATTAGGGAAAGGTGCAAGAAAGTCCAAGAAGAAAGCACAAGGAAAGCAACTAACCCCTGAGATGCTGCAAAGAAGGGCATATGGGTTTGAAAAAGAGGCCAAAAACAGGAAAGGTTAAGGATCACAGCTTAATTTATGCAGAAAGCAGCTCCTTAGGCTGTCATCTGAACTGTCTGACTGGCAGTGTTTTTGAAGAGGGACTGCATTCATCCACCACAGCGCTGTGGTGTCCTGGACCAGCAGCATGGGCCTTCACACCCACCATCTGGCCCAAGGCACAGTGCTGCCAAAAAACAGGCCACAGTCTTTGGGCTTTAACGAAGCACCCAAAGGTCAGGATGCTGAGGCTGGTACTACCACACCATGTACTCATAAAAGCTTTTAAAATGTATGTCCATGCGATTTTGAAGAACAGGTTTTGCTATATAAATTTTGGATTAACTAAAGTCTGATGGTGTTCATCATCAGTATTGAATGATCAATTCAACAGCTTTTTTTAATCAGGGCATAAATAAAACTCAGGTGGACTCCTTCTCCATAGCAAAAAAAACTTAAATACAAAGCCAGATAATGACAGATACTTGAATGACCTTGAAGAAAAATCCAAGAAAATTCTTTGAACAAAACAAGCAAGTAATTAAATGAACATGGGGAGTAACATTACTTTAAAACAGTAGCAGTAGCTATGTGCTGTGGGTTAACGTCTGGAGCTCCTACTGACCCACAGTCAGTGAGATTGCCGGAGATTGAGGTAAGAGTAGTTCAGGCCAGTCTTCCAGAACATATAGCTTTTATTTCTGGGCCTTTGCAGGTTTGGTACTCCTTGGATTTCAGCTGGGAAGGGTCACACTTGTACTGCTCAGGCCAGAAGAATCACATGTGCCAAGGTAAGAGGCACCGGGCAACTCCTTGCAACCAATTCGTTATGTCAGCTATGCATGGACCTCCTGACCTGTATCCATCAGAGATGTACGGCTGAAGGCTCGGACAGTCTCTGCCACTGTATAAAATTCTGGTACCATAACATTCACTAGGGGATTGTTATAGCATCAGTTGAGCAGCTATAGACCCTAGCACAACAACTTGCACCAGAATTATTTTTGGCTGTTTATTCCCGTAATTATCAGAATAAAAGAAGGAGCATAATAATAACAGTTCATGTCTTCTCTTTTGCCCCCTGCACACACAAACCACAATTCTTGGTTATGTTTTTTCTTAATTCAGATATAATTTTCTCAGCTTTTACATTAAACAGAAAACTCTCCCTTCCTACCTGTGTGGGGAGAAGGAGGGTGAAAGTCAGGAAAGCTAGTATTTAAGCAGAGGCAGACCTACTGATGAGAAGGTGAAAAATGTGAAGAAGACACAGACAGTGAGACATCAGGGACAGTGGCTTGCAGAGATGAAACAGAGAAGACAACACAGGATCCCAGGGTCTCCTTCTCAATCAGGTTCAGCACATACCACTGAGATCTGTTTTCAAATGACAAAAAGCATGTTGTATGCCAAATTCTTTTGAAAATCTGGTCAAAGAAAGGTTGCTGCTGAAAACCTCCCCCTCAGCAGGAACGGGGCTTTCCCAGAAGCCTGGTCCTAGTTGCAGCATTGAGCTGGATTTATGGCAGAGGACATTACTACTGCAATACACCCACAAAACCTGCAAAACAGAAAGGCCAAAATAGACCCATCAGGACCCTTCAGAGCAGCATCCTGAAGGCAGGGAATGGAGGGTCACTGCTCCCTGACACCCCAACATGAAGCACCAGCCTCCCCAGGTGTCCACACTCACTGGACAGAACAGGCAGACACAGCTTCACGGTATGGGGGCTTGTACTTGGACACCTGTTCTGATGAGTTTTAGGATCTGGCAAGGTCTTGCTGGTTTTGCTGCTCCCTCAAGCACACACCAGTCCATTGAAGTCAAACTCTTTAATATCTGGAAGGTTTTTGTCATGGTACTGTTTGAAAATTTATTTGTAGCCTCTCCATAACCCCTAGCAAATCCTCTCTATTATTTCTGCTTCAAATTATTTTCCTCTGACCCATCCTTCTCGTTCTCTCCTTCAACTCTCTGTAGTCTCCCTCTTCACAAGCTTCTTATTTAGGCATTTAAAAAATATCTTCCCTAAAATTCTCTAGTCAAAAGCTCAGTCAGACCAACAATAGCAGTCAAAAATTGGTTATGGTCTGTATCTGAGAGCAAGTCCTCCCTTTTCACAGTTCAAAATCTGTCTGAAAACAGTGGCAGCACAGCAAAGATTGCCAGACATGCTGAGAAACCACCAAAGATTTATCTGGGTAGACATGATGGTGTGAATATTGACATCTGGTAGAGCAGACTGGATGCTTGTATAGACTTACTTGTGTTAATGTTATATGGATACTAATTCCTCTTCCCACTTTATTATCTCCATTATCCAAACCTGAGAAATCCTTCTAAAAAGAACAAAGTTCTTCTCCTGGGACCCAAAAGCAACACGTACCATTCCTGAAAGAGTTCCAGGATTTAGATGAGTAGCAATCCTGTCAGGTCTTTGCCAAAAGAAAAAAAAAAAAAAAAAAGAAAAGAAGAAAGAAAAAAAAAGCTAATGTACTTTTTTTCATCCTTTATAGGAGGTGCATAAAACACAGACTCAGATATAGCACTGCAGAGACATAATATCAGGGCAGGATGGAAGCTGGAAGCTGCAAGGGACACCTGGCACCACTCATGTAAAGTACCCAAAGACAAGGACGCTGCCGTAAACATCAGCTCTGCATGCATTTTAGCATTACAGTTTAGACAGAATAAGAAGATGTGATGGCATGTCAGAATCAGGCCAACTAGAAAGAAGACTTAGAGTAGCTGCAAGATTACTAAAGCTACATGAGCACAAACTGTGCAGTAAAACAATCTACATCCTCAGAGGGATACGGCCACAAAAGGGAACATAAGTGGCTGCAAGATGCATGGGTGAGAGTTTGGAAAGCTCTTGCTGGGGCCAGGCCAGCACAGGGCAGGGTGACTCCCTGTTGCACAGGCGGGCTCTGCATCAGCCCTCTCCTCAGCTCTGCCCTAAAGCCTTTGACAGCCGCATTCAACTCTGACAGCACAGAGCAGGATTAATATTTTACTGTCTCATGTGAAGACAAAAATCTAGACTGGCTTATAAATACTTTATTGAAAAAACATGTTCTTTATGCTAGCAGAAAAACTGCCAACAGTTGGTGCAATTGACCTGCAAGGCCTGTCCTAAAATGACCTGAGCTGTGAGCCCCAAAACACTGCTCCAGCTGCCTGGTGGCACTGCGACTGTGGTTGCTGGCACAGCTGCAAACCAGCCTGGAGACTCAGGAGAAGTCTCAGCAATTGTAAGACTTGATGATCTGAAGAGTTTTTTCCAACCTAAATGATTCTATGAGTCTATGATTTGGGAAGAGTGTGGAATGGCATAGAGATCTGCTCTCATCATAGCTGCTCATTTGTAGGAGGAGGAAATGCTGCCATATTTCAGTTTGTTTTGCACAGTGTGACCACCTCTGGCATCTATTGAGAGACAGCGTAACTTAAAAAAGGAACTGTCAATGGAAACAAACAGATAAAAAGAGAGAGAGAAGAGACAGTAATGCAGTGAAAAAAAAAAATCTTGTGTCTCAAATATCCTCAAAACAATAGTTAAACATGTGTGGGTGGATGGCCTCTAAAACCAGCAGTATAGTATTTAATCTGATTTTTAATAGGATATGAAAACAGGATTCCAAGAACTAAACAAAAACATTGTGCTGCTTAGGCAAAACAGCTTTTTTCTTAGAGACTGTACGGAGAAACTCTCTTGCATGGCCCAAATCCACAGTAGCCTCCTTGCAGCTCTTATCAGCAGATGATGGGAAGCAGCAGGGTTATGTGCAATAGGATGACAGAGTTTGGCAAGGACAGTACATATAAGGCAGAGTGCTATTTTAATTTTCATTTCTATCTGCCTTGCAGGACTCGCAGCTACAAACAAGGAAGGAAAGTACAGCTCACATGTTGGTAGCACCCTCGAGGAAAATATCAGAATAAATTACAAAGACTGGACAGCCAAGGTTAGAGGTTCTCCAGAAACAGCAAACAGTGATACACCAAGAAATGCCTGGCTTAGCTGAACAGCCAGATATGCCATTTGCTATTTCCACTACAGCTCGCAAAGTAAAATAAATACATACATACAGTCATAGAATGACTCAAAAGGCCTTGGTATATCATTTAGTCAAAGTATGGTCAACATTTTGCTTTGTAATATCAAATTGCCATATTCACAATGAGAAAGTTTTGTTTCAGTGTCTTTCGTACTGTGGTAGTCATATGTTATAAATTAATCACGTCTGCTGAGATGAGCAGAAAAGGAACAAGACGGTATTTATAACAGCCACCTACTTTCTGACGGAAGACTGTAACACTATCAACCAAATCTGCCCTGTGAAAGCCAAGTCCAAGTTCTCCAAATCAGTTCTCCCAAAGTCATTTGCATATCCATCACAGGCAGAATCACTTTTTGCATAAACAGGAGGAAACTTCTTACTCAGACATCCCACATCAGCCTAAGACCAAGGTATTTCTTTTCCAAAACTATCCTTGTCTTTCGTCTTAGCACACTGGTGCCAGATGCTGCCCATAAAAGAGCTGCCTGCATGCTGATCTCATTTGTACTCTGGTCCTGGTCTTCTGCAGAAATGCATCAAAATCAAGAAGCAAAACCAGAACACTTGCCTTCTACCTTACTGTATTATATACTTCTTACCCTGGAATTTCCTTCAAAAGAGGATCTTTATCAATTCATTTATAGTATTTCACAATCAAAAGTATCCTATTGATATGTTTATAACAAGCCTTGAATAAGTAGCTTGCAAGTAATCCAATACACATATCATGCAAATTGGACAAAGAAAAATTTCTAATCTCAGCAACATATTATTTTAATGTCAATATACTTAAGATTCATATCACCTTTGGCAATTAATGTTGCTCTTTTAAAAATTTAGTAATAAGTAACCACACCAAAAATTCCATGACATAAAAATAACTGGGGGTTAAATCTCTAAAAATCTTATCTCAGAGAAGTATGTTTCTAATAAATACATGTTTTCATAAGTCTTCACTAATCCACAATGCTGACATTCCTGGAATAGAGGAGACCAATCAAAAATAAATCTCTGCAAAGTACTTATTATGGTTTGCATTAGCAAGGAAAGCAGTTCCAGTTGGACAGGAGCTATGTTATTATGAGAACTGAATTGTCCAACTGATTTCAACTAGTATAGAAATTAATTTTGGCTGCATGGTGCAACTTCCTTTGATGAATGTTCAAATTTGGGAGGGACGGTTAACATTTTTAAAAAAGTAAAAACTTACAAACAGTATAAATGGTCTCTAGTGGCCCAGTTCACATAGGTAAGATCAAACCATATATCACTATTCTCTCAAAAAGCCAAAAACCAAAACCATATACCGACTTTCTCTTAGTCCTTAATTCTCTTTACCTAGTCACATCACTCATCCATTGCCTATTCCACCTTCCCCCAACTAAATGCCATTTAAATCTCTTCATTCTCATGCTCTTCTTTATGTTCTGATGTCAACAGAAACTGCCTCATCTATCCGTCCATCCATCCAAGAACTGTTGTTTACACCTCAGTTATCTTTTGCACAGAAATCATTAACCCTCATGTTTCCTACTCTTTAAAAGCTAGATACCATAAAGAGATGGAAAAAAGGGAAGACTGTTTTCCACTGTATTGGCTAGAATGCCATGCCCAGAATAGGTAAGGCACCCCAAAAGAAATGAGCTGAAGAAAGACTGGTTTATAAGTACAAGACATTAAATAAAAGATTTTTACAAAGAAAAAGGGAATAATTTTTTGTTTCCATGCCTTGATTTTTAGGACAAGGAGCAATGAATTTTTTTTTTTTTTTTTTTTGGTCTAAGGTCCCATCCTGCAATAGAAAGTAACTGGAATTGAGACTAATTAATCTCTGGAGGGTCCCGTCAAAAATTCAGCAAATACCAGATTTTCCTTCTTTTTCTATATCATTAATATAGTTTTCATTCTAAAACATGTTACTTATAATTGTACAATTCCCCAGATGGGGTAGGGCCAGGACTTACGACATTGGAAAAGAAACAGTAGCTGGTTTAGAGCACCTACCTGCTAAAAGATACATAGGCTAATATACACATATACCTAGTTTAGTGTACATATGTGGAAAGCAAGAAGAAAGCTGTAGAAGATTTACATGGGGATTCAGTTAAAAATTCAGGGTGGGGCAGTGCATCTGAAATAATATGTCCAAAGATGAAAATAAGATGTTTAACTTAAAGTGAAAACTTTTTAGTGCAGGGAAAAAGAGTTTCATTTGAAACAGAGTCAGTGCCTGGTGTAAGGAGGTTGCCTTACACCCAGGCTGCTGGGTACTGCCCCAGGGAGATAAAATGTAGAGTAGCAGGAGGAAGAGCTACATTCGAGTGCAGTTTAGTGTCCCAGGGAGTCAATACACAGCCTTTCTGAAAGCCTGCAGTTAAGTACATCATGCTCCCCAAAATGAAGACAGGCATTGCTGTGACAGGTGGGAGTTAAGAGGAGATTTCATGGGAAATGGCACAGAAGTACCTGTGGAGAGATGCATAGTAGCCTGTGTTACTGCTGCAGCTGCTGTGATAAGAATAGGGAATAGGGAACTGATTTATGCGCAACTCAGTTGCATAAATCTTGGCCTTTCACTTTTGGTAACTTCAGCTCCAGAACAGGTTGGATCAGAAATGTGCCTGCACGGTGATCTCAGGACAGCTCACTTCATAAATTAGAGATTGGTGGAGTGCTATAAAAACAAAGTCCTACAGACTTATATAGTGTCAACACTACGGGCCAGTGCAGACACTTCTCAAGACAAGCAGCACTGGCAGAGAGCAGCAGAAGCCCTGCACAGGCTGGGTGGGCTGGCTGGGCTCTGCTGGGAAGGTCCCACCATACCGCACGGGCACGGACAAACAACCCAGAGTGTGGCATGGGACAAAGCTTCTTTTGCAAGCACAAAAATTCAGCCCCGTAGGAGAAAAATATACAAATGTATCCAAGTGCTGAAAATTATCTTTCTGTTGTTACTTTTTTTGAGAGAGAGAGAGAGAGAGTATCTAAACAGGGCATGTTTTTTAGCTAGCGATAATAGCTCCCTGCTGATAAAAGCTATCTGTGGCATACTGAGCAGATGGCAAAAAGCAACAACAATCTGTTTCTCCTTATGTCTCCACTATAGCAGCTGAGAAAGCTGGAGCTTCTTGTACAGGTGAGATTCCAATACCTCTTTCTTCTTTGTCCCTTTCTCCACCTCCCTCTTCCCAACACACTGCACAATGAATTCCCTCCCTCTGGTGAGCTATAAAATATTTCTGACCACGTATGTATGAAATTACAAGCTGAAGACAGATCATAAAAGAGAAGCCAAGTTATCAAGAAAGAAAGAAAGAAAAGAAAGAAAGAAAGAAGGAAAGATAGATATGGGGAAGAAATGGTATGCACATTGCTGTTTCTTGTCGGGGAAGTGTAGGAAGAACACAACGAACAATTTACCATAAATCAAGCTCTTCCCACTTCTCACCCCAAAGCTATTCACAGGCACACCGGTAGTGCAGATACTGTGTAAATACATTGCAACCCACTAACTGATATTCATTCATCCCCGACTGCTGCAAAGAGTCCCATGCATGATCATTCACACCAGCATCTCTCTAGCAGTGATCCCTGGACTACATCTGGTTTGTTTGCAAGACAGCAAGGAATCCTTCAACAAATATCCCTCAGAAATGCACACACATTGGCAAGAAAATAAAATGAGGGGGACTAAGTATAAGAAATAATTAAAAACTGGTAACATCATTCTTGGTTATCTGTCAGAAACAACACGAGGACAACACTATATAAAAAGAGTCCTTGGACTTCTTTAAGGCTAGGAGTTCCTTCGACTTAAAAAACACAAGTGAATAAAAACCCAAGCTCAGACAGACAGAGAAACAGTGCTGTAAATCAAGCACCATTCCTCCCTTTCCAGGCTTGAATGGCCTCACTTTTATCAGCAGGAGGAGGCCTGCCAGCTTAGAGAAGCTCTGACTCATTTGCAGAGGAAAGGAGGAAGCTCATTTGTCCTGCTTTCCACCATCGTACAACTCCTATCTGTTGAAAAGGTACTGAAGAACATTTGAAATATGTCTGGATAGTTACCTGAAAACAGTTATGCACATTATCATTCAACTACGCTCATTACAAAGTGAATCAGAGCATCAACATCCCTTAAAGGAACAGCAACAAAAAAGGCTGCCCTAGATTTACAAGAGAAATGTCCTACATCCCAGGCTTTGCAAAGTAGTACATACATACTGAAAAACAGAAAAATATTAAGAAATGGTGCCAGGAAGGAAACAGTTTAAATGCTGTTTCTCAATCACATCTCAAATCACATACTCAGGTGCGTGCTGTCAGTAAAAATCAGTTTATCTGCCCCAGTTATGAGGCAAGAGCTTGGCTTCAGGAGTAGGGTAGGGGACAGGAGCGACGGGGTGAGAAGGAGAGCATGGGAAAACCCTGGGGTGAAGGGGTCGGAGGGCCAGCTGTGCCCCATCTCCAGAACCATGCCCACTCCCCTACACTTCTCTCTGGCTTGCATAAATCAATGTGAACAACCATGGCTCAGCACTGCTGCCTGTAAGCGCCTGCTTCACCTGTGCCTAGACTCAGGTCTCACTCAGGTTATGCACAATATCCAGTAATCTGACTCAGACAGGGAAGATCATGTATATAATTATATTTATGTATATATTTATATTAATCATATTTATATATAATATATTTAAACTGAAGGAGGGTAGATTTAGATTAGACGTTAGGAAGAAATTCTTTACTGTGAGGGTGGTGAGGCACTGGAACAGGTTGCCCAGAGAAGCTGTGGACGCCCCATCCCTGGCAGTGCCCAAGGCCAGGCTGGATGGGGCTTTGGGCAACGCGGTCTAGTGGAGGGTGTCCCTGCCCATGGCAGGGGGGTTGGAACTAGATGATCTTTGAGGTCCCTTCCAACCCAAACTATTCCATGATTCTATGATTTTTGCTGCAACCTTAGCTATGAAAAGATTCTCTTGAAGTGAAGTGATAGCAACACTGCAAAAGTATTTCAGTGAACTGCAGTCTGTGGAAACACCCCAGAATTCCCAGTGTAATAATACTGGGTAATAGTAACATGTAGAGTGGGATTCAAGTCCACATAATTTAGACAGCTAAAGCACTAGTCATGCTTGACTACTTTTAGAGCAAACAAAAAAAAAAATACCCTTGTAGACATCAGCTTTAGGGAGTCATGATACCCTTTGAGCACTTGCTTTCCTTCGCCGATGATGAGAGAAGTGCAGAGTCAACAGCTCAAATGCAGATGTGCAAATGTGTACATGTACAGATCATCAGGCAAGTGTTGCCCATTTGTTGCTGATGCCGCAGCAGTTAACATAAATGTAATTTGCCTGGTATAATGTTATGTGCTGAGCAATCCTCATCAAAAAACATACAGGTGGTGATTAAGCACAGCTAATACCTTTCTTAGAGATATTATCTTTTTCAAATAAAGACAGAACAGATCTAACATCACTGAAGTGCAGTGAGCTATGAAGAGGTGGGATTGCTGTCATTTCAAAGACACAGTTCTCAGTGTAGGTCATTACTCCCTTAAAAAACACATACGTTAAACCTTGTCCATGGCAAGTATCTCTCCACAAAACAATTCTGTCTGCAATGGAAGATTTAATGACTCACATTGTGTTTGTCATGGAGGGAGGGAAAAAATACACAATTCATCTTGGTAGACTAATAAAGGTCACTGGTGGCAGCACATGTTTTCCTTTCAGTTTCAGATAGTTGAGTCATTTCTGGGATTTAATGCATTTACCTGCTGTCTGGTTTTAGGACCTTCATGGGGAACACAACAGGTAAGGAGATCAGCTTGTAGTAAGAAATATCCATCTATCTAAATTATTATGGGCTGATGAGGGAATGGAAGGAATCACATTTGCCAAATTAAAATGCCTTTAAAAATTAGATTATCTAGTTTCTATTCAAAACTTGATTTTTTTAAAGAATTGCAAAAATCTTTTATTATGTAGAGCATCTACCTCA
The DNA here is from genome assembly GCF_011004875.1 of Balearica regulorum gibbericeps. Taxonomy (NCBI): domain Eukaryota; kingdom Metazoa; phylum Chordata; class Aves; order Gruiformes; family Gruidae; genus Balearica; species Balearica regulorum. Next base: position 66,578,647 of record NC_046220.1, read on the forward strand.
GCCAATGAGGTGAAATTGTACCTGATACTTGCTCCTTAAATTCAAAGGGAAGTCCTTATGCAAAATCCTGTTGATGTGCCTTTTGAAAGGCAACTTTTGAGATAAGACATTGCCCATCTTACTGCTTGACAGACTCAGAAAAGACAGATTTGCGGAGGAAGTTGCTTGGCACTTTCTGCACTCACTGCCATTAAGGCAGGGATGAGAGGCAAAACATCAGCAATAACATTTGAAAAATGTGATTGAAGCCTAACCACAGTGGGTAAACAACTGGAGATGTGGTTTGAGGAGGAAAAAACCCCACAAACTCACTATATTATTGATGTGGACAAGCACAGATCTACTGCTGAAAAGCATGTGCAAACTGTGGAAAAAAAACATCATCATCTCTCATTCTTTGCAGCTCACTAATCTGAAAACAAAAATATTGGTTTGGTTATTCAAAAACAAAACAAAATCCTACATGCAGAAAGGAAAGGGATGGCAGAAGATAAACAAAACCTCTTTTCAGAACTTCATAGTTCAGTGAACTCTCCATTTTTCAAGAGCAAACTATAAACTGAAGACATCCAGGTGTTTCAGCCATGTTATTTATTAATCCAAATGTTTCTGAGCATGCTTTTTTAAAAGTTTCATAAATCTTCCAATCAAATGCTTTGTACCCCTGAATGAATGATCCTTTTAAGTTATTTAATCTTTGTCCTTACTACATATCTGACCTAGTCTGCTTATCTACTGCGAAGCTTCCTTAGGTCTAATCAGCTGTCTCACTTCACTGTCTCAAAAGCCCTTGTTTTGTCTTCCTTTTGGGATTTTCTAAATGACTAGGAAAAGCACAAAAGCCAGGAAGACAGATAAGACTTTAGAAGGCTATAAAAACACTGAAAGTCATTAAACCTGTTAATCAACACAGTACATGCACATGGGGGAAATTATTTTTGATAACATTGTGGTAATTTTCCCAGAAAACCAAAGAACTAAAAAAGTGGAAGATATGTATTCATATTAATAAATATAATCTTTGTAATTAGTATCTGCTCCTATAACATTTACTCCTGAACCAGCCACTGTAGGACTGACCTGTTGTCCACCATGTGCGATGTAACTACCTATCACAGGACTAACACCATACATTGGATATAGATAAAAGCATGAGGGGGCCTATTTAACTCATTGGACAACTCATTTATTGAAAACTGAAAAGCACATTAGAATCACAGACAGGTTTATGAGTCATGTCTAAGAGCCCACTTTTATGGATAAAGATCATCAACTTGTACACGTAGTGCTCCCTAGAAAATTCACCATTTAACAGCCACATTGATAAGCATACTTCCTGCTAGATGAGACAAAACAGACTTTTCATCTAAATCATTACACAATTTTCCAGAGACCTTTCAAAGTCTCTTTTGACTTAGAAAAATGAAGCGCTGCAAGATTTGGGTGAAGAAGTGCTCAGTATAAAAGTTAGTAGTCTCAGCCTATAAAAAGGAATTAACGCTCCTAACTTACAAGGCTTTCCTGAGATTATTTTTTTCCATGAAGCAGGATCAAAGTTCTTGTCACAGCAAATTTTTCCAAAGGCATCTGCTTCCACATAAAATCTCAGCTTTTCTGACAAGGAAAAAACTGGTTTCGAATACAGGTGTTTTTTTTTTCACTCTAGCTGAGACACAAAATGGGATCTCACCTACCAGTGTTACCACTGAATACATTACAACAGCTGTTGTCCACTCCTAGTTCTTATACACCAACTAGAAAACAAGAATATTGCACACATTTTTCACTTTTATAAAAGAAGCTATAGATTTCTTAAATACTTTGTTAAATTTTTGTATTTTGGTGACCTATCAAAATAACAAGTAATCATATATGGACTGTAAACTTTTATTTTACAGCTAAGATCATTACCACTCAGTTCATGGCAACATGAATGAAAATGGGCAAGAGTGTTTCATTCAAGTGCCCTCTAATATTTTAAACAGAAAAGGAATGGAGAATTGAGAACTTTAGTATGATCTTCATGATGAACACAGTACATGGCCTGTAATTAAAAAGTAGAGTTTGACAACTGGGTTCAGGTGCTCCTGAGTACACAATGTTACATGCTTTATTAAGATATTTAGACTGCCCCAAAACTAGAGGCATAGTCTTCAGAATTGCCTCAAAGAAATAAAAGCACAGGTCTCTCTAAACAAAAAGAAAACTCAGAATCATATAATGATTTGCATTGGAAGGGACCTCAACGATCACCTAGTTCCAACTCCCCTGCCATGCCCAGGGACACCCTCCATTAGACCACGTTGCCCAAAGTCCCATCCAACCTGGCCTTGAACACTCCCAGGGATGGGGCCTCCACAACCTCTCTGGGCAACCTGTTCCAGTGCCTCACCACCCTCACAGTAAAGAATTTCTTCCTTACATCTAATCTAAATCGACCCTTTTTCAGTTTAAACCCATTACCCCTTGTCCTGTCACTACATAGCCTTGTAAATAGTCCTTCTCCAGCCTTCTTATTGGCCCCTATGAAATGGGGGGCATGAAATAAATTAAATAAAGACCAATGAGATGCATTTCTACACCCTCAATTCATGTTCCTTTCTTCAAAAATCATTAAATAAAAATGCACAAAATCTGGAGCTGACAGTTTAATTCATCTGTAGCACTTTTGTCCTCAAAAGCAATGAATTCTTTCCCTTTCCACCCCGACTTCCCTCAGAGTGCTCATGCCAATGTGTGGGTGTTCAAGCAGAATCATTATCACTTGCTTAGCCCTTTAAACACACATTTCTGGTATATAAAGAAAAAGGGGGTAATTGTTTGCCTTGCCACTGTGTGCTATAGCAGTTTCTTCTTTGACAGAGCTCATAGTGAATGGCTGTGCCTCAATCTTGGATGGGTGGACTTCTGTTCATACTTTCATCTCTCCATGTGTCGGATTAAAATAAAGACAATTAACAGCCAGAAGGATTTTGAACCACTACAAGACAAGAAAAGGCAAACTGGATAGGGTTTCTTTTGTGTTCTTTTCCTCTTCATGACCTATTAAGTATGCAAACACCTTCTGGAATAATAACTGTCCGGTATTAGCTTGCAAATATTGACTACACTACTAATAGTTGTAACTGATAAAACTACTTTTTTTCCTGCTGCAAGGAGATATTATGAAAATGGTCAAAAAAACCTCAAACCCTGCTAAAATCAGTCCAAAATTAAAATGTGTATTAAGCTACAGGAAACAGTGGTCTCCAAATCACACAAAGGGTTTAAACCTGCAGTGCGCCTGTAGCTTATTGACTGCCAATAGTCCCACCAACTGTAGTACAACTATTTGTAATCTTAAAATAGGATAGGCACACAAGTGCTCTGCTCAACTTGGAGGTAAGTACTCCTCACATCCCCAAGCTCATGCCAACTGCATTACAAGCTTGAAGGTCTAAAGAGTCCCTAAAGCATTGCAAGGAACGTCAAGTGAACCATGGTCAGTTCAGGGTTTGAAGATCAAACCAAGCAAAATTTAATTGTTGTTGCTCAGTCTTTCTTCGGAGCAAAGGCAACAAAGTCCACTCAGGAGGTGCAACTTCACAAGCTTGAAACAGAGTCCAACAGGGAGGAAGAGGAGAGCAAAAGCTTTCACTGTTGCTTCCATGTATGAATTAATAACATGGGTCTGTGACTCCTGAGACTTCCTGACTACTGGAATAATAAAATTCAAAAAAAAAAAAAAAAAAAGAGAGACACATTCTCACCAGTTACACTCATTTTAAGCCAAAGACAACCACAATTTACATTCACCATCACAACACCCAAATTCCTTAGTGCAGATATACTGTCTTCACTAGCCCAAGGCTGATCAAGCAGAGTACACAAAATCCCTTCCTTCCAGAAGTAAGCAGCTCAGAAGATAACAACAGGTCACAGACCTGGCACGAGTCATCAGTGAAGATTTGAAAAGGTAAGAAGTGAGGCTACAAACCAGGACTGAACCTCAGTCCAGAAAATCCCAAGGTGAAGTACATGCCAGACATGTTTGGATAGGTGCTGAGGCAGCCAGGGACAGGACAACAATATGGGAGAGGGAAACTGGCAAAAGGGGGGAAAATATTGCATTTGGAAGTTGTTGTGAAATAAATGCCATGCGATATAAATACACAGTTTTAAATATATGTGTGAAGAGTGCGTGTGTGTATAAGAAGTATCTGCATATGAATATACACACATAAATATATACAGGCCTAGCTTTTCAGAAGCAGTTGAGTAACCATCCCTGGAGGTATTTGAAACATGCGTAGATATGGTGCTTAGGGACATGGTTTAGTGGTTGGACTTGGCAGTGCTAGGTTAATGATTGGACTTGATGATCTTAAAGGTCTTTTCCAACCAAAATGATTCTATGATTCTATGAAATGATCTGTGACTGGAAATGCCTGTCTTAAGACTTTTGAAGGGAAGCTTGGTTTTTGCATGCCTAGCACATACTGAGAAAGGTATGGTTATTGATGAACCTATTTCCTGGCTTACACTCTTTCTCTAAAGCCACGTTTCATCCTGGTTTGACACCAGTTAGAGCCTGACATTAGAAGATGCTCCAAGGTGATGAAGGGGAAGGCACTGAGCACCTAATTGAAAGCATTCAGCATGTGCCTAGATCAGAACTGGCTTGTTTGGTTTTATATGTGCAATTTATTTCAATTGCAAAAAGACCTTGGTTTAGTAAAGGACAAGTATCTTGCCAAAATGTATTACATGGTATGTCACTTCATGCTTACCCTGGCCTAAAACTTCATTTGAAGCAGAGCTGCCATTTAACATGCAGTTTGCCTTCTCTCCTGCAGAGCAATTCCTGAATCACTTTCACAACTGCACCACACTAAGTGTGAAACCCTAATATGCCTCCTTTTGGCAAGTAGAGGATTGAGCTGGTCCAGAACAACGTATTTTGGATACTGGCCATCAGAATGGTGACATCATTGCTTTATGCATTTGGACCAATGACTTCCATTTGCTCTATTTCTTTGGCGCCCAGTTCCTACTAACAGCACCATAAGGATTTCATATTTCATATGTACATTGCTTCTATTTTATAACTTTTTTTATTTTTCCTAAAATGTTGGTTTAGCCATAGACAATAATGTATGGGCTCTCAGTTACAGAAATTTGCTGCAAGTTCTGCTGCTACTGTAGAAATTTCATATTGCTAATCTAGGCAAGTGAAATATTCAGTATCATCAGTTTTGCAGACATACCGCACGTCCCACAAGAACTGAGCCCAATGACTTCCTTTTCAATTAAGCTTCTCAGAGCCTCAGATATCTACATCTCCTAGTAAAAGCAAGGTGAAATTAGTATTTGGCACACCTGAAGGTGGTGGCTGATAGCCTCCCTTCAGACTGCAGAGACCATTGCAAAGGCAGTATCCAGAAACCAGGCAACTATTCTTTAAATTATTCACACAGACAGATGTTGAACCAGTGAGGCAAAACTGTTTAGTAACATAACTTTCTGACTCTGGAAAACAATCATACCTATTAGTGTTAATTTTTCCCTGGCTTGATACCATCAGATCAGAACCTGGGTAGAGGTGAGGAAACGCAGCCCCTGTTATTCAACACGCTATAGATTCTGCCACATCAGCTACGAAACAGGACAGGCAAAACTTATTGCAGCAAATCTTCAGCAGGCAGAAAGATCCTCATTCTAGGAAGATTTCAGCTTAGACCACATATTAACTGTATCATCCCATGCCATTAAAGACTTCAGCCTCTAAACAGAAGGAAAGAGTGTCTCTTCTGTGGTCTCTGCATGCACAGCTGAGCTACCCTACCCTGTCCCTCCATAAAGCATTGGCGGGTGGAAAATTCCCACAGCAGCATCTCCTAAAGGTGACACTCCCTCAGGAAAAAGACCCTGAAGACATGCTTTAAATTGAGCAACATTCAGGAAAGCCACACAGACCATCCATCAAGACTTGCAGAAGTGGAGTACTACCAAAAGGGCCACCTCAAGCACTGGGAGCAGGGAGGTGTTGGCAGCAGAGAGGCTTACTCGCCCTGCCTCAACACCGCACGTTCCGGGGGCCTGTGAGCAGCATCGCAGGGGTGGGTGTGAGAGCATGACAGCTGCCTTTTCCAGATTTAAAAAAAAAAAAAAAAAAAAAAAAAAAGTGTGACTTCTTTATTTGAACACACTTATTTCCAAACCAAAAATCACCCCCTGCAGTATAAATGCTGTCCCATCATGATGGGCACCAGAAATAGTCACTAACAGTATGCATGACACCAGGTCCCGAGCACTCAGCAACAAAAGTGATTTCTCTAAAAGAAAAGGAAGATGTGGGAGTCAGCGCTCGAGCTGCAGGGAGAAATCCAAGCATGGGACATTTGCAGCCCTGATCCCAACTACCAGGGAACCCAAATGCAGCCCAACACGCTCCCAGGTCCTGCATGAGGTGCCAGCAGCCTGACTGCAATGCTACCTACCCCACTGGAGGCAGGCAGGTACTTTCAATGAGGAAAACTATCTGGTTCCAGTTAGTGAATTTTCACAAGCAATATAAATTTCAATATGGAGGAGCACCAAGGATTTGAAATACAAAGACAGACTGCTATGTTGTTGTCAAGCCAGACTCTATTAGAACAAACTGAGAGACATCAATTAGTCTATAGTAAATTTATGTTATGGGTTATTCAACAAGGTTTATCCTACAAAACTTCAAAAGGCTGCAATAGAGGTAACAGCTACCTCCTGTCTGATCTCTCTTAAAAGCATAAGTAAAACATGCTTGCAAACAGATTTAAGTCTTTTAAAAAAATCCTGCAACTACGCAGTGTAAACTATACTTAGTGGTAACCAATATGGTAGTAATAAAATCTCAGTAAATCTCAGGGAAAATCCTCATTTAATTGTACAATCACTTTTCATATGAGGTGCCCTTGCCTTGCCAATGGTTCTGCGAGATGCGGTGATTGCTTTTAAGCTAAAGCACTGGTACGCACAGCTCTGTCCAGTGATGGTTTTCTAGAGGTAGGAAAATGCCTTGCAACAACTGAAGCAAAAATTTGATCTTTACATTTTTTTACCATCATGGTGGTGATTTGGCAATATCGTCTACACATGTACAAACATAGAACTTAGACTGAATAAAACTAGCCAATGTCTACTACTTAGTGGTCAAGAAAAGCAATGGCTCTTACAGAAGACCAGTAATCAATGCAGTTTTAACTGGGAAGTTAAAAAGAAAGGTCACTGGAAAAAGCCCATACCTTAATATTTGTATATTCAAAGCAAACTTCATCCAAATCTAAACCCAGTCATCACCACTCATCAAACATACATACCCTGTTCTTGAACCTCCATTTGCAGTAGTAGCAACATTTATGAGAGAAGACATGTTTCATCACCATATTCAGGACTTTTCATTCATGGAAAAAAGAATCTCATGTCTTTGATACATGGAACTTCTTCATTTATTTAAAAAGGAACATTAAATAAATACTTGATGGATCAGAGAAAATACAGCAGTGAGAATTAATCTAGCATTTCATTCAAGATTAGTTGGAGAATCTAATTATACTTGTACTGCAATAGAACGTAACTACCTCCAAGCCTTCTTCTGTCCATAAGAACAGAAAGACCTTGTGAGAGCAGAGAGGCCTTAGTCATCCTTCCTCCATCCATTTAGGGAAAACAAGCTCCTTTGTGCAACAGGGTAGTTTAAATAAGGGAATCCACTGCTCAAATCACCGACCACTGGAGCCTAAGGAACAAAAGCCTTCAAACCAAAGATTTAGGTCTTTTTCTGGGAAACAGCTGCAAACACAAGGGATTTAAAGTGGGCTGAAACACAATTGCATGCATCTGTGTGCTGCCAAGAGAAATAGGCAGAAAGTAAAGAAAGCTTGGAAGCAACAAAACGAATCTGAGAGCCCGAGGGGGCAGTCCTGATGGGCAGAGGCCTGGCTGGAAGCAGAGGGTGAGTCTCATGCAGAGGAACGTTACTGTGCATCTGCCACAAGCCGGGGGCCATGAGGATCATGCAGCAGCAGCACGGTGCTGAGAGACTCCTTGGACATCTCCCACTGCTCCAGCTGGCAGTGGCGAATGGGCCTTTGTCATAACTTGGCTTTCTAGGGCAGTTAATTAGTATGTATTGTAAAAATGCTACTTAAACTATCTCTCTCTGGAAATGCAGCATCTTCCTCACAGGACACAAGTGGCCCGAGCCATCCCTGTTCTCATGTGCTGCATGTCAGCCTTAAAAAACTGTCTTATCTCCAGAAGCAAGCAGGGAACTGCTGTCAGGAGAGTTTTGCTATTGACTGTAGCTGTTGGTAACACCAACACCAACTGGCAATTCAGTGAGTTCAGAGGAGCACGATCATGTATTCCCATATGCAGATCACAAAAATCCTCTATGCTCAACCAGAGTTGGTGATTTTACAAATCCACCACAAGAAAATAAACCAAATTTTCCTCTGGCTATCGCTTTTTTTTTTCTTGTTTGGATCAGAAGTGAGCATGCCAACTACTAATAATGCCATCCTTTAACAAGAAAATTTATATTAGTCAATATTCAACTTCACACTGACACACAAATACATCTAGAGCCCTTGGGAAAGTAAAACTCTATTCTGCAAGGGATAAGATTTTGCAGGCTGTGACTCCTTTAAGAGGTCACATCATATCATATTGCTGCCTAGGAAAGCAAGTAAAAAAGAGAAGCAATACTACAAGCCAGAGATGGCATACAGCTACCTGGCTGGCCAAGCTCACAGGAAGCCTCCTGAGAAATTACCTTGTGCTTTCAGCTGGGTTGTTTTGTGACTGTTTCCTGAAGAAAAGACAATAGAAGAAAATGGGTCTTACAAGAACAAAAATTTTATGCATTTATGGGCAATGGGCACCTTGCTGTTACTGTACGCAGGAGCTAGGTAGGTCGAAAGACCAGCCATAGATAGAGTAACACTACACAGATTCCTTTCTGTCATAAGTATAGGGGGGAAAAAAAAAAGAAAAAAAAAGATTTTCAGGTTAACAAGCGCTTAGCAAACTAAAACAGGTGCATCAGGACAGCCATGAAAAATGACTTGGTAGTCAGCATCTTTCGTGGGGGTTATTTCAGTGAATTATTTCACAAATTGATCCTGTGTTCCACAAGTCTGAATAGCTCAGAGGAGCAGTTTTCTACTGTGAGGGTGTCTGTGAGTTGTTTCCTCATAGGAGTCACTCTTTGGCATAACAGTCCATGAATGCCAAAAAATAGCAAATGGCAAAAATTTAAAACAAGCACATGGGGTGGCAAGCTGTCCTTTTTGCACACAAATAACTTCACTTTACTTACCCAAAAATATAAATATTTTTAAAGTACATTCCTTCCTGTACTTTATAAGGACCACAATAACAAAACCCCATACAGAGACATGAAGGAGCTGGACTAAGTCTCTGCAGAGCAGTAAGAGAGCACATGCATCTTCCCAGCCCCATCACTGCTGAGACCCTATTCACCAGCACAGCCTTTTCACCAGCCCTGTTCAACTGGAGTGCCCAAAACAACCGCAAATGGGGTACAACAGTTAGAAGATGCTTCTTCGCCCTATAGCTCCCTTCACTCTGGAAGGGAGGGAAGCTGCTGGACATCTTGTATTTGCAGGATTTCTACCCTTACAGTCTCAAAGCCCATGTTCCTCACCAGCAATGTGAAGGATGTATCTCGTGCTTCATTCCACCACAGCAGGGAGCTCAGAGGGTCCCAGAGCCTTTAAGGAAGCCTCTGAGATGACCTATAGCTGCAGGATGGGACTGCCAGATCCTGCACGGGGTGATGGAGCACCTAAACCTGCAGGGGAAAGGAGCTGACTCTGAGTCACTCCTGCACTCCCCACTGCCACAACACGCAGCGTTCCCTCCCATCCTGTGTCCACCCATTCTAGGAAGACACAGTAACAAGCTGGAGGGATCACAGGAGGTCATCTCATCTCTCTGGCTCTGAGGAATCATAAGGGGTCATCTCATCTTTCTGCTTGCCTGGGGCAGGATGATGATGATGCTCCCAGCAAACGCTTGTCCAACCAGTTCCTAAAAACCTCCACCACATCACCAGGGTTTTTGTCTCATGGCATCTCCAACCCAGTGCAGCAGTCACACTACATCTAGCTCTATCCTCTGCAAACTTAGAAACAGATTATCTGTACTCTTTTTCTCCTGGAGTTTTAATGAAGACTTATGTTCCCCACTCCTTCAGAAAACCCTGAACAACTCCTTCAGAAAACCCTGAACAATCTCAAGACATTTCACCTTCCCAGTGATTTTTCCCTGTGACTACTGCTCTCACAACCAAACAGCCAGGGATTTTGTTCCTGGACAATTTCCAACTCCTACTGTGTACCCTCAATTTTATTTTTATCTTTATCTTAGTGCAAGTGTCTTCACTCAGCCTTGTCTTGTTGGTGTTGAGAGCTGATCTAGGGAGTGCCAGAGCCTTTCTTGAGCTCTTCTGGCAGAGCACGACAGTGTTTCCACCAGAAATCAGATTTCAAGAACAAAACTCTTACTGCCTTCAAAGGAGCCAGTACTTCCCATGACACCCAAACTGCAACAGTCCCAAGGGACTACCAGTTCTCACTGCTGTGGACACTAAAAGTCAATGCAGACCAGCTCCTCCTCTCTTCCAGCAGCCACACACCCTTGGGATGAGGCTGAACCGATGCAAAACCAAAACTGTACTCTCGCTCCCTGGGAAAGGAGGAGGCAATCTCCCAGAAAAAGCAGCAGTGTTTCTTTCCAAAGAGAGGCAGGGCATGAGGTGGAGATGGTTCTTCACAAGACATGAATGTACACTTTTGCATCAGCAGTAGAAAAGCTCCACAGGCATAACTGACATAAAAAAGGCTAATTGAGGAGTATCTGTGAAAATATTGAGTAGTCTTGACAATGACAGCAAAGAAACTTAAAAAAAAACCAAAAACCAACCAACCAACCAAAAACCAACAAAAAACATAGATACCAAGAGTCAGAAGAGACTCTGGCTCGAGTAAGTTAAAACAAGTTAAAATGAAAGCCCCAGGTCACACTGTCTTAATTCCTTAATTCTTCACAGGAAATAAATTTATGATAATATTTTCCTGAAGACAATTCATTATTCTGGGCTTATTAAAAATCAAGAGTCATCAGGCAGACTCCACTGCTATGCTACCTCCTATATACTAATCAAATCCTTTAGTTGCATTCAGACAGAATAATTAGACTCTCCAGCATGCACGAGTGCCTTGTTACAGCTTTCTCCTGTGCCTTACAGTTCCCAGAGTGCTACAGGCTCATTTCTAGCCACATCTATCAGTCAGACAAACCTCCAGAGCACAGTATTGTTTCCCCTGCAACAAGTACAGTCTTATCTAGGGTACCTTGGTTAAAAAAAGACAGCTTTTAAAAAGCAGATTCTTATAAATACAAAGCTTTTGTCTCCTTAAGATTAAAAAAAAAAAAAAAAAAAAAAAAAAGCTTGCATCCTAATCAAATATGAAAATAAATTCAAATAAATTTCACCTTGCAGGGAACTTAGAGTTTGAGTTCTTGTGGAGGTATTGCATGGAGAACATGGGGAAGAACAGCTGATTATACCACAGACATCTGATACTCTTAACATAAAATGCTCTGTGTACTAAACAAAACCCAGTAGTTTCACTTTTTCTAGTAGGAGTAAACAGTTTTCTCTCCTGGTTGTCTGCCTGCCTGGATTCACCCTCACAAACAGGACATTAAAAAGTACAGTGCATTTTTTTATCTTGATTTCTTATATATTTAACAAACATTGGCCAGGCTACTTACAAGCTGCCGCAGAGGTCCATCAAGACCATATTATTTAAACAGAAAATTAAGAGACCAAAGCAACTTTGTATTCCACCAGTAACCCCAAATTGCAGTAGCCATAGAATGACAACAAACTGAAGATTATAAGGATGAACTAAGGCTTAATTTGCTCACCACATGTCTGGTAGCAAATTGCTAATACTACTTGTAGTCTCCATCCTTATAATGGCTGCACAGAGATATCATTACATCCAGATTGTTTTTTCTTTTTCTTTATATATACTGCCAACAGTGTAACGGAATAAATTACCAGCTGTGGATTCCTCAAATGCCCACAACTTTCAATCATTTCCCCCTTGCTTTTTTAATAATAATTTCCTTTTTTTTTATTCTGAAAAGTCCTAAATAAGTATCTATGTACAACTGTAAGAAAATTCTTCTTCTCACATTCTCCAAGTATTCTATATTGATTTTAACATGATCACGTTTGAAAGAGTGAAGTGCTGGAAAACACTTGTCCTAAGCATTGAGAAAAATCTAGTTTTTATTATAATTTTGACCTACTAGTCTCTTACCAGCAAGATACATTCCTGATTAATACCTAAACCTAGTTAACTCTCAGAGTGATTTTCTTCATTTCGCATCACTACTAACCTTGTAAACATTGTGCTAGCAGTGCTGCCTGATTCACTTCTCCCTTCCCTCTTCCAACACGATCTTTGTTCCACCACTTCTGCCAGCTTCGATTTCAAAGGCAAGTCAATTTTAAAATTTCATTCTCAGTGAAGTGAAATATGTACTGCGGAAGCTATGACAGGTTTTCTTCTTTCCAGGTAGCAGTATAAATAAACCTAGCCTTGGAGATGTGAACTCCAGCTGCTGCAATATTACAAGACACTGTTGCCTAAAGAAATGTTGAAAAGCAAGTTTTATTAAGTGTGTTGAGTCAAAAAAGCCACCAATGCACCTCCTGCAAGGAAAAATAAGACTATAGCCAAAGAAATCATTTTGTTGTCAGAACCAGGAAAAAACAGTCCAAGGATGTGTCCAGATCTCCCTTTCAGTGCAGGGGCAAGTCTGGCTTCTCAAGATCAGGGCTTCTCTAGGTGTAATGACTGCTTTTATGTCTGCCATCTAAGGAGAAAAGTCCCCAAATAAGCATGTCTTATAATCACTCAAAAGGAAACAGCAACACTACCAGAAGTAAAATACACAAGCTGCATTGCTATCCCATTGGTTTTATCCAGCAGGTTCTCCCCACAAGACACCTCAGCCTCAGAAGAATGTTTTTTCTTTCCCCTCTTTTCTTCACAATTGCTTTCAAACTTTCCATACTCTTCAGTAGCAATTAGGTCAATTAAGAATTGGCTAGAGGCAGAGAGTAATACAATCCACTTGATTCCACTCCCAAGAAACACACATACAACAAGAGGTGAGGGAAGGGGGAAGCTGCAGACAGAAATAATGGAAGATGTGAAGACAGGACAAGACAGTCTTTTGATGAGCATGCAGCTTTTCTGCCTGCAAGCTGGAGACCACCCAGCCACAAAACCTTAGAGCACCACCCTCTACTCCTATATCAATCCTCCAATTCTTTTTTTTTTTTTTTTTAGTCTAGACTGTGCTTAAAAAGGTGTCCAGGCATTTCTTAAAGTCATTAAATAATAGCAATGGTCTCTAAGGGCCCTTGCTATGAAAGACATATATTATTCTCCCTTTTAATTTTTTACTGCTTTGCTTATGTTCAGAGACATAGCAGACACCCAGCTCCCAGCCCTCTCCCCCCACATTCCCCCCCAGCATGCAAGGTCAAGTTAAGGTGATGCAGAGCCACTATCTCATGTGCTGTGCCTGGCAAAATGCTCCGATGTCACCACCAGGAAGTATCCTGCTGTTTGATCTGCTCTGAAATGTGCCATTATTTTATCATTTAGCAAATGTGCTCCCTCAATATCAGTCTGCTGCACTTAAGTGGTTGAAGGGTCCTAGTATAACCACAAAAGGATGCAGACCTTGATAGAAGCAATTAATGGTAAAGCTTTAAAATCAATAGCAGAAGGAAGAACTAGAACAAACATGCTGCCAAAGGGATTCTGCCTGCAGCCTCCACTTTACATTGCAAAGCCTCAAAGAGCAGCAACACTGGGCAAATGCAGCCATTGGACCAGTTCACGCTCCTGAGTAGCAACTTGTCTGATTTATCTTAAAAATGCTCATGGCAACAATTCATAAGTGGTAGTGTCTTAAGGAGTTTAAGAAAGAGCATGTTTCCACCGAACTGTTGAATGTGTGCTACTCAGTATCTGCTCATAGTTTTTACTGCCTTATATTCAGCAAGATGCTTTAACCCATGGTAGATCAAATAGTCCTACAGAAGGGCACACAGATATTTTTTAGGATTTCCTTACTACTGTCATAATGGCTGTTGGTACACACCACTGCTCGTTTGCAGGCTGGAGCATCCTATACTCTTCAAACTTAGGCAGGTGAGAAGAAGGAGCAAAATTCAACCCATGTCCATGCAAAGCCTTAAGCTGCAACCATGCATAACCAGTGGCAGCAGGGGACCTTCTGGGACTCACAGCACCAGATCAATCGAAAGCAAAGGTGTCAAAGCACATCCTCTCTGTACAGAAACCAGTCAGCTGCAAGTTGCTCTCTACAACTACCTCAAGGGAGGTTGTGGTGAGGTGGGTGTTGGTCTCTTCTCCCAAGTAACTTGTGATAGGACAAGAGGAAATGGCCTCAAGTTGCATCAGGGGAGGTTTAGATTGGATAGTAGGACAAATTTCTTCACTGAAAGAGTGGTCAGGCATTGGAACAGGCTGCCCAGAGCAGTGGTGGAGTCACCATCCCTGGAGGTGTTAAAAAACCGTGTAGACGTGGCATTTCGGGACATGGTTTAGTAGACATGGTGGTGTTGAGTTGATGGTTGGACTTGATGATCTTAGAGGTCTTTTCCAACCTTAAAGATTCTATGATTCTAATCCTTGATCAGCATAAGCAGCAATAGGAAAGCGAGGGATTATCAGCACAGAAAGGGATCCCCTTCCAAAGAGCTTTGGCAATTAGCCGGTGACTTGCCAGCTCAGCAGAGAGGAGCACTTAACTGGGGAGCAGCAGGGCACCACAAGGCCATGCTGATGGCCTGTAGTCCCCAGCAGAAGGGATGGCAAGACTCATCTGTTCTGTGCCTTCACAGAGAAAAAAAAATGACAAACACTTCTTTGGTGAAGAAAACCATACCAGAGTGAAATGGTGTTTGAACAAATCCTGCTGAAGAACTGTCCTGCGTTTGATGTGCTTTGGAGCAGGACATTCTCCACTAGGTATGCCCCCACTAGCAGGGAGGTAGCAGGTTGCTCAGCTCCTCTTTCATCACTTCTGACATGAAGTTGTCTGCACACCCAGCAGGCACTGTCCTCTCTTTGAGGAGCTGGCTTCACCCCATGGGCTGACCATGGAGCAGAAGCAACATGCACACCTTGCCTTTTAATCTCAAGTCTAGCAATGCACCAAGGCTTCACATTCTCTGCCTCTCCACCAGCTTGGCTTCTGGGCCAAAATGGGAAGCCAAACACCAAGTGCAGCTCAGCAACGGTCATGCCAAAGCATTGGGCAGCTTTAGCACAACAGCTAAAGCAGAAAGCAACACCGCAGCAAGCTGTCATTTCTGCTGTCATTTCAAGACCTCTCACGGTGTGGCACTGACACTCAGTGACACTGCTCAGTCCACCCAGAAGCTATGGGACCAAATCAGGAACCACTGGATAAACATGGCCCCTCCTTTACAGAGGTCAGAGAAGATGATCGTAATGCTGATAGGCTTTAAGTCTGTGAAGCTACGATGTTGTTCTGCCTTCCCAGAGAGCACTTACACATACTGTTGAATTAATTTTTTTTAACCTTGTAGAATACAAAACTGCAGGAAATTTCTTCCCAGGGAACAGTACTTTGTCATGGAGGGAGGATCACAGTTATATACACAAAACCACTCTGTGCCACATGTGTCACAAGCAGCTTTGCAGTGACTTCATATTTAGACCCTGCAGAGTCTCCTTCCAGACCTGAACTGTCCTTCCACACATGCCGTTTCACAAATGATCCTGCTGCAGCAACAATTTGCTGAGGAAAAACGTGCTACGAATTAAAGGCAAGGGTAGTTTTCTCCAACTAGACAAAAAACAGTCAAAGTAGATATCCTTTATAGTCACATGAACTGAGTAGGCAAAACTGTTGTCTCCAGTAATACGCTCAAGAGAGGAAAAGAAACCACAAGAGCTGGAGATTTTAAAATGAGTGTATGAAACAGAAAAACTGACTTTGTGCAGCCCTTGACTATCTTATCTGCAACAGAGTGGAGGCAATCCACTCTCCCAGCACGATTGCCCCTAAGTATTCACATCTTGCCTTTCCTGTTGGACTTTTGCCCTGTAATCTCAGTTTAAATTTGTCCCTCACCACAACTCAAAATATACTGGGTCATAAGATTTCCATACTAAAAATCTCCCTAAGCCAGTAGCCATTCAGAGTTCTGGGTTCCACTGACACAGAAGCTTACAAATATGAAATCAAAAGAAAGCAGCGCTGCACCTTCACACTTCAGTTGTGCGTATGAAATGAACTTGTCAGAGGCAGCTGTAATTCAGTGGCAACAGAAATAAGTCACAAGTTGTAAACTGCAGTCTTGGAGTTTGCCCAGCATTAGAAACTGAGAAAAGCAACAGAGAGGAAACATGACTTTGTGTTTGGATATGCACACAGGGCAGCCAGGCTCAAGGATCCCTTTTTGCAGCTAGACATTGGAGCAGATGCCTGGGAAGGTTTCCCCTAAGGACACAGAGCACTTGCACTCACCATTGGCCTCCAGTCTTTATCCACAGTGGAGGATCCATCCAGCATATGACTCCCAACATGACATCCAGGCCACACACCACATCACTCTACGACTTCAAAGCCATTGATCCCTGTTTTATTATATCTTTGAAGTTTAATATAAGCAATCTGTCAAAAGCCTTATGTAGGTTATTTAGCAGCTCCCACTGTCGCAGGCAGCCTACATTGCAGATCATGCCCAGTCAGCCCTCCTGGAGCTGCACTGCTGAGATTCTGGGGAAGGAGAAAGGTTATGAAACAGGAATTACAAAGAGCCCTGTGCATTCATTGAAACTGAAACCAGAAACATGGCTTTTACAAGAGCTGCCTCACAACCCATGTACCATTTGGACAAAGGTAAGCATAACACCAGCTTTACTTACTTAGGAAGCCTTGTGTTAGTGTGGTGTTCAGTATACTGAATCAAGCAGAGGAACTGGCTCTCAGCTAGCCTACTCCAAAACCAGATTTTATCTTAAGCTGAAAGAATGAAGCAGAGCTCCACATGAGAAAGCAATTTTTTCTAATCTGACAGAGCAAGGCTTATAGGGAAAAGGCAGGCTCCTGCTCAGTCACAGCCTTAGGGCATGTCCATCTGCTCCAACAAGTGCAGACAGATCTGAATGCCTCTGTGTTGTTTGCTGGAAAGACAAACATAAGCCAGCCCCAGTCACCAAAACGCAGCACAGCCCATTAGAAAACAGCCCTGTGGAGCAACAAGCTGGCTCAGATGCAATGCTATGCCAGCGTGGCACACAGCTTCCAAACCAGAGCTGCCATAATGCTCGACTGCCTGCGCAGATGCAATCTTGGACACCTCAAGCATCCAGTAGGTTGATCCCATTATCTGTGACATTTTAGCAACTGGCTGCAGTTTTCTGAGACCCAAGCAGCTGTGAGCCCACAGGCTAGAATAGGAGTCTGACCAGAGCCCTGGGCTCTGTTTGTAGCCAAGGTCCTAAAACAACTGTCATCTTTGCTGTTCTCCTCAGGTGCCAGACAGTATGTGTGACACACGATACATACTATGGCCACACAGTGGAGAATGAAAAACTATCTTCCCTGTCACTTTTTTCTTCCCTCTTTGTGATTAAATGTATTTATACATACACGTCCACATACATGCAAAACTACCATCTCATCTAGTCTGTATTTTACTATTCAGCTCTCAGAAATACCCACCAGGGTCCTGCAAACCATAGCAGGGCAGCAAGTAGTTTAACACATCAAACCAACGTCACTTCAGTTGCAATGGATTTTTCTAAAAAAAATGTTCAAGGCTTTTAGCGATTACTCAGGCTGTCAACGCATTGCTACCAAGCACCAAGAACACGAACTGAAAGGGCTGCAGCCCCATCATTTCAAACTGATGATAGAAGTAAGTGGTTTGCAGTGGGTTCTGCTTGACTCATTTCTTTCTGTTTCAGTGCCCTTACTTTAGCTGTGGCCCAAAAGAAGAGAGAACAAAGCTCAGCCCCAGTGGAATTCAGATGAATGAGGCTCTCCGTAAAGCATTGCAGTAGTGGTGGTATCTTTTATTAGACTAAATTGTACAGCTCAAAGAGTAGACGAGCTCCTTTTGGTGTCTGAAACACAAGTAGAAGATTGCAAATGCAAATACAAGCTGAGAGCAAACTATCACCATTTTATTAGATACGTATCAATTTGATCATCTTTGAAAGGAAAGGTAGCTTTACCTTACTGGAGCAGGGGGAGGGATGCAGGTAATAAGGCAGTTATTTCGGTGTCACAAACTTACAAAAAGACTCAAGGAAAAGACAGCATTTTACAGCGTATACAGCAGAGCCTTACTTCAGCAAGCTTTCTCCTCTGTGTTCATTGCCACCCTCATCCCATCTTAATTTGTGCTGCTCACTGTTTAAAGCAGGACTGTGATGGGCTCTGAGCAATGCAAAGCACAACCCCAGTCCCTCAACAGCGATGGGGCCCCATGCGTGCTTTTACTTAATACCATAAGCAAGAGGACAGAGTATTTTCTTGGG
The DNA here is from genome assembly GCF_011004875.1 of Balearica regulorum gibbericeps. NCBI lineage: Eukaryota > Metazoa > Chordata > Aves > Gruiformes > Gruidae > Balearica > Balearica regulorum. Next base: position 66,597,330 of record NC_046220.1, read on the forward strand.
CAGTGCAACAACTATGTTGGGTTCAAACGTCAGCCTTCTCCACCATAAAATACGTTACTTCATTGAGACTGACCCTCCACTAAGTGGAAGCAGATCTGTTTCCTGACTGCATGACTTTGGAAGTGGGTGCAATGCAATGATGGCTGCCTACGGCTCTTCCTCTCAGTCCCTATTCTTCAATTCTAGACATAGAGAGGCGAAGACAGGCAAACAGGTACGAGTTACTAATGCTGCATCCGTACAACATTGGACCTAGCTGGTGGGTCTCTTTCTGCCTAGTGTAACACCAGTCAAGCTGAGATTTCATTACTGCTCCAGCAAAGAGAGATTAACAAGGAAAGGCTGCAGCGCTATTCTATGGGCAGCACAAGCCTCTCTAAGACAGTGTTGTCTCCAGCCCTTTCAGCTGTGCTCAGTCATAAGTCAGCCTAACATTACCAGAAGAATTTACCCTGAAACCTAGGTGCACCACAGATTTTTTTCCCAGTATTTTGAAGTTCACACACGTACATGCAGACCTCTCACTAATCCTACAGCTAGCACACAGGGGACACACTTCCATCCCAGTGACCATCTTCCTCCGCACAACACTCCTGTGAAAAGATAAAGAGATACTACATGTTCACAAACAATTTTTTAAGAGGGGAAAGTTCAGCAAAGGGGTATGCCTAGACATGCAGGCAGGATTACAGCTTGCTTCCCAGGGCAGGTAGAGACGGCCACAAGTGCTTACAGAGAGGGAGACGGTAAAAACCATCAAGTGGCCTCTTGCCCCCTCAGAGCATGAGTGTGTTACATACGGCATGGTGCACTGCACTGCTTCACCCGAGGCTCATGCTGCAGAGCTGGTACGCCCAAGGACATCCCAGGGACAGCAGTACCCACTGCCCTCATGCCACTCAGCCCCATATCAAACGAGGAACTGAAGCATGCTTCAGATGTCCAGGTTTGGTTCATATTCATCTCCCTCACACAGGCAGAGTCATGTGGAGAGAAACATTCCTTTTTGCTCTCTGACAAAATGACCTTGTGCTTGTCAGTGCAAAGTAAGTCCACACAGCAAAAAGCAGCACCGTGCAAAAATATCCTGGCAAGCTTTGGTAGAGCTCAGCTATTAAATGTACGCTAAATCGGCCCACAAGCATCGTGCTAACATGTCTGACTGGGTTCAACCATCTAACTGGCCCGTTCAAAACTGGGCTCTCCTCTCTGCATAACACTGTATCACACCAGGACGATTTAACCTCTCTGAAAGCAGAGAGGGGTCACTGACAAACAGGGTTCAAGAGGACAGAGAAAGCACAGACAATCAGTAATGCTGGGAAGTGAGAGCCCCAAGGAGGGGGCACACACACTCACTTACACGTGCACACACACACACTGCCAAGATCAGCAGCCTGCACATTTCCCCCTGAGTTTCTTCAGGCAGAGAGGTGTCTGCAGCAGTGTCCCGTAGAGATGCAGGGGGCTGGCTGCTCACGTGCAGTTATCACACAAAGCTTCACTTTTTTGGTAAATAGACAGGAATTTGAATCCTATGTGAAAACTGCACCGTGGGTCATGCCTGCTCTCCTGCCCCTGCAGCCCTGACTGAGAGCAGAGGGGCTCAGGGAGCCACAGAGAGCAGCCCCAGGCACCCCTACAGCCTCTGCCCACCCGGCAGGCAAAAGGCCACCTCTCCCCTCACCCCCGCATATCAACACAAAGAAGTTGGAATATTTCATAAAAGGAGGGGTAAGTCCACACGTGATGGAAAGCACCTATGAACCATTTCAGCTTGCACTCTAATGCCTGTCTGGAGTGAAAGAAATACAACTGACAGCTACTCAAGCAAGATGGACTGATAATGTCCCAAGGTCATACAGGCACACTTGGCTTCCCATAGATTTTTTTTTTTTTTTTAAAGGAAGAAGATTGCACTTTATTGATGATTTGCTTTTTTTTGGTGATTTGCTTGAGGGTTTTTTCTTTTTATTGTCATTTTTCAAGTCTATAGGTCAAAACCAAGAAGGGTAATCAAGCATGAATGAACTCAGACAGCATAAGATAAAAAATGACAAAACAAGGGCTTTGACCCATATACAGTAACGATCAACAGAGAGCAGCATGTCCTGTATTGTTCACTGTTCTTGCTGATCGCAGCCATAATGACCGGCACTATGCAGCCAAGGAGGGTCCAGCTTTGTTAAATGACAAAGCGCATTGCAAGGTACTGATAAGGTACATGTTTAAAAAAAAAAACAAACCCACCAACAAAACAACCCCAACCCAACAACAAAAAGAAAACCCCACAAAAACAGAAAAACAAAAAGATGACCAGGAACAGAATCACAGATTCACAGATTGGCAGGGGTTGGAAGGGACCTCTGGAGATCATCTAGTCCAACCCCCCCTGCTAAAGCAGGATCACCTAGAGCAGGTTGCACAGGATTGCGTCCAGGCGGGTTTTGAATATCTCCAGAGAAGGAGACTCCACAACCTCTCTGGGCAGCCTGTTCCAGTGCTCGGTCACCCTCAGGGTAAAGAAGTTTTTCCTCATGTTCAGATGGAACTTCCTGGGTTCCAGTTTGTGCCTGTTGCCCCTTGTCCTGTCACTGGGCACCACTGAGAAGAGTCTGGCCATGATCTCTTTAACCATTTATCTAGAAGAAAAGTCTGCCTCTCGCATATGTACAGGAAATTTTTAGGATGCTGCTCGGAGGAGAGGTTTCATTTTTCACCTAGTCCAAGTTTCTTATGAAAATGGATATTATCCTGTATCAATATTTCCTAGCCCACTTTATATTTTCACTGGGCGTGGAAACTACATTCTACAAAGTGCGAACAAATTTTCTTCTGTAATTGCCCAAGGCTCATTACAAGGATTATGGGACTTGGAAATAAGGAACAGTTAATACCAACTTTGTCTAAAAGATAGCAATGACTCAAATAAAAGCATTTTCTGGAATTATTCCAACTGCAATCATCAGTGCAAGCAAACAGGCAAAGCTGTCACATATTCTCAGCTATCATAAGTGCTCATTCATTTATTTAACAAAATTTAGTCAAATGGGAATGGACTGTCATCCAGGGTAGTTACAAAGTCTGCTACAGAGGAAAACCTATCTCTCTACCTAGAAAATTTCTGACTCAGAAATCCTTTTCATTATGCAGAGAGTGTAGAGACTAGGGCACACGCCAGCATCCACTCAAGTAATTCAGAGAACTTGAAGTGATGCACAGCTACAGCTGTAGACCATTGTATGCATCTCCATAAGACAGCCAGCGATGCTTTTTAGGGAGTCTGTGATTCAGTTTATGCATGGTCCTGTAGTTATTCTGAGCTGTCACCTGAATCATGCTGCTTCTTAACATGAGATGATTAATCCAGTGCATCTCACTATGAGAGAACATTATTTTGAGGAGAACTTGACTACAGTTTGGACAATAAGCAAGCCAAGCTCCTATGAGAGAATAGATTGTCTCTGAACTTGACAGGAGCTTTCTCTGATTGATTTAGCTTCCAAAAAAGACAGGAAATTTTTTTAAGGCACTGTGACGTTATTTGTCCAAAGACTGATACAGGAAAATTGTATGATTCATGTATTGCAACCAGTAGCAAAGATTCAGCACTTGGTTGAATGGGGTTTATCAACAAAATTCAAGCATATTCTACAGGTAAAAATGCATTGCTACTAAGAGATAACATCTAAAGTGTTATGCCAAGATATTGAATCTGTTAATTAACTAGGATGCTGGCTTCTAAGGAGTAACTAATAATTATTCTGTCCAAGTGGCAGAAGAATGTTATGAGAGCTGGCATGATAGACCAAAATACTCAGCAAAAGCCAATACAATGCCTTCTGAGTTGTCTCTTCTGCTAAGGACATTTAATTCCACTAATATCTTTAAGCAGTTGCTGAAAACAACAAAACTGCATCTTTGAACACATATAATACAAAACCGGGATCAGGAAACTCAAAGTTAACTTGAGACAAAATACTAGTTGTCCTACTGATATAATTAATAGTTTTGCCAGAGTCGAAAGCTGGCAAAAGCTTTCTTTCTAAGCAGAGCTATAACAAACGCTTAGAATGGACAACTGCATTTAGTGCTGAGGGCCAATGTGCGTGGGAAATGAAGTCCTCTGCTCATCAGCAGGGTAAGCGTGACTGCCTGCTCTGCCCTCAGCCATGCGAAGGCAGCATGGCTTACAGGTACCCCACGAGACAGGCAACGCAGAGGCCAGTCAATAGCAGCTGTGGTGATGCTCTCTCCTAACGCTGCTGCTGCTGAACTAACTGCACAGAAACAAGAAGTGGGAGAGGGGAAGCATTTTATGCAGGCCATCGAGCATGCAGGAGAGGGTTCTGCGTCAGCCACTAATAGATTTGCTGAATTTCTAACAAGCGTAAAAGCAATCAATATTAAAACCAAGACAAACACATCCAGCCACAAAGGTTATACCCATCCAGGCCCATACACTTGCTGCTCTCTCAGACGAGTTGGGAGACTTCTTGCGGAGGAAAGCTGCACCCCAGATTTTCTCCTTCCTCATATCTACCCTCTCCCCTATGCATGTATCAGGTTTAATGCAGGATTTCCTCTATATTGTCTCCAGTCCAGATGGCCATACAACATGATTTTCTTCTCCACGTGACACCAAATTCACATGTTTTAGTAATGGACTGGGATGTCAGGGCAGGGCCAGTACTTTCCAAAATCAGCTCAGAGGAAAAATGCCTCCTTCAACAAGGGTAAAAGCAGAAATGTCAAAGTGGAGAAAACAACAACAACAACAAAAATAACAACAACAACAAAACCCCTGACCAATAACAAAACAAACTGCCCTCAGGTGCTCTGGGAAGGGTCATCATTGACACATCCTCAAGGGATCTGCTTTGCAGCTGGTAAAGCTCATTATTTGTTGTGAAACAGTACGCAGTCTGCCTCCAGCACAGCAACCTATAAAAACTTACTCCAGTAAAGTCATCTAGGAAGACAGCCTCAAAGGAAATAAAAAAACAAAAAAATAAAAAAAAAAAAAACCAGCTTGCAGGAGAGATCACAAAGGAAAAGTGGATTGGACCCATACAGTACTTTCTTGTAGCATTTTATGAACTGTTGCTATAAAAATGTGTTGGAGTGCCCTGAGGAGAAACTGGCATCAGAAGTCCCTCAACAAATCTGAAGATTTCCAGTTGTAGTAAAAAGAAAAATAAAGGGTAAATCTACTCACTGTGTTTCTTTGAAACATCTGGTTTTTTCCTCCAGGTAAGCTATGGAAAGCATCTCCTCTCGTCTTTGAGAATTTCCCCTAGTTCTCAACATCCCACCTCTTTTACCCCAGAAGACAGAGCTCTGTAGTTTCCTAGTAGAGTCCAGCTCTTATTTCAACCCAAGAAAAAGTTTACTATAGCAAGTCTAATTTAAAGATTTTGGAGCACCATACAATTGCTCCCGCTTCATGAATTTCTCATTTCCCCCCCCCCCCCCCCCCCCAAAAAAAAAGCCTACTAAATATGATGAAAGCAGAGAATAACTGTAAGCTTTTTCCCATTCCATCTTCCTCATTTTGCAGCACCATACAATTCAGACAGCATTTTTTTTATCCCCTGATATTTCAGAGAGGCCAGCACCCACCATTTAGAAGGACTTCAGACATGTCTATGATTCTAAATGTATGTGGAAAATAAACTCTTAGTCCAGTTCTGTCCTCTTCTATGGACAAAGGCAGCAACCTCCAAGAAGCCTGAAACTGTGAATGTGTCATCATCCTAATGTATAATTAGATACATATGTAATATAATTACTTTATAAACATATGTATTTTCTTCTGTGACTAGCTCTGGTTAAGTGAACCTGGCTTCCTCTAGCTTTAAAAGAAGGGGAAAAACACTCTCAGGAAAATTTTTTCTAAAGTGTCCATTAAAAAACTTCAAAATACCTCCCTGAGATACCTCGCCTGAGCCTGCAGCCCATGCCATTGATAGGAGCACTAAAAGAGAGCAGCAAGCCCCAGAGGCTTGCCACAGGAGAACAGATTTCATCCAGCTTGCTGTACAACACGAAAATGCAGGAAATACCACTGGTCTCTGCCCGCGCTGCTGCTTTCCCCTGCCGTAAATCCCAGGGCAGGTCCAGCCCGTGGTGCAGAGTGTGGTGCGGTGCCCCATGGCCATGGCCAGCCCTGGCACATACAGGCAGCACCTCACAGAGCTGCCACCTTGCTTCAGGCAGCAGAGCTGGAGCGCTGAGCAGGTTCAGTGCCAGAAAAACCTCCCTTGTAGCCATCCTCCCCCAGATGTGCCAGGAATCACCCTCACACCACATTGCCACTCGCTCTGCTCTCCTTCTCCAGGAGCTGTGCAGCCAACGCCACTGCCCCGCTCATCACTCAGCCACCAGTGTATGGGCTCTCGGAGCTACCGAACTACTCTACCGAGCCCCAAGCAGTCTCCATATGTGCAGCTTAGCTGGACAAAGCAGTGTGCTAGGATTCTTGTAAACAGTGTCATCTTATTTACAATATTGGGACTATATCTCCAGTGCTGGGGCAGATGGAGTAGCTGAGCAACCATTGATGCTGGGAGCAGATCAAACCCACTAAAGAGCAGTGCTGCAAGATTGTGGATTCTAACCACAGAGCCAAGACCAGGACTACCCCGTGTGTCTCGGAGGTGTTCCTTGTGTCCACAGCATGGACTTGCCTGTCACTCACCACTTCATTCACAGGTGGATACAGACATGGACAATCATCCCTTGGATGGGAAGGATCTCAGCCACAGGCAGTGACCAGCGTGGCCCAGCCTGCTGAGCGAGCTGTCCTTGGGCTGTCCTGGAAGAGGTTGTGGATGCCCCCTATGAAAGGCAGAGAGCAGAGGCAGCCCTGGAGAGGGGATAGGAAGAGAGAGAGAAAGATAAGTCATCAGTGAATGCAGGGATAATGAGCAGTTCTATACTGTTCCATTCTCCTTGTTGCATTAGTTATTTCTATGTGTGATACTACTATGCAAAGAAAGTCAGAAAAAGCCAAATTCCCCAGACTTTGGTCCTTGTTTCATGCCTTTTCTAGAAAGCTCATCTTCCCTTGGCTGGTGGTAGTTTGCACTCACCTGTCATTATCTATTGCTTAGTGAATCATTTTATCTATATTACTCCTGTCTTATTTTCCCTCCTGAAAAGGGGTTCTTGTAATTTTTTCATACAGCAGTAACTCTAACTGATCTTATAATTTATCTTATTTTAAAAAAAAATCTATTAAGTAAAATCTGAAACTTCTTGTACTTCTCAAGCGTGCCAAGTCTTGATTGGTCAGGAAGATATCATCATTCACGAGAACATAAACATTCAAGCTGCTACCTGTTGGGAAATATTAGTTGTCAAGCTTAGCATAAGTGTTGGCGAACTAGCTTAGCCTAAGTGGCTAAATTTGCTGAAACCTTAGGCCACAAGCTGTGAACTTTCACCTAGATATGTTGAACTTTTGTTAAACTTTTGCCTTTTATTTTAAGTAAAATAAGGCCCCAGAGCTGGTTCAAACCAGAAGATAAGGAAGATACAACCACTGGCAGAAGCAGCAAGCTTAGAGATAAGAAAAGAAGCAGCCCACATAGGACAAGAAAAGGACCCAGTGAAGAACAGGAAGACCCCAGATGCTAATATTACTATTAGTCTGAACTGTCACGGGAGGGGAACTTAGATTTAAGGGTATCATTGCCCAGGGATTTCTTTGTTCAGGGTCCCTCTACGGAGGTACCCAGTTCCAGCTGTTACAACTGCTGTACCACCCAAATAAATTATCTCATGAGACTTAGAGCCTGAAACTCAGCTGTGGGAAACCTGGGATGAAGGAACTTTCTTAACACTACCACTGTCATCTCGTGGTACTGAGCGCGAACAACTACAATTGTCTTGATTTTGTACCTGAGGAGCTGAAAACCCCAAGTTCCAGTGGGACCATCTTTCTCAAATAATAGACTAATAAACATCAGACTATGTTGCCGTGTTAGTTATCTGAAATAACAAGCAAATACACCTACTCACTGTTCAAACATCTTTTTAATTAAAATTCCTTTGTGAAATTTACCGCAGCTATAAACAAGAATAATAATTAGTAGTGTGGCATAGACAGTTAGGACTTGGGTCATAATTAAAATAAATGTTACTTATTAATAAATAAATTGTCAACTAGCCAGGTCTCTGATGCAATAACAGCTTAATTTTTGTTTCTTGTTTGAAACAAAGAATCTGAACTTAATGTAACATGGGCAAGAATACAAAGAAAAAGGGTTGCATCTGGGTTTTCACCTTTCCCCGAGACTGAAGAAAAATAATGAAAACTAAAATAGATAGTAATTTTTCTGCCTCTGTCTCTCCACCTCCTCTTCAAGGTAAATGAACTACCTCTAGAAATAGTCATCGTGTAGCTTTGGGGTTTTTGTATGACGGTACCAGGTTGCGTTTGCTTCAGTTGCATTCAAGAGAAACTCCATCACAAAGACTCATCTAAAAAAGAGATTTGGAAATATCATGTACTTCAAAAGAAACTAAATCTTACAAAGAAGCAAAATTACTTGCCTTAAATTGGAAGCAGCTGCACATAGGAGCAACAAAGTTCCTCTTCTTCAATGACCTTAGAACAAGGTTTCCTTAGCAAGGAACCCTTCCCTGATTTCCTCGTTCAGCTTTATGCATCTGTCCATCCTTTCCAGCTAATTCCCCCTTATGTGATGCAGTGGTGGCTGCGAGTTGCAGCCTAGGCTTCTCTGCCCAGACCCTCTACAGAGTTCTGGCATCAGGACTGTGCAGTAAAGGCAGATATTTCATATTGCCTGGTGCTGCTCAACCCAAATACTAACTGTTCTTTAAATCCAATGACTCTGTGACTGTGGCAAGCCCTAAACAGGGAACAGGCAAATGCAAAAGGCTTGAGCCAATCCATGGTTTTCCAGTCAAACAACTCATGCTGGTGACATGGGACAACTCAAGAGAAGGTAGCTTGAGTTTAGGAGAAAACCCTGCAAGCAGATATGCAAATGGACAGAAAAACTAACAGGGCCTTGGTCTGAACTGACAAGTCCAGGCAACCCACTCAGTCGCATTCAGTCACACCCACAATGCCTTAAGAATGAATATAGCAACTGGGCTCTCCAATCAATCTGACAAGGAGCTATGTCTCAGTTGGCTTGTTTAGTTTCAGCATTACCTCACTAAATAATTTGAGAAATTTAGCCCTTTTTTTTTTTTTTTTTGGCAGCCCCGACGAGAAGGACTTGGGGGTATTGATTGATGAGAAGCTCAACGCGACCCGGCAGTGTGCACTTGCAGACCAAAAAGCCAACTGTGTCCTGGGCTGCATCAAAAGAGACATGACCAGCAGGTTGAGGGAGGTGATCCTGCCCCTCTACTCCGCTCGGGTGAGACCCCACCTGGAGTACTGCGTCCAGCTCTGGGGGCTCCAGGACAGGAGAGACATGGAGCTGTTGGAGCGAGTCCAGAGGAGGGCCACGCAGCTGATCAGAGGGATGGAGCACCTCTCCTGTGAGGACAGGCTGAGAGAGTTAGGATTGTTCAGCCTGGAGAAAAGGCGGTTCCAAGGAGACCTAATTGCGGCCTTCCAGTACCTGAAGGGGCCTACAGGAAAGCTGGAGAGGGACTGTTTATCAGGGAGTGTAGTGACAGGACAAGGGATAATGGGTTTAAGCTGAAGGAGGGTCGATTTAGATTAGATGTTAGGAAGAAATTCTTTACTGTGAGGGTGGTGAGGCACTGGAACATGTTGCCCGGAGATGCTGTGGATGCCCCATTCCTGGCAGGTTGGATGGGGCTTTGGGCAACCTGGTCTAGTGGAGGGTGTCCCTGCCCACAGCAGGGGGGTTGGAACTAGATGATCTTTAAGATCTTTAAGATCTTTAAGACAGATCTTCCAACCCAAACCATTCTATGATTCTATGATTGTATGATTCCATTATTTCTCCCTTTAGTTTTCTTTCAAGATGTAACATGGTGTGGTGTTGGAGATACAGTGACAATCCACAAGACATCACACTGAAATCCAGGTGACCACAGCTCAAGACTTTGGGCAAGGCATTTTTGCCTAACTTTGGACTCAGCTTTGCCTCAGTAGGGAAGCAGCAGCAGTCCCACATTTCACTGGGCTGTGACAAGAATACCACCCATTGGGCATCCAGGCACTGCCCATGAGGACAAGCATACGTGGAGACTGATGATTCTCTGCATCAATCAAAGATGAGGCTACCCAGACCTCGCAACAACCACTTCTGGGCATGACTGTATTTTCCAGACATAGCTGTTAAACTCTAACCTGAGACTGCAAGCTGGATGTTAGGGTTTTCATTTGGCCACTTCAACTTTCTGCAAGCCTGCCCTCACTGCAGGACCACACACATGAAGGAGACTAATAATGACAAATATGGGTAGTCTGTGAGAGCTGAGGTTTTAAAAGTTTGTGGGTTTTTATGTAAAACACATATCCCCTACGAGATCAACTGAGGACTTGCACCAGCTGGGAAAGATGAGAGGTGCTTTATCAGCTCCAATCTGAAGAAAATTGAAAGGCCTCCAGTACAATTTGCTGTTCATTAAGGACACTCAGTTCCAGGCTGCCAATTTCAATGAGACACTAATATTTGTAATGAAGAGCAAGGGTCCAAGGAGACATACACATAAAATAGCAGTAATTAGTCACAGAGTTTAAAGAGGAGATGACCTGAAAAAAACCAACCCAAAAAAAAAGCAATAATAAGTGAAGGCCTAAAACCAAAGAGTGTAAGAGTCACCTCAGGCCATTTTAGAGAGGAGAGAGGCCACAGACAAACAGAAACTAATATTATGCAAGGAAACTAATAAATATTGGCAATAAACTTAAAAGTAATAGTTCACATTAAGTTCTCCAAAAAGTAATGTTAATGCACTGGTGAAAGTGACAGTCATTAGTTTTCTTCCAAAGACCTTGTAACTGACTCATTTTCTTTATGAAAACTATCATGTGAAAGCTAGTTTATTAATTTAGGATGCCCATACGTTTTACATAAGGAAACAGCCTCCAAAGTTGGACTGCTAGGATACAAACAAAATATTTCACTGTCAGGCAATGAAGGAAAAAAAAAAGGCAGGGGGGGCGGGGGGGAGGAAGGAACATTTAAACAACTATGAAGACTTTTTAAAGTAGGCTTGGCAAGGTTTGCATGTATCAGCTGCAGTAAGATCTTGTTCTGCCAGCCACAAAGTTGACTAGTGACTTCTTAGTGTTCTTTGCTTTTGGTCTCTATTCCCCAACATTAAGAAAAGAAAACAAATAAGGCTAAGAAGACCTGGGGATGGATGAGGAGCCCACCAAGAGCCTATGGGTCAGGATTAAAGGGAGGGCTAGAGCAGGAGACATCATAGTGGGGATCTGCTACAGGCCATCTGACCAGGGGGACCGAGCAGAGGAAGCCCTCTACGGACAGACAGGAGCAGCCTCATGTTCACAAGCCCTGGTCCTTATGGGGGACTCCAACCACCCCAACATCTGCTGGAGGGACGACACAGCTGAGTGCAAGCAATCAAGGAAGTTCCTGGAATGTGTCAATGACAACTTTCTCCTCCAAGTGATAGAGGAGCCCACAAGGAGAGGTGCCCTGCTGGACCTTATTCTCACCAACAAGGAGGGCCCGGTAGGGAACGTCAAGCTCAAGGGCAGCCTTGGCTGCAGTGACCACGAAATGGTGCAATTCAGGATCCTCAGGGCAGCGAGGAGGGCACACAGCAAGCTCATTACCCTGGACTTCGGGAGAGCAGACTTTGGCCTCTTCAGGGATCTGCTTGGTAGAATACCATGGGACAAAGCCCTGGGAGGGGCCCAAGACAGCTGGCTAATATTCAAGGGTCACTTCCTCCAAGCTCAGGAGCGATGCATCCGAACAAAGAGGAAGTCAGGCAAAACCGCCAAGAGGGTCCCATGGATGAACAAAGAGCTCCTGGGCAAAGTCAAACAAAAAAAGAAAGCCTACAAAGGGTGGAAGCAAGGGCAGGTAGCCTGGGAGGAATACAGAGAAACTGCCAAGCAGCCAGGGATCAGGTTAGGAAAGCCAAAGCCCTGATAGAAATTAGTCTGGCCAGGGATGTCAAGGACAACAAGAAAAGCTTCTATAGGTACGTTAGTGATAAAAGGAGAATGAGGGAAAATGTGGGTCCCCTCCGGAATGAAATGGGTGACCTGGATACCCAGAATATGGAGAAGGCTGAGGTACTCAACGACTTCTTTGCCTCAGTCTTCACAAACAAGGGCTCTAGCCGCACTGCCCAGGTCACACAAGGCAGGGACTGGGTGAATGCAGAACCACCCACTGTAGGAGAAGATCAGGTTTGAGAATATCTAAGGAACCTGAAGGTGCACATGTCCACGGGACCTGATGAGTTGCATCCACAGGTCCTGAGGGAACTGGCGGATGAAGCGGCCAGGCCACTCGCCATCATATTTGAGAAGTTGTGGCAGTCCGGCGAAGTTCCCACCAACTGAAAAAGGGGAAACATAACGCCCATTTTTAAGAAGGGAAAAAAGGAAGACCCAGGGAACTACAGGCTGGTCAGTCTCACCTCTGTGCCTGGCAAGATTATGGAGCAGACCCTCCTGGAGACTATGCTCAGGCACATGGAAAACAAGGAGGTGATTGGTGATAGCCAGCATGGCTTCACTAAGGGCAAATCGTGCCTGACAAACTTGGTGGCCTTCTGTGATGGGGTTACAGTGCTGGTGGGCAAGGGAAGGGCAACTGACGTCATCTACCTGGACTTGTGCAAGGCATTTCACACTGTCCCGCACAACACCCTTGTCTCTAAACTGGAGACACATGGATTTGATGGATGGACCACTCGGTGGATAAGGAATTGGCTGGATGGTTGCACTCAAAGAGTTGTGGTCAATGGCTCAATGTCCAAGTGGAGAACAGTGATGAGTGGTGTTCCTCAGGGGTCAGTACTGGGACCAGCACTGTTCAACATCTTTGTCGACGACATGGAGAATGGGATTGAGCGCACCCTCAGCAAGTTTGCTGACAACACCAAGCTGTGTGGTGTGGTAGTCAACATGCTGGAGGGAAGGGATGCCATCCAGAGGGACCTTGACAGGCTGGAGAGGTGGGCCCGTGCGAACCGCATGAAGTTTAACAAGGCCAAGTGCAAGGTCCTGCATGTGAGTCGGCGCAATCCCAAGCACGACTATAGGCTGGGTGAGGAATGGATTGAAAGCAGCCCCGAGGAGAAGGACTTGGGGGTATTGATTGATGAGAAGCTCAACACGACCCGGCAGTGTGCGCTTGCAGACCAAAAAGCCAACTGTGTCCTGGGCTGCATCAAAAGAGACATGACCAGCAGGTTGAGGGAGGTGATCCTGCCCCTCTACTCCGCTCGGGTGAGACCCCACCTGGAGTACTGCGTCCAGCTCTGGGGGCTCCAGGACAGGAGAGACATGGAGCTGTTGGAGCGAGTCCAGAGGAGGGCCACGCAGCTGATCAGAGGGATGGAGCACCTCTCCTGTGAGGACAGGCTGAGAGAGTTAGGATTGTTCAGCCTGGAGAAAAGGCGGTTCCAGGGAGACCTAATTGCGGCCTTCCAGTACCTGAAGGGGCCTACAGGAAAGCTGGAGAGGGACTGTTTATCAGGGAGTGTAGTGACAGGACAAGGGATAATGGGTTTAAGCTGAAGGAGGGTCGATTTAGATTAGATGTTAGGAAGAAATTCTTTACTGTGAGGGTGGTGAGGCACTGGAACAGGTTGCCCGGAGGGGTTGTGGAGACCCCCTCCCTGGAAGTGTTTAAGACCAGGCTGGATGGGGCTTTGGGCAATGTGGTCTAGTGGAGGGTGTCCCTGGCCATGGCAGGGGGGGTTGGAACTAGATGATCTTTGAGGTCCCTTCCAACCCAAACCATTCTATGATTCTATGATTCTAAGACAAGCATAGTAAGAAAATTCAATTAATTTTCAGCAATCATTACAGACAATTGTTTGGGCCCAAAGTCAGTTAGCCTCAAAACAGCTTAAGCACAAGTTCCTGATAACAACATTTTTCTGACAATATGGGAATCCATGAAAAAGGAGTTGTAGCCATATGAAAGAGGGAGTTCTAGAGCTTCCACAATATGCAATTATGCTAAATGAAAATCTTCTCTCCTTTTAGCTTTAACCCATCAATAGCACATGTATTTTAAACGTTAAATTTATTCCAGCCCATGGGTCTCTCTTTCTAAAACATGTAGCTAGAAAGAGTTACTGATGCATCATAAAAGGAGAACACAGGGTTATCCTAAGTTGGAACCTTCACTGAGATTCCACAGGCTGCTTAACAGGAGGAAAATACTAGCAAAGTTTCTTCCCCCACAACTGTCTTTAATAGAAAGACTAGATTTGATTGAGCAAATACAGTAATGCTGACAGAATACAATTTTTACCAAAGGCAATAGGCAATAACTTTATTTTGCTCTACTATTCTGCATATGTATATGCATAACTGCCTGAAGTGGTTCAAAAAAATCAAACTCACACATAAAAACAGGCAACAGATGGCATCAGATGGAGATGGCAGAGGAAGGCACATTAAAGAAACAACTGACTCCAGCAAATATTTTTTGTTAAAGTAATTTTATGTCCATATATATATATATATATATTAATCTAACTAGTAGTATAATATGTTCTCATTTAGGAATTGTACCTTGGGCTCTCAGCTTGAATTTCTTGCCCTAAATTTTACTGGTAGAGTTATTCTACACTAATAAAAAGAGGTCCTTCTGCTGCAATGTTTTACAGACCCTGCAGTCTGCTTCATTCATTACATCCTATTTCCATATTCATGTGCCCTGAACAGAAATCTGGATCATGTTCTCAGTCAGTTCCCTCACAGCTGCGACCATTGCTGTCCTGTCTCTGTCCCTGGCTCTCCTCCTCCTGCTCCGTCCCGTGGGAAGCACAGCACAGTGTGCAGCACAGAGTAGAGATGATCACTCAGAGGTATCCTCTTCCATTTACATTAGACATCGAGAAAATAAAGCAGGGAGGGATGGTGGTTCCTTTCTCAGCAGGGAAGGAATGCCCTTATCATAGGGAGCATGGATGTAACCACATTTCCGCAGACTGTCTCTCTGATTTCTGGAGCTACGTGTCCTATTTACCACAAAAGTTTGTATGCCAACCCCTTCCCTACTTGAGTAAATTCTGCCATAGTTTGCCACACAAATACCTTAAGCATGTTGCTTTTACTCTGAAATTATTATTGGTTTTACCAATTCACTTAGCTTGAAAACGTAGAAATGAAAGATTTTCATCTGGACCCAGAAATGCTTCTATAGGCATGGGTTTTGACACCTACAACTTCATATTCTATATTTACTTTTTCTTCCTTTCTACATGCTAGAAATTTGGTGCTGGGAACTCTATCATAACTAATCATTATTAAAAAAAAGGGGGAAAAAACCTGCTACGTAATAAAGGAGAAACAGAAGTCTTAGAATATCTGGACCATTGTTTTTCATGGCTATGACATTTCATTTACAAAAGGCAAAACCAGAAGAGTGGGATGAACAAAGTGAAGTTCAAACTTGAACACATAGAAAAGGATTACAGCCAATTTTTTAAACCAAGGGATCAGTCTCTTCTTCCTAGAAGCACATGTCCAACAAAGGTCAATGAAGTTTATCATTTAAGAGTGCTTTTATATTTCTTGGGATACCATGTTACCTCTTACTAGCTTTTGCAAGTAATGTTTCCTTGCCTGAGAAAGGCATCATCCTTTTCCATCCTGGTGTGGTGGGTTGACCCTGGCTGAGGGCCAGGTGCCCACCAGACCCGCTCTGTCACTCCCCTCTTTCACTAGTCAAGGGAGAAAAAGTACAACGAAAAGCTTATGGGTCCAGATAAGGACAGGGAGAGATCATTCACTAATTATCGTCATGAGCAAAACAGACTGAACTTAGTGAGAAAATTCATCTAATTTATTACTAAGCAAAACAGAGTAGAGGAATGAGAAATAAAACCAAATCTTAAAAACACCTCCCCCCACCCCTCCCATCTTCCCGGGCTCAACTTCACTCCCGGCTTCAACCTCCTCCCCCCTCAGCGGCACAGGGGGACGGGGAGTGGGGGTTATGGTCAGTTCATCACACGGTGTTTCTGCTGCTTCTTCATCCTCAGGGGGAGGACTCCTCTCATCGCTCCCCTGCTCCAGCATGGGGTCCCCCTCACGGGAGACAGTCCTTCACGAACTTCTCCAACATAAGTCTCTCCCACGGGCTACAGTCCTTCATGAACTGCTCCAGCGTGGTCTCTTCCACGGGGTGCAGACCTTCAGGAGCAAACTGCTCCAGCGTGGGTCCCCCATGGGGTCACAAGTCCTGCCAGCAAACCTGCTCCAGCCTGGGCTCCTCTCTCTCCACGGGGCCACAGGTCCTGCCAGGAGCTTGCTCCAGTGTGGGCTTCCCACGGGGTCACAGCCTCCTTCGGGTGCCTCCACCTGCTCCAGCGTGGGGTCCTCCACAGGCTGCATGGGGAATCTCTACACCCCCTCATCCTTCCTCCATGGGCTGCAGGGGGACAGCCTGCTTCACCATGGTCTTCACCATGGGCTGCAGGGGGATCTCTGCTCAGGCGCCTGGAGCACCTCCTGCCCCTCCTTCTGCACTGACCTTGGTGTCTGCAGAGTTTCTTACATCTTCTCACTCCTCTCTCCAGCTGCAAAAGCTCTCTCTAAGTGGTTTTTTTTCCTCTTAAATATGTTATCACAGAGGCAGTGGTGGGCTTGGCCTTGGCCAGCGGCAGGTCCATCTTGCAGCCGGCTGGCATTGGCTCTATCAGACACAGGGGAAGCTTCTGGCAGCTTCTCACAGAAGCCACCCCTGCAGCTCCCCCTCCGCCCCCCCCCCCCCCCAAAACCTTGCCATGCAAACCCAACACACCTGGCAAATCTCAATCATTCATTGGTTATTTGTACCTCCAGGCCCTTCTCAAAAACAGCAATGACAGATACCCAGGGCATGAAAATGTTAGTGTAAGTTAAGACTTAACTTTTGTGACACCAGTGTCTCCTGGGTACCACTGGCCGTCACTAACACATCAAGCCTGTCCTCTGCTCACTTCCATGAAAAGAGGAATTGTCTATCATCAGACTCAAAATATTAACATAAAGATGCAGAACATCTAGCCAATATCTAAAAGCCCATAGTTGACAGCTTTTTTTCTCAAGGACACATAGCTTTTCTAGCACAAACATTAAACACAGGACAAGGACAAACTTTCCAAGAACTAGTCCAAGTCAGAGACATGAACTTTCCAGGTATTTAATGATCATCACAATCTTGTGATTTCTGCTCCAGGGTGAAGGCACATCTCTTTGATCTCCCCTTTTTCAGGTTCAGCAGAGCATAGTGCACATTTTAGCAGCTCTCCATGGCACTTTGTACCCTTGATGAGGCAATTGCTGTAGACATGACCTGAAGATACTCAAGATCCTGTGCTCCTTACTTTTGATAAAACCCTATACAGAACAAATATACTATACCTCACTTCAGAATTTAGGATAACCAATGCATTGCTGCTAAAGTTCAAAAACCCTGGTCAGACTAAGGCAATGTTTGCTCTCCAATTGGAGATACAGCTGCAGCACCTGTAACTATCCACGCTTAAGCTATCATCAGTGGAGTTAGCAGCAAAGACACATGCCTACCTAAATTTAAATACTGTGTAATCTGCCAGGTTCCCTGGAGGATGTCTATAGCTTAGAGTACAATTTTGTAGCTATTAATATTCAGGTTAGTTAAATTAAAGCTAGCTCACGTACAACTGTACATGCTGCAATCACAGGACAGAAAACATCACAAACAGCTAAAAAGCAGACTTAGCAACAAACCCCAAGATTTTTACAGGCACGCCTGCCTGCAGAGGCAAGCCCAACTGGCTTCAGCAGCGACCAGGAGGACAGCCAAGACCTGGCCACGCAACGTGCAAGGACACAAGCGCTGTACTGTGACGCAGTTTCTCCCAGAGCCACCCTGCGCTGCATTGCACGACAGAGGAGCTCGCATCTGCCAGCACAGACACAGCCTCCAGCGCTCCTTGTTTCTGATCAGGGCAGTTCTTTCTTGGTGCTGCTGCTCCCCAGAGTGCTGCAGGGAAAACGCAGCTCACATTTCCCACATACGACTGAAGAGGGTCCTGGCACAGGAATGGAGCTCTTCTCCATGGGACAAGGGTACAAGTTACTGCTTGGTTGAGAAACATTTGTCACAGCATTGATTTGTTTGTGCAAACAAAGAAATCTCTTGTATGTCTCAGTTTCCTCACCTGTAAAATTCATGTATCTGCCTGAAAGAAGCACAGTGTTAAATCTAAGCAGCACTTCAGAGATAAAGTCTCTGGGCATGTCCTTATATAATATGAAGAAATAGTAAAAGTGCACACACAACAATTATCATCATGTGATCATCACACTCATTTATGTGTGCCTCCTGCAGATTTTAATGTTTCTTTTTTCCTTTAAAAGCAAGTATATACAAATACACTTTGGGTTCAGCTGTTGCATGGAGACACTTAACAGGCTTAAAGAGCAGGGACTTATTTGAATTATTCAGTAATAAAAGATTAATTTTTTCATGTCACATTATCTCTGGCAACCAAACCAGTTCATGAGATTGCCACGTTCCTCTGCCAACTTATCCCTGACCCCTAAGCTGGATTTATGCAACTAATTTGAGGTGTGTACTATAAGAACAGCCAGTGAAACTAGCTAGGTTAAATAAAAAAAAAAAAAAAAAGAAACAAAAAAACACATGTGCACACCCCTTCCTTTCCCAAAAAAGAAAGAGATGGAAAAGGTTAACCCAGATCAACTCAGCAATCTGGCTAAATGAATGGCTTTGTAAACATGGTGGCATAGCCCAGAGACCTGAGCTCCTGCACCCGTTTGGCACCAGTGACATGAAAATTCTGAGATACATCATAACTTAATTTGGAGAAGCAGGTTGGGGAAACGCACAATGGTAAAAGGCTCCCCGGCTGGGTACAAACCTGCCTGCTAACTTCATAATATTTTTTAATTTTAATTTTGATGACACCCTCAGAGGTGTCTGCGCTGCATGGGTAAGTCCATGTGTTGACATCCCTCTCTGCCACCCACCAGCCCCAGCATACCTCCATGCAGTTGCCCCACTGTGAAGCCCAAGAGCAAGGAGCTGTGCAAGCTTCCCTCCTTCTAGGGAAGAGACCAAAGCCACACCAGAGCAGTTAGGTACATCATGCTGCGCATTACCTGTAAACCAGCATTCAGGCACACTACCAAATAATCATTGGCTTCAGGCTTTTTGGCATTTTTTCTCCAGCTGCTGCTAGTCAGGTGGGGACACAACACTGGTGCCACTGGCAGGCATAGCTGCTGCCCGGGGCTGCCGGTCTCCAGGTGGCTGGATCCAAGAACAGCAGAAAACAGTTGAAAAAGAGACTTGCATTTATAATCCTCATTTTGGACACGCAAAGGGTACCCAGTGGGTTTGAACCACTGAAGATCGCCAAGAGCATCCTGCAGCTCCCCAGGGGAGGTCAGCCATTGCCTGACATCTGCACTCAAATGCAGGGGCATAGCATGGTCCTAATTGCACTGTGAGCACACCATCAAGAGCTGGCAACCCGGGCCACCCCTGCATCACACGTACAGAAATCTAAGTGTGTTAGAGAGGGAAACAAATGCTTCAATCCAGGTGAGGTTCTTGGTGAAGAAGCAGAGAGTGCCCAAGCTCCCACCCACCAAAGCCCTACCAAACTAAGGCAAGTCTACACTTGCTGTTCTCATCTCAGAAGCTGCTTAAAATGCACTTAATATGCAGGTTTTGAGATGGAATTATAAACTGATAATAGTTTATACTATCATAAACTTATAATAGTTTACAAGCTATTGGACTAACACGCCCTGTGGAGATCATTGGTCAGGCACTAACAAGACAAGAGAGAAGGCCCCTTTCAGGTCATGATGCTACACTGGTTTTCAGCAATAACACACATGAGACTGTGAAGACACACTACTGAGACATCACAAGAGCCAGTTAAAGCTGGCAAAAAGTTATATGAACTCTACAAAGGAAAGCAGTAAACAGATGCCACTAACATTGCCTCAGTTTGCATTATTTTCATACACCTCTTTTGAAAGACCTGTCAAAACAGAAGACCAGGAAAATAAGTGAGAAGCATTTTCTGCAAGTGTTAAACTTCAAGCCAACATACAGCCTAAATGCTCAAGAGAAGTCATATAAAGATAACCTGGCTTACTGTCAAATCTCAAACCTTTTCTATCCAGCCTCTCATTTGAAAAACTTGTGTCGACCCACTGACCCTGTCAAAATCAACAATTTGAAAAGCAAAGGTTAAATGTGGTGTTAATCAGGATGTTTCTGTTCACTAAAAAGCCACCAAGACTTTGCATTTATGCTTATATCCAGTGTAATTTATCTTTTGTCTGGACTATATAGGAACAGTATTTCCATTTTATTTGAATATGCATAATAATTCCAGGTAGGAAAATATGTTATTTCGAATGCTAACTGAATGCATGAAGTGCTTTCCTATTTCATGTGCACTTGCTAATAGAATGAGAACAAAGTTCATGTTAAAATATCCATAACAGAAATAATTGAACTTCATGACAGGAGAGGCACCAATACATTCTCCTCAGATGCTAGAAGCTGAGTAGATAGTGCAACAAGGTGCCATCTGTTAATATTTATTGGCAAGGGAGAAATTGCTTATGTAAATGAACTGCTCCAGATGACATCAGACGCCCTTATTCCATTTTGTCTTATCAGGAGAAGGAAGACAAAAATCCCTTTGAACGCAAGTTTTTTCCAGTTTCCTACACTAGCAAAAGAAAAAAAATCTTCCAGATAGTAGAAAGTAATATTTGAACAACTATCTGCCTTGGGATTTATGTTTTACAGAGGTGTACAGTAAACAATGCTTCATGAATACTGCATCTGCTTAGGGAACCTGTTGTCAGCATTTTAAAACTACTCACCAAATGGGACAAAGCACTGCAATAGGCTTCAGTGAGAAGTGGCATGGTCTCCCACGCAAATCACTGAGCTGCAGCTACAGCATCATGAATCTCATACCACCTTACCACTTAATTACGGCATGGCCTTCAGCAAGTCATTTTACATACCTTACTTTATTTCCGCTCACACATTTCTTTATACTCACTTTAGAGGTGGGAGGATAGGCGGGTAAAGGGCTTGAAACATAATGGTAGATAATCTTTCTACCAGGAATAAGGTTTTACTTCTCTTTAAAAAAAAAAAAAAAAAAAAAAGCTGTCAAAGTGTATCCCTCATACAATGGGAGCTGCTGTCAAGCACTTCAACATTAACATACATCAGCTCTATGACTTGTAGTTCTGGGGTTTGGTACTGTTTTTATTCATAATACTCCTTTCCCTCAAGTTTAGGTGGTCCAGGTTTTTTGCTGTTCCATATATTGGGCATAGGATTTTAGTATAAAGTGTCTATAATAAGCATGACCCAGGGAAGACAAATTGCCCTGAAAACAGCAGAAGCACAAGTCCTGCATAAAAAATTACCTCCTACCAGACTGCAAAGCTTCTGTGATGGGCTGACCCTGGCTGGGGGCCAGGTGCCCACCAGACCCGCTCTGTCACTCCCCTCTTTCACTAGTCAAGGGAGAAAAAGTACAACGAAAAGCTTATGGGTCGAGATAAGGACAGGGAGAGATCATTCACTAATTATCGTCACGAGCAAAACAGACTGAACTGAGAAAGAAAATTCATCTAATTTATTGCTAAGCAAAACAGAGTAGAGCAATGAGAAATAAAATCAACGCTTAAAAGACCTCCCCCCACCCCTCCCATCTTCCCAGGCTCAACTTCACTCCCGGCTTCAACCTCCGCCCCCCTCAGTGGCACAGGGGGACGGGGAGTGGGGGTTACGGTCAGTTCATCACACGGTGTTTCTGCCGCTTCTTCATCCTCAGGGGGAGGACTCCTCTCAACGTTCCTCTGCTCCAGCATGGAGTCCCTCTCACAGGAGACAGTCCTTCACAAACTTCTCCAATGTCAGTCTCCCCCACGGGCTACAGTCCTTCATAAACTGCTCCAGCGTGGTCTCTCCCACGGGGTGCAGACCTTCAGGAGCAACTGCTCCAGCGTGGGTCCCCCACAGGGTCACAAGTCCTGTCAGCAAACCTGCTCCAGCCTGGGCTCCTCTCTCCATGGGGCCACAGGTCCTGCCAGGAGCTTGCTCCAGCGTAGGCTTCCCACAGGGTCACAGCCTCCTTCGGGTGCCTCCACCTGCTCCAGCGTGGGGTCCTCCACAGGCTGCAGGGGGAATCTCTACACCCCCTCATCCTTCCTCCATGGGCTGCAGGGGGACAGCCTGCTTCACCATGGTCTTCACCATGGGCTGCAGGGGGATCTCTGCTCCGGTGCCTGGAGCACCTCCTGCCCCTCCTTCTGCACTGACCTTGGTGTCTGCAGATGTTCTTACATCTTCTCACTCCTCCCTCTGGCTGCAGAAGCTCTCTCTAACTGTTTTTCTCTTTCTTAAATATGTTATCACAGAGGCAGTGGTTGGCTTGGCCTTGGCCAGCGGCGGGTCCGTCTTGCAGCCGGCTGGCATTGGCTCTATCAGACACAGGGGAAGCTTCTAGCAGCTTCTCACAGAAGCCACCCCTGTAGCCCCCCCCACCAAAACCTTGCCACGCAAACCCAACACACTTCTCTGAAGCATGGAAACGTTAAAGTTGTCTTAAAATAAAAATTGCTACAGTGTCAAAGACAGCTTTTTCCTCTGATTCATACTTTGAAATAGCTTTATTGTTTCATTTCAGAACTCTTCCCTTGCCAATCCCTGACCAAAAAGCCAGATTGAGGCAGTCATCCAGTGCGTAGTGTTTCAGCACAAGGAGTTAAAGCTCATGCAGTCATGACAATTGCCAGTAAAGTGGCATATCAGTCCCTGACAAACAGATGTGCTGTCATCCATGTGGCAGTAGAGTAAGCTTTGGTGTTCACAGAAAAAACAAAAATATTTTTCCCCAACAATGAAACAGATTTTAATAAAAATTATATATTTTTTTACAGCCTAGATTAAACCTTATCTGAAAAATTTTTAGAATACATTTTATTTAATATGGAAACAAATAAACCATCTCTCCACTTCTCCTATATTTTAGTCACACTAGCAGACCCAAAACATCAGCAGAAAAGCCAAGTGAAAGATTGTTAATTAGTTGGACATGTGTTTTTCACTTGATCTGAATTTAGAGAAGACTGCAACACTTTCTCTTTTTATGTCAGAGTACCTTTGTCTATATCATTGCAGTGCCAACACAAACATATTCTTAAGTACCCCAAGAGGTAAATTACACGCAGCCTTAATTTCCATGCACCTTTCAAAAGCACAACTAAAGCCAGAAAACACCACAGCAGCAAGAACACAGACCACACTAACCAAGAAAGAGCCCCTAGCCCCCCAGCTACTTTTAAACACAATAGCGCTTCAGCACTGGGAAACAAAAAAGCCTACATCCAAATGCAGATATCAGCTGACTATCATAAAATGGCCATCACTGGAAATATCAGCACAATTTTTCATAGGATAAGAATAAATAAATGACTTAAACTTACTGTTTTTCCTTTTGCAATCTTTTTATTTTCTAAGTCAACACAACAAAAATAGTCCCCATATCTCACCTTCACACTTTCCCAGGCAATCAGGCTTTCAAGGAAGTGAATAAAACATTTTCAGGGTCACAAGTTCAGTAGGTGCAGGGCTATCTGCCTCTTCTCCTTAGCTAATCACCATTCACAGCTTGGGGCAATAAACTGAAACAGGTAAGGAGAGAAGTGGGTGGATGTAGGAGTGTGGTTGCCCTTGCTAGCTCCTATCAGAGGTGCCTTCAATGGCTGGTGCTTCTAGTGGTCAAGGCTCACATCGTCTCTGAGAACATGATATTAGGATGTGCTTGCCCTCTCTAGCACTGCAGAAGTGCTTACTTATCCATCTTTATTCATTTATCACAAACAAGTACATTTATCTCTTTTCTGTGCCCACCCCAAAACTCTTCCATGTGACACTGAAAGTATCTGTTTGTAGTTCAGAGGAACAGATTAAATCATACTGTCGAGGCCAACAGCTCTACCGTGACTGCAGCTGATATTAGAGAGGTAGCATGGGCATGGAGGCTACTTACAGGCAGAAAACCAAAAGGGGTGGTTTACCAAAAAGCCAGTGGTGGGACCCACACAGGTTGGAAACTCATATTCTTCAGTAGCTGGAGTTCCTCGAGATAATGTTATTTCTTCCAAGAGCAGCATTCTGGGGATGCATGACTTAGAGGTACCATCTTCTCCTAATATCAAAAGCTAACGAAAAAACTCAAATCTTCAGTTGCACACAGTAGCTTGGGCCAGTGCAAGACCCAGCCCCAGCTGCTGTTCTTCCCCTCTGTTCTGGAGCACAACAGGCACAGGGAGGGTGAAATTTGGGTAGGTCAAAACAGATAACTTGGCTGAGTCAAAATCCAAAAGCAAGAGGTGATGGTCTCTGGTGACAGGGTCAACTTTGGGCTTCCCCATGTAATTCTCTCATTATCTTATGAAAATCTTAGTTAAAAGTTGTTATGGCTGTGCTACAATGTATGTGGTAGAGACTGGTATGTGACACAATAGACTGCTGCATTGTGCTAGACTCTGAGCAAGAAAACACCACTGCTGCCACTGCCTCCATGCAGGAGAAGTACAGGCTTCCCCACAGAAGTGAGCAGTTTGCTGCCCCAGGGCTTGCTGTCACGACTGAGACCTGTAGCATCCACAAGACAACCACAATTTCACCATAAAGTGCAGCATGAGCATCTGCAAGGAGTTAACTAGAAGCAAGGTGCTATCTGGGGGCAGTGGCAATTCAGCCATGCCTGCAGACTTCACAGATTCTGCCTTTGACACCAAGTCCCATAAGTGTCCAATTAGTTTTCCCACCTTGGCACAAGTTTTTGATCTAGACTGACATCTCCATTCTAGCATCTCTTCCACTTTCCAGCAGATTAGTTTAGCAAATTACAGTATGTATGATAAATCTGGCTCCTATATTGCACATAAAAGGACTTCCATGCTAACTATTGTAAAGTACCTAGTGTATGAAATACATTTACCTCCTCAAGAACAATATTCCCTCTGGCAGAAAAATATTAACTACTCACGTAAGACTTGCTTTCTTTGCTTTCCTCCTCACGCAATGTCCTCACCAGTGATACGCAAAATCTCTTCCCTACCCCAAGTAGGACCTACGACCTTATACATATGGTTTAAACACACTTCCTTTAAATTACTGCCTTCTCCAGGCATATTTCAAAACTTATCTGGTAACAAGATATAACTTGTAAAGTTCACTGAACAGCTTCTTAGAGAATGTTTCTGGGGTTCCAGAATATTCAGGGTCTCTTCAGAAACTCCTCCAGCTCTGTGCGGATTCAACAGGGTCTTGTTTTCCCACAGTTACGTTTGCTTTGTAATGAAAGCTGAGATTTGACTTCAACAACTGAAACAAAACTGCTTGTGTTAAAGAAGGGAAAAAGAACTTTAAACTTCTTTCTAGTCTGAATGTCTGAGGAAGTCAGGGGAGAAATGCCAGTCTGAGCTTGTTCCATATGAAACTGTTCACTAGCAATATGAATAGGCCAAATTTGACTAATATCAGTATATTAGTCAAAAGTGTAAAAAGAGTATTTTTTAGCTACTTGTGTATTTTGGAGGCCGCATCTGTTAATGCTGTAAGGATGCTTTGGTCTTGGTAAGTTGTAATTTATTGTAAATTAGCAATTTACAGTGTGTTTGAGTTCATGTTTTCCATAAAGCGAAAAAGATGGAGTCAATTCAATCATTTTCTTCTAATGTTAGTATCCATTATCATGTAATACCCATAAACCACTCACTGCATAAATGTGTAGCTGTAAGCTTAAGACAAGAGATTAAAATAGCTCTCAAATTTATTTTAGAATAGCAGGCAGCTCTCCAATCATAAAGTTTTGATCTACTTAAAGAGTAGCATGCTCTTTCTTAAAGGAGTAGCATTATTTTAAATCAGAGCTCCTTTTAAAGCAATCAAAGAGCTCAAATTTAATCAAAGGTCATCTTCTGCAGTGATGGTGGAAAACAGTCCGTCTGAGTCCTGCTCTATGGGAACACAAAACAGTCTGGGCTAGCTCTCCACCATATGAAACCCCTTTGGGCTGAAATGAAACTCTGCAAATAAGCAGAAAGCATTCCACTCCTATTAAATGCAAGTTCCTCTCCCATCCATGCCAGACAGTACCGGAACTTTCTGTATTTCACATCCAGAAACAGCACTTTTCTACACGCAGATCTGGTGCAGCACCAGATCTGAAACAAACTCACTTCTGCAGTCTATATGAAAACACTTCAACAAGCACTTGAAAATCTGAAAGGCAGATGACTGTGATGACTTCAACTGCAATTAGCCATTTGCATAATTAGCTTCACTGATCATAATCCACTTATGCAAAAAAAATATTGTCCTAGACATCACAGTTGCTCCAGGGAAAGTCTATGTGGGCATTGAAGGGTCAAGTGTACATTTCTGTTTCCAGGAAAAGACTAAACTCATGGCTGTTTGTCAGGGTGAGGTCACTGAGATCCTAATCACAAAAATAACTTCAGGTCTGCCCTCCTGGGCTCCATCCACAGCATTACATGGGGTCACTTGGTGCTTCATTTGGGACATGGTTATGGTGCAAGATGACTGCCCAAGTGAGGCCTCCTGCAGCATCACTGCCCAAAGCCACCAGCGTAGCTAATACACCAGCTAATAGTAATACACCACCATAGTAATTTGTATTTGATGTCTGCTTATGCCCTTCTAACTCTGGGTATTTGCATGGACTGCACTGGTGACAGAGGCCACATGTTTCACTCAGGACAGCTGACAAAGTCCTGTTCACACAGGAGGAAAAAAAATTTTAAATCATCCTAATGACATCAAACCTCAAAGTCGTTTCCCAGTCTTATCTCTTCCAACTGTTGAACATGACAAGATCATAGAATAGAATCATAGAATGGTTTGGGTTGGAAGACATCTTTAAAGGTCATCTAGTCCAATCTCCCTGAAATGAGCAGAGACACCTTCAACTAGATCAGGTTGCTCAGAGCACCGTCCAACCTGACTTTAAATGTTTCCAGGGATGGACTATCTACAACCTCTCTGGGCAACCTCTTCCAGTGTTTCACCACCCTCATGGTAAAAAATCTCTTCCTTATACCTAGTCTAAATCTACCCACTTTTAGTCTAAAACCATTAGCCCTTGTCCATCCACAAGTACCCCCACATCCTTCTCTGCGTGGATGCTCTCAATCCATTCATCCCCCAGCCTGCATTGATACTGGGGTTGCCCCAACCCAGATGCAGAACCTTGAGCTTGGCCTTCTTCAACCTCATGAGGTTCACATGGGCCCACTTCTCAAGCTTTTCCAGGTCCCTCTGGATGGCATCCTGTCCCTCAGGAGTGTCAACCACAGCACTCAGCTTGGTGTCATCTGCAAATTTGCAGAGGGCACACTTAATCCCACCATCTATGTCATTGATGAAGATAGTAAACAGCACTGGTTCCAATATGGACCCCTGAGGGACACCACTTGTCAGATACCCATCCAGACATTGAGCCATTGATCGCTAGTCTCTGGATGCAACCATCCAGCCAACTCCTTATTCACCAAGCAGTCCATCCATCAAATCCATATCTCCCCAGTTTAGAGAGAAGGAAGCTGTGGAGCACCGTGTCAAAGGCCTTACAGAAGTCATTGCAGATGACACCTGTAGCTCTTCCTTTGTGCACTGATGTAGTCACTTCATCATAGAAGGCTGGTCAAGTAGGACTTGCCCTTGATGGAGCCATGCTGGCTGTCTCAAATCACGTCCCTGTCCTCCATGTCCCTTAGCATAGCTTCTAGGAGGGTCTGTTCCATGATCTTCCAAGGCCCAGAGGTGGGGTTGACAGTTTGGTAGTTCCCAGGGTGCTCCTTTCTACCCTTTTTAAAAATGAGTGCCTTTTCCAGTCACCATGGACTTTGCCTGAGTGCCATGACTCCTCATAGAATCATAGAGTCATAGAATCATTAAGGTTGAAAAAAACCTCTAAGATCATCAGGTCCAACTGTCAACCCAACACCACCATGCCTACTAAACCATGTCCCAAAGTGCCACGTCTACAAGTTTTTTGAATACCTCCAGGCATGGTGACTCCACCACCTCTCTGGGCAGCCTGTTCCAATGCTTGACAACACTTTCGGTGAAGAAATTTTTCCTAATTTCCTAAACCTCCCCGGATGCAACTTGAGGCCATTTCCTCTTTTCCTTTCATTAGTTACTTGGGAGAAGAGACCAACACCCACCTGGCTACAATCTCCTGTCAGGCAGTTGTAGAGAACGATAAGGTCTCCCCTCAGCTTCCTTTTCTCCAGACTAAACAACCCCAGTTCCTTCAGCTGCTCTTCATAAGACTTGTTCTCCAGACCCTTCACCAGCTTCATTGCCCTTCTCTGGACACACTCCAGCACCCCAATGTCCTTGTAGCGAGGGGTCCAACACTGAACACACGACTTGAGATGCAGCCACACCAGTACCGAGTACAGGGGGACAATGACTTCCCTGGTCCTGCTGGCCACACGATTTCTGACACAAGCCAGGATGCTGTTGGCCACCTTGGCCACCTGGGCACACTACTGGCTCATGTTCAGCAGGCTGTTGACCAGCACCGCCAGGTCCTTTTCCACCAGGCAGCTTTCCAGCCACTCTTCCTCAAGCCTGTAGCATTGCATGGGGTTGTTGTGACCCAAGTGCAGGACCCAGCACTGAGCCTTGTTAAATATCAAATATCATGGAGAGTGTCTTGGCAACTACATCAGCCAATTCCCTCAGGACTCTGGGATGCATCTTGTCAGGTCCCATAGACTTAGGTATGTTCAGGTTCCTCAAGTGGTCTCAAATCCGATCTTCTCTTCCAGTGGGAGGGATTTTGCTCCCCCAGTCCCTGTATTGCAGTCCATCCACTCGAGAGGCATGGAAAGTGAGATTGCCAGTGAAGACTGAGACAAAAAAGTTGTTGAGTTGTTGCCTCCACCTGTTCTGTTGTTACTAGTCTACGAGACGTGTTCATCAGGGGGGTAAGCTTTCTTTGGCCTTCCTTTTCTAGCCAACATACCTGTAGAAGCTCTTATTATCCTTTGCATCCCTTCACAAGTTCAGATCCAGCTGCACCTTGGCCTTCCTAACCCCATCCCTACAAAACTGGGTAGCATCCCTGCACTCTTCCGAGGATACCTGTCGCTGCTTCCTCTGCCTATGCATTTGCTTCTTGCCCTTTAGTTTGATCAGCAAGTCTCGACTCAACCATGCCAGTCTCTTGCCATCCTTTCCTAATTTTTTACACATGGACATCAAGAGCTCTTGCACTCTATGGAAAGCATCCTTAAAGATCTGCCAGGTCTGCTCTGCTTCCTTGTACCTGAGGGCAGTTTCCCAGGGGGTCCTATTGACCAACTCCTTGAACAGATGGAATTTTGCTTTCTTAAAATTCAGAGTCCTGACTTTACTCTTTGTCCTCCCACACACCTCAGGACTGTGAACTCCACCACTGCATGATCACTGCAGCCCAGGCTGCCTCCAATCTTAACATGACCAATTAGCTCACTTGCATTGGTGACCATCAGGTCCAGTATCACAATCCTTCTGGTAGGGCTGTTTATTACCTGGCTTAAGAAGTTATCCTCAATGCACTTCAGGAGTCCCCTGGATTGCCTACAGCTCACCGTGCTACTTTTGCAGCAGATATTGGGATGGTTGAAGTCTCCCAGCAGGACGAGAGCCTGTGAGCATAATGCTTCCTGTAGCTGGAGTAAAAAGATTTTGTCAATAGGATCCCCTTGACTGGGCAGCCTGTAGTAAACACCAACCACAAGATTCCTGTTGTTGCCTCGGTCTCTAATTCTTACCCATGAGCTTTCAACCTGTTCATGGCTATTCTTCAGAGATAGCACTTCACAATCTATCCATTTCTTGACAACTTCTTGCCCCTCCTTTCTTGCCTGTCCCTTCTGAATGGCTTGAAGCCATCAAGATCCATGCTCCAGTCATGGGATTTGTCCCACCAAGTTTCAGTAATGGCAACTAGGTGGCAGCTTTCTAGTGGCATGGTGGCTTCCAACTCCACCTGTTTGTTTGAATATTGTAATGGCGAGGTGAATTGACTCTCTGGGGGTGGTCTCTACCTGCCAAGGGGAAGTCCATCAGGACCTAGTGAGGTGGAAGGACCCAAGTCAGTGACTGGCACCCTCCGCAATCTGCTGGGGAGGGTGGCTTAGTGCTTATGACCTCCTATTTATTCTCTGAGATCTCACAGCATTTTGGTGAGGGCCATTGTACAAGCTCATCTTTCCAAGCTTACTGCTCCCTTTCAGGTCACCAGTGGTGAGGAAGGAAATGATGTCTCTGGTGTGTAACAAGACCCCTCTCTATTTCCCCTCTGGCCAGAGGAGCACAGAGGACAGCCTATCTCTAGCTGCCCTGCAGCTTCTCTTGGAGGCAGAAAAAAATCATCTCAGAGGCCAGTTGGGGGAGTTTTGCTCAGGGCTGTATTGACAGCACATCTGAGGTGGGAAGTTTCCCCTGGGTCACCTTGGAAGGGTATGTAAAAAGGATCAGCAACATAGTGTGGCTAAAATATTGCAAAGTGTTGTGCCCTGAAGGGAGGAGATACATGGTATATGTGGTATATTAGCCTCTCCTGATTCTGTGCAAGGTTCACACTATGGTGTCCAGAGGACTGAGATACCTTGTTCCCACTACAGCCTTCTGTTTTGAAATAGAGCACATGGACAAAAGTTGACAGGATACATCAGGTGCTCTTAAAGGTTCTTTGCAGTGCTCATATTGATGGCATCCCTCTGACTCTTCAGATGCTACAGGTCATTTAAGCCTTAAGACACCAAAGAAAACAAGAAAGGGAGGGCAAAGTTTCTGGAGCTTGTTTGGATTGGTATTTTCATAGCAAACAGTAGGAAAGAAGTAACTCAATTCAGTATTTAGTTACATTCCTGGAAAACAGCAACCACTTAACTATTTTACAGGGCTGTTCTTCCACTTTTTGCGGAAGTTTAGCCCCAATATCTATTGCACTAATGGCTAATGCTGGCTCATGAACAAGCCTATCAGCTCCAGCACAAGAGAACAACACCACATTATCTTCTAAAACTATCAAGGAAAGCAAGAGTCTCTTATATTTGCTTGAATAGAGGCAAACACTTCTCTTTATTTAACATAGATCTAGTCTTACAGACCAATTGAGAATGCCTTCCTGTAGAACACTACATGCTATTCAGGACAACAGAGCTCCTTAAAAGTTTAACAAAAAGCTTTTTCATGAATTTTTTTCTTTGATTGAAAACTCCCTGCTGGGGGGGGCATAAAGGTTTGGGGGGTGGATAATATGCTCAATGCAAAAGAAAATGCTAAACATGTGAGAGCAAGGGGTAGACAAGTTTCCAATTTGTCTCACAAAATTCTCAACATGTGACCCATTTAACCTCCAGAATATTCATGGGTATCTGCCTTTTGACAGTCCCCATGCTTTTCTACAGCTCTTTTCTGGTTTGCACTGATTTAACTTGTGAATTTCAATACTGAGCTCCTCCCTACATGCACAAACTCCCAAATGAATAAAGAGTAGATTTCCTCAAGGGCAAAGGAAGACATGGTGGGATGAACTGACTTAACACAACTGCTGCCCTTTCCTTCAGTCTGAGGTCTTTTTGCACCTCTCAATAACCCAGCTAAATTTAATACCCTGGCAAAAATATAATGTACTAAAACCAGTCAAAGGTTTTCTACTCTGTGAGTTTAATTGATGCATGGGAGGATGTTCAGAAAGAACTAGGTCTGTACAGGTTACAGTGAGGCTAGGAGGGACAAGGCAGGGAAGATCTTCCACCTTTTCCAGGATGAAGCAGTTGCTTAGGCTGGCTGTCTGGTAGAACTGCACTGTCCCCCTGTGGATACAGATGCAAGTAGCTTTGTGTCACACACTGCAGTAACTTATTTCTCTCGTTATCCATAGGAACATGTCTGCCAGCACTAGGTACCCTCACAACACTATAACTGAATCCATGCAAGATACTGGGGCAGAAAACATATTTAACACACTAACCATGCTCTTACAATTATGAAAACACAACCTGTGTGTGAACAAGCCTTTACTTGTTGGGATTAGCAAGTTGCAAAGAGAAAGTGATTATTACAATTGCACAATAATTCCTAGATGTGTCACTGAAAAATGAACACCAAAGCTCCTTTGAAGACTGCTTTGAGGCCATCTGAGAGGCTTTGTACGCTTACTGCCTTGTACAATCAGCTGTTCCAAAGCTAACTGCACGAGTGCAGGAACAGTAATGAAACCTCTAAAGAAAATACACACACATTTTTCTGATGGCATTAGGAGGAATGATTCATCGTACATGTCCTGGCTTTCCCCTCTTTTTAACTGTTTATTATTTCCTCTCCTTTGTTTAAAAACTGGCATACTTTTGTTAGATGCTTGGCAATACATGTACACAGAACTGAATTTTGGCACAAGGTGTTTGTCTCAGGAGCTCAAAAATGCACATTTTTATGCCAAGAATGTCCAAAACTTGGTTACTCTTTGTTCTGTTGTGTCTAGGACAGTATCCATCTCTGCTCCGCACAAAACCATGGAGCAGTCCTGCTCAGCAGAGACAATGAGAAGCCAGACAGCTGTTCTGATTCAACACAGTCTGCCATGAGGTGTTATTTTCATTTCTGTATATCTGGAATATTAAAGAGGAAGGAAACAGAAATGTGTGTTTCTTGTGGCTTTGTTACTTCAAATACTCCATGCTATGTCATCTCAAGATCTGCTTGTTTCTGGCATGCTGACATTTCACAACCTACAGTGAACAGGAAATCACCAAGAATTATTCTGTTTACTTTTAGCTGTGGAACACACATTGCTCATAATCGAATGGCAGCATCATAAAAACATGTGGTAGTTACAAAGTTTGACTGCACTGTATGAAAATCGCCCTCAACGTTTTTAATCCCAGCTATATGCTACCAACTGCATGTAACTAGCCTGGTTTTGTGCTCTCAGCAGAGCGTTTAGCCAGGACGTCTTACAAAATGACTGGGGGCAGGAGGAGGAGAGTGGAGAGAATCATATTTCCCCAAGTTTTCAAGGCAGGATTGGTGCTCATTTCTCCTGAGATAAAATACAGTTCAAATGTGATGTGTTTTGAGGTGCAGAATGAAAGTGGAGAAATAAAGAACAAAGCACCTCAAACACTGAAAAACTAACACAGAATGCATACATGATTTGAAGACTGACTCCTGCACTGCAAAGTGTTAACCCTGTTGCTAGCTGGATAGCTATTACTCGGAAAACTGATAGCAGTTGGTATTATAAGGGTCTATTTCCTCTGCTCTTCTAAATGAAGCACAGCTGAATACGGAATAACATGCAATGTTGTCTTTGTATTCCGGAGGATGTGGCTTCTTTGTATCTTTCCTCATTGTGCAGAAGAAATCCACATCTGAGAAATTGTTCTAGAGGTTCGTAATTGCATCCAGATGATCACAAGTTGGGGGTCTGATCTTTCCTGTCTTTATAATACATAGTACTTTAGTCATTCCCTAGGATTAAACTTCTGACTTTCACAGCCAAGAGCCCAGGCATCTGCAAACTGAATTAAAGCTGGACTCAAGAGTAGATCTGCAAAAGTATGAAATTCATGTACACTAGCAAGCACTGAAGTGCCAAATTTGGGTTCTTAACTATCTTTCATCTCTGCTTGGGATTTTCAATGACAAACCTGGAGTTGGACACCTAATTCAGTTCACCCCAGTTTCCTGCCTAAGAGGATAGATCTACTAGATGACAAACCCTTGTGAATAAAACACTTGGTGTGAGTTCCTATTTCAAATGAAGCGAAACAAGGATTTGATTACAGGCTGTGGGTACCCAGTTTGAGTGTATCACCTCTCAAAAACCAAACATGTCTTCACCTGTGTTCTTGGCTGCACCAATCTCAGATACACATATGCTGCCTGGGAGCTCAGGGTCTTGGTGCCACGGGCATGGGAACAGCGAGTTTGGAAATCCTGCACAAGAGCCTTCTCTTCTGCTGGCATTGTGAGCAGATACACTAAGGGGGGTCACATCTTGCTAAGTGAGCCCACTGGCAGAAAATTTAATACCTACAAAATTAAGGAGAAGCTAATAATATTATTTCTGAGAAAGTAATTGTTGACTAAATATTAGACTTCTACATTCAGCTCCCACAACTGGACACAAATGAGGATACACAAAGTACAGATGCTGAATAGGAGCACTGCACATCTATTGAAAAAAGGTTAAGAAATTCTCACTAAAACCTAGCACCACAACAGGACATCTTGGTTCCGGTGCTGCACTGGCCCTGCTACGTCAAGGCAACACTGTGCTAAAAAGCCACCCTTCTTTTACACAGGGAAAGTTGCATTCCTTCAAAACTTGTCTCTTGCCATTTAATACAGTACCGGTTGCTTTTCTTACTCTCATTATGTTAACTCCAATTGAATTACTGATGACTACTCACTCACCACCCTTCCCTGAGCACACATACGCAGGCAGGTGAGCACTCAAGTACTACCATAGTGGAGGCCATTGGGAAGCTTAGATAAAGTCAGTGTGAGCAAGAAGAGAAAATCCCTCCTGTCCTTCCCATAATGCATGTCCCTACAGGACTATGGAAAGCACTGGTAGAAGAAGTGTTACTTGACTTTAAATTCTTTAATTACTTTAAATATAGGCAACCCAAGGATAATTTGCTGATGATGGAACTATTTTTAATTGGTGTGATGGTGGCAATATTGAACTATTAATCAAGTGTCAGGATTAGCTATTGTTCATGTACATAACAGGCAGACAGACCTCACAAAAGTACAATATAAGACTGCTAGTACACACAGCTGTTTAAGTATTGGGGTCCTTCTGAAGTGCAAACTAATAAGAATTCACTGAAACAATGGGTTTAAACTAGATTTGCAGTGATGAAAAAAAAATAAACCCCATCTCTTTTGCAAAACTGAAAAAAAAAAAAACCAAAAAACCTTCTATATAGGACTGATGGTTTATTGCATTATTTTTTAAATACTTCCAAAGAACGTTTACTCCAAAAATTGAATGGGAAGGTGTCCAAAATCAATTACTTAGATGTGCAGAGTGGAGCCAACAAGAGAGAATAAAAGAGGCTTAGTGAGGTTAAAAGCCCAAATCTGAAGTGGCGCAGTCTCTGCAACTGCAGCAGCCAGCAGCTCGAGGCTGCTCCGGCAGCCAGCGCGCCCAGGGGCGACTGCAGTGCTGGGGGATGACGGGAACCCTCTGCTGCTGGGTAAAACGGAGTTGTGTAAAGCTACAGCAGGGCTCATTTACTGAGAGTCCTCGGCTCCAAGATGGACTCGTGTGAGCCTCCTTTCCTACTGGGACACCATTGAAAAGGAGACATTGGAGTAGATGATCTGTTCCCTGTATTTAAACAGCTGCCTCAGCCCCTGTCCCTGGTACTTTGTTTCATCACTTCTTTCTTTAGTCATGTCCCATATGTAAAAAGCAGTTAATGTTAAGAAGAAACCTGGAACACTGCCGGAGGATTCATGTCTGTCCTTCAACCCTCCTTCCAACAGGTCAGCCTGGAAACTCTGTCCTGGAGAGAAACCAAATCTGTGGCAGTTTTCTTCTCTTCACAACTGACTTTGTCTTGAAGATTTCAGTTGAAGAAGAAATAAACACTACACCCTGCTGACACAAGCAGAGGAAATAAAAATAAGAACAAAACAGGCAAGGGACCATTTTGGTTATACAAGCATACAGGCTGAAACACAGCCAGGAGAATAAATGAGCAGACAGGACAAAGAATGGGAAGGTTAAAGCAAAATAATGAAACCACGTGACTGACAGTCATTTAAGAATTCTGGAGTCTATTTGCAAAAAGAAGTATAAGAAGAAAGATCCTAGCAAGGACACCATGAGCCATTAATTTCTTCCTGAGAAATTTGTTGTGTTGAAAAGTCACCTCTTCCATGCCTTTAAATTCACCCTTCATGTTGTTTCTGCAGCATCCAATATTAAAGTAAAAAAAAGTATGTGACAGAAGAACACAGGAGGGGAAAGGAGGGCAAATTCTGAATACAAATTTTTAAATCCTTCTCAGAAGTTGCTTAGTGGCCTTCACTTGCATCAACATCAATCTTCATGGAGGAGAAATCACTGTGTTTGCTTTATCTCTAAGTTGTAACTGTTGTAAAAGGATTCTAAAGGGTGTTCCTTTTGAAGTGTCCATTTACATTTTGGAAAAGAGTAACTCCTCTACATAGCCCCCGTAAAACAGCTAATCTGAAGCAGCTAGCCACATAAAATCTGTTCAATTTCCTGGCAACACCTGGAAGCCCCAATAACAAACAAGCATGAAACTGTGCCACCGCTAGACAATTACAGAGCCTGAAAACAGTCTCTTCTCCTTACAACTTAGATATGCATTGTAGGCATTGCTCAGAATGTTTCTTTCTATTTTTCCAAGCACCTGGAAGAAAAGGTTAAATTGAGGATGCTGGAGCCTCTGCCCTTTGGGGGCTGTCCAGAGCATCCAGCGTGCCGGATCTTTGCATCTTGGCCACGCAATACAGTGCTATTTTCAAGCTCTTCCATATTACTTTCACGCAGGCTAAGACAATTCATCTGGAGCGCAGTGCAGCAGTTCCTGTGCCCTCAGACATGCCCGTCCCCAGGAGGCTGGAGTTCACTGCCTGCACGGTGGGGCTGTGAGGACAGTGAAGCTGGTCTGCAAGACAGGTCATTCTCCTACAAAGGTCTTTTCCTCTCTAATCACATTTTATCTTCTCTGCTCCTTTCTTATTCTGCAGAACAGCTATAGAGCAGTATATTTTCCATGTGCTGCTGAATTCATTTGAGCAATCAGTTTTCTTGTCTCTGTACTTCTGTTTTGGTTGCTGCTAGAAGTAGAAAGGCCAAAATGCCATGAGAAAAATTACTCTCACAACATTTCAAGCATTGCTAAAATAAAAATGTATTTACATTTTGGAAAAGGCTTGCCCTTTTAAGAGCTCTAGTCCAATTTTGGGAGCCTTAAGTTATGTGAACCCGTTAGGGATATTTTTGTCCATTCTCTTCTCTTATTATTAACCTAGAACACAACTCCCTTTTGCTGCATGCCACATTTATCTAGTCAATACAAGTACAAAGTGGAGCAAAACTGAATGAGATGACGCTTTTCTACTGGTTTTAAATCGGCCTTAAAGCAAGACAGCTGCTGAAAGACAATGAGAAGTCAGATACATGGGGATCGGTTCATACTCCTTAATGTCTCCATGCCATGCTTAACCTTGAAGGCCCAAATACAATATAAAAGTTAGAAACTTATGCTTACAAAAACTTTTAGAAAGAAACTTTTACACTTATAGACACAATACAAAAGTTACATGAAGTGAGTGAGGGAGACTGTCACAGGGAGAGGAAAAAATAAGAGCTCGGGTCCAAGTTCTGCTCTGACCCACTGCAAATCTGATCCTATCCTATAAAATTTGCTAAAGGTGCTATCAAAGAACAATATGTTACTCATTATCTACCCCGTGACCTCCTGCCATCTCCCATTTAACAGAAAGCTTTCAGCAAAGAGCAATTTAATTTTCTAAATCTGTTTACTTTTGTTACACTCCATAAAATGAAGCATGTTGTTTTGGGCACACTGGCGAAAAGTCTGGAACTGCTTATTAGACTGAAATTAAACATTTCAAGTCTCCACAAATACAACTATTTCAAGATTTGGCAATGACTTTAAGTGAATAGGAAGGGGTTTCCTAACCACAAAAAATGTACAAGTAGTTACTTTAATCTTCTATAAAGTCAGAAGCAGTTGGTGTGTTGTAAGAAAAGCCACTGCTGGCAGATGAACAAATTTTTAGTTCCCTCATCTGTAGCTACCAGCATGATTCAAACATAATGTGACCATGTCTAAGAGCCCAAAATGTAGTAACTGAAAATCTTTCCAAAAGACCACATTCACTCAATAAACTGCAAGTTTCTGTGACAGAAAAATCCTTGAAAGTGCATAGGTGGTGTGGAGATGTGGATGTATTAGGCACCGTAGCGTGCAGCTCATCACCTGTGCGATTGAGGTGGCACATGTGGGCTTCCTGGGGATGGCCCCCCCCCCAGCGCCGATGAGCCCCACCAAGTGCCTGGCCTGGGCAGGGAGGAGTGGCTGGGGCTGCGTGCGGACACTTCCTGGGGAAAAACAGGGACCAGATGAGTGGTACAGAAGAAACCAGGAAGCCCTTTGAACACTAAAGACACTTGCAGTGATGATGACTGCAAAGATAGGCCCCCCCACTGCTCGGGTGTGCTTCAGCAGCAGGTGGAAGCCAAGGGGAGGAAAAGAGGAGCTGGAGGAGGCTCTCCTCCTCCATCCCTGGTGACTGCTTTCCAGGTCTGCCCTGAAGGCAGAAAAGGAGCACCATGCAAGTCTGGACCCTGACTGCAGGAGCTGGGATGCTTCTAAGGTGACTCTGAGGAGAGGCTGAGGAAGTGGGAACGTCTAGGCTTAGATAAAAATTGCAGTTTACATTTTATTTTACCTGTTTTCAGTTCTGTAAAAAAAGCCTGAATTCAGATCTCACTGAAAAATGATTTTTGCTTTGTTCTACTCTCAAGCACTCTCTTGGTGCTGCAGGGAAAGCAGGATAAATCCAGTGGAGGGCTGTCTCCATAGGGAGCAGATGCAGGACACAGCAACGGGAAACACAGACCACTCAGAGGGAGCTGCACACAGGAGACGCACTGTGGGAGGCTTAGGACCAGGGCAAGGTTACCTGCCAGCCTGCCATGGACCACAGTGCTACAGTCCGCGTACCACAAGAGGCTGAATTACTCCCTGCAAGAAGTAATTGGCCAAGAGAGATCCTAGG
Organism: Balearica regulorum gibbericeps; assembly: GCF_011004875.1. Classification (NCBI taxonomy): domain Eukaryota; kingdom Metazoa; phylum Chordata; class Aves; order Gruiformes; family Gruidae; genus Balearica; species Balearica regulorum. The sequence goes on from NC_046220.1 coordinate 66,636,398, forward strand.
GCCCTCAGCCTCAGCACCACAGCCGACCTCATTTCCTCTCATCAAAGAGAAGTATAAGCCCAGTGGACTTAGTTCTGAACATGTATTAGGGAAAACTGAGCCCATGCATTTCTCCCATACATACGCTTCTCCAGACGCACTGTCTACAGTACCGGGTTTTGAAGAGGAAAAGCATATAGCCAGCAGTCAGGAAGGGAACCCTAGGTTAAAAGCAACTCAGGGTGGCTTTCCTTTCCACTAAACCTACAGAATACCCTAGAAGAAGTGGAGCATGCTTCAACACCAGAGGTAACCCTCTATGCCATGAGCCTTTTCTGAAGTCCATAAGATCATCTGCTTACTCCATGCAGATATACCACCTCTCTCAGGGGGGTCCCACCCTAATGCAGACAGAATTAGTTCTATTGCATGTCTGCTCCCCTGGGGTATACATCCTAAGCCTCTCCCAGTGCTGTGCAATAGGGACGAGGGAAGGAAAAAAGTAAAGTAAAAGTAAAGACCGTAAAGACCGTTCTACAGAAAATGTGTCTTTCTCTAAATTTCAGGCTTGGACAAGGTCAGGCTTTCTTTTACAGTAGGATCAAATATACAGCACAATTTTTTTCCTAAGAAGCAGTCACAAGAAGTGAGTTCCGATCAGCAGATGCTCACTGGTAACTTACAAGATTTAGTACCGGAAATTTAAGCTGAACCAGTAACAGCAGCATGCAAAGCTGATAGTCCTGTTCTGTCTTCCAGAGTCTCTCACAGAGATATGGAAGTTAATTGGCCCTCAGCTTCCAGGACCCTGGAGTACCTGATGTATGCTGGAGTTTGGAGAGGTACCATAACTCTACAAGCAGATCTGAGCAGGCCACTGATTTTGGGAGGAGATAGACCAGGAGATTCCCCAGTGCTAGAAGGAAGTACTCAAATTTTCTCTTGACTACATGGAAACAGTTACATTAATCACTGCAATCTAGTAAAAATAAGCCAATATGTGTGTAATTCCATATTTTGGTAAAAGTAGGGAACAGGATTCCAGAAGAGCTATTTCTCCTCATGTCCACATAATGGTATCTCAAGTGTTACTTCATCATTTGCCCCAAAGGCACGTCGCAGCACACGTGTCACAGTGCAGCCATCAGTCAGCCTGTCTGTAGCATTCAGCACAGACAGACATTGCGAAAGAGGAGCAAGTCCAGTGGAGGGCCACTAGGATGCATGGACACATGCCCAGCAAGGAAAGGCTGTCCAGCCTGGAGAAGGCAATGCTTCAGAGGGACCTTATTGCTGTCATGAGCCATCTAATGGAGGGTCTAGAGATGATGGAGCCAGACTTTTCTCATACGTGCTCAGTGGAAGGACAAGAGGCAACAGACACAAGCTGGAACATGGGGAACTCTGACTTGATATAAGGGGGAAAAATTGTACCCTGAGGATGGTCAAATTCTGAAACAATGCTATAAATCTCCTTCCATGGGGATATCGAGAACTCAGCTAGACATACCATGAACAACCTGGTTCAACTGGACATGCTTTGGGCAGGATTTTGGATTAGAAAGGCCCAGACTTCCCTTCCTACCTGCATGACTACGATCTGATTCTGCAACTCTGAACATAACCAACACCTTCCACTAAAGTAATAAAATCACCAACATCCTTAAAGCAAATCATTCAATCATCATTTGCTTCCCTCCACTGGTATTTAGACTACTTTCCATCATCCTGTGTTTTGTCTAGCCTTTAAGGTCTTTAGAATAAGAGCAATGAGGCATTACTTCCAGTTTTACTGCACTTTCTAAGAATTTAAAATTTATCTCCTCTATGATACTGTGTAATGTTTTTCAGCCCCGTACTTTCTGTATCTTTCCTTTCTTATTTGTGGGTTCTTTAATTTTCAAGTCTATCAGACAGACATCTCCACTCACAACTGTGGGATGAGCTTAAAATCACACACATGTACATGCACCAGTAAAGTGCACCCTGGGTGTACACTTTCTTTCCCCTTTACGCATTCTCCACTTTCCGCCTCTCAATCTTCTTGGAGAGTGGTATCACTAACCCCAAGTGTAGGTAAGCAAATTTTGTCCATTGCTGATTTGGGACCTATAGGACTTGCTGTTATCCAACCACTTTGGAACAATAAAGTTTTCCCATTTCTGTGTCTTTGCATCAGTTCTTAATCTCTATAACTTTGCATCTGTTCTTTTGGTCAGACAAAAAATTCTGGAAAACCTCACTCCGCCAATACAAAACAAGAAACTTTTTTACTCCTTCTCTTGTCTCCACTCTTTCAACCTTTCCCCAAATCCCCTCTCCTTCAGCAACAATTTCTAACCACATTCCACGGACTGGATTTGCCTGCTGTGCAAAGCGATTTTCACTAATCTGCTACTTAGTAGGTAATTGTTAAAACAATTTGTCCATACTCATCTGTGGTGTAACATCATTGATTTCAGTTGGAGTCACACCAGGAATTAATGTGGGCTATTAATTTTGCAGAAAGCTTTTCGTATGCAAGTAGGTGCGTTGTGCAATTGCCAGGAGTATTGATGACTGCTCCAGCTCCTAGGGCAGATACCTGTTGTTGGGGGCTCTGCAGTGTCTTGTCATAAGAAGATTTAATTCTCTCTGGATGAAAGCTGTTGAAAGTTATTTTTTGTCCAATGGGCTTATTTGCTTTACATGCCAACTGTATTTAACATTCATCTTAAATTTTCATAGAAAAATATGTCAGTCCATGGTGCACGATACTTCTAACAATATCTGCTGTCACTGTTGACCCAAAGTTCAGGAAAAGGATGCATCAAGCTTGTCTATGTAATGAACATAAGCTCTCTTTCATAATAGATCATTAAACTCTTTTTAATAAAGGTCTTGTATACAATGCACCAAGACTGACCTAAAACCTGGAGCAACAGGATTTCCATGCAACATTTTTTCCTGCAGATGTTGGTACCCTTTTCATGTAAGTGAAAATTTTTTCTCGTATAATAAAATATAATGTGAATGACAGATTGAAGTTCAGTGTTCCTAAGATCTTTTCATTTGATACAAAAATTAATTTTGTGATATGCCCATTGGTCTTTTTGTTATTTTAAGGGGCTGGGAGATTTTTAATGATAAGTCTTGAAGACTGGTTCTGTAGAAACAGGGAAAGAAGACTTGGGAGGAGGGGAAGGCTAGCAGACAGGAAGAGAGATTTCAAGTTTCTGTCATGTGGCAACAGCCATGGGGGGGTTTACAAACTATTCAAGGTAGGTGATTATTTTAATGAAAATAATTATTAGTTTTAATCAGTTACATGACATCTATGTTACTATTAAGTTTAAATGCATGATCAAACCTCCTGTAGCCATCGTTTTATAACATATAGCTCATGTTACCTTCACAACCCAAAAGGCTACAAAGCCAGATTGTTTGAAAATCCCAACTCTGTGGCTCAGAGATAATGAAGCTGTAGTATAATGACACTGATGTGGGACATGCGCAACTGTTACAAGATTCAATAAAAGCCCCCTGAATTCAGCATGCATTTATCACACCAACCCAATCAGGCACAAGGAACTAAGAAATTTGTAGCTGCAAATTACAATTTGTCCTTTTAGAACACAAGCTTTGTTAAAAAAAAAAGGACTTCTGAATGACCAGTCTGCATACTCAAAGTATAAGGTCATGTTTTTATCCCAGTGTGCCCTAGCCTTGTATAAAGAAAGCAAGGGACAGTGATGCTAAGAACTCTAATTCTATAAATAAACCAAGAGCAAGCTTTCTCAGCAAAGTGTGGCTCATCTGACTATGAAGACTATCCTTGGTTATATATAGCTAAAGAATGTGTATTTTTAAAAGATCAGAGGATGAATAAAAATAAGCTAAGTACATCCAAGCATATTTTGAAATGCAGGTTTGAAGTTCAGCAATAACTGAATCTGTGAACAGGAGATACCATGTCCTGTCCTGTAGAGAAAATCCAGGGAGCCAGATGCAGGCGACGGTGGTCGAGGCATCTGTTGAGGGCAGCAGACAACACGGTCAGTGAAAAGGCATGAGTGAGCCTTGGCCTTGCCCTCCACATCATCTGCACCAGACAAGATGAGAACAGCGTTGCTCGAAGGGGAGGCTGAGGTCCTCCAACTCCACCTCACAACCAGTGGCAGGGTACAGACATATGGCATCTCTGAGCCCAGATCTACAAATGAAAGTGTAATCCAAGCCCATCAACAAAAGTGGGATTTTTAGTAGTAGTTATATTACGTGGTGACTTGAATAAGTCCTGGTGCATCCACAGATGAGGGCTTACCTTCATAAATCCCTCAGAAGCACATCACAAAAGCAGTTTTGAGACCATCACCAAGGACGGCCTGCCCTGCCTGCCAATTTGACCCTTCTCCTAAAGAGCTGTTCAGGGTACATCCCATCACTGACCTCAGCAGAGCCATGGGTAGCAGTGTGTGGCCAGGACACCCTCAGATGTTGGGACGTGCTGGCAGGGCTGTCAGCAGCACCCCGCAGCACTAACACCACCCATGAAAAACGGGAGTAGAAAAGGAAGAGGAAAAAGGAAACAGTTACAACAGATCTAGATCACATGATAATTTGAAAGTAGACAAATAGGGTTAAAAAGGATATTTTTAAGGATAAACCAAAAAAAAAATCAGGGGAAGAGAAGAAATATTTTCAATCAGATCTCTCCAGAAAGAGGTGTGTATTAGACAGATTGTTTTATTAAAGCCAGCTTTCTAAGCAGCATGTAGAGGGTTCTGCAGCATGTGTCTGAAATAGAAACCAGATGCAAACCAGGAGCACACAGATGAACCTGGCCAAACCTTCAGGGAGATTAGCAAGTTCCCAAGTGTGCTTTTAAGTGAAGGATCATCATGCCTGCTTTATATACACCAATTAACCTTGCACGAAGAGTAGCACTGAGGAAGCACAGTTATTCTGGTGTAAAACCAGCATGAGATCAAACTGGGAGGAATAAATTATTTTTTACTCTAGCCTCTCACTTCTTATACAGTTTATACAGATGAGAAGCTCACACCCTTGACCAGAATAGCCCACATGCTGGAGCCGTACTGGAGTCTACAGGTGGTCAGAAAGGCAGTACAATGAGCTTTCCTTCAGTGATATTTAATGGCTGATGCTTTGGGGACAGAGAAGCATTGGGCATAATTTCATGTTGTCTCCATGGGGCAATGGTTGAGGTCTGTTCACAGCATCAGCTGGGAGTTCAGCAGTGGGAAAGAGGTGGCAGTGGGGTGTGGAGAGATGTGGAGGACAGGGAAGGGGCTGCAACACTCACCAGCAGCTGTGCAAGGTACACAGAAGTTAGGCAATCATTTAGCTTAATCAGTTATTTCAGTGCTTGTGTTTATGGCATTAACCTCTAGTCCTACTACACATCTCTCTCCTTTACTCTAAGACTTCAAGGGTGCAGCAGCACTGTAGGATCCCCCGCTGAAAAGCTAGTAAGCCGTGCAGACCCTGCTTTTTGGTGAGCCGGGATGCCGCAGAGGGTAATCAGGATCAGATCAAAATGCTGGCAGGCACACAGGGTGCCAGAGCATCGCATCTGAGCCAGCAGACACCCTGCCACAGCCCCCTGTGGTACCTTTCCCCTCCACCTTCCTTCTCTCCTGACCACCTTTTTTCTGCTTTTCAGCTAATCCTGAGATCACAGCATGTTGCAACATTTCCCGGGGCACCACCCAGCCTATGAAGACTGTCTGAACGAGGCCAACGCCACATGCATAGCAGAGCTAAGCACCAGGACCTGAACGCCTGGCCACGGTGGGCAACCCAACCTGCCTGCCTGGCACAGCCGGCATGAGCAAGCAGCACCTCCCATCCTGGAAGCACCAGGGGAGTGAGATTTTTCTCCCCTTTCACACTTCTCTTCCTTCTGTCAAAAGCAGGAGCAGGGACTGCAGTGTGTAGCAGTCCTGACAGCAGGACTGACACCTTCGTTCCCACCCCAAAAGACCAGCAGACAGACCGCACGCAGCAGCCCTGCCCGAGGGAGGGGCATTCACAGGTTCTGATTAAGCCACTTTGGGCACCACCTGGTTCCCATTTCAGCATGCTGTATTTTTCACTTTTCACTCTTCTTTCCTCCTGTAAACTAATCAACACATTTCAAAAGGCTGGCATGAATTTTGAAGTGTGCTTGCCAAAGCAGACCAAACGGGTCTCTGTACCCAAAACCCCAATAGTGCTCCCTGTTTCTCACAGCAAGAGGAAGAGTTGTACCATCATCTCTGAACTCTGTAGGCCCAGTTAGTCCACCAAAAATCAACACAAGAGCATCAAGCAACACTTTTTTTTCTGTAGTAGTGGGAGAATGCAGTAGCAGCCCATCAGGATGATACCGCGTGAGAGGGGAGAACAGAGATGCCCATGAGTTAGGTGGACGGTCCCACAGCAGCCACTGCCAAGCCCTGCAGGGCTACAAGGAACAGGGTCACTTGGGTAAAACTCCTCCATCCGCCCAACTGGAGCCAGGCAATGGTTAGGCAGGGCACAGAAATTTTAACAAAGGGATCCACATATCTGCAGCGAGCTCACACAGCAGCACATGGTTATGTTTTCCTTTTCAGCCATTTGATCAGCTGAAAAGCCTTTCTGTTCCCAGGGAGGTTCTTGAATTCATTTGCAGCTCAAAAAGCAGACCCCAGTGGCTGGAAGCAGGGTGGGAACCGGCTGTCTCAGAGCCCTGGGTCCCACCGGGGGCTGCAGGGGACACCGGGGTGGGAGTGCACAGCTATCACACGCGGGACGGCCCAGGGACGCAGGAGCTGCAGAGAGGCTGGAGGAGAGGCAGCTGCAGGCAGGGCCATCAGCAGAGGCTAATTTTACAAACTGAAACAACAACAATAATGGTACAGGCGTGACAAGCCTCGTCGCAGCTGGTTTGGGATTCAGCTGGCTTTATGTTGTTTTGATTAGCCTGACGTTCGGCTGGTGGGATGCTTGTATGGGCACATGTGTGGGCCGGAGGATAAACACAGCTGAGCAAATCTGGTCTGTCATCTTACTTCTGCACAAGCAAATGGGCTTATCCTCTGCTCGGATGAGAGCTGTAGCCACCCTCCCTCCCACATCCAAAAAGGTGCAGCTGTATTTAATGGCAATGTATTACAGGAGCATTTGTGGCAATTCTGCTGATGTTTATTGCTATAGGCAAAGCGCAAATGCTTTTAATGCTGTGTCAAGCCAGTGAAACTCAGACAGCTGTGAAGAAGAAAAAAGAAAAGGTACCGAGTAACTTGGGGAGAGAAGAAGGGAAAGCAGCAACATCTTGACAGAGAAAATATGACAGTTTAAATAGGATTCTTCCCTGTCAGGCAAACATACCCCTGCAGAAAGCCTATTTCAACCAGATCTTTACTGCAGAAACTAGACAGTCTTCATCCAAAGCCTGTATTTCTGTTCCTACGGTGTGTTAATGGCAACTAGTTGTAAACACAAACTGCATCTGAAAGAAGAGTTGGCTCTAGGGGGCTGGGGAAGGGAGAAAGAGGGAAAATATTAATCCATTAGAAGGGGGGGAAATCAAATGTATGAATGGGTTGAGAAAGAAAAAAACACCATCATACTCCCAAGGTAAATTATTATGGGATTCTCCATGCTCTTCAGATACACTCTATACCTGGTATCCCTGGCCCCTGTTTTAAATGGATGGTTTGACTTTCTCCAATTCCATAACCTTTTCAAAAAGACAACATAAGTTTCCTGTAACTTATATAGAAAGATAATAGAAATTATCTTAAGCTGACAGCATTATAAGCTCTGTCTTCTGTCTTCCCCTATAGCTTCTGAGAATTGGTGTTTTTTCATGATGAATGGTAAAATAAATTAAAGCAGCCACAAGCCTCTCCAGGGGATAATAAATGAGCACAGATGGCTGAAAAAGCACAGCCAAGACTTTATGCCTCACAGTGGATCCAAGGTTGTAAACTCAGGCCTACAGTTTGCTAATCCGCCCCAACAGCACCTCAGTGCCCTGTGAAGTCTTCATTACCATTCCTCTTTAGAGCACCCAACACATCAGAGGTGCTGAGGGGTGGTAACCCCCAGATTATCACCACCCCCTTTGCCAGAGTTTCCTCCTTCTCTCCCACTTCAGCCATCCAAGGTGTGTTTGTTTAAATACTCCCTAACTCACTTTGTATCTGCCAAGGGACTTCAAATCACATCAGCTACCTAGATTGATTTGATGGACACATAACTCAGGAGAGAGGCAGCAAGCCTTTCACCGGCACAATAGTTTTAAGAATATTCATCAATCTATGTACATCTATTAACACTTAGAGTTTGATGTGAAAGACTATTTTATCTCGTTCTGCTATCTGTTCCCCTGCCAGTGATATCCTCATTAATTAGAATGCAATGAGGATAACGTACTTAAGCAATAGCAAGGCAGGAGGTGGAAAGCCAAGATGCTTTGTTTCCATCTGTGAGTTGGAAGGGAACCAAGGGATTTCAAAAAGTGAGCATAAAACATGGGATATAGATGTTCAAAAGGAAGAGGAAAATGGTTTGCCTGACACTGTTTGCCTCTAGCTTGCCTGAATAAGAAAAATCCCCTGTATTCATGCAAATAGGAGGTGAGTGGAGCTTATTGATACAAATTTTTGTAAGCAAAGGGTACAATATATCCAAAATATTTTATCCTGCCTTTTGACTCTGCTATGCTGCATAAGGTATGTCTTACATACCACCATGCAAATAATGGACTTTTTTCACCTATTTATTAATAGACATTTGGTAGAAGTAACTAATCAAATAAATTATTCCCTGTATATTGTTCAGACACTTGGACATGATCTTGTAATGAAAAACCCCACTTTGATCTATTTTTTTAAGTAAAATGTACCAAAATTCTCTGGAGAAGATGTAATTTGTCATTCAACCAGCACCAAAAATAGCTGCTGATCCATCAACAATATAGTTTGTATGTCTTATCTTGCACAGAATAGTCTTTAAAGCAAGCTAGAATTTTTAAAAGTTATACACAACAAATAACTCTTTTATGGGTACAAAGACTGTTAGTATTGTTTGTATTAATTATAGCGTGGCTCAGTCTTAATCGTGATGTTCCAGCAATGGTAAGCCTTCTGTTTGTTGCATAAAAAGCTTTTTCTCCAAGGAGTAGGATTTCCACTGTCTAACAGCAGTGCTGCTTTTACACGTTATACTGATGCAGGGGGAAGGATCAGGGTCACAGCATAGCTCCTCCTGTGCTACGGGTCTGACCAGTACATTATGCAACCCAGAACATCTCTGAACCCTTTCCCCCTTCACAGAATCATAGAATGGTTTGGGTTGGGAGGGACCTTTAAAGGTCATCTAGTCCAACCCTCCTGCAATGAGCAGAGACAGCTTCAACCAGATCAGGTTGCTCAGAGCCCCGTCCAGCCTGACCTTGAATGATTCCAGGGATGGGGCATCTACACCCTCTCAGGGCAACCTCTTCCAGTGTTTCACCACCCTCATCATAAAAAAATCTCTTCCTTATCTCTAATCTGAATTTACCCTCCTGTAGTTTAAAACCATTACCCCTTGTCCTGTCGCAACAGGCCCTACTAAAAAGCCTGTCCCCACCTTTCTTATAGCCCCCTTTAGGTACTGAAAGGCCGCAATAAGGTCTCCTTGGAGCCTTCTCTTCTCCAGGGTGAACGACCCCAACCCTCTTAGACTTTCTTCATAGGGCAGGTGTCCCATTCCTCTGATCATTTTTGTGGCCCTCCTCTGAAGCTGCTCCAACACATCCATGTCTTTCCTGTGCTGAGGACTTCTGAGCTGGATGCTGTACTCCAGGTGGGTTCTCATGAGAGCAGAGTAGAGGGGCAGAATGAACCTGCTGGTCATGCTTCTTTTGATGCAGCCCAGGATACGGTTGGCTTTCTGGGCTGCAGGTACACATTGTTGGCTCATGTCCAGTTTTTCATCCACCAGTACCCCAAGTCCTTCTCTGCAGGGATGCTCTCAATCCATTCATCCCCCAGCCTGCATTGATACTGGGGTTGCCCCAACCCAAATGCAGAACCTTGCACTTGGCCTTCTTCAACCTCATGAGGTTCACATGGGCCCACTTCTCAAGCTTTTCCAGGTCCCTCTGGATGGCATCCTGTCCCTCAGGAGTGTCAACCACAGCACTCAGCTTGGTGTCATCTGCAAATTTGCAGAGGGTGCACCCAATCCCACTGTCTACATCACTGATGAAGATAAACAGTACTGGTCACAGTGTGGACACCTGGGGGACACCATTCATTACTGATTTCCATCCAGACATTGAGCCATTGATCACTACTCTCTGGATGTGACCATCCAGCCAATTCTTTATCCACCAAGCAGTCCATCCATCAAATCCATATTTCCCCAGTTTAGAGAGAAAGAAGTTGTAGGGCACCGTGTCAAAGGCCTTACAGAAGTCATTGCAGATGACACCTGTAGCTCTTCCTTTGTGCACTGATGTAGTCACTTCATCATAGAAGGCTGGTCAAGTAGGACTTGCCCTTGATGGAGCCATGCTGGCTGTCTCAAATCTCGTCCCTGTCCTCCATGTCCCTTAGCATAGCTTCTAGGAGGGTCTGTTCAATGATCTTTCAAGGCACAGAGGTGAGGCTGGCAGGTCAGTAGTTCCATTCCAAAACCAGCTTTATGTTGCCATCAGGATAACTGCAGAATCAACACAACCTAAGGTTTGGTACTGTTGCTTTCCATCTGGGAGGCTGTTCCAGAAATGGCCACAACAGTGGGGCTTCCCATCTAAATCCACAGAGACTGACTAGCTGTTTGTGGGTTAGATTCAACTGAGAATGAGCGTGCTCTTGCTGAAATACATCTAATTTGACCATGGAAGGAAGTTTGCAACAGCAATTCTCTCATCTCTTCCTCTGCCCAGGTACAATGAAGGGAAGGGATTTCAGTTACTCACAATGTTATGATGAGCAGCAGTGAGTGTAACTGTCCTTTAATGGGTATTATACCCCAGCAGCATCAACTGTGTAATCCCGGATACAAGCTAGCTGCCCGCTCCATCCAAAATCTATTTGGTTAGAGAGCATGGGAGATAAAAGAAACCAGTTGTTTCCATATGCAATAGGTTGACATAATCTATCATCAAAACTTAAAAGCAATTAGCCACGTTGTCAGGATTATCTAGGACATAAGATACAAAATACAGAGGCAACATAGTAAATTGAGAAACTTGCTGATATGGAAAGGCAAACCAAAGGATTAACTGAAGAAAATTAACATTCCAGCAACAAAAATTAAATGTAATCCATATCCTACTTTACTATTTGTTGATTTATTCTAGTTTACCAATGTACTGGCCCATACAAAACTCCACCTCAGAAATTCAGTACCTGTGGGACTCTGGTGAATCTTTATTAAGCATAAAGATGGTGTAAAGAAGACTGAATTAGAACTTCTCTTCAGCCTATTCCTGATTATAGGGTGGGCCTCTGTGTTTTCTTTTCACTGTATCTTGAAGTATTTATCTGGAGGCTTGCAAGCCAAACCCAATGGCTGATCATCTAAAATTAGGAGATGGAGCAACCAAGTGCTTGTAAGAAGATACAAGCCAGTCAGTATTTACTGTAGTATATACATTGTGCCAGACGTGATTTTTTAATCAGGATTGACAGTACATGCACAAAGCAGACGCCTATGGGCAGTGGCTTGCTGGGGTGAGGGAAACAGGCATTTTTTCCACACCAGAGTGCTGGCCATCCAGGGAAGGAACTGGAGAGCAATTAAAGAGGCAGCATGGGCCCCAGTGAGGAACAGCACCTCCCACACCCCCAGCCCAGCACCCCAACTGCAGCAGCACACCCAGGTCTGCAGAGCTTCTCCCTGGATAAAGTTCACAGCCTACACACATTGGGACAGCAAAATATAATTTTCCCGGAGCTGCTGAAGAGTTCTGCATCAGCTGTGTTTTAAATAACAGGACTATCTGTAGGGGAACATAAAGGAATTCAGAAATTGCAAGTGTCCCCGGAGCAGTGGAGGAGTACAACCACCACAAAATGGCCCAGTGATGGTTAATGGCAGTTGGCCAGAGCTTTATTCCAACTCTCCTTACCAAAGATGGGTCAGATGTTTCCAGCCAGATCATCTCTGATATAGCAACTTCATTTCTCCAATCACAATAATTGTTTGTATCCTGCCATTATAAATAAAGTTTTAAGGATCTCTGATTTTAATTTTCTCCATAACATTTCATTTTCAGATGTACTGCCAAAACCACTAACACAAAACCAAAAGAATATAAATAATGAAACTATGTATTCTATGTCTGAATTAAGACTACACTATTTTTTATCTGTATTTAGAAACAAATTATTTTCTACATTATATTTATTTGAAAAAATATGTAAATCCTCTTGTCATTACTATTAAAAAAAATTATTATTTTATGCTTGACATAAAAATACCTGCTTCTGGACTGAACAGAAAAATCTTAATTCCATCAAGCTGCTATCACAGACTATGCCATAAGTGAATGTCTTGACTGTATTACAGCTTTTCATTTCCTTTCCATCATTTATTTCATCAAAGATACTTCTAAAAACAAAATCTTGCCTTCATCCAAAAATAAATCTGGCTGAAAACAACTCCAGAGACCTCCACAAAAAGCGATTAAATAACAAGGTCTGGAAGCAACTGACAAGCATAAGAAAGCTCAAACAGAGCACAAATTCTGATCATTATGGTCCCTACTACCACCTCACCACGGGCCTGGAGAGATTTGGGTTCTGAGATCAAGACAAAGTGTGACCACACAGTAGGGACAACACTTTGCAAAAGCCAAGATGCAAAATTTCCTGCATCTGGAAAAACTCACAGAGGACTCCCAAGGAGAAATCCCCAGTCACCTTGGAAAACCATTGCAATCTATATTTTCACAAATACTTGAAAAGTTGGCTTGGCAACCTCAATATGTATGATCCTAGAGGCCAAATTTGACCCTCATTTGCACAAGAGAAAAGTCTGCATTATTGCAGTGATGCCAACGAGCAGTCCTTGGGGTCATGTCCATGACGGGGCACAGGCAGTTTCCCCTGAAACCTAAGCAAGTGCACCTTGGAGCTGTAGCCAGGGACCACCGATGGCATTAAACTTGCTGACTGGCAAAGATCATTTGATTCATTACTGAACTGTCAGTACGGGTTCAGGCACCAGTCCTCAGATAAGCCAGCTGCACATTGCCTGTTCTTCTATTTCCATTTTGCAAGCAAGATCAAAACCTGATCCTGCTTCTCTTTTCTTTCAAAGCACAGTACAGACCATGAGTGTGTTTTGTGTCACAGGCAACCCCTCTGAAACCTGGTAGGTAAGTAGAAACCCACTGTCTTTTCACAGAAGTCAGTGTAAATCAATTTGCCAGAGCCTTCACACAGGAAGAGATACAAAATCCAGATATATCAAAGTAATGTCAGTATCAGTATGAAAAAGCTGTTTTGCAGTGTCACTTCCCTTTTACTCATAAATTACCACCAGCTGCTGTAGGAGATGTGTTGGCCACCTTCTGCCAGATGATAGTGCTGCTCCCATCTCCTCCCCAGGCAGAAGACATGTCCTCCAACAACCCAAGCTACGTCCTGGGACAAGGACTATTTGTAGGTACATGATTTTATTAGTGTAATAAATTATTACTCATTTTCATATGCCTTTGATTTGGGAGTTTCAAGACAGTGCTCAGAGAAAACAACTTAACGGAGTCATTCAAGCCTACGAGAAATTACTGGAAACATTAAGGACAATTTATTCTTGTAAGATTACCTAGGCTAATTTTGCAGACCTAAGAAGTTCAGAGGTAATTTGGACTCATCTGAAATGCTGGATCCTTCTGCAAAATAATCAGTAAAACAAAGCTCTGCTTTCGCTAGGCACTAGTTACCACTACATAGGAGGAGATCATACTGTTCAAGTATCACATTGCTCATCCCATATCAGAACTGTCTTTCAGAATATCAAAAGGCTAAAATGCTCTTTGGAGTTTGGAGGAGTGGAGGGGCGTATCTCAATTGGAATAGAAGAGTGTTAATCCACCCTCAGGCAAAATATCAAGTTTGGCCAAAGGGATCAAAGCAACACTTTCCTTTTTTTTTTTTTTTTTTTTAATGTGAATCCAAGTTGTCAACTTGTATGCCAAGTTTCAACATGATACTGTTTCAAACAATTGAGATAACATGCAGTACCATGCAAACCAACTTGCTTAGTAGAAACTAAAGGAAAAATTATAATGTAAAAGTAGATATCCTACAGATCAGGAGCAGGTATCTCATGTATGAGGTAGGCAGAAGGATATGAATGACATATCCTTGCTTTGGTGCATGAAAATGCAGAATGTGTCTTTTACACTCTCTCAAAATGAAATATGGCAATTATTGGCGAAATTAAGAAATTGAGAGAGTTGCTCTGAAATAAGAAGAAACAAGTGAACTACCAGAAATCTGTGATAGCTATGGTGTTATAACATCTATGAAATCCTTTTACCTAAACCTACATACAAAGTTAAAGTTGTTAGACCTGGGACACTTCTTCATTGCAGGAGAATTTCACTTCTTGAAATTTAAGAAAATGTTAAGAAAGGGGAATGTGAAAACATAAAAATAATATGAAAACTTTCTCCCTGTTTGATCAACTGAGGTGCCTGGAATACAAGACGGTCCCTGGGTTTAGGAGATTATAGGCGGCTGATAGAATGAAATCCATTATTCTTGTCTACCTCTAAACATGTTCTCTGGGTGTTATTTTCTTACACCTTACAGATTATGACCACTGCTGTCCCAGCACATTTAAGCTAAAAATTTCTGCTTTATAAAATCTTATTTCATTGAGATGCTATCACTGAGTGGAAGGTAAAAACCGCACAATTCACAGTCCACTCAAGCTTAACATTCAGAAAAAGGATAACATAAGGCATTTCAATCTTACTATAGTAAGACACTGTGATTTTTAAGTTTTGAGGTAGCTTTTTGTTAGTTCCATGGAAATTCTGAAGTACTTTGTTTTACAAGACTCCAGGCTGAAAGCAATTATTTTTAAAGCCAGGCCTCCTGAGATGCAGAAACTAACCAGATCCATGTAGAAGTGCTTCAGTACAACAGTCAAGGACATTATAGTTGTGTATGTGACCTGGCAAGGAAAAGCAGACGAGTAGACGGTTCCTGTGTGACAGCTCAGACGAGCTGTCAGTCCCTGGTATAAGCATCGTGTGTACCACACATGTCCTGCCACACTCCCAACCCCACGGCTGCTGTGCCGTCTGGAGACAGAACCATGCTTCAGCATCCACACAGCCCAGACCTGCTCCTAAACCTGACCCCACTCCAAACTGAACTCAAGCCCAGTGCCATTGAGGCCCAGTGCCACCGTTGTGCACAGACCTCTTACGTCCTTTAGGACCTCAACATCAAAACAGAAGAGAAAGTAGACTTTGCAGGGCTCCTGACTATGCAGAGGAGGCAGGGTAGTTATAATTTTTCAGAACTTCAGAAGTCAGCTGAGTATGTACCAGACCAATATTCTCTGTATTTTAGTGAAGCTCTGCAGAGTGGAAAGAATTTTGCTGCTCCTTCACTGGCTGTGAAGTCTTTGGTGTCCCATTGAAACGGAGCAGTGTAAGTTGGAGGGGACTTCTGGAGGTTGTAATTTCCATGCCCTGCTCAAAGCAGGACCAACTTCAGAGTCAGATCAAGTTTCTGAGGGCCACCTCCAGTCAACTTTGAAAGTCTTGTAATATTTCAAGTCCAGGTTACCGTATGTAGAGATGTAGTGAAAAAGGATGAGACATGAATGGAAAACACTGGACTTATTGAGGCTATTCACCTGTTGTCATTAGCTTCTGACAGTATGCACAGCTGCTAGGATAAAGGCAGCAAGAAGTCCAAAACAGCTAGCTATGAAAACTGCTTTCTTGGTGCCTCTTGCTGGGACCCCTCTGCCCTTTTCAAGCTACCATGGCTGCCATCTCCCCTGCCCTCCTTTGGAACACCCCCCCTGCACCACCAGGGGCTGTGGACAGCCAGGACCACACAGGCATGTGTCATCCTGCGAGTGTTATCAACAACCCCTTTACCTCTGTACCTTCCCCCTGCTCTAGGAGAAAGGTTAAAGAGACCTCAACACCACTAGTAGCTTCTCCACTTTCCTTTGCCCAGGCATGGTGCACAGTCTGATATCTTTGTATTTTGATGATCCCTAACAATAGCTTCATAACACAGACATGTTACTTTTTTCAGTCCTTTACACCATAGAACATGCTGTCATTGTTCCAGCGGGAGCAGTCACTCACTGGACAGAAAAGCTCGCCAACCTGATTAAAAAAAAAGGGTACTAGGGATAAAAAAAAATCCAGCTGGATTTGCCTAAACTCAGCCAGTAAGGAATATACTAAAGCCAACATAATTTGGGAGTGAATTTTGTGTCTAAAAGGTGATGTAACTCAAAGAGTTGGGTCTGTTTAGCCTGGTGAAGAGAAGACTGAGAGGGGATCTCATCAACGCTTATAAATATCTAAAGGGTGGATGTCTAGAGGATGGGGCCAGACTCTTCTCAATGGTGCCCAGTGACAGGACGAGGGGCAATGGGCACAAACTGGAACCCAGGAAGTTCCATCTGAACATGAGGAAAAACTTCCTCACTCTGAGGGTGACCGAGCACTGGAACAGGCTGCCCAGAGAGGCTGTGGAGTCTCCTTCTCTGGAGATATTCAAAACCTGCCTGGACGCAATCCTGTGCAACCTGCTCTAGGTGATCCTGCTTTGGCAGGGGGGTTGGACTAGATGATCTTCAGAGGTCCCTTCCAACCCCCACCATTCTGTGAGTCTGTGAATCTGTGAGCTTACTCAAAAAAGAAACTTAATCAAACACATGCTTGAGATATACCCCAGAAGGTTTTTCATCTAGTCCAATGTTAAAATAAAGCCAGATACTCAGCTAGCATAAGTCAATACAGCTTCACTGCTTTAGTAAAAACTATACTGACTTCTGCCACCTGAGGATCTGCTCCACCAGTCAATTAAAAGCTGTGAGCAAGGCAGTGGCAAAACAACTGCTACAAATGTGGGTAAAAGAACAGCAAAGCTCAACGCTTTCAAATAGCCAATGCTGTCAACAGTAAAAAATGTTCATGGCAACCAAGTACAATTTAAATTAATTAGGGTCCCTGCCTTCAGCGGATGCGCATAACAAGCTTCTGCAGCAACAATACAGCAGCAGTGCGTGGAAGCAGCATCTTATCTGTACTTGCTTCATCTGCTCAACTCTGATCATCAGTGAGCACAGACATCAGCACAGTACAATCATACAGATCCACATCACACTGGTCCTAATGAGGTTATGTTGATTATTTTGCTATGTAGTGCTGTCTGTGAAGTTAGACTGGGCAATCTGACACATCACTGAGGACTGGAGAAACTACTCTCAAAAGCGTGTACAAGCCATTTTGCTCCACCACATTTTTAATTTCCAGGGACAGATGCTCAGCTAGCACAAACTGATCCCACAGAGCTCTGCAGACTGATACCCACTGGGAATCTACTGAAAAGAAATAATGTCCTTTAACTTTGCAACACAGAGGTTGAAATAAAACAGAGGCTGAAATAAAATCTGAGAAGTGAAATTAGTCAGTGGAGGTGCGGCTTCCAGTAAAAGTTTGCTATTTTAATGAAACCAATCTACATAAGAACTACAAAACTGTGGGGATAATACAAAAACTGGCAACTGACATCTGTGCAAACTCTTTCCTGTTCCTCTTGAGTGCAGAGAGAGGCTGGAGAGCCCCTGTACTCAGTACATGACCAACTAATTAATCTGAGCACCTACCAAAGGTGAGCCTGGAGACAGGACTCTGGGCTGGAGGGACCGTCACACCAAGGGAGTGCAGCTAGCAAAAAGGGTGCACAACAGCATTCTGGGGATGAGACAGCTGCATTTTTAGCAGTGATAATGCTTCAGGCTGTCATACTGAAGGAAGGAGGAACCGGACTCCTGTCTGACCAGCGGCAGAGCTATGTCTGCAGACAAGACAGCAAGCCACCATACAACACACCTACACCAGGGTAAGCTGGATTGTTGCAGCTTCATTTCTGCACTTGGCATGTTCATCTGATCCAGCGGCTGCAATGATACTGGTGGGGATTTGAGGTCAGGCCACCGGGAAATCTCACCCGCCCATGCCTCACCACCTTTTTTCCAAACGCCCTGTGGCCCTGCCCTCAGAAAAACACCAACTGGCACATGTCCTGCCATACGGTTTCACTTCCAGCCTCATGACAGGAGCATGACCAGAGTAGGAGAGTCACAGGACTGGAAAGCACAGAGGTAGCCCATCACGTGGCCCACCTCATGTCACCAAGGGGAGCAGCATCACCCCGCCCGTCTGGGGCAGGGTGCAGGCAGGGCCGCGACGTTTTACCTTCCAGGCAATAATGCAAGGAGGTAGCAGAGTAACAGGGCTGGATCCTGCTGCACTAGGCTTCACAAGAAATCACTGGGCAAACAGCAAAAGGAAAATTTGAAGTGTTTTACTCTTTTGCAAGTGTTTTCAGATTCAAAGATTTTGCAAGACTGATTTGAATTAAACCCAGTGGCCCACATCCCCCTCGTCAAATCCAAATGCCATAATAAAGTTCTATATTTATTCACAATACTATAGGGTACCAAGTTCATGTCCAGGATCTGTAACACCTAGCAAGGGGG
This sequence comes from Balearica regulorum gibbericeps, assembly GCF_011004875.1. Taxonomy (NCBI): domain Eukaryota; kingdom Metazoa; phylum Chordata; class Aves; order Gruiformes; family Gruidae; genus Balearica; species Balearica regulorum. The sequence goes on from NC_046220.1 coordinate 66,655,100, forward strand.
CACAACTAACATGAGCATACAATTAGCTATCATAAATAAACCGTGGCTAGCAGACCTCATCATCATGCATCTTCCACTGCACGAAGAGGCAGCTGCGTGACATCTTTCAGTATTTAGCTGATAACAGCAGACAGAAAGAGGAAAAAAATCCACTATTGAAAATCTCCCTTTTCAGATTTGTGGCCACACTCAGTAACATCATGTATTGCCTATGTTCTGATCCAAAAATAAACAATTGATTTCATCCGCAAGTCCTCAAGTTTAGCCATTAAACCATTCAGAGTTGGGAAACAGAAGTACTGGTTTCTATTCAAGTACTTCTATTACCTGGGTTTGGGCATCATCCACCACCTAAAGTCAGCAAAGGAAAACCTTTCTTACTACTGAAGCATATCTAGTGCATCCTATTTTGGTGGTAATAATGAATGGCAATTAGTCGGTTACTGGTGCATGGGGGAGTTACAACATGAGTGTCCCAAATGATGCTTAGCAAAACCTCATGCTGTTCATTGCTTCATCAATTTAAAGCCTAATTAATGGTCCATATAATAATCAAATTAACTTGCTGTGAATTGTCATTATGTCCTACCCTCAGGAAATGCCTTAAATAAACACTTAGAACTCAAGGAAGGACTCATTGCTAACCCTGTTAGCTCATGAGTGATAATAACATGACAAGTTATAAATCAGGGTTGTTCAAGAACAGCAATAGTCTTGAGTTTTGCTGTATAGGGGGCCTAATAAAAAATCATTTCCATAACCAATAGGAAGACAAGTAACTGAGTTAGGAAATGTAATCACTGCAGCTATCTTTCAGCAACTAGCAAGCTCCTGAGGAAAAATAGTTGTGACATGAATTAATACGATAGTGTCCTATGAATGAATGAAGCTCCCAGCAGCAGTTTATAAAGAAAGGTGACATAGTCCAATGAAAGCCTGGGACACAGCAGAGGTAGCAGCTTTAAGAACAGCTGAATGAGAGCAAAGAACTTACAACTCCCCTTAGGAAACAATGAAAACAAATACTGTTGTTTTAAGAGATATGGACACATTTCCAGAAAATTGCAAGCAGACATAAATAGCCCTTGAATAATGAATAAATGCAGGTTTGCTCTGAAAAGCAATTACTTATCAATAAAGCCTTCTCACTCAACTGACTTTTTACATGTATTCACATTAAGTCCTGATGAGATTATTCTCAAAAAAATCATTGCTAACAGTATTTATTTGGAGTAGTGTTAGGAAGCCAAAAGCCTGGCGGAGCTAATTGAAAATAGTGAGGTCATTGAAGACCTAATTTGGTAGTTCAACTATATATTAAGTGTTCTTGAGTGGTTTCAGTGACTTCCAGGTAGTGATAAGTGTTGGTAGAATAAGCTTTGCTGTTTGAATTTTGGTTTTACAGATGGTAAAGAAAGTCAAGGAGCTGAAACAACTTGCTGTCAGCTTCAGTGGCAGAGCCCAAATGAGCACTCTGGAATGCATCACCATCATCCCATGTACTTGTTCATGCCATACTAGTCCAGTTTTCTTTCTTAACTGTTACAATTCCCAAGGTACAGCAGTTTCAAAATTCCTCTCAAGCCTATGACTCAGGCCTCAAGTAGCAAAACAACAAAAAAATTGTTTGTCACCATGAACAAAACCACCACTGATAGAAAATTGGCCTTTGTGATCAGGAGGCATTAAAGGCTATTGAAACCTACCCAGGAAATCCACCCGTAAGAATAAACAAGCAGTCAGAATTGGTGCAATACAGAGGAAGAGAGGGGAAGCCAACAAATTCTTTTCACCATAAATAATTGAAAAAATCAACCAGCATTCACTTCTTGCAGTGTGAAAGCAACAGCAGAGGCCACCACACTAGCTGAGCAGACAGACCTCCGGCACTGCAAAAACAAAATCTGGGTTTGCTTCTCGAAGGCAGTTAAGCTTGTGCCAGACCAGTCAAATGCACATCAGGTTTAAAAAATTACTCCTGCTACCGTGCAGTGGCTAAAAGTACAAACAAAAGAGGCCTTGCTAGGTGTGTCATGAGGTTAGAACAATGGTCACTCCAAACCCTCCAGTGCAACTGCTACCAAGAGCAATAAGACCATGTTTGTTGCTCAGCTACCTTCCTCATTAAAAACACTGAATGACAAGTAAGTGGAGATGGAGTAGATGGTTTGGAATAAAAGAGGAGCTGAAATAAAATTTCACTCAGTTGCAGTCTGAAGGTTTATAAATGAGGGTTTTCTCCCAAAATAGAGGTGAGAGTAAACAAGCTAACCAAAGCAGGGCAGCTTTCTTGAGCTCATGGATGTCAGCTGAGCTGGGCAATGACTCTTACCTCCCCAAGGACTGTTCCCCCAACTCTTCAAAGCAACAGGGCACAAGCTTTTCTTTATGCTGTTTTAATTTAAATGCATCTTGTGAAGCTAAATATGTGGTGGAACTGTCCAGATATATGGAGGATACTGCTTGCCCTTTTTTTCATGTCGGCATATGCGGAGTGCCCGAAGATGTTGAATTAGCTTTCAAATACCTCATTTTGGCACATGAAGGAGGAAGTTAGTATCTGCAAAGATGCTAGCTCTTCTCATGGACAACTTGGATTGAGCCAGGCTCAAGGTCACCACTGCGCAAACACAACACTGTTCCCAGGGCCAACCCAGTCCTGGAAGCCCAAGAAGCGCCTTGGCAGAAATGTGGTCAGTACTCTTCACACAACCTCTCATGGTGCCCTGCAAGCCCAGTTCACACAGCCTGTACCACATTCCCAGCACCAGGGACTTTCAAAAACACCTCGTGTGCAGCATGGTATGAACTGGTTCTGATGTACATCGATGTACCTAAATTGTAGTTTTTCACTCCCATTATTCATCTGTCCCGGTTTTCACAAGAAGCTGGGAGAGGACAGGTCAGCTGTCAGCCAGGACAGCTGACCCAAACTAGCCGAAGAAGTACTCCATTCCATATGACATCACATTCAGTATATAAGGCAGGGGGGAAGTGATAAGGGGGTGGCTGGCCAGGCAGGAGGAATCGCTGCTCCGGGACAGGCTGGGCATCAAGTTTTGGGGCAGTGAGCAAACTGAATTGTGTATCACCCGCTTTGTATATTCTAAGTACTGTTGGTATTTTCTTCTTTGCTGTCCCAGTAAACTGTCCTTATCCCAACCCACGTGTTTTACCTTTTCCTTCTGACTCTCCTCCCTATGCCACTGCCGGCAGAGGCGTGAGCGAGCAGCCGTGTGGTCCTCGGCTGCCAGCTGGGGCTAAACCACAACACCATCCTCCTCCTCTCTCTGCCTAGACATTGAACAGTTGGGAGTACTTAGGTACCAGATTACTCTGAATCTAGAAAAAATACCAGTTTTCCTTTTCGATTTCTTTTTAAATCTCTTGATGGGCTCATAACAGGATATTGTGATGCAGGTTAAGGTAAAGTCAGCTTAAAAGCAACTAGGATTAACTTTAGCAAGGTTGCACCCAGCTTCAGGGGTTTTCAGGTTTAAGTCTCTGTGAAACACTGTGTGGTTCCTGGGGGAAACTTAGCCTGTGTACTTCAGGGCTTGAAATGAGGCGTTCTGTGGGAGCTGAATGTTTTCCCAGAATATTTCCAGGGTTTTAAGATAGCCAGAAAAGTAAAATACCAAACTGTATTTATGTTAGTTGTTTTTCTGTTAAGGCATTAGGGGCCACAGCAATTTTGGGGAGGAATACCTTGTGGGGGTACATCCACTTTTTTGCTCCACGTGCCTGTAAAGAACCAGTGATAGAGGGCTCAGGCAGAGCAGAGATGTGTGGGAAAGCCAGACAAGGCTCTTCTGCAGCCACAGATCTCAGGGCACGCTGCCGTGCAGAGGTCCTAGTGCTTGGGGAGAAGCAGGTCACAGGTCCTGGATGGGTAGCTCCACCACCATTCATGCCCAAAACTGAGGCAAAGAGAGTCAGTGGAAGCTCTGCAATCTGCCTTGCAGCCAGAGCAATAACCACAGAGTGCATGTGCTGTGACAGCACGCTCTTTTTCCCTTCTCCATTTTCCCCAAAGGCAGCAATGGATGTCATCGTATTGTGTTAATGATAACAGAAGAAAATGCTGGCATACCAGCGGTACCTGACATCGCTATAGCTTTGCCTCTGTGACACCATTAACACAGAAGAGCAGGTTTTGAGCACCAACGATGTTTTACGGCCTGTTCCAACACAACAAAGACAGCTCGGATTTTTTCTAAGCTATAGCTACACATCTTATTTTGACACAGATAATCCCACGCTGCTTGCTTGAGGGCAGCGGTGAAGAATGAGACCTCTCATTTGAGCGGTGTAGTAAAACAACAGTTTCTTGTGCATCCACATTTATCTAAAAAATTTGCATCTAATAAACAGTAAAGACCTCGTTCTTTAATGTTTGTATCTTGGAAGTATTTCAACATTTGGCATTAGAGAGCAGTGTACAATTAGGGGGGCATTTTTAGCCTGAATAAGCTAAAGAAAAATAGTCAGGGCTTTGGTTCAGTTTCAGTCCTGCATTTGCAAAAAACCCTTCCCCAAAACAGCCACCAAAGTCCCACTGCTACAAGAATTTATTCCCCAAAATAATGATGTTCCTTTGAAGCAAGAGCCGGAGCTTGTAAATCGCAGCGCAGCAATCACCCTGCTGCAGAAGGCTTCAGACTGATGGTGCTCTGCTGATGCACGCGCTCAGGGGTGCAAATACCTGCCCCAGGGGCTGCATCAGGTGAAGGGTAAAGTAAAGGCCAGTAGGACTGAGCAGGCTCCCTCAACCTTTCCCCTTTTTTAGTTTCTTTGTATCTAAAAAAACCCCATCACATATAGGCATACAGGACAGGCATTTATATTAAAAAAAAATAAAAACTGCTGGGTTTATTCTACACTTTCAAAGCAGTGCACATAACATTTTCAAGGCATGAAAGCTTAATGATGCCTTAATTCAAGCCAGCTGACTGCTGGAAATGTGACTTGTTTATAGAGAATTAACAACACATGATAATTTGCTTCTTCCAAAGTTCATCGCTTTGAACATGAAGATGAACTGGATGTTTTCTGGTTATACAGAAAATGAAAAACTTTAAAAGATTTTTAAAACCAGGATGATTTAAAGCAAGACAAATGGTACCCGTTTTAAGTTTCCTGGGTTCAATCCTACCCTCCCACATAAAAAACGGTTCCTTTTCCCTTGATCTGAAACAGAGTTGTGGCTGATGATGGCTAATACAAATATGAAAAATATGAATATGCTACTGACTCCAGGGGAAGGAGTCTCTGATAGTTTATCGGATTTCCTGTGGCGGTTCTTTGATCAGGAAAAAAAAAAAATTAAGTGATTTTAAAAAAATCTGTCATCAAGTGAATGGTACTGCTATGATATATTGTAATAAAATTCAAATTTAAAAGAGCTTGATAATAGGAAGAACTGAAAACAGAAATACAGGAAACGAATATGCAGAATTCTATGATGTGGGAGTTAAGAACAGTACTAAGTAAAAATGAGTCTCAGCTGTGATATCTGAACCTGAATACCATCTCTCCCAAAGTCTGGGGGTGTTATTTCTTTGGGGGTGGTCTGTATTTACCACGTTGTGTTAAAGCGGATTCTAGTATTACATTTCCTTTTTCTTTTGTTTGACAGATGAATAGCCTGACTTCCCCAACAGAAGACGAAAGAGGAAACTGTGCTGGTAAACTTCTGGAGAGCTAAGGACAGAAAATGAGTTATTCCCTTCTTATCGCAGAGAAAATTCCATCCCTCAGAAACCACCTTTTGTATTGTTCAATACATATGGATTAGATACTCTAAGAAATGTAATAAAAATGTAAATGGCCAGGTTTTGGGGGGTTTTGATTGAAAGTAATTGTAAGCTAGTTTATTTCCACATCTTTTCTTTTTATGTTATACACCCTCCGCTCACGAGGAGCCAACTACAGCCTCTATGGTACAGAATCATCCTCTGAACGTAGAGTTGCCCTGATTCACCCCAACAGAGGGACTGGTCTTTAACATACTCCATGTCATGGGTACCTTGGCCTACAGCAAAAAAATTGGAGTAGTCTAATAATGTCACTGCAAGCACAATGTTTTATCCACACAATTACAGGTACAGGAGCCCTGATGTGGATACCATGTTATCACTGAAGACCAGGAGTCACACTGGTTATGGGGTTGTAACTTCCTTACAACTGACACGTTTTATGCAAGTTTTAGAGTTCAGGTCCGCAGTTAGTGGGGAAAAGTTGCATCTCTTACTGACAGGATCATACTGCTGTGTAGACGATGCAAAGCCACCAAAGAGCTGGGAAGATGTGAATCCCACTTTTCAGTTGTTTGTATTACAAAAGAAAAAAGGTCTTTTCTCAAGAGGGTGCCCACTGCAGCTAGCAAAGTGCATGTGCCAAGAAGATAATTTTGACTACAGTTATGGCCATTAAACAAAAAAGGGAAATGGTAAATGTAATATGTGCTTTCCTTACAAGCAGTATATGGCGGGGGGAGGTCCTTTTAAGCAGTATATGTGCTTTTACACAGCTTTGGCATATATATATGCCCTCATTTGTACAGTATTTTCACATCTCAGACATTAATTATATTAAAGACAGTCTTATTTGATGATAAAAGTAACTGTTCCTATTCCCACTGTGACACAGTGACAAAATTCCTAGTAACTTCAGAAGGAAGTAAGAACAGATCAAGAAACTAGGTGACCTTTTTACTCCCCTTCCAGTTCTAGCTCCTTAGATCTAATATTTATGTATGAAGATCAGCATCATGAAATAATAATACCTTCAGCTTCTAACTAACCACAAGTTTGCGTAAGCAAAAAGAAGATAAAACATGAGAAATCCATATTGCCTGCTCAGAGGTGTGGGAAGTGGAATAGCAGTGCACTCCAGCGCAGGCTGCGTGGCGAGTCCGCCTGGCAGCCACGATCCTGCATCAGCAGCCAGCTGAAATGATGCAAACCAAAGGGCACACGCTGTCTCCCAAAGGGCACTGCACTCGGGGGTCTGAGATCTGGAAAGGCTGAATACTATTATTGCTTGTGCAAGCCCAATATTTAAGTCTTAATAAAGGAACCGGCTTCCCTGTGTATTCCAGGAGTCTTTTGTTCCATTAGGGGTTTTTTCTTTTTTTTTTAGGAAAATAATTTTGGCTTAGATTATAGGAAGAAAACAAAGAACAAAAACACTCTAAGAATTTCTGTCAAGCTGTCCAGAGAAAACACATTTTTACTAGTGTTGTACACATTTGTTTTCACGAAGATGGGCTTAATGTTTGGAGGAGAGGAGAGGTCTCAGTAAACTTAAACCAGAGCCAAAGCAGTCAACACTGCGTGCTTTCATTTCAGCTCCATTGAAGACAGCAACTCTGGTCTTGCAGGAAGCTTAAGATCCTTAAAATACAGTATGGGTGCAACCTGAGCTTATGATGCTACCAGGTATTTAGCATGCCTGCAAATGGAGGTGTTGAGAGAGTGGCAGGCAGGTTTTAAGCCAGGCTTTAGCAGTGAGTCTAAAGACCCTTCCTGAGGTGCGCACATGACGCAGAGTCTTGCACAGGGAGCCACATGCTTGGCTCTCCAGAGGGACAGGCATGAGCTATAGGACCACACTGTTTGGGACCAGAACGTGCAGCAATTTCATAAAACAACAGGCTCTCTGTATTTTCTCCTGCCAAGATTAACCTAGGGCAGATATGGGGGCAAAGGGAGCAAGTTGCACAGACCTGTTGCATCCAGCTCTTTGTGTTGCACAGACCTGCTGCATCTAGCTCTTTGTGTGGGAGCAAGCAAAGACAGGACACCACCGCCACCCTTACGTCCCAAGGAGCAGTAATATACGGAAGAAGGTATGCTGTAACAGGAACAAATTGTTAATGAATTATGTCCTGCACAGAGAGACAAAGTGAAATTACAACTTCAAGTGTCATCACCTCCTCCTCTGAGATAGCCAAGGATCAACACTGCCTCCTATATGGACTGTATGCACCTATACATTTATTTATCTAGTCTGCTTCCACTTTAATTCACAGTAAGTATGGTGGTGGCACCTTCTACTCCTCCACAGTTACACCCAGAAACTAGCCCAACTCCCTGGCAGTTAAATTTGCCTTTAAGCAGTAATAACACCTCCTAGGATCAGTCCAAATACAGGCTCACTTTTTTTTTTTTTTCTTTCCTAGAAATCACAGTTTGAAAGCCATCTCAAGTATCACTTTTCTTGCATCTTTATACCAGCAACAAGCTTAGTACAATCCCACAGACATTAAATTGCACCAGGAACAAACATGGCCTATTAAAATGCCACTACCCTTATTCTTCCTTCTGAAGCAGGAAAAGCCTACCCTTAGGCTAAAAAGTTTATACAGCAGAATTTAGTCCCAGACTTCAAACAGCTGAATAGAGCTGCTGTAAGGAGGGATTATAATGGAATAGCTTCAGAGCTGTGAGCGTAGTGGGCGGCAGAGCAAGGGCTGCTGAAGTGAAGTCAGAGCCTAACGTTTCATGTGACGTTGTTCCTAGCTTCAAAGCCATATGCCAAATTGCTGTGCTCAAAACCACTATTAAACAAAACACAGTTTTGAAAATACGACATTCTGTATAACCACACTTAAGAAAACAATATTTTAACAAATGTTTTCCTTAACCACTGTGTGGTCTATTGGGATACAGTTCCCTGGAGAGACACATAGACAGCACAGAGCAACCTTCATTCTTGCCTGTGCTGATTTACGGCTGCTGGCACAAAATAACATCGCACAAGTCAATTCCTAACCTACTGCTTACTGCTCAGGTCCTTCAGGGCATGCAGCGTGCCGTATTTCCTCACACACCAATTTACATAACCACCCATCCATATATGATGTCTGCAGCCCCCCTCCCGCGTTCGCTGCTCTTGCGGCGGAGACGGGGAGGTGCTATCGGGCAGACCCCGACTACCCCCGCCCCACGCTGCCGCTGTGCAATGGCTCAAACTTCGCTCTGGCTGCCGGCTGGAGCACGGCGTGCACGTCTCACCCCGCAGACCCTGCAATCTCATCTCTCTCTCGGTGGGGCAGGCAAGACAGCTGAGAACAATAAGCTCTTAAGCCACTTCAACAGCAGGCACCTGCACACAGGCCACAGGGTGTTTTCTGAACCCCATTGGGGGTTTACTTTTGATGTGCCAAGAGTGGAAACAGGATGTATAACTTCCAAACCCCACGCAAAAAGTCTCTTCCAATCCCATTTGATGCCTGGCTTCAACCCAGCAATCTTACCTCCTTGTACCTCCATATGTTTGCCATAATAAACTCTCTCATGTCGGCTGGGAGCAGAATGTCATGGCATAAAAGTTAATGCTAATGTTACATTATCTCCTCCTGCAGTTGCCTTGGGCAACAGGGGGAAAAAAATGAGCTAGCAATGTGTTTCTGCCTCTAATACCTATGAGTCCAAGCAGAGAGCATAAACAGCCAGAATTTTCCAGTAAAATAAACAGTACTGACATTTAAATATAATCATTAAAGTTAGGGATGAGTAACTAAAAGAGCAGAGAGAGATTGGCCGTAAGTTTGCCAGTGGTACATTTAATAAAACGGCCACATTTTGTGCTTTAAGCCTCCTGTGCAGCAAGAAGATATAACACCCCCTGCTTGCGCAAAATGCTGCCAACTGTGAGCATGTGCAATGGATATTTAAAAATGAACTGCGATTAATACTTATTGATTGAAAATCTTACTTTAATTTTTTTAATGTATTTGTTGCCCCAAATACTAAGTGTTTGATAAAATATATCAGAAAGCCAGTTCTCTGCTTCAGGATGAATGCCTGGCAATGGGAAGGGACAGAAGGAGCAGCAGAAGTTCTCTCCTGGCTCCTAGAGACCTGGGACGCACGATTGGTCTTGTCCCAGCGCAGCACAGCCCTTGCACAACCACACGGCTATGACAGCCAAGCTCCTGGTATGAAGAGAAGTTGTTTTAATTGAAGGCTACTTTACAGATTTATAGTTTCAGACAAAAGCTGGATCAAGCAGAACAGCGTCAAAGTTAACAGGCCGCCTCATTATGGTTTCACTCAATCAAAATCAAAGTGCTCTGCTAACTTCTAGTTTGAGGGTAAATTCATCCATTATGAAGAGCAGTACCTAAACAGGGCAGAGGGCCCTCTGCAACCCTCCTCTGAAAAGCCTCCCACTGACTCCAGTGGCAGCTGGATCTGTAAAGTTTTTAACCACACAGAAGTCAGATCATCCTCCCTGGCTGAAAATCCTGGGGATGGTGGCTTATGGGATGTCAGGTCTTATTCTTGCTGTCACCAAACAGCTGCCTCCAAAATTCTAGTTTGAATACTTTGTGTAGACAAGCAACAAAAAAATCTGATGGAGTGGAAGAGTACAAGATTTTAATGAACCAAATACAACATCTGAGGCAGCGTAATGGAAATAATAGAAACTGAATCACTGAACATATGGTGCGTCATGTTCCAAAGGATGAGCATCTCTGAATGAATCAGTTGTTTTGTAAATAATAATACAACCTCTTTATTACAGAATCAGAGCTGTGAGCAACTCAGCACCTCTGCATTTTCTCTGTTATCTCTAAGTTTATACTACTGCAGAGTGGAGATGATGCAATTAGTTTCCAAGAAAACATGTTATATTAGGAAAAATCACATGGCAAGAACTGCAAGTTAACAGGCTGTTTGCAAGCTTGACATCCAAAGCATGCAGCCTACTGGCTCTTCGCTGTCCTAAATGGAAATTAATTTATAAATATTTATTTTCACATTCCAAGTTGGAGCACACACCGACCAGTCCTAGACCTTGGCTCCAAAATCTCGACTGCTTCATGGTCATGTAGGTTTTACCACTTCTGCAAGCTGATGCCATCAGTCCGCTTGTCCCACACAGCTACCAGACAAACAGGTTGAGACAGACCTCTCTGCAGACGGCCTTGGTGGCAAGCAGGGGAAGCCTCATCTCTCTCTGCGAGGCTTCCACAGTTATAACCTTCACTGCCAAAAGCCTCAATGGTAGAAATGCCAGCCTCTGGCAGGCGAGCCACCCCGAAGAGCTGCGTGCTGCCGGCGGTTGGCTGCGCCCCAGAAGTGCCCTTATGGCGCAGTGTCCCATGGCCCCAACCCTCTTCTGTCTCCCCAGCCAGGTCTTTCCATTTCTGATTCTCCTCACCATCTTCCCTCTTTTATCTTGCTCAGCTTCTCACCATCACTCCTGAGGTCCCCTCCGGCACCTTCCCATTCACACTCCTGCCCTCCACTCCTCCTCTGTGCACACGCGAGTGTCCCGCAGCTACGCTTTGCGCCCTGCTTTCGCATTAAACGCCACCACCATGACCTCCTTCAGTCAAAGATAAAAATGAAGCTTAGCCATCTTCTAATTTTATTTTTTTTTTGTAAAAAACCCTCATCTTTCTGGTTCATTTTTTTAGAACTGTACTCTTCTCTTTATCTTTGCTCTTATCTTTTTGAAAAGATAGACTATAGGCCAGATCAGATATTAATACCTTTATGACTCCTGGTTAAAAAAAAAAAGACAGGGTTTTCTCACATTACTTCTAAGATTTTTGCCGGAAATAAAGCATCACACAGACCCTTTGTGAAAAAAATTGTCTAGCTGACCCCTGACATATATGGGAGTAATACAGACCAAATCCTATTTTTAATTTTTTTTTTTTGTTTAAAATAAATCTGATCGATCTTTATAATTGTCCAATGAAAGGCAAATAAGCACATACACTTCAAAACTTAAATAGTAATAATTCAGCAGTTGAAGTGTTTAGATACATCTTCAGGTCTACTTTCTAAAGAATAACAGGACAGCTTGTAAACATTTCCTATGAAGTGTGTGAGATGACCTCCTTATCATCACACAAAAGCTGTTGTAAAGCAGTACATAACAGCCATCACTTCCTTACAGACTCATTACACCTTAAATTCTGGAAACACATAAATTGTTTCTAGTACCTCTTTATTTGCTAGAGTGTCCCTAACATATGAAAAAATGATGTTTAATTCATGAATCCCCAACTTATCCCCAAAAGAAGAAATCCAAATCCAGCCTTGATTAATTCGATAAAAATCTATCCTTACAACTAAAAATTTCTAAGTGGAAGTAATTAATCCAAACGAAATTACAAAATCACATGTATAGCCCACAATTTGCTGGTATTCCTAGAAGTCTGAGTCCTCTACCACTGCCTAAAATTTCTTAGCAATGCCATTGCACCCTGCTAAGCCCTAACCAGTATCGTTAACATGACAAAGAGATATTATAGTCTTGAACCCTTTTGGAGGAAAATGCTTCTCTCTAACAGGAGAAGTTGCAGCACATCATTGACCAAAATTTCTCAGCATTAGCTATAATTTCAAGGAAGTAGTACGAAAAGCAGACTACTGATCTAAGCAGAGTCCTGCACAATTTATTACTGGTTGTAGTAAACCTTTCCCATGCAAAAGGGGCTCCTCTCGATGGGATTTAGCATGTCAAGAGAAACTTAACAAGAGGCATGTTGTAACTGTGACACGCTGGTCATTCAGACAGACTGACAGACCACCAAATTATAGGCTTCAGAGACTGTAAAACTCTGCATCTTGGAGAGCAGGGCCTTAGCTACACGGCATAAGGACCTTCAGCCACACATACACGCATGCTTGCACACACACATGCAATTTTTTCCATCATTCTTGGAGCAAAAACTTTGCATTCCTCTATCGAGCAGTTTTGCTGTCTTTTGATTCCTGAGAGACAGGTGAGAAGTGTTAACCCCAAGGGAAGATCAGGGCTTACATACAAAATGCACAAGCTCAAAACTTTTATGACTTATCTAAGAAAAACAACAATCTTTGTGCTTGCAGCATTCTTTGGAAGAGGTGTTCTTTGGAAGAGGAGTGGAAACTCATGTGCACAAAGTACATACTATCTCCATCTATTAGCTTGTGGATTAAGAACCATGTCGATTGGAGAAAGGAAAAAGTAAGTGTGTATTCCGGTCATCTTATGGTTTCTTAGCTATTTTTTGAGGCTCTATTCATGCAAACTGTTAGGTTAGCTTCCCTGTGCAGCACAGGGAAAAGGAGCAATACTCCCATGTTTAAGGAACAGTGAGTCCCTCTGTCAGATGATTTAGGATCTATTCCTGATATTTCTACAGACTTCCTTTGTGGCCTTGGGCAAGTCATCTGATTTCTCAGTGTAATTTCTGATAAATCCTTTAAAGTGGATCGGGTTCTTTTTTCACACACATAGCATCAATATGCATGCAATGAGAAGCCCATCATTTCACTGGTGCCTACATCATTAATCCTTATTTACTGTCTATGAAATGTGCAGGTTTTCCACGGTGCTATACATTTGCAACTCCTCCTGACCCCAGCTCAGCACTTCCAAAATAGGCTTTACACACAATTAGAAAATTCTGACATCATACTAAAAGTTCAAAAGCAATGTGAAAGGCTAATTAGCACTTTAGAAGTGACTTCAAAGCTTGTGTGTCATAGAAAGCTAGGACAACAAAGGGTTGGTTTTCAGCAAATTATGCTAAGAACCAAAAGCAAAACAGAAACAGCATAGCAGGGAAAGAAGAGCTAAAATGCTGCTCCTGAGACCCAAGCTAGCTATGCTGCATAGCACTGAACTGCACCAAACATTGTTGTGAACACTAGGTGAAAGTAAAAATCCATCTTGCTTAGTAACCCATTTTGAGCAATATTAGCAATAGATGCTTAAAAACCAGGGCAATTATGGAGTGATCTCTCTTGCTCAGGGCTAGCCTGAGGTCTCTGCACACAGGGAGAACTCTTTCAGGCCTCCTAACTGCCTGAAGCACTTTTGCAAACCTGAATTTGATTCGTGAATACTTGAACTGATTCTGAAAATCTTAGATGCTTTTGGCAGCATTTGCAAGATGCGTTTTCTTGGTACTCTTAATGAGGAGAAGCACAGGCATAGCAGTATAGTAAGAGCTGACACAGCTGGAGACCGTGCTTGCAGTGTGACAAGGGCTACTGAAAAGGCACCAATTAAGGGTGAGCTCATTAAAAAAAAATAAAATTACAAACTCACGGTTTTTCCAAGCTTTGGCAAATTGTTATATCTGGAGAACATTAGCCTAATTTTTTTGTTCCAAAATAATTTTCATTTTTGGAGGAGTGGAAAGGGAAGGTGTTTTATAGCTAAAAGTCTCTTCATTTTCCAAAATGATACTTTTTTTTCCTCAGCACTACAAATTATAAGTGCAAGACAGAGAAAATTGCATATAATTAACTCCCATTGCAAAGACAAAAGTCTTTTCCGTTTAAAGGAAAAGTTCAGGTGTAACAGTTGAATTCCATAAGGAAATAACAGCGTTAAGAAAATTACCCTTTTTAAAAAATCTCATGGAAAGCTTGGTATTTAAAATACAACAATGGAAGAAAAATAAGTCAGCAAAGACTGAAGAGACATGAAAAGGGCTATCAGACTTCTCTAGCACTGTATGTGTTCTCATATGAGGCATATTTTAATAACCACTTTCCAATTTTTGCTTGCATGTGCAAAGCTTAAAAACAATTTATGATAGTGTGGATCACTTTTGAATGGAGTGTTGACCAATCTGTAACTGTAAGACTATTAAGTTTATTTCTAAAGACAGCATGTCTGGGTACACGGGGTTCCATGCTGAGGTCTCCTGTACTGATTAGATCACTATGCAGTAATGTAGTTTTCGTCATATCTGCATTCAGTGGCCAAACTTTTGTTCCACTTTATATTTTAAATAAATCTTCTAAGTTTTAAGCTTGCAGCTATGTAATTTCCAGCATCAATTTGTTAAAATACTTATACTACAGGTCTTCTAAGTACTATATCTTTCATTTACTAAAAACATGCTGTCTGTCTGACCGGAAGAATACATGCTTTTAAATTCCAAAATTACGTTTTTCAAAAGTTATTGGGGGGAAAGTATAGATAACCTTTTTTCCCTAACATTTATTCACAACAGGTTGATAGCAACATGTTTATTCACAATGTATTACTGTGATTTAATATTTTGCAATAAAAAAGTAATCCAGCAAGAATTTACTTAATCTTTTCAGTTTGAAAATGTTCTGTTTTAATGAAGAGTTTGTTGGCATTTTAAAGAAAAAATTTTGGTACAGCTTTAGCTCTCGGCTCAAAGTCCACGTGAACCAACTGGCATTTTTCAGGAAGTGATCTGCTGGGCCCTAATTTGATGTCCTATTCTCTACTTAGAAATAAGGCCTGTTATTTCAGAGAACTATCCAGGCTTGCTTCAGGGTTTCCCAGCCATCTCTAACAATGCTCAATGGTAGTTTTACCATAAAGCATTAGTACGTATAGGTTTACACTACATAGTTATCATGCACATCTGGCACCAAGGCACCCCAGATACCCATATGGGGAAGGCTGTGTCTTCTGTTCCTGGAGTAATCTGTGTGTTGGAGGACATGCCACCAGGCATAATTTTTATGAGATGGTCCAAGTCTCAGATTTTCTTTTAGCCGGTTGTGAGAAAGCCAATCCTTTCCCTGGAGGGGATTTAGGGGATGAACATCAGAGCATAAAGCCAGTGATATTATCCCTCACTTACCCAGGACAGCAGGCACATTAAAGTCTGGGCACAGTCACGGCTTTCCTGTTACTTCTGACTAAGAAAACTGCATATTTGCTTCACGCACAGTCCATATATGGAGACTGACCAAAACCACCATAGAGATATAGCCTGGGAGGGAGCAACTGTTGAAAAATATTTGTACCTATGAAATAAGAGCTTTTGTTCAAAGCAGGCTACTTCCATTTTTTGCAAATTAAATTATCTCAAAATCTATCACAAACCTTCTTGACCCTTTGCTTCCCACAGATGATGAAATATTATAGGACTTCAGTAAGCACGTTCAGCTAATCTGCTTTGGAAAGATGTGGTATTACCCTGGGAATTAGGAGAGACGTCTAGCCCATTTGGTTCCTAAAATATTTAGGGTAGATTACAAATAATATTTCCTGGTAGTCACTTGAAATACATCAGCCATCATTCTGATTTCTTGAAATAGAAAACAGATGAAAGCTCCCTGGTTCAAAATTGTTTATTAAATCAATTTATCTGAAAACTGTGTATCTTGTTGAGCAAAAGCATAAAGAAAAAAATTTGGTACAGTCCTAATTATCATCAATCAAATATGGATGTCTTTTGCTCTTTGCTGTAGTCTAAATACTGAAGAGATGGATAATCATAGCTGTGGAGCACTCTCTAGATTATCATATCTATAGATATTATGTAAATAGAAAAAATTGCGTTTCCGTTATTACTTTCCATGTATTATGAGAGACACAATAGGATGCAATATAGAAATGTAGTATAGAGACATCACTGTACATGGAAGGTACTCATCTCCGCTGTAGAAAGCACAAGATAACAGGTACGCTGCCTGCTCAAATCAGCATATGCTTATTTTTCAAAGGTATCTAAAAAGACCAGAATTACTTCCCCTTCAAGTTGAACTGAACAACACATGGTAGTCTGGCTGCATGGATGAGAGCTGTGGAGCAGCTCTGTGTTGGGTGACATTCATTTTGTCTCCAGTCACCTAAAACATAGGTGTCCAGTCTAAGGGGGTTACCTAGGTTTCCTCCACAGTTAGTGAAAAGGGATATGGACCTCCAAATGCCAGTTCAGTCTATGTATCTTCAGAGGAACTAACTTACAGAATTGTCTTTGTGTACTGGCAGCAAAGGGAAACTAAGATGATCTGCATAGGCTAAAAACTTAACTTTCAGTGACTCCTGCTTGTTGTGCCTTCATCTCTGCAATTCCCTTGCCACTCGGTTCCTCCAGAATTGCAGGGCACACACGTCGTTCTGGAGTACGTAAGCCCACCAGGCATTGGTTTACACTTGGCCAGTACGTTCAGGCATGCTGTACATAGGACACGCATGCTATATAAAGATCTCCCAGCTCTAATTTCTGCACAGAATGTTGTTTAGAGGCTTTGGACCATGTGCCACTCCTGCAGCAATGGAGAGAATCCTATTGGCTTCATCTGTTGGAGAATGAGCTCAGATGAGAAGGAAAGCTTGAGAGTTATCCTAACCCCTAACGAAGCAGAACATCTGCCCTATAAAAGCATGCATTGCATTTTTATAACTACTTTATCAAATTTACTTTGAAGTAATAAGATTATGAGGATATTTTGAAAAACTTACTCACCTGCCCATCAAAATCCTTCTAAGTGTATTACCTCACGTCCCAGGGATTGGAGGAGTATGTATGATTTAGGGAAGGCTGAAAAACATCAAAGTGACAGAATCCTTTTCTTTTGCAAAGAAATACTATTTATTATGTAAGGGGGGAAAGCACAAAACATTAACATGAGCCATCAGTGGTTTAAAAACCAAATTCTGCTTTTGAAAGTTCAAAAATGAGAAAGTGATTATTCAGACATCATCTTTAAATGAGAACTTAATGTGTCCCAAAACAGATGGTTCACAGTTAATGTTTCCTGTTTCTAAAATAATTTATTCAGTATCACAAAACAACAACTTTCAACAGCTGCTGAAAACAAATACTAATTATAGCAGGAAGATATAACCATTCACTGTGCCCCAAAATCATTAATAAGTCAACATGCACATTCAGAGATGACAGCAACAGTCACAATAAATGATACCCTCTTTTGCGTATGTGTTTTTAAACTAAACAGACTTCACCATCTGTGGTTAATTATTCTGGGATCATTGCCATTATTTTATTCGAGATTTGCTATCTAGTTTTAATAAATTAATGAGGTGTTAGAAAAATCCTTATGTGAATGGAAAGAATGCATCTCCATTGTTTATACAGCAATCCCAATATTCTATCAGCTACCATTCCTCTTCTCAGAAGACATCATACTGTGTGCTTAATTACCTTATTCACCCTCCTCTAGAAAACCATACATGCTTATGCAACTAAATCCTTGCGCTGCCCGTTTCAGCTTTCCCAGACAGACTGCTCCACATGCAGTCCTCCATACTGGATGCCTGTTTCAGACAATCTTTCTGGAATTTTTCAGCAGAAGTCAGGAAAAAAGAAATCACTTGAAATCTGTGAATCCTCCTTAGAACACATCTAGGATTGGAGCCAAATATGAGACAAGGGACAAGGAAGGGAGAATCAACCTCAGTCATTTAAAACATCTTTGCAATTCCCATAAAAACTTACCCAGACTAGGGCAACTTACACACCAGGGGCTTGCTGCATGTGCTTCGGCTGCTCAGACCTTCAGCTGGTGCCCCAGGAGCCTCTTTTCAACAACTGGGTGTTGCTTGGGCTGGCCAGTGAGTTGGGCTCTCACGCACGCAGGACAGGCGCTAAGCACCACACACAGGAGTCACCAGTGGACCACCTTGCTGATCTTCCCATGGCCTGGAAGAAGCAGGGTTTGGACCAGCCCATAGGTAGCGCCCCATCAGATGAGAGGCAGGACTCTGCCCTGGCTTGCTTGTTAGACATCTCCAAAAGGAACGTAAATAAGGTGGTTCCTAGAAAAAGGAGCCTCATCTGCTCTTCAGCTTCAGGGAGGCTTCAGAGCAGCTCAGCTCTCAGTACTGAAGAAGGCAGAGGGCCTGGGCCAGAAGCATGATACGTCAGCTTGTAATTAGAGATTAAGTTGTAATGCATATGCTAAATAAGGCTGCTCAAAACACTGTTGTTTTTACATTCATTACCTTACAAATACTTCACCTTGCAACCTTAATGCCTCCTTTCTACATGCTTTTTGTGTCAGTGCACTATTATATGTAAATAAAACAGAAAATTATTCAATCCATGAATATTTCAGCAGTAATGGCTGAGGTCAGTGGCATTCCCTGGAGAATGGATGATAGCATGAGAGACTCAATGTCCCAGGAAGAAGCTGGGAACTATTAGCACAGCATCACTTACCTGAGAAATGCCGTGGGATAAGGTTGTCATCTCTCTAGCAGGGATGCCTTTCAACTTTAGTTTTGGGGGTTTGGTTGTAGTCCATAAAGCACAGACAGAGAACAGGTCCTTCTCCTAAGCTTGGTGCTACGGGAGCACAGGGGCCTTCACTATTAAGCAGAAGAATAAAAGCAGCAAAAGGTATTAAACATTCTTGTGTGAAAAATCATTAGCGTGTCACAGTCAGATCTCCCCTGAGCAGAACTGACCGTCCCCGCTGCAGCAGCAGTTTGAGAAGTTTTTCTCTGGCTGGCTTAATTTGGTATAATCCCCTGAATCTATTGAATTAATACCAGCTGTCAGACATTTTTCAGTGTTCCGCTCTCTACTTGCTCTTTTTATGCCTGAGTCTAAACATTGTAACCAGCTAGGGTATTGCTTACGTCAAGTATTTTTGCTTTGTACCTTAAATTGGTCTGAGGTAAAAAATGTCAAATCAATATCTTGTTTGATGTCACAGGGTCAATTTGTATAATCAGATGCGGAAAATAAAAGTCCTTTTTTTTCAAGTTAGTGGTGGAGAGCAATTAACCCAAGTTCTTGGACTGTCTTAATGACTCATGATTGTAATAGTGATAAATGCAACATATGTGTTAGATCTAGAAGGAAATATATTTTATACGCTGCTTGAAATGGTCCCATCTGGACTAGTACGCCATAACAACACTTCCTAGAATGTCAGGACTAGAAATTTATTTATACACACACACACACACAGAGCAAATGGATGTTCTGCTATCATTTCTAGCTTTCTAGCAATTCTATACACAGCCATGATTTAGAACAAAATAAAAATAAGCAAATACTACAAAAATCTTAAATATGGTGAAGAGGGTGGGTGGAAAGGGTACACAATCCCCGAGAACATTTGCGAATGTGGTCCTTGGGGGTGAAGCCAGATCCTGCCAATGTCAGTGGGTAAGGGGTTCAGGTACTACTGGAGACAGGTGGAGGTCATGCATGCCAGGGGAGGTATGTGACACACTCCCCCCTCCCCATGCTCCTACATGGGCATAAAGCTCAGTTAGCCTTCTTACTGAAACAAAGCACCACACATAGCTAAGTAGATCTTATATTCTGTGGATGAAAACAACAATGATGTCTCTTTAGCCTTGAATAAGAGGAAATACAGCAATCTTATCTGAGTCCTTATCTCAGAGACCACCACGCAATGTTATGACGCCTGCCTAGCGCTGTGACAAGTGCTTTCTGAAGCAGGGACCGACACCAGTATCATGCTTGTGTACCGCTGCAAGGAAGGGTTGCGACCTTCCCTGACTCCTATCACCATGGAAAAGATAATGCTACTTAAAATGAAAGCTTTGCCTGGGTCCCCACGCTCACAGCAGGCAGCATGCTGAGTCCCCAGGCCTGGCTATGTTTTATCCAAGCAGCAGAAGGAACACTCCCATAGCAACCTCATGTTCTCCCCGTTTGTTACACGCAGCAGAAACCCTGGGCAGCTTCAGGGATGAGTTGTTTGCTGCTGCTGCTGCAACACCGGGTAACTCCTTCAATCAAGAGCACACAGGCTTTCCTGCACATTTGATCATACCCAGATGAAAAAACAAGAAGAAATTCTAGCTCACATCCTGTAGAACCTATGTGAAGTCTAAGTCCTTTTAGAGTTTTCTGTGTAATTTCACCATCCACCAGAGCAACTCGTAGAGTTACACTGAAGGGAAATATTTACATACTCTGAAAGCTGAGTAAGTGTATTAGTCAAGGCTGAACTTCAACAAACTAGCCTGAGGCATGACCAAATACTGAACTCTGCAAAACTATTGCTGGACCAAGTTAACACATATTCAAGTGGTTTTCTGGGCAGCAGTCAGCATCCACCCAAACATGCACTTGCATGTACAAAATAATGAGTTATGTATCAATAATTTCACAGTTAGTCAAAGAAGCTGGCAAGAAAGAGAAAAGACTGAAGAGGAAGCAATGCTTTAGGACTAAAGAATCACGGTGATGACGTGGAAACTTTTGAGAATTAAGATGAGTGTGACTTTGTAATGGAAATTAAACAATTGGCTACATTCATCTGCATAAGTCAGAACAGCTCAAATACCACAAGGATGGCTACATAGGACCTAAAACTAATTGAAATCAGAAGTAAAATATTGATTAAGGAAAATGCTAGTACAGGGGGAAAAGAGAAGATGGGAGTAAGGGTATGAAAATGAAAATTACCTCAAATAAAATGGAAGCAGAACTGAAAGATTTTGTGCATTCTTGATTAAAGCAACCAGACAAACTCCATCTCAAAACTTCTAAGGCTCTCCTCTATGAAATCACAGCTTTGGTAGCAAATATTTTCCATAAACTTCACTAATTAGTGGAGGCACAATATGAGTGGAGAGTAGGAAATTAACGTCCATATTCAAAGAACAGGGA
Organism: Balearica regulorum gibbericeps; assembly: GCF_011004875.1. Lineage (NCBI taxonomy): Eukaryota > Metazoa > Chordata > Aves > Gruiformes > Gruidae > Balearica > Balearica regulorum. Next base: position 66,676,458 of record NC_046220.1, read on the forward strand.
GATAAAGCGATCTAGGCAAAATGACCTATGTTAGCCAAATCTTAGAGGAAATTAGGAATGGCAGCCTAATGAAAGACAGAGTGAAACAGAAACTGGTGAAGACAAGTGTACCAAAGGCAAAGCCAAGCCAACATATTATTTTTCCTTAGGAAGAAAAGCAAGCTTCTTAAAAAGCAAGCAAAGGAAACAAACCATGATAAACACCACCTAGCTTCTTGTGGAAGGTTACTTGCTCAATCTGAGAAGGGATTTTTGCAAAAACTGTTAAGAAGGCATGCAAGCAGCTACAGGAGAGCTGACAGTAAGCTGTGATGTAAGAACTGTCACTCTGGAGGGACAGTCCCCTCATGTTTGTCTTAGGGCATCAATATTATTTCATATTCTCATTAATGGCTTTGGGGTAAAGGATATATGAGTCCACTGGTTAAATCTGTCAGTAGAAGCCTGATGAGTAGGAAGGAAAAGCAGCAGAATATGCATCAAGAAGCAGGAGGTCTCAAAGCCTGATTAATCAAAGCACTGAGCCTCCCACACCAAAATTGACCCCTCCAGCTCAGCGTTTCCTTGACCTCACAGTGATACGATGCCTTCCTCTTTTATGAAGCAGGAAAATATCTCAAGGAGGGTTCCCAGCCAAGCAGCTGGAATCAAGGAGGATGGGGATACATTAACTGAACATGGGAAGTGAGCAGTATGCTTGGAAAGTCTCAGCACAGTTTTGCAAAGGCAAGTCCTCCTCTGCAAACCTCTTTGAGTTCTCTGGATGGATCAGCAAGCATGTGGAGGAGGATGTATGGTTGACAGATAACCTCTCTGCATTTCTAATGCTTTCAGCAAGGTCATCCACAAAGGACTTCTAAGGAAACTCAGCAGCCATAGCATTGGAGGCAAACAGTCAGCTTATGCCATGGAGGGAGGTGACAGGCAGTGTTCTTCAAGGGTCTGTGCTGGGACTTGTGGTGTTCAACAAATTCAGAGTGGAAACAAATTCCAGTGATCTGGAAACAGCAATGTGGTGGCAAAGTTTGCTGATGCATATTTATTCAGGGTAGTTGAAAAAGGCAGTCTTCAACAATTTCAGGAGGACCTCATGAGACTGAATGACTGGATAATAACACACAGATGAATTCAGGGCGGATAAACATAAAGTCAGCCCCAAAGGAAAAAAAGTATCCTAATTTCAGATGTCAGATGATGGTTTCCAAGCTGACCGTTAGCACTTAAGAGCAAAATTTTGAGGTTATGATAAATAGTTCCATAAACACATCAGCTTAGTGTTTGGTAGCAGTCAAAACAGCAAACTGAATATTAAGAATTATTGGGAAAGGAACAGAGAATAAAACCAAGAACATCATTATGCCCCTGTACAAATCCAGGGTTTATCCACAAATTGAATACTGTGTGCAGTTCCACTCTCTCATCTTCAGCAGGACATAATAGAATTGGGAAGGGTTCAGAGAAGGGACAACAAAGATGCTCAAAGGTGTGGATTGTTTCCCACTAAGAAAGAAAAACTTACTGGTTATTGTTTCAGACTCCTCAGTCTTAAAAAGAAACAACTGTGGAAGAAAATTACAGAGGTCCACAAAAGCATGACACCCCACATGGACAGAGGCACAGCATCTGGCAGGCAACTCAGAAAAGGCAATGGGGCTGGCTGTCCAGGCAGGGCATTGTAGCATCAGTCATAGAAGGAGTAAGTTGGCCAACCAACGTCTGCAGGGAGAGATAACGTCTCATTAAATCAAACACTATAGCTGGGGAAGAGATGACAAATTTCTGGGCATGCCCATCCTTCTTCAGGATATTTGGCATTTACCAGACTAAACATCTGGCAAGAAAATGTGTCTTTCAGGGCTGGTATTGAAATGTCTTAAACATTTCCACTTTCCTAATGACTTGATTGCTTTTTTGTCACAGAACATAACACGTGTCAGTAGTTGTACTGCCCTCACGGTCTCGATGTGCTGGCTGAAGCCCAGGCAGTTTAGCTGAGGTGGGAATGGGAGCACTGAGAAAGATCCCTCTGCCTATAGAGCATCAGTTCTTTAGGACAGCTTCCTATCCCATTCCCACAAGGATTTCTGTCGTTTCAGTATTTGGGATGCCACTCTATACGCCACAGGACACGGAAGCACAGAAAGAATATCACAGCAGTTACTAAGAGACAAAACCAAAGACATAAATACACCTTTGTAGCACAGTTTATCCCTTTGTCTGCTCTCAAAAAAGTGTTGAAAGCCCTCTACTGAATCACTTTTACATACCTCATGCAAACACAAAAGCTACCCACTCCCACAAGTCCTGGGGCCTCATCCAAAAATACAGCTGCGGATATAGAGAAGCTGCAAATGTGCTGGTCCTGCAAATTAAGATTCTTTTAACTGCATGCTATTATTTTTTCCTGAGGCGCGACATACCCATAGAAGGGATCCCCCTGCACGCCCTTCTCCAGCGCATTGCGTAAGGAACTGGAGCCTGGTTTATATCTCTGCAGCATCTACTTTAGCAGGTCAGTGCAAGAAAACCTTAGTCACTTCTCATTGAGTCTCAGTTAATCACTTAGAAATTTAAAAAAGAAAAGAAAAAAACCCAACACTAAAAAACCTGAGAAAGAGTGCTTCCCTCTGTAACAGAAGTGCTTAATAGGGTAAAGACAGCCAGGCAGCTGAACACTGTCTTTTCTCACATATGCCCCACAAGGGCAAGACATTTATGTAAGTGATATTACTCAGTAGTGTAATAGTGTCTGTGCATCTGTTCATGCCACTGTGTAACGGGTTGATAAGGATGCAGCAATCCGTAAGACAGTGCCGTAGCTGAGCTCTCATCTGAGCCGTATGCAGAGAAGATGGTATCTTCTCTGATTTACAGTCCAGTGCATTCAATTCTTATTACATGCAGTCTGGAAGCACGCTGCGTTTCCCTCCTCTGTAGTAGTCCAGTGGAACAAGAGCTTTTTATCTTACCATGTCTCCCTGGAAGAGAAATCGCTAACATAAGAGAGTGATAGATTATCTGTTAAATGCAAGGCTACCGACTAGGAGTTATTTTTTCTTGTACTTACTATTCCATTATAGGAAATTTAATATATTTGCCATCTGTTACCTAAATGACATGCAGAGCATATCGGTAGAGCTCTGCTCATGTTTGCATTACCTGTGATCACCCTGGAAGTCTTTTTCAGAAAGAGCACCAGCAAGACACGGAAACAAGAATGTGCTGATAGAATTAGTGGAATTGCTAGAACACGCACTGGGGAAACAGTCATTAAAATGCTGTAGAATTAATTTCAGTCTGGAAATTATCCGTGACCTAAATGGCTTTTATAGATTACCAATTCTAATGACTTTTTGCCTAATGGCACATTAAAAGCAGTTTTCCATCATTTTTAATTAATTGCTGAAAGCAAACAAACATCCAAACATCTGATAACATAGCTTCAATTCTGTAAACCAAGGTATGTGCTTAATTTTACCCACTGTGTACCTCTTCTAACTTTATACATACAAAAAGCCCAGGAAACCAACTACATTCATCTGTGCTTGCTAAATCAGAACCAAGGATCATCACCAACCTTCTCTCCTCACAAAGAAAAATATGTCCTTTCTTTTTGTTCCAGGGTGCTTGTGGTGGAGACTGGTTAATCTCTTTGTTGTGAAGTTAGGGTAGGGGAGCAGGAGTTAGGAAAATGTGTGGAAAGAAAGAGAAGAAGAATAAAGTAAACATTTCACAACAATCTCCAATGAAAGTTACCACAGGACATGCCATCACTGCCAGATGGATTGGGTAAGTATGAATTTCAACAGATTTTCCTCAGAGATGTGGCCCTAGCTTGAAAAGCAGCTCCATAAAAGTTGCTTGTTTATGGTTTGGGTTTATTGCATCTCAGCAGCTTCAGCCTAGATATGCTCCATTTCATAGAAAGACCACAAAGCAAACAAAATCCCTTTCTTAACTAAAAATTACTTCCCAGGAGGCACTAAAATGGCACAAGATACAAATTTATCATATCCTGCCTCAGAACTATTACTGAAGTTTTATTACTTTTCTTTCTTTCACATGCTAATTTGAATTTTAGTATTACTCTCTGAGGTTAAGCAGCTGCTGTGCACAATTATAGGAATAACTACTTATCAGAAGGTGCAGTGGGTTTTATGCATATTATATACAAGCAGCTATACAGCACTGGGCTAAGACATGTGAAACTTCAAGCAAGTAAAGAGTGCATCACAGTTAAGCAGAAGTCAATCATTATACATAGAGATTTACAAAATGCATGTCTGGTCAGGCTTCCTGGGACTGCAGCCCAGCAGATGAAAGCAATACATGTAAGTATTATCTGAACCAGAATCAACCACAGTAAGTTTCTGAGACCAAATATAAACTAGTTGCTTCTGAAGAGCTGATGCATCCTTCAGACCTGCAAGCCTTTATTCTGGGTTCTTGCCACTAATTAAATATGTCAAAACTAGGTCCTTTCAGGAGAACAAATATAAACATAGACTTAGAAAAGAAGCCACAGGCCTATTGATTTAGACCTTATTAATGAAGGGGAGTAGTTGGGCAGCCTGGGAAGGTATTTCATGAAAATACTCAATGCAAGTTTAATGTTGGGTTGCATACAGTTAGTGGCCTCTGCTCAGCCGAAACTGCTTTTGCTGCCAATTATTATGGTAAAGCAACAACGGCAACACCAAAGTCGTCAGATATCCCTGAATAGAGTCTCCTGCCCATTCAGCTCAGACTGTGAGCACAACACGGGAGTCTCACCAGTCCCTCTGCTCCTTCCAGGAGGAGCTCGTTAGCCAAGCATGAGGTCCAAGTCTTGTCCACCATCTGCCCTGGATGAGAGGCTCCCATGCAGTGTGCTCCACCTCTACTCCATGATTCCGTTCTGTTTCTCTCTTCCACTGACGAAAGTGACGAGCAGACCTTTCACTGTGAAAAGCTCGATGCAGCCAAGCATGGCAACGTACAGAGGAAAACAAAGCAAAACCTGCAAGGAGCTCCCTGCAATTTCAGCACAGCCAAAATTACAGCCCCCAGACCTCCGCCTGCGCAGTGCGCTTCCAACTCACGCTCAAGCTGTGGGAGAAAACTATTATGAAGGCTGAAAAGTCTTTATAATATGTGTAAGGTGGAGAATACCAGGATTAGAGTTGCATTTGCAACATAGGTGGGACACGAATGTTTTTTCCTAGCCAAGAAAAGTCTGATGTTTTAGAATTGCTTCTCAGCTTCATTTGAGGTAAAAAGCTGACATTCTGAAAATTACTGTTACCTTAAATTTTCTTTTAATATTTTCAGAACATTTTGTTCTGATTTTGCCCTTTTAATTGTATGAATTCTTTCATATAAACCAAATCTTTAGGGTGAAAGATTGTTTTGCACTATAAAAAAATACAAGTTTTGTCTCAAAATAAAAAGGAAAAAAATGGACAATTCTGGACACTTTTGAAGTTTTTATCCAGAACTGTCTGATTGGATGGTGCTGTTAAACCAGACCTTTCCCTACAAATGTTTTTGCTTGATCAGCATTTCTGATTCTCCTTCTCGAGGACAAACCCTCACGTTTTCTTTACTGCCCACTATTCAAACTGCACTCACACAACGTAATTGTTACTCTCCCGCTGAGCTTTGCCATGGTGTTCCTCATCCACACTTCCCAGGCTCCCCAGGTGTATCCCGGACCCTTCTGCCTGACCTTGCCCAGCTGTGACCCCTTCTTCTCCACCACACTCAACATATTCTTGCCCCAGCTACACCTTTTCCTTTAACACCATTTTATAGCCACTGTTTTGCTTCTCTCTGCTCATCACAAGGTATTTTATTTCCCAGCCCAGGCTAACCATCACTCGCTAGGTCTGCTGTTCCCAGCCACTTGTGTCTCTTCCTGCCTGGTGTTCCCTGCCTGCAACTCGCAGGCAGCTGTGGGCAAAACCTTCTCCATGCTTCACCAGCCCCCTTCAAAAATAAATACACGTGCAAGTCAGCTGGAGACAGACTCCTTACACACATAATTTCAGCCCATGCAGTTAAAGTCTCTCAAAGTAAGAAGAAACTAAAAAGTCTTCTAATGGAAAGCATTAAGCAGCCTTAATAAATAATGTATTGTTTTTGCTGCTGAAGGAAGAGACAGGCTTTCTACAACACAAACCTGACTCCCCTTCTTAGAGGGCATTTTCCTGTCTTTTACCTCTCTCCCCACACCTGCCTATTGTGCCTCTTCCCAATCCTTTAGTCTCTCCTGTTCCTTCCCACATTTTAGGGAAATGCCAAGTCTCATCAAAACAGGTCAAGGCCTGAGACTGACTGTCCTCCTCTATGGAGGAGGAACCATTGTGCCATTGCAAGGGCAGGCTCAGGTGTCGAAGAAGCCATGGCAAGTGATGTCGGCACTTCTATATTTTATTAGTTCATGGATTTTAGGTATATAAACTAACTTATGTATTACCCCAGCAAGATAAAGATTTCCTTCTCATTTAAAGTGAGTCTAAAAAGGAAATAAGCATCATAGGCAGAGGTTATTGGTGGTATGGACTCTAGAGATGCATTATTTAAAGCAATGGCCGTGGGTAGGTCAAAGACTCCATATTTCAAAATCTGCCTACAGGTTCAGCAGATGGAAATCATGCTGCTGTTGTGGAAAGAGGAATTACTGCAGGGAGGGGACACGCGCCAGGCAAGACCAGAGAGGCCTCTTGCACTGGGGTCCACCAATGCCAGCATATTCTGAATTCGCTGGCTTTGCCCAAGGGAAAGAGGTGGACCTCTCCCGATGCCTGGCACAGGCAAGAGACCATTACTGTCCTCCCACATGGATATAATATTGCTTTCGAATGACAATCAGAAACGGTGGGGGGAGGACACAACACGTAAAGAAATTTGTACATTTGCTACCAAATCACCTAACATCCTGTCACATGGGTCAGGTGTTTTTTAGTATAACAATTAATGACAGAAGCATCCCAGAAGTAGCACATAGTAACCAAGGTGAATAAGAGCTGCAGCTCACATTGGAGGCACTCAGTTTCCCACAGCTGACACTGCTACACTACAGCAATGCCTGAAGCGGCTCCAAGGGTCCCTTTCTGCCAGGCACCAGAAGAGTCCAGAGCCAGAGGGCATCCCTGGTAGTCTGCAGAGACAGAGCCTCTGTCTGGAATGGAGAAACTGAAATCTGGAGAAGCAGAGTGATGCTTCCTTTTATCACATCACTGATAAGATAAAGAAAGACTAGGAAAAATGTGAGCCCTCTCCAGAATGAAATGGTAGACCTGGTTACCCAGGATATGGAGAAGGCTGAGGTACCCAATGACTTCTTTGCCTCAGTCTTCACAAACAAGGGCTCTAGCCACACCATCCAAGTCACAGAAGGCAAAGGCAGGGACTGGGAGAATGCAGAACCGCCCACTGTAGGAGAAGATCAGGTTCCAGATCATCTAAGGATCCTGAAGGTGCACAAATCCATGGGACCTGATGAGATGCATCCACGAGACCTGAGGGAACTGGTGGATGAAGTGGCTAAGCCACTTTCCATCATATTTCAGAATCTGTGGCAGTCCAGTGAAGTCCACACTGACTGGAAAAGGGGAAATATAAGCCCCATTTTTAAGAAGGGAAAAAAGGAAGACCCAGGGAACTACAGGCCAGTCAGTCTCACCTCCGTGCCTGGCAAGATCATGGAGCAGACCCTCCTGGAGACTATGCTCAGGCACATGGAAAATAAGGAAGTGATTGGTGATAGCCAGCATGGCTTCACTAAGGGCAAATCGTGCCTGACAAATTTGGTGGCCTTCTGTGATGGGGTTACAGCGTCGGTGGATAAGGGAAGGGCAGCTGACATCATCTACCTGGACTTGTGCAAAGCATTTGACACTGTCCCGCACAACATCCTTGTCTCTAAATTGGAGACACATGGATTCGATGGATGGACCACTCGGTGGATAAGGAATTGGCTGGATGGTTGCACTCAAAGAGTTGTGGTCAACGGCTCAATGTCCAAGTGGAGATTGGTGACGAGTGGCATCCCTCGGGGGTCAGTACTGGGACCGGCACTGTTCAACATCTTTGTCAGTGACATGGACAGTGGGATCGAGTGCACCCTCAGCAAGTTTGCCGACGACACCAAGCTGTGTGGTGTGGTTGACACGCTCGAGGGAAGGGATGCCATCCAGAAGGACCTTGACAGGCTGGAGAGGTGGGCCCGTGCAAACTGTGTGAATTTCAACAAGGCCAAGTGCAAGGTTCTGCACGTGGGGTCCTGCATGTGGGTTGGGGCAATCCCGAGCACAACTACAGGCTTGGGAGTGTTGGTTGATGAGAAGCTCAACACGACCCAGCAGTGTGCGCTTGCAGCCCAGAAAGCCAACCGTGTCCCGGGCTGCATCAAAAGCAGTGTGACCAGCAGGTCGAGGGAGGTGATCCTGCCCCTCTACTCTGCTCTGGTGAGACCCCACCTGGAGTACTGCGTCGAGCTCTGGGGGCCCCAGTACAAGACATGGAGCTGTTGGAGTGAGTCCAGAGGAGGCCACGCAGCTGATGGGAGGGATGGAGCACCTGTCCTATGAGGACAGGCTGGGAGATTTGGGGTTGTTCAGCCTGGAGAAAAGGTGGCTCCGGGGAGATCTAATTGCAGCCTTCCAGTACCTGAAGGGGCCTACAGGAAAGATGGGGAGGAATGGTTTGCAAGGACATGCAGTGACAGGACAAGGGGTAATGGCTTTAAACTGAAAGAAGATAGATTTAGATTAGATATAAGGAAGAAATTATTTACTGTTAGAGTGGTGAGGCACTGGAATAGGTTGCCCAGAGACACTGTGGCAGCTCCATCCCTGGAAGTGTTCAAGACCAGGTTGGATGAGGCTTTGGGCAACAGGGTCCAGTGGAGGGTGTCCCTGCCCGCAGCAGGGGGGTTGGAACTAGATGATCTTTGAGGTCCCTTCCAACCCAAACCATTCTGTGATTCTATGATGCCTACCATGGCAGGACACTGGCAGACTTGCAGCCTGTCCGTATCACAAGGCACTCAAGGAGCGTCTTACAGGCACCTGCCAAAACGTGATGGCAGCACACAAGGATTAGGAGGAAGCTCTGCAATCTGGCAAGGGCTAAACTACTGTTAGCCACCCTTGTCTGGGAATACAGCAGCAAACACACGGCAGCACAGCTGGTGATCTGTCACTACCTAGGAGACAAGACTGCTCCAGCAGCTTCAAAACTTGATGTTATGTTCATTAAAAGGTGTCCTTGGGGGTGATAGATAAGAAAAATAAATCAGATAACTATTAGCCCCGAGTAGTTAATGAAGGAGATGTGTAATTGTGTGCTGATAAATACGCAGACAATGCTAAGCATCCACAGAAGCTGCTTATTACTGCACATTTTTTTCCAGCTTAGGAGGGTATTAGAAGCACATTTGAACCGAAGAGCTCATCATCTCTAAAATGGAAAAGACCTACTTTGCTTCACGAACTAGGTGAGCAATTGCAAAATAAAAGTGTGCAAAGGAATTCTGAGACCCTACCAAAAACATGAAACTCAGAAAGAATCTGTTCAAGCCTGGAATTAGGCTTGAAAACAATTTCCAGCATACAGTTGTGCAGTAAGGGCCATCTAGTAATGATGGACGTTATTGTTGTGAATTTAAGTGCTCAGATATGGTACACTAAGATGAAAATGTAGCTAAGACAGCATGAGTAGTGTGATACAATAAAAAAACCATGAGTGTAGAGACTCAGAAGGGTGCAAGCTTTAAAGCAGGATCAACATGCTGCATTGAGCCGCGGTACTCACCAGAACCACGGTAAAACAAGAGATGAGCGCAAGCAGTATTTACAAAACAAGGTAACCTTTTAGAAAACAGCATTTCCAATGCCCCATTTCCACTACTAAGCCTAGGGGGTTGCAGGCCAATGTTCTCCTTTATGGAGGACCAGTGTCTAGGAGAGCAGGACTCAGATCCTGCATCCAGGAAAGAGCCTGTTGCTAGCACTGACTCCTGCACATCCTCCACCATCCTGCTCCCTGTCCTGCCAAGCACAGCACAGTCATTCACAAGCTGGGAGGCTTGAGCAGGGCCAGACGAGGTCAAACCACCCCCTCACACCCCTCAACAACAGACTGAACTGGGCAACTGATGAGGAAGCTATGGAAATCAAATGCTTAATAAAAATCAAATGCTTAATAAAATCTAGCAAACATTCTACTTGATCCATTCTACTGGCTGACAGCAAGCTCTCACCTGCATTTTCTGTCTCTTCACAAACACAATTGTTACATTTAAGAAATTGCCCTATGCTATCCTCCTGTCCTCTGCCGTCCCACCACATACTTTTCCTAATCACTCTGCATAAATTGCAAGGGGCTCTGACTGATTTAGAGGAAAAGCAGAGCGTATCAAAATAGTTAAGCTGTCCTTGCTTTGTTTAACATTTTTTAACTAATTTATTGCATAATATTAAAAAGTCTGGGTTTGAGCCCATTAGCTCAAAACAGCAGAAAACAAACAAGCAATGAGCTTTGTCAGGATAAGATGCACACTAAAAACCACTTCATCTCCATCAACCATGCAGTTTCCAAACAACACGCTATTGGTATGCGCTTCGTGTTCTTCCTTCTGGCTTAGTCGGTTTCAGATCACATTGATGATTTATGAGATGTTACACTTACAGGTCATGCTAACATGAAAGCACGTGGAAGAGTCTCAGCTGCAGAGCTAAACCAACAATCTCTTTTCTTAAAAAAAAAAAAAAAGTGCAGCAGGAATTGCATGTAAACAGATTGTCTGAAAGCTAGGAAGACATTTTACAAGATGAGCCAAGCAAACAGCTCACAGTCACTGGAAAGCACAGTTCCACCCTCTTCTCAGAATAAAAATCAAATAGGTTTGGGGTTTTCTTCCCCAATATAACAACCTGAATCAGCTCATTGAGGAGTCAAGAACATCTGAGCCAATTCAAGGGGACTGGAGCATGGAGGACCATACAGGCAGCAAGCAACTGCCCCAGAAGTAAAACCCTTTCCTGATATCAATGACCTGATATATTGGCTATGCCAGTGCCATTAAACTTCACCCCAATTCATATCTTAACCTCAGGTTAGCAGAAATAAAGATGAACAGTGAATGGATGAAAGATACAGGGCTTTCTTCCTAACAGCATTGACTGATCAGGAGGATGCTTAATCACGCAGCACCAGAATTTCCCAGGCAGAAGGATCAGCACAAAGCTAGGATTTTCCTGGGCAGTATTTAACACAGGCAACTTCACAGCAACCACTACCATGAAGTAGGAGCGTACAACAATAGCTAATATGTTTGCTGTCTCTCAGCAAAATATAATTTTTTGAGAAATAATGATGAAAGGAAAAAACTAAATGGACAGTAAGTTTTTTAATGTGTCTGTGATGTCATGTAAAGAGCCTTTTTGGGACATTATTTTCCTTCTCATGAATGGCGAGAGCATCACTTGCTATCAGGAGTCTACAGAGGAGGGCCACGAAGCTGATCAGAGGGCTGGAGCACCTCTCCTATGAGGACAGGCTGAAAGAGTTGGGGTTGTTCAGCCTGGAGAAGAGAAGGCTCCAGGGAGATCTAATTGTGGCCTTCCAGTACCTGAAGGGGCCTACAGGAAAGCTGGTGAGGGACTGTTTGTCAGGGAGTGTAGTGACAGGACAAGGGGTAATGGGTTTAAGCTGAAGGAGGGTCGGTTTAGATTAGATGTTAGAAAGAAATTCTTTACTGTGAGGGTGGTGAGGCACTGGAACAGGTTGCCCAGAGAGGTTGTGGATGCCCCATCCCTGGAAGTGTTTAAGACCAGGTTGGATGGGGCTTTGGGCAACCTGGTCTAGTGGAGGGTGTCCCTGCCCATGGCAGGGGCGTGGAACTAGATGATCTTTGAGGTCCTTTCCAACCCAAACCATTCTGTGATTCTATGATTCTACAGCACGTGCACGTTCACATGAACATTAGTTTTCAAAGTTTGCATGTAGAAAAAAGGCCTAATTTGAGTGAAAACTCTTCGGATTAATTCCTGTCATCCTGCAGATAGTAAACAAGCATAGATAATATTTTACAAAGTGACCAATGTCATTCCTAGAATCTACCTACGTAAAAAAGAAAAACAAAGTAAACAGAAGTCCCTCCCCTCCTGCCATCCCAAGAAAGATGACAGAGAAAAAAAGATAACCTGAAGCTTCCTGTGGAGATCTGCTCATTTGTATAAATCTAGCGGAGAAAAGATCTATTTTTGTGCCCCTGCTCCCATGTTTTCTGTCTCCTGGGCAAGTGAGAGCTCTACAGCCAGGATTTATGGCTGTTTATTTCCACCCCATGATAACTTTAGAGACTGGACAGTTTTCAGTGTGCCTGCTGTAAAAACCAAACTGAAGTCCATAACTAAACAAATATACACGTGACCAGGCAGCACTAGAAGGACTCATCAGCACGTGTCGCTGGCTCACACGAGCTGGCCAAACGTTGTGCTTCAGACTCATTTCAGGCTCCTGCATCCAGTTCCTGCCATACCTTTCAATTCTATGCTTGGGTTGAAAATTAGAGTCCCTTTTCTTTGTAGTCAAATTTATTTCAAGGAGGAAAGTAGCAGAGCAAGAAACAAACTTGAGCATCCTAAAGCACTATCTCCAGGATTATCCAATTTAAATTTAAAGATAACCCAACCAACCAACCAAAAAAACCTGAACACAACCTATTTTGATTCAGGAAGATCATTAATAACCTTTGAACTCTTTAGTTGTCCTGTGGGTTGGGACCCACAACCAGATTTCAATCTCCTTTCAATTATATATTACATCTGTTTTCATAAGGAGATAACACATCTGTCCAAAAGAGAGTAAACTGGGAGCAAAAAGCACAGAGACTCCCAGGAGTTACTACAGCTGAATTTGAGAATTCAGTTTTTACAGACACCAACATATCCTTGCACCCTTTTACTCTTCACTCCCTAAAGCATTTCCAAATAATTTTCATCCATAGATTTCACTTCTCTCTCTCCTCTTTACTTGCCTTCACACCGTACTAGAATTTTGCTATGTATTGATGCTGGCTTTCATACCAAACAATTTTAAGAACCTCAGACTTTGAAATAGTAGCAGGATGACCAGAGCATAAAAATCAGTGCCCTCTTCTACAACCAAGTAGTGGTAATCGCAAGCGTGAAAGAGTCCAAAAATACCATAAAGTCAACTCAGCACAGAAAACTGTAGTTGCTGTTATGAATCCAAAACTCACCAAATCTGCCCCTAAGAATGATTAGGTCCACCTGAGCACTCTGCCTCCCCCAGCAGCCAGGAACAGAAGTATGGGTGCAAGAAGAACGGCACCATAGTGATAATTCCTCAGGGACATTACCTCAGCTTCCAAAATTTGGTACCTACAGGCTTTCCTGAATCAGAGTTTGTGTATTCAATCTATTTCCATTAATTTGCCCAGCCATTTTGGCTCAGTTATTACTTGCTTTGCTTCAGTCCACCACCACTATGGGATTGCTTTCCTATTGCTATTACAGAAGACAGAGGGGCAAAGCTGCATTTCCACAGCTTCACCCACACTGAGCAGGAAAAAGAAAACAAAGCAGCACAGGGAAGCACAGTGGAGACACAGCCAACCTGCATGGATGTTAACCAAACCAGCATAGTTATATTGGCTACCCTGTTTCACGTTCTTTGAACTTTTAGGACTTACTTTGGCATCTTGCTGCTTCGCTTTCATGTGGGTAAGAAACCTGGCAGGAGAAGAGAGAGACGATGACTCTCATTTTGCTGTGAGACTTGGTTGGGGTTTGTGGTTCCAGGTGAAACCTGAACAAAAGGAAGAGAACCCAAATCATGCACTCCATGCACTTCAGGCATCACTGCTAACTTTTATCATGAGCAGTCTCAAAACAAGACTACTCAGACCTGGCAGAAGAGGATGATAACTCCTCTGCTACAGTCTGTGCTTGGAAGAAGGGGGTGGAGAAGGGGAGCAACGCTCACTCCCACAGCTCTGACCCTGGAACCCTGTGTTGCTGCAACTGCTCTTGTCACCTAATTTAATATCATTGCAGCTCAGATGAGCACATGTTGGTAAACAAAGCAGCAATGGAAGGGCAGCATCCTGTTTATATTTCACTGCAGGATGATTCATTTATGGTTCTTCAGCAGGGCAGAGGCTGTAATCATGCAAAAGGTCAGCAGTTTCTGCTAGGGCTTTTGCATTTAGTCAGATAGTGTTTAGGTTTAAAAAAAATCCAGTGTTGATATAATCCTGCTGAACAGTCTTCATCTTTCCTGGAAATCAAGAGTTTGACGCAGATGGAACTTCTTTAATTTAAGGTATGGAAAACACTCCCCGTGTTTCAAAAGAAAGTTGATTGTCTTTGAGTACAACAAATGCAATCCTCCTGCAAACCATACCTTCTGGTGAATGCTGGCAACCCTCTCTCACAGATCCCCAAAACCAGCATTGCCAAACTTGCAAGGTGAAGGAACAAGAAATCACCCTGAGCATTAATGGCCTCTGTTAAATGAGGCTGGGGGAAGTTCTGTCATTGTTTGGATAAATAATCACAGATGAGCAAATAATCTAAAGCACTTGCCCTTCTATTACACAGCAGATGGCCTGCAGGATCAGCCATTTCACTTCAGCATTAAGATATCAAATACGACATCCGGCACAGTAGGAGCTAATCAGTTTCTGATGAGCTATGATTTCTTCACGCTTAGCATTTGCCTGAAATCTCATCTTCCACCCCAGTCACTGAGCTCTACCTTTCACATGCATTATGTACAGTTTCTCACGGTGTGGCTTTGCTGTGAACGTAACACCACACATGCGGGCAGTGCTTGTCTCCAGTCTCTGTGGGAACACACTTTATGAAATCTGTGCATGAGCTCCCAAAGGAGCTATTGATATAGAAGTTGACAGCAACTCTTAAAAATAGCAAACCCTCCCAAGGTGTATCCTCTTCAAACCCTAAACTTAACTCACCTATACCAGAACACACACAAAGAACAACCTTTCCCAGCTGTTGGAAGAGTCTGACCTTACAGTGCTACATGATTTATATTACAATCAAATAAACATGGCCTCTGAGAAGGTTAGAGCTACTTACTGCTTTCCAAATACTCCCTCACATATGCGCTTTCAAGCCAAAGATGTCCTTAAATCAGTAACTACTTCAACAAGCCCTCGAGGAACTAGGATGTAATTATTACAGCACCAGTTCCTGATTAAGGACTTGTTTGGAAAAGGGCTCATTAATTTGCATGCATGTCTGATTGACTGTGATGGAAGGGAGCCGGCAGAGAGTTACGCAGGGCACTGGTTCCCCTGCACAGTGCTCAGAGCATCAAATACATGTCTATTAGAAGAATTGCCACCTGTTTGTTTTCCATCTCTTATATACCTTAACCCATAGAAACTCAGATCTCTCCTTTTCTTGCTGGCCTAATTAATACTAACAGTTCTGGCTAGTCTATCCAGGCTGTAAAGACGTTCCCAAAAAATAAGTGATTCAGGAAAGTCTGACCAGTTTGCAAAGAGTGCTCGACAGGAGAGAGGGAGGCCAGCATGGCTGGGGAAACAACTTGCTGCCTGTTTTCCATTCCGTTCCACTCCTATATAAAATAGAGCCGTAGTATAGCAATATGAAAAGTAACACTGTACAACTGTTAAGATTATATTAAGGATTGCTCAAAAAATAGGAAAATTATTCAATTTTATGACTACATTTTAATCAGCAGAAAGATTTAATCACAATTTTACCTGCACTGTGAAAAGGGATGTTTATAAGCTTTACAAGTTAGGGGTATGCAACTGAATTATCACAGGACAGTTGGCCAGAGTTATGCTGGAAACCAGAAAGAAAGTAGCTAAAACTAACGTATTACTTAAACAAGACAAAGGCCATTGGAACAGGAACAATGAGAATAATAAATACACGGGAGTACACAGGCCAATTTACCTGGCAACATTTCCCAGCATCAGCTAATGGTACCACAGACCCATGGCAAGTATGCAGCCCTGCCTACAGAGAGGCCCACGTGCCAGCAAAAAAGTCTCCATCTCCAGTTCCACCACCAGCTCCAGTGCACATGTGAGGGGTCACTGGTTGCAGTTTCCCTTGCCTGCGTATGGCTGGTGAGAATTACCTACAACACCACTTTGACGATGATATGTACCCTGGAGCTGACTCTGTTTTGATGGAGCATTCTATGAAAAATAGAAAAATTTGGGCAGGGATGTCAGGAAGGCTCATTTTCTTCATGCTCTGGCACAGCAGAAATGCAGAGCTAACATGCATGTCCTCCCAGCTACTTTTGCACTTCTTCCATTTGTATAATATCCAATATTTCAGGTCAGACACTGGTGCTGCTTTCCAGTGAGTGGCACATCTTGCACACAAAATCCTTCATGTTCTTAATTCCAGGGAGTTACGCCCTGAATAAATGGTTGCAAGCTGTTGGGGGCAATAGCGCTCCCCTCTTTGAAGAGTGTTCAACATTACCAGGTCTTTAAGCACTAACACACAAGCTTTTCACCTGCTGCTGATTCCAACCATTCATAAGCTGCTTTTTCCCAAACTCCAGAAGGTTTCTGTTTTGTTTTGCTTTCCTAAATATCCACTTGCTTGTTTGTCTTGGCAAAAACATTCCTGTGTTTGCAGTTAAGTTTTCAAGAACCCGAAGGAATGCAAGAGACATCCACCTTTTTCTCCATAATCTCAAACTGATCAGCTCAGCAGCTGGTACCGCTCTTCTGGACATGTGTTACGCAGTTCTTTCCAAGGACCATTTCTCTGTCTCTTCCCCTTCCTAAGGATTAATTCCTGCACTCTTGACAACAGAGTGCTGTCTGATATCTAGACCCTAGAGAGCAGTTTCACCTGCAAAAGGACCACCTCTGAGGTGGACAAATGCCAGGTATTCATGACTTTTAAATCTTTTCCTACATACCCTGCATAAAGACAAAGAAAAGCCTGTTCCTCTGCATTCCTGTCCATTTAGCTTCCAGTTTGCTTCCCTTGCTTTGTTCTGAGTGCTTTTACACTGGTGATAAACACAGAGGACAGATAGCAGCGAACATGGGCAGCTCTCTGCTGTCAGTGGTTATTTAGCACCTGGCAAGCACCAAAGGCTTGGCAGGGCAGCCACGTTCATACAACCCGGTATTAGGGATGAACCCTTTCCCGGTGCTGCTGCAGTTCTGGCAGAGCAGCAGCCAGAACTGACATGCCGCATCGTCCAGGGTGGCATTTCAGGCTTCTGCGTGCAATAATAGTTGGGGCACGCACGTGCTTTCACGCCGTCCCTACTGCAGCAAGAGGGAACATCTCCAAGCGTTGGGATGGGCTGGCAGCTCCGAATGTCAGCTCCCCTCGGCAGGGACACGGCTCTGCAGAGCAGAGCACAGTGCACACCAGCGCGCACACCACGGTGCACACCTGCTGTAGAGCAGCGCAGCAGGGTGCTGCAGAGCCCGCGGGCCGCGCGCAGCCCCATTGCGGCCCCTTGCTCTGTCTGCATCTGCACCACAGTGGCAGACAGCCCCGAGCAGCTCCACCACCACAGAGGCAGGCCCAGGTGGCATGGCCCTGGAGATGGACCCCCAGCAGAAGGTGGGAGCTGCGGGCAGCCCAGGCTCAAGATACCTCAGCAGGCAAGAGTAATCCCGATAAATTTCAACCCACAGCCCATCCTTGGAGGTATTCGAAAGCCCTCTGGACATGGTTCTGGGCAACATGCTCTGGGTGACTCTGCGTAAGCAGGGAGCTTGGTCAAGATGACCTCCAGAGGTCCCTTCCAGCCTCCATAGTTCTGTGATTCTGTGAAATCTTAAGATCTGTCAGTTCCTACTGAAAACAGTTGTGTAACTCCAGTTCAACTATATATAAAATTCATAAAAATTACAATGTGACCAACTCCAGCCAGTGCTCTTGTTGAAGACTACAGAACCAGAATACAATAAGAGATATTAAGACTCATAAAATGCAAATCAGCATACTTAGATGAACACTGCCAGCTGGTGTTAGGTCCAAGAAAATCTTGACTTTCTGTATAAATGTGGTTTTAGTAAGAGCCCAGTAGCAACGGAAATATTTTCTTGAGGAGTAGAAAAGAAAAATGGTTTAATCAAGCTGTCTCTGCATGGCTGCAAATCAAATATTATTCTGGTACATGGGAGCTTTGCAGTTTACATAACCTGCCTGTAGGAATACTAGAGAGATCTGGAAAGAAAAGTGAAAATTGCTCAAATCAATATGAACATGAAAATGCTCAAAATCAATAAGAAGTGAAGTAAGTTACTTTCATTACTGAATAAACAGGGAAGAAAATTAAGCTTTAACACCTGCAGGTAATGAGTTACAGCAATACTGGTTTTAAAAAAAATCAGCTTTGCCCCTACCCTTTTATTTTATTGATGTGACTAGCACTGATGGTTAGGAAAGAATATAACAAACAATGTCAAGACAAAGCTAAATACTACAAAAGTGTATTTGCATTCCATTTAGGAAAGATCTGATACACGAAAGCCAAGAGCTGCTGATTGCTGCTTTTGTTTCCCAAATGTAAACCCATGCACATTGTAGGGTCTATAAAACAAACAAACAAACACGATGAGTTCATTGGACTAAGTGTTCGCTTTGACCCCAGAGTATATTAATCTGTATGTACAAACACTGTGTGAGAAGAGCTCTCTGTTTCTCAGTCACACACTGCGGGTTTGAGACATATGGTAAATAACCTTTGGAAAGACTGCCTCCAATTTCCCTGCATAGTAAGCCAATTCACCGCTCAAATGTGAATATAAATCACATTCTTGTTTTCCTGAAGTAAGAATTATCTTTCCTGAAAAGTCCTGAAAAGTGGAACCATTTGTCCTGCACTGGGTGGACGCGGTGGGCAGCGGTGACCCCAGAAGCGACTCCCAGCGACAGCCTCGTGCCCTGCAGCGCTCCTCACGTCCGGGGAGAGCGTGCCAGAGGGACAGGCCAGCCTCCGCGCTTTGCAGAGACCCATTCGACATCTTCAGAAGCTACCCCGTGGTTTAGCATATCCTGAAAAATGGTAGTGGCCAGCACTAGAAGCATCCACTGAAGAGACCTTTTTAAAAAGATCTGTAGGCATTGCACTGGCATGGGTGCTGTCTGCAGATTATTAAACAGGCAGCACAGGAAGGAGACAGCACAATTACTCCTAATCTGCTCTTCCAGGTCCTAACTCAGACTTACTCAGTCCGTGCCTACCGCGCTTGAAAATAACACGTGAGCACTCAAGCCTCAGCAGAGACCATTAATTTTGCTTCACCAAGGCAAGGTTTTAATCAGTAACAAATAGACACTAACTTGTTAGGACTTCTGGGAGATAGCCCCAGCCTGGAGGGAGGATAAGGGCATATTCTGCTTACACAAGGCAGTACATGCTGCAATTGGGTGGTCCTCTGAACCTCCTCATGTTTATTCAAACCAGGTGCCTTCAGCAAAAGCTGTGTCTCTGCCCACTGCAGTGACCCGTTTGTCTTTGGATACTTGGGCATTATTGCCTACAACAACAGTTTTAAGTTTCTTAGCAGTTTGTCCTTTAACAGGGAAGGCAGAAACAATGAAACATCCCATGGAAAATGAGGTGGTTCAAAAAGAAACTAAGAATTGAAACAGGATCTGTTCTTGGAGTCCTCACACAGCTTAAAAATTATATGTATAAGCATATACTTGCACACACATACGCATTAGCCTTAAAGAGTTTTCTGTGGGGTAAGAATTAAAAATCAGCAAACCCACAATGTGTATTTTGGGGTTTTTTTAATACATTTCCATCTCCAATAGAAAGCTACAAAAGGTTTAACAAGAAAAAAACTCAAGTCTTGAGCAGAACAAAAGTACGTTTCCTCTCATCTCCAGAACATACTGCATCCTACATCACATCATATGGTAACGTTTATGAAATGGTTGCTCAGTTCTATTTCACCTTGCTCTATTGTCCAGTTCCTCTAGAAAAGAGAGAGTGCTGAGTACACCCAGTGTCTTCACTCAAATACCTACTGCCCCGGCAGCCTGATCCTTTACATTTTGGTCTGCTTTATGTATTCTGCTTTTACCTGTAGAGTGCAATAGGCTACAAAATGTTCTTTCCTAGAAAAAGGAATTATTTGGGCCTGTCCTACATGTAATTAAAATAATTTTGTGGAACTGGAGCTCTTAGACTTTCTTTTGCTGTGCAGCTCCAACTTGAGCACTGCCACACAGTGATGCTACTGTACAGCAGCGCGATGCACCATGTATGCCTCAACTTGTGCAGCATCACTGTAGTCATCAGTGTGTGAAATACGTGATCTGCTCTGCCTCTGTCATCCAGAGAAATCCTTAGATTTGGAACACTGCATCATGTTGCTGCTGAGCAAAAGGAGAATGGACATGCCCAAGCTCTTCTTACAGGGCAAAAAAGCCATCGCAGAAGTGGTAAAAGATGAGGGCAGAGGGCTTCTGTTAAATAGCTGTTTGCAAGTGTCTTTGGGGTTTTTTTTAAAGGAGTAAAAATCTAGGCCCTGATTTAAATGGTGAAAAAAGGTTTGCATGAGAGGTATAGCAAAAACTCTTGAGTATCACCTTAACTCAAGTTGAGGCATGGGCAGATGGGGCGGTAATTCCTCCACTACAGAAGTAACAAGAACAAGACCTGTGGATTTATTTCTCCCCTCTTGGATGAGCACCTCCTGCTGCTTTCCAAGGAGCTGGAAACAGCAGTAGGCAGCTTTATTTCACTTGGACCAACCCCAGGATAAAAGCCAGCCTCTCCTCCTTCAGTCTCTGGCTCCGTGAATCCTCAAAGTCTTACCATAAAAGAGCTTTGTACTGGGTAAGTGCATGACCTCCATTACACATGTAGCCTTTGATTTTTATTTACAAAAATCCTTAAGCATCTTTCTACCCCCACACATCTCTGTTCCCTATAGCAGGAGGATGTGCCCACAACTGAATACAAACATGTGACCAAGGAATTAGAGGGCATTTAGCCCAGGATGAAAACACCTGCAGCATCTCTTACCCAGTTACTGTGACAACAGAAGAAACTAGTGGGAAGTGTTGTCTTCCTCCCTCAACAAGAGAGCCACAGTATCACCTTACATCCCAGAGACAGGCTGGCACATTAATATATCTTATTCACTAACTCCCTCAGGTCTGGATGGTTAAAATTGCTTTTAATTAAAAGTCTAAAACCCGTTATGAAGTCTCATTTTCAATCATAGTGAGTATATGTTACTCCTACTGATGAACTGGAATAGGGTTCCTCTCCATCTTTGAAAAATGAGGCAATTACATATCAAAATAAAGGTGCTTCATGATAGCCACCCAGATTTGAAGGTTTTGTCCAAGAGCCACAAAAACTCGTTATAAGTACTCATGGCTCATTTCCAACAAGCATGCATCAGAACCAGAACTGCAGTGCAAGAGAGAGAGAAAAACTTCTTATAAGAAGTCCAGTGGAAAAGAAAACTCCTTTAAGTGAGCTGCAGGTTGCAGACAGTAAAAAGCCATCTCATCCAAGTCTGACAAAAATCAGTATTGCTGCAAATACATAAATGATAGCATGTCTCAACTATATCTTTTCTGTCCTCTACTGTCAGCTTTTTGTGACGAACAGACTCAGAATAAGGTTTTTTCTGTTGTCCATTTTAACTGCTTTTTTTAAGCACTGCTTTTTTTGTGAGCACTGAACACTGGTAGAAACACCTCTGAAAAGAGGCCAAGTTTTCAGTGAAGAACATCTGCCTTCCCCAAACCCAACTGCAAAGTTTCAGACAGCATCACTGAAGCACATGAATGCAACTAACAATCTTCAAATAGGAGATTTACTTCAGGGGAGAATAGCAGCAGAACAGAGAATGCAACTGATTTTGCTCCCAGCTTTTCTTTAAACAAATGTTCACGTATGCAGAGTTTGTGTAGCTAAAAATACAACAGAGCTGTCTTTCCGTCCTTGATATACAACATACCTATACATGCAGGCTGTTCCGCTCAAGAGCGCCTCTAGCCAAACTCCAACCTACAGCAGGCAGGTCAGTCGTTTCATAAGTATAGTCATAAAGTATAACCAAAGTAGAGAAGTTCTACGAACAGTACAATTGCCTCTGCATTTAGGGGCTGGTATAGTAAAGTATTTAAAAAAAACAAACAAACAAACAAAAAAAACCCCAAAAAACCCAACAACTAGAAAAACAACTTAGCCACACTAGTTTAGAAAAACAAAACTAATAGTTGCACAAGATCTGTGAGTAGAGCGGGCGCAGAGACCAAGCCAGCCGAAGATCTCCAGCACCCTCTCCTGGTTCCCGGAGCCGACAGGCACGACCGCAGCTGGAAACCTCCCTTCTGCTCAAGCAACGTCGATAGACGCAGTCAATACACACCTAGACGCGAGCTAATGCCATGCCAGTACCCTCAGCAGCACTAGGGTGAACAATATAGGACGTCCTACTGTTTTGAAGATTTCAGGAAGAAATTTCAACGGTTGCAATATTATTCTCCGAGTCTCAGCATCCATTATTTGTGATACTGTACTTGTTAGAAGCCATAGATCCCGGGCCAGAACCTTAGTGTAGCAGACAACATACAGACACTGGGAAAACTGCTTACAAGAGACCCATGGGAGAGCAGAGACAATTCGCATGCAATGTGGTCCCAGAGCCAGGCAGAGGTCAGTGCAGCCTGAGTTGTCAAGGTTCCTCATTTTGCTGCATTTCACTTTGGAAGGGGTGGGAATGGGGGGGTGTCAAACACCATCTCTAGGAAGGAAGATAACAATGAAATTTCACTGACTTCCAGAGACAGCATGGAGGAAAGTATAAGGATACCATTTTCAAACCTGACCACATGGATGACACAATCCAGCATCACTGGATGGCAGATGCCATCCTCTTCAAGTAAAGTGAAAAGTGACACACTGAGTGGGAGTGTCTACATCACAGGAGGCCAAAAGCATGTTTAACATAATGAGGTGCAAGAGATACATGGAAGATGCCAGAAAGGATCAAAGATGAGAGAAGAACCTGTGCAGTATCCCCCGAGTCATGTGAGGCAGCATGGTGCTGAGGCCAGGGACAACACTGCTGACCCAAGAGCTGGGCAGATGAGAAGAGCCCCAGTGAAGAATCTTGAGATATATGGGCAGAATAGGTTATTTCTTAGAGATGTTATACAGTGAAGATCTGCAAGAGCTAGAGGCAGTTCTGAGAACCCACAGATTGTGAAAGATGGAGAGACACACAAGATAAGTTAATAATTAGGAATGGAAGTGAAGAGTGAAGTGGTCAGAAGATACTATTTAAAAGTAAGAAAATAGAAACCTGACCATTGATTGGGACGTTTGTTCTCTTGGCTAAGCAATACTGCTTCTGCACCACATGCAGCCATTTGCTTTTCTTCCTGTCACACTGGTATTTTAGATCATTGGTGTCAATAGCTCTGAGGTCTCAGCCACACAACATTGAGCAGCTTCTTCCTCCTGGGGATCAGATACTTCAAAAACAATCAGCAGCAGCTCACCTCTGTTCTCTCTAGCCACCCCACAGTCTTTTTCTCCCTGGAGTCACTAGAGCTCCCCCGAAGCCCAGATTTTCATCACTTTGCACAGAGCTAAAACACCAAAAGCACCCTTGAGGGACAACCAACCATGCAGGGGCCCTGGCCAAGCAGCTGGAGGGAAAGTTCAGCTGGCTGGCCAAAGACTGACATTACCCTCAGACCTTGTCAAAGTAAGCCAAAGATAAAATGACCTGTCTGCTACTGCATGGTCAAGCTTTCTTGCAAGATGGACAGTATAATACCATCCAGGTGCCAGTCACAGAAGAGCTTTGCAGGAGGACCAGGCTCATGTTGAAGAAGTTACTGGGAATGAGAACTTCCTCAAGAGCAGAGAGGACCGCTGGATGCCCAGGCAGCAAGGCTCAGAGACCGCTCCCTGTGATCCCAGCCAAGCCGCTAATCCCCGCACCATTAACAACCAGGAAAACCAGCTATAAGCATAACCATTAACTCCACATACCCACTACATGACAATGACAGCAGCCAGCATATCACTGCTGCTGGGCACCTCTAACATGAGCAAACATGATGAAATACCCTTCCTCGGTTCACACACGCTCTACCCACAGTGCTCCCCGCACGCCCAGCGGAGCAAGGGCTCGCCTTGCTCACCATCCACATCTCCACACCGGATCCTCCCCCTCACCTCCCGGTAAAATCAACAACACTATTTGTCCCCTGACATCTGGCAGCTCTGCCAAGATTGCCACTGTTTCAAAGGTGATCAAAATGGTTTCCTTCTTTGCTGAGGCTAAGTATTAGTTAATTAACATCTGTCCATCCCGGTTTGGCAAATCCTAACAGTTACCTCACGTAGCAGAGATGGCTTTTTATCATTTCTTCTTAAGCAGTTAGCAGTGAAACAGTTGCAGAACTGGGGTCTTTTGCTCAGCTCCCATGCATCCCCCATCTACGCACCTCCTTCAAACACTGCTCAGCCAGAACTATTTCACCCACAGTTCCTCTACTTGCTTCCATGTTTACTCTTTGTCAGGGCTTAAACACCATTAAATCAGACACTAACTTACCAGCTTACAGGTCCTTGCTGCCCACACCGTGTACTGGCTGCGCTACAAAGCACTTCAGCTCAGCCTGGAGATATAACCCACCACTTTCCATCAGTCCTCCTCCTCCCCTAGGTGTGTTGCTGAGCCCTCCAAACCCTGCTGAGCCCCCCACCCACATGGCACCCATTGCAGCACCAAGACCTCACTGGCTGCCTTCACAGTTCTCACCCAGAGGCCAGTTTGCTCCCTCAGCCCCACTTGGCAGGTAATGAGGAGCTCCTGATCCACAGCTGCAGCACTGCTGAAGCCCCTGTATTCAGCAGAGCCATGCTGCCCATCCTTTATTTTACTCAGCTGTTTCTGCTAAACACTGAGCTCTTCCGCCACCCAGCCCCACGAGCAATGCCTCTGCATAGTCCTCTTCACCCTTTGTTCTTACTATTTCTTTAGAAATTGCTTTCTACTCTTTATTAGAGCAGTTTCTGCTCCAGTCTTATCTCTCCACCCTTGCTCCTTGAAGCCAGCTGTAGCTGTAATTGCTACCCACCACTGGGCATCCACGGCAAGAATCTATTGAGTCCTAGTGGGTGGCAGTGTCTTGATCTATGTCCTGCTCCCTTAGCCCAAGTGGGGCAGCTTCTGGGCCTGTCCTTTTGCTGCTGACTTGCTGTTTCTCGCCACAAAATCTGCCAAAAATTCAATAGTGAGGCCATCTGCCTTTCAGAAGTCTTAATAGCAGCAAGACACACACACACACACAAAAAAAAAAAAAGCAGCAGATTTAACCCACACTGTAGGTGCCCAGTTTTGACCAATACATGAGTTAAGCCAGGCTGTGCATACTTCTTCTGATTTCATTTCAGTCAAGTACCAGCCTCACCTCCTTGGAGAGTTCTGGCCTCTCCCCACTCCTGCCCTACTCTAGCAGTCATACACCTGTTAGGTAAGGGCACTTCTACACCACAGGTTACTTGGAGAATGACCCCATCCTCACCCGCAGGACTGTGCCTGCTCCTAAAATCCCTTAATGATTTTACAGAAGCTCCAGCTTTTTTCCAATCCCTTTTTCAATCTTAATTTTCCCATTGATACAACAGGAAACTATTTTAACATCAGGATCACCTTTGTTAAGCAGCAAGAGAAAGGTATTCAAAGAAAATTAAGGTCAAGCACTTGCAACATGAGAAATACAAAACCTGACTGAAGGCCAGGAAGCACAAGCCTGTACAACCTTCCAGCCCTTGCAGGCATGTGTTACTTGTTAGCTTTTAATTGCATAAGCACATGCCATTCACCTGGCAGGATACCTGCCTTACTCAGTACTTTGTTTTTACCTACTTAACATGTCACCCACGCTGTGCACAAAATACAGAACTACTCCCCTCCTCATAAGTGTTGCCTCTGGTACCCTTGTACTAAGCCTTTCACCAACACTAACTTACCTTGTGGTTAGCCCACAGCATCATCCATTTTCTTTAAGTAAATAAATTACCAAGATCAAGATAAAATTTTTCAGAAACATCCACTAAAATCAACATCTTGCTTGCTTATTGTTAAACCTGGCACATCCTGACCAACTTTGTGTTCTCTCAACGTGAAGCAAAAACGTTAAAAATAGAGTCAAGAAATAAGAGAACCACATCAAACCTCTACATGAGCCATCTAAGATTTTTACTTTCTTACAATGCAACTGCATAATGTAAGATCATCGTGTGCAGCAAATGTTGGCTGTAATCTTCTAACACAAGACTAGCCACTAAGACAGGACGGAACACTTCACTGGCATCAGAAGACAAGACTCTTGCTTTCAGCTACATGAACTGGATAAGACCATATTGCAGACCTTTCTTTTCAGAATTAGGAGCTTCTGCCCCCTCCTGTTTCCTCCCATTTATTCTTGCCACTGAAATTTCCCCCCCCCCCTTTTGCCATTGAGTCCTCCTCAGTTTTAGCTGCCCTCAGCCTCCCTGCTGGGCTCTGTCGCCCTGCAGCTGCATCCCCAGTGACCTGCTCAGCCAGGGAAAACTGGTCCCCCAAAGTATTTGGCAGTCAAGTGACTGAGACCAGATCCTTGCAGTGGAAGCATAAGGTAACCATGACCACAGCCAGTACCATCAGTTCCACCTACGACATGAACATTTTTCAGCAGTTTCATCAAAAAAAAGACTAGAAATGAAATTATACTAGTTTATAGTTTAACTGGAACATTAAGATATTTTCACATTGCATTTTCAGAATAACTAATTCATTAACCTCAAATACGAAAACGTTTTTATTCTGTACAAAGATTATTTGTCCATGCCCACTTTAGAGGTAGACAATGAAAAAAAAAAAAGCTTCAGAGCAGATAAAAATGCTCATGTAAGGATTTGGTTAGATAACTGTGTACTTTACATTTATACTTGAGCTTCTTTTTGAAATAGCTTTCCAATGCAGACAGAAGTATTTCTCAGCTTTTGGTAATGAAGTGTTTACAGCTTAGCATAAGCAAAGGCTTGATTCAGTAGGCTGCTTACAGAACATGTCAATTCCTTACAGACCAGCTCATTTCAAACATTATCCTGTCAAACAGTATGCCTTGTTACCTAAAGCAATTCCACAGGAAAAAATAGGGAACCTGGTAATTGATGAAGAGGCCCTTCAGATTGGCTACAATTTTAGTTCTGTATACCCTGGGCAGGAAAGTACACGATGCTCATGAGAAGAGCCACCAATAACGACAGCAGGTACAAATGGCAAGTGTAGAAAATAAGTTATTGCTAACAATTCTACAATCTCCCCTTGTATTACATTTGAATTGCGTGTGCACAGATGTATGCCAGACAACTCAAAGTTCAATCATTTTTCATCTGTGCATGATGCAGTCACTTGAGCTCAGATGTCCCGTATCTTGCTAGAGATTGCTCTGCTTCACCAGTCTTGCAACAGGAAGCAAGGGGAGGGGGAAGATGCAAAGATTAGAATAGCACAGAGCTCCCAGACATCCAGCTATCACACAGAAGAAGGAATAAGAATCAAAACCCACTGTACCAAAGCCACAGTACTAGAATAAGCAGGATCAAAGCTGCACATCATGTCCTGCTATTGGCTATACTGAGTAACAGACTGGAAGAAAAGTTACATACCTTCCTTGACCCAACTGTGAGAACACTAGGGCAATAGTGGGTTCTGTCTGGCTTCAGAGCAGGTGAGGAGCTGTCTGTTGGTACCTGACGCAAAGAGGCCTGTTTCAGAGTGTACAGGCTAAGAAGGTAACTCAAGACAACACACAGCCAGTCTGGAAATCTAGCAAAATTCAATACCTCGGGCCACCAGGCTGCTCCAAGTTCATCTTTCGAGCATTTGCAATTTCTTGCATCAGTTCTCAAGCTGAACTGCTTCCTGGCAGAGCAGGAACAGTTTGCTTTCCTCTGCTTCCCAGGCTGAAACTCTGTAGTGCCTTGCTTAGTAGCACCAAAATCAGTTGTCTCCCCACATGTCCCAAGGGGAACACAAGTTTCTCACATGACACAAGGTCCATGAGCCTGATGTGAAGATGCTTCCCTGGATATCAGCAATCAACCTAGTTGCCAAAAATACTCCCTTCCACTTCAAAGCCATATCTTTGACCTGGACAGGATAGGAAAGTAAATGAGCATTTGCCCTACAAGTGCAGAACACCACTTCCCTGTAATAATCGTGCTATTGCCAGGGGAATAAATAGCTGCATACTAAGAGGATGTCCAAGGAAGATGTATACAGAATTAAGGCTAAATAGCAAGCACACTCTCAGGTATATTTGTAGGGATTTAAGAAACACATGCCACTATAGACCCTGTAAGACCTCACATCTCTAGCAGAGGATCAGATCTGCACAAGAGAGTGCAATGGAAGCAGGCTTTGGTAGGCACTGAATCCAGTAACAGAGCAACACACTCTACTGCCCAAGTGGCCGAAGGTACGAATTTTTCTTTAGTCTGTCTGAAGGTCTTTCCTAGATGGCAACACACCAAGAGACAGATCCCAGAATTTGCTTACAAATCTCTGAGGAAGCGCAAACCTCCGGAGATAGAACAAAGTTTTCGATACACACTTACTCTTCGCACAGAGGCAGACTGCCTCGCAAATCGCTGCCAGTGCTGGTTTAGCAAATGCATTGCCAGCTACCTCTAGGGAAGGCTGAAGGGAGATCCCGGGAATGAAACAAGCGTCATTCAATTTGCAGTAAAGCTCACTGATGACTCTGAATAACAGCACGAGGAAAGCTGACCAGCTAGTCAGTACATTTATCATCCTAATGAGCCAATAATTCTCAGTGCACAACAGCAATAATACTGAATCAGACCGAAAGTTCCCTGCAGCTGAGTAAACTGCCTCAGCCACTGCCTGGCAGCAAACAGAAAACAGGGAAAAACAAAGACATCCTTGACTGAACTCCCTTTCCAGTTTCTGGCAGCTAGCAGTTTAAATGTATTTACTGAAAAACAAGTATTCTTTAAAGAAGAAACACTAAAGTTGATGTCCTCATCATAAATAAAGCTGATTTTTTTTGTTCCCCACAGGCAATTGCATAGAACAGAAATCAATTTCCTTCGCACCCGGTAACATTTCTCAAAGACTGGGATGACAAGCAGCAAAAATCTACTTCAAAATCTTGACTGGGTCCAATATGCTTCAATGGACAACTTTGCTGTAATTAACACTCTTTTCAAGAAAGACACCTAGCTTCTCTTACCAGTTAAGACAGAAAAAGGCCCAGTGAGGAAGGCCTCTGGTCATTCTCAATGAGGTAAAGGATCCCCAGTTCCCTACCGTAAACGCAGGTACCCTCCATCCCACCAGCAGATGCAGAAGACACACTCCTCATCACCAACAGATCAGAAAATCAGTGAGTGACTCATCACCTCTTCCTTTTTGAAGAAGGATGGAAAGGGAAGAAAGGAAGATACGGTTCTCTGCCAATAAAGACAGGATGAAGAGGAGAAATGGCAGTGACTGCAAATCATACAGCAGTGCCATGTCTGCATCCAGCAACCGGTGATTACTGTCATTGAAGCTCTTTCAGCCCAGCACTAACAAACTATCTCCAGCAGACATTCTTTAACATCCAAAGTTTGCTAGAACCTACTAAGGGAACGGGCAAGCTTAGTCCACCAACTTCCTAAGCCTTTAAGGCAGACTTCCTTGCTGGTGTTCAATCTGCTCAAGCAGAAAAACAAGAGAGGATGTATCCTGGGAATGGATGGTGGTTTATGTACGACAAAAGAGATACGCCAATGAACTACTAAAACTGTCCTGGGAAAGAAACAAAGCCAGAGGGGAAAAAATTGCATTGTTATGTACTAAAGAATGAGACTGCATTCTGCTTTACCTCCTCAAGCACTGAACAAAAGGGAAAGGGAGAGCACAAAAGAATGTTTTCATACATTTTATGGAAGTAAAATATGAAAACCAAACTTTGTTTCAAGTGACATTTCCCAGGAAAATAAAGGTCAAAAACTCATCTGAAAACAGAGTTCCTTGGTGAGTGACTGAAGAAAACATTTCTTAAGATGGCAAAATAGAGGACATAAATACAACGTATGGCAATCCATTTCCTCAGCGGAAACATCAAAGCTTCCCCACTTCCATACTGTGGTGAAGGGCAAACTGAAGTAACAGAGCAGGCAGATAACCATTTAAGCTAGGGGCTATGCAGACCTCTGGCACATCTCCGAACCAGCAGAATAGACCACTGCATAGGACTAGAACTGCATCCACAAGTATCAGTTGGTTAAGGCTACGCATCTGCACATCAAATCACAGTATCAAACATGCCAGACTTCAGAAACACAAACATGGTGTAGTAGGAGTACTGAGTAGTTATGTCATGTGTACAGAGCCAGGCAGACAACACAGCAGATACAAGAGAAGCCGCCACAACACTTATACGTGTAAGTTGCAAAGGTTGTAAAGGTGTTTCAGTCTCCAGAGCAAAACCACTGCTCAACTCCCATTACCCGCTTTACTCACAGATCATTATAACCACTGCTTGTGTTACCAGTTTCACAGTATAAACTCGTGAAAAAGTACCAAGTATAACTGTTATTTCTACTTTCTCGAAGAGAATTTTCTCGGTTACAATCTGTAAATTTCCCAAGTCTATACACTTAGTATGACACAATTCTTCTATAATTGTAGTATATTCCCAAAGGGTTAATTAGAGAGGTAACACTTCTTACTAAATTGAATAAAGAGGGGGGGAAAAGTCTACATCCCACTCTGAGAAATACCAAGGCAAAAAAAAAAAAGAAGTTTTCATTCAGTAATAAAAATAGTGTATTCACATACCACTAACTAATTAGGAAAGGCAGAAGATTCTGTTATTAGGATGTGAAAACCAAAAAGGGAATCGACTAAACCAAGGCATCAAAGTTAGTTAAAAAAAGCTGCAGGAAAGGGGAAGGAGAAAGGTGTGTAAGGCATACAGGTAGGAAAGACTTGATTACTGATATGGCAGCTTTCTCTTTAAAAAAAGAAACATTTTTATCTTCTTAAATCAAGAGAAGAAAATGGCATATTTCAATTCATTGTGCCAAAATTAACTACATCAATATTCGCATGCCTGTTCCAAGACAAAAACTGACCTCTTGAATAGAAATTCTATTTAAACTAATAAAACTAATTAAAAAAACCCAACACCACCCCCACCCCCCCCCCCCCATATATATATCTCTTTGGCCCAAAATTGATAGATGCCACCTTATTAAAAAAAAAGCCTTTTCCTAAAGAAGTTAAATATGGACAAAATCTCAGCTTTATACATATTTTTGCTTTAGAGTTCTCAACTGCAAATTACTTGCTATAATACTACAATTAAAAATATCTTGAAGGGGGAACGTCTATACATAAGCTATGTTATAAATGTATGTGACATCACCAGCAGCACTTGTGCTTATGAATTAATGCTACACAGTTTGTACAGCCCTGTGGAAAATGTTTAAAGAACTAACATGAACCAAATAAAACTATCAATAATATTGGTTTTTAAATGCATGATCATAAAGAAAAAGTTTGACACAAAGTAAACAACACAGGTTCTTATTGCATAGATACACTTCTGCTGCTGTAAAAGCAAGATCTGCTGATGAAAATACTTTTACCTCATTCTAAAATGCAGTCACTGCTGCCAGAGTACAGTTAATATAAATGCAAACAAAACTTAACAGATTTAAAAACAATACCCTTGACGCTACGCACTGAGACAATACTCTGTAAATCAGTTTATTTTCCATGTAGTGGACAAATCCAGTCTGTAATTATTTTTCTGCACGTGAATAGTAAAATCAAAGTGCTTATTTTCCCACAAGAAATGTGTTCACTGTGAGAATACGGGGCCCTGCAATACCCCATAAAGCTTTCAATTTAAAGGTTAGTTCTAGAAATTTGGAACTGTAACATCAGGGTCTTTGCCGTTAATAACGACGACTACACTACAAATGGCTAAAGAGCAGTTGGTTGTGGAAGAAGTAGAACACTACAACAGCTCAATTAAGGAAAAGAGTTTTAGTGCACTTTGCTCATTTTAGCCAACATGCTACATTGCCCTTTTTGCATACAAAGTGGAGTCAAGGATTTCCATTGTAAGAAAGAAATGATGTGGCAAGCAAAACACTGTGTCAAGCTGCCCTTTCTTTCCTTATAGACTCGGACATTTTAAGACAGAAGCTTTGCAAGACATTACACAGTTCTTTTTTTTTTATTATTAAATGAGAAAGTCTGATTTGTTACATTGTCACATTGCTAGTCAGAAATGCTTCAGTGATGAAGAAAGTCAATGCTGGGTCAACCCAAGTCCTCATTCTACAACATTCGTTTACAAAGAAATTATAGTAAGGTTCAGCATGTCCAACACAACATTCCTTGCTTTCTTCAGAGAAAAGTGTCATCATTCTTTCTCTAGTGGGTATGTTACTACATAAATTAGAAAATTTTTTTTGGACGACACATCCCCAAATTCTCATGAGATCAAAACAGGCTTCTACAGATGTTACAGAAGTCTTCACACATCATCATCTGATGTATCACTGCTGCTCGTCTCAGAATCCTCATTCTCCAGAGCAGGTTTGAAAGTGCTGTTTTTCCAAGGACTAAATTTAAAATTATAGACGAGGCCATTTTTCAAAATGCCATTTTTCCGAAGGCCATTTTTTTGTAACTGAAATGGGAAAACAAGATGTATTTAGAGAAAGGAAAAACTAAACACCACAATCTATTGTGTTTCAACATTCTCTACACCTTCATCTCTGGGCTACATTAGATCCACAGCACCACATTTTCATACATACACAAGAAAGAAAACTCTCCTGAGAGCCTTCACTTCTGGGCCAGCCACCTGTATCCAATTGCCTCCAGTTGTGCTAAGCTCCTGCAGTCAACGAGAGCTTACCCTCTTCTCACCCGCTTCCTGAAACATCTTGCCCCAGTAATCCCTCCTCCCACATGGTCTCTCCTGCAATGCAGTCCTTTTTTCCACAGTGCTGCAAACATCTGTTCTAAGAAGGGCAGGGTCTGCAATAAGGAAGGGGCCCAGAAGAGGAGAAGCAGTGTGGAGGAATGGGTATCCCAATCTGTCTACCTGATGCAGTTGGAAAGTCAAAGACACTGGAGAGAAAGGAAACAACTAATTCTACAAGAAGAAAGCAATTACTGCGTTTCCACACATAGTGCAGAAGCTGGGCAATAAGCCAACCATTTCAGAGTTTAATATTCAAAATGCTCTAATTAATACATGCATGGCTAGGCTTATGGAAGTATCAAATGTTCAGATTTAACATTGCACAAGATTCTCCTTTCCAGCTCCTTCTCACTGTCCCCATTAAGTCTATACAAGACTCCTAATTGAACTTTAAAAAAAAAAAAGTCTAGAATGCCTTTTCAAACTTTGTTACTAGTGAATTAGATGTGTCTCAACTTCCAACAGAGAAAATTCAGATTTTGCAGAACCAAGGAAACTGCATAAAAACCTTGAAAGAAAATTCCCTTTCCTCAGCTGAGGAGCAGGAAAGCCTGTGCAATTCTACCACCAGCAATGCTGAAACCACTCAGAAGTACTCCCTTACCCTTCCTTTGATATTTTGAGAATAGGCCTTCCCTACAATAAGCACTGGTTCCTCATCTTTTTAAAGCAACTATTCTTCCAAAAGCACAATACTGAAATGATGCTGAAACGGCAACATCCCTAACCATCAAAATTACTGCAGATCCTCCTCAAAGGCATTTAGGGTAGTCAACTTCAAGTTCATAATGGAACATTAACTTTGCGTTACCTGCTCACTAATGACTTGGAACTCCCTCATCTCATCCTCTGTTAGTGGAGCACATGTTTCATCATTTTCACTGTATTCCTGCCAGCCCATCTCCTTCAACAACCTTTAAAATAAAAATGACAACATTAAGGAATTTGCTACACACACTCAGACATTTCAAGCTCTGCCTACATATATGTGTAAAGATGTGTAACAAATGGATTAATCAGTCTGTAATTTTTTTTTTAAACAAACTCTTATATAAAAGTAGGTTAAAAACCTTACAAAAGATATATAAAGCACAGAAGTTGAAAAGTACTCAGGTCCTTCACAGATGACCCTGTTTTACCACTACATGTGGTAAAAACTGTACTTTCATTTTAAAGCAAGAAATCTGTGTCAGGTGGAAAAGTAGCAAAGTATTTCCTTTGCATAACTGCTCTGGTGGAGCAGCAGTGTACCCCCTTGAAAACTATATGAAGAGACAAAGACTCACACTGAGGGAATCTGAGGGTTTTCCTGGATAACAGAGCAGCCATGAGGAATACTGGTGGTGTCCCTGCATGGGAACCAATTCAGGATGCAATGGCCTCATATAGTATCTTCTTCCTAGCATATGCTAATTTCAAAGCTGGGACAGGATTCTTCACAACTGAGTCTCACCCAATGTCAAATACTGGTATTTCAGCACTGACAGACTACAACTAGGAGTGAGTTTTGGGATGAGGGGAGGAAAAGAAACAAGAGACAGACTCCTCTCTTGACTAAGCTTGAGATATCCAACGATGCATTAATCAACATATTTCAGCTAGTGCCAAAAGTGGGACAGCAGTATCTGAGCAGAAGGAAAGTAGTTTTGCACATGAAGATGCTGTGAAAACAGGCATTATCTGATGGTGAAGACCACATGACATTTAACAATGAAGAAAGTAAGCTTTCTTGCTGCAAAGTCTTTGCCAAAAGGACTAGCACCTTCTTCAGTCAAATCATGCACCTGTTGACCTTAAATGTTAAAGGACGTTAAAGCTATTTCACAAAAAAAAAAAAAGAATTCTTAAGTACATGCCAGAACCAACATAAGAAACTGACACTCAGAGCTTAAGATCAGTGAAAATATTAAACCAGGGAAGTAAGACGAACTCACAGTTGACGTCATGTGCCAGGTACTTCATTTAGCCAAATGTCAGCAAAAACCGCCCTTCAACATAACCCTCTGAACAAAGAACTCTAGGTCCCAATACAATGGGCATGCATTGGGCAAACTTGCAGGTGACAAATGATACCAATGACTGTTGTTAAAACCATAATAAAAGCCTGGAATTCTAGAAGGAGAAGGGGAGAACAGCACTACTCTGTTTTTTGAAAAAAAAAAAAAAAAAGTTAACAGGACAATGGAAATTACATCCTCTGTGGTATTTGGACCAAATCGGACAATGCAACAGCCAGGAAAAATTAAATCCTCAGGAAGCAGCAGAAATAATATGCAGTTCATCCACAACTCTCTTTTGAGAGAATACGTACATTTATACAGACATACACAAAAAAGATTCACAATGCCAAATGCAGTTCAATGATAGTTACATTTTTGGCAACAGTAATTTGAGTTAGAAAGTTTTACTGCAAGCAAGCTAAGATTTTAACACTATTATGTACAATAAAGTGAATAGTTACAGAGCTCCTGTTAATGTAAATAAAACTTAGGGCAATGACTAATTAACTTTTAAGTAATGTTGTCTAAAGTTAGTAGGACTGCTGTCCTTTTAAAGTGATACTAGGCTTCCAGAATGGTGGAAAGTGTGAACTACACAAAAAATTAAACTTCTGATTAGCAAACTTGACACCAACAGGATGGCTGCATGTTGGAAACTTCCCCAGCAGAAGGGAAGCGCAAGATACATTTTGTACAAGATGTACCAACGCAGTTACTAAGTATGCACAAGTATTCTGTAAGTTAAGCTTGTTACTTCAAGTCCAATTTACCACAAAAAGGCTTGCATCTGTCTACATGCATGCAGAGGTCAGAGCCAAAGGGCTGGGACAGTATGGAGACACAGCCTCTCTGGGATACCACAAGGGAAAGACGCTTGCCCAGAAAACCTATGAAGGCCCTTCAAAGTCATTTGAATTGACAAATGAGAGTTAGATTTGCCACCTATCTTCTACTTGAAACAGAAGTCATCAGCAGCCTCTAGTGGCCAAAGATTTGTGTCTCCACAGCCAGCAGTGGAAAAAAGGCACAGAGCAACGCGCATTTCAGTTTTCCTACTCATGAGGGATAAGAGGTCATGAAAGTTTCCTCTGCGGGTACTACAAAAGGGAAAGTTCTCTAGTCCAATGTATACATATAATCTATCACTAAAAAAAAACCCTGTCTCATCTATCACTGCAATTCTGTAGCTGCCAGAAACAGAAACAGTAAGAATCTGACTGAGCTCACGATGAGCGCATCTCCAGACTGAGTTGCAGATTTCTCAGCAGCATCATTCTCGCCTCTACCAGTTGCTACTGCACTTATTTTTATGAGATATTAGAATCATGCTTCAATCCTTTTTTGGAAGTTACCTTCTCCCTTTCCAGTGCACATCCTGGAAATGTGAAATCACTGACAGTGTCAACTAGTCAGCTACAGAAATAACTAATTATTTTAACAATGAGAAAAAACTCACTGGAGTTTTACATAAGATGCAGCACTTGAAGTATTATTAATACAAATAGCAGTTACATGCATTGTTCCTCCTAGACACGCAGACCAAAATCAGAGGGATGAAGTGACTATGCAGTTGGCTTTATTTCTTTATAAGGAAATTCATCACATTTTTAGTAAAGCAAGTTTAAGTCAGTACATAAGTCTAGTAGAAACAAAGTATATTGCATTTTACATTAGTACCTAAGTTAAACTTTGACAGTACTCATTATACACTTTGTGTGTTCTCAGTTTTCAGATTTTGACTTCTGAACCAGTAAGAATTTATGACATGCTCACTTACCATGAAGGAACACACTTAGTATTATATAAAGTACATACCTATGCTCTGCCTCAAGTGAGCTTGAAAGAACATCTGCCTGAGGGAAAGCTGAAGACTGAACAATCTGTTGAGATGTAACTGAAGCATTGCCATTCTCCTGCAGATTTTCATTTTCAAAGTTTCGGTTTATATCTCTCTCATGATGAGGACTGTTGCTATTATGCAAGTTAAAGGACTCATCATTCTGTTAAAAAGAATTATATATTACAAAGTTAAAAAGTAAATTTCATGAGTAAATGTCTGCAAGTGCTGCAATTCAGTGATTCCATTTAATTTAAATTAAGTTTAATGGAGTTAACTAACTAGTTCATAGATAATTCTGTTCATACTTCCAGAGTTTGCAATACCTGGATAGTACAGAAATCTTCAGTTGTGTCACTGATCAAGTAACACAGAAAGAAACTCCCATGCTCTGCCTCAAACTTTTTTCTACAAAGTTTCAAACATATCTTAAAATTCAAACTTATTTAAGCTGCCCTTCATATTTACAGAAAAAATAGGTTATCTGTTTAACTTACATACAAGGTTTCAAATTAAATATCAGAGCCACGTGTGCCAGGAGAAGTTTGAAAGCCTAAGAGTTCTCAAGTTTACTTAGTTTAAGAGGCAGGTCACAGCCACCATACCTCAACCAGCAAATTCACCTGCCACAAGTTCAGAAAGATTGGATGCTGTTCTTAAATCAGACAACAGCTTCCCCTGCACACATGCACTCACCACAGCTTCTCAGGCTGTTGTTAACAGCAACGGTAACTTAATAGCCATGAAATAAGAACGAGGAAGAAAGTTTATGTAGAAAGCAGACTGTTCAGGTTCACTCAAACATTAAAAGCTCTTTAATCCTATAAACCAGAGATGTTTCTTTTTATTCTCCCCATTCAGCAACCTGTAATTCTTATTTAGTAATAAGCCAAATAGCCTCCGAAGTCTTACCAACTGTAAAAACAAAGACTACTATCATTATCAAGTTATCATCCTTTTGACAACAAAATCCCTAAACTAGGCAGATACCAGCATCATCCATAGCAGGAAGCAATTGCTGCATCAGTCAGTTCTGCACTTGTCAGAAACCATACTTCAGAGTCCATGATCAACCATCATCATCATTCCCCTCCCACTCAGTGTTGTCTGCTTCCAGAAATTTTAGAATGCTCAGCAAGAATTTCTGAAGAACAAGTATCCCAGTAAATATACATTGAGCTGTTAAATTATACGCCTGAAGAATGCATCTCGAACAAAATTCAATAAAAGATTAAACAATTTTAATATATACAGGGCAAAATCATGTTCTTCAACATGATTCAGCTGCTGATCACGATATGCCTCGTTAGTTGAGAGGTGAAATCTGTCACGGCAGGCCTTAAAATTCCATCAATGGGATTATGTTATGTTATTGAAAACTGTTCTGCACTTATCTTCCAATCCACTCAGTTGCACACCACATCTTCTACCGATGATCATTAAAATGAATGTTGGAAGTAGGAAGACTGTTAGTTATGTGATTTGTTTAACATTTTTTCACTAACAGCAGGAACAGGAGGCATGCACTTAAAACAACTACTCCAGGCTACACGTTATATACACCTGTCCAAGGACATTACAACTTCCACTATTAAAAGTCTTTTTTTTTTTTTTCAATACACTTGCTTCCAAAAATCAGCTGTGTACAATGGGACAATCAAATGCATTTGACACATGTATCAAAGATAACATGGACTCAAGACAATTTCAGGAACAGAAATCCCCACAAAGTTAATGTGCTATTTTCAGAATTCTGAGCTCAAAACAGTGTTTCCCAATATCTTTTTAATCTTAAATCAAAATCTTTGTGTATTCCTTAAACACAGGAACATTACCCCCAACACCCATCAGCAGAACCAAGTTTTTCCATTAACTATTTGTAGGGTAACAAACAGCCAAGGTGTGAAACACTGCCCTCCACAAAGATTAGGTTAGTGTACTAAGCTTAATTTATTCTTTTTATTGTTGCTAAAGACACAGATGTACCTGAGTTATTACCAAGTGTGAACAGATACTGAAGAAAGAAAAAAAGAAACTACTAAGCAGCACTGAAGCAAGAGTACTACTTGGAACAACTTGTTTAATCAACATGTAATTTCTTGTCTTCATTTAGAGATCCAAGATCATGACTTGACAATTGTTTGCAGCCAAATAAAAAGTAGTTTATGGTCCATCTGAAAACTACTACTGCTGAATCTACAATAGCTATGAATAAAAATACCTTCTCTTGCCCAGCACGACTCTTGTCTTCATGTTCCTCTTCCACTCTATCTTGTTTCAATGCTTTCAAAAATTCACTCTTCTTATCAGTCCGCATTCTTGTCAATTTTGTTAAACGAGGCTGACCAACTTTGTCAACAGGGGATGAAGAATTTGACCGACTACACTAATGTAGGGAGTCAGAAAAAAGAAAGAATATTAGAAGTTTATTCATTTAGAAAACTCTGAAAGACAAAAAGATTCCCTGGCACCTGTAGTTTCAGGTTTCACGTATATTCACGGTCAAAAGCAGAGGGAAGATATTTGTGTTTCAGTATACATAGTCCTTACAAGTAAACCCACAGATGCAGGTTTATGGAGCACTGCTAAACAAACAGTGGACCTTCTGAAGTGTATCGTACCATTAGCAGCTTTGAATTTTAAACTTACCAGGTTATACTTCCTAATGCAAACCTACAAAGTGAATTGTCAAGTACTTAGATGTGTCTGCCATATTAACTTCCAAAAAAAACTTATTTAATACAATTCTGCATAAAACTTACAGATCCCCTTATCTAACCAAATTAAATGTTTTACGGATTTGATAAAAAACACAGACATTGATTTACCTCTTTCACTGAATTTTGTGATACAGCAAATGCCTTGGCAGTTGATTTGAAAGGACTGAAATTGCCAACACCATATGCAGATTCATGAGGAAATGGATTCCCAAGTTTATTTTCTTTTGCTTGGCTTTTCCAGTGTGTAGGCTAAACAAAAATTTAAGCAAAAATGTAAAGAGTTATTAACTACAATAGGATTATTTTCAGGAATCTTTAAAAAAAAATGATTAAGCAAAAGCAAACCATAACTACAACCACAATTTAGCACAAACACCTGTTTTCTTGTGGAGAAGAGACTGTTTATGAGCAATTAATCCACTCACAAATACTGTTTACACTTTTTTATATAAAGACTAAAATTTCAAAACAATTAAGACCCTCATATTTGATGTATTAAGAACCAAAATATAAGTCTTCTACAGCTGCAAGTAGTGTTTTTAATGCAGAATGTTAGAGAGTTAAGAACCACTATCATATGTTCTCAGGAGCACAGAAAAATTCCTGAAACAAAAATCAAAGGAGGAATATAGAAAGTTGCATTTAGAAAGGGATGAGAATGACACTACTCAATTGCAACATCATCTCTATCAATAATTGGGATAAATTCTGCAGGTATTTTTATGCCAACTATCTCTCTCTACTAGGTATGTACTTTTCTGTTAAAGTCATATATACAAAAGGCATTGCTATTCCATAAGTTAAAAACAGCCTTTCCACTCTCACCTGGACAGCTCTTGCACTGCTCAAAAAAGGTATACAAGAAAACGAGAGATCCAATTACGATATAGTTCAAAAAGAAAAATGAGAAGAAGTTCTTTCCATTCACTTCTGGAGTGCGCTCCTCTTAGCAAGAGATGGAAAGCATAATACTCTAGGAACAATACTCTCAGGGGTGAAATAAGCACATTCGGAACCACAGCGTTATGTATTTTTCAGCATGTTGTTCATGCCACAGGTGTCCAAGACTCACCTTTGCGGGTGAAGTGACAGGTTTAGGGACTAATCCTTTATAAACACTTGCACCAGTTCCATTTCTTACTGGTTGTGAATGAAGGCTTCCTCCTACTGGGAATCCAGATATCTGTAATTCTTTAGTACTGCCCTTTTTAATGACCAGCATTCTCGGAGATCTAGATTTAGGATTTAAAGGATACTCTGGAAAAAAAAGAAATACACGTGTGTGTGTGTGCACGTGCGCACATGTGTATACAATCTTCATTTTCTAGTTCATAAGGTACTGGATAGCCGTATGGTGCAGAGCAAACAGGCATAAATCAGGAACTTTGTCCAGTATTAGTTCCACAAATAGCACACTGTAAAACCTGGATAAACATAGGTTCTGCTTCATTTTCTACAACCAGCATTTGTAAAATGTTTCACTTGGCAATGCAGGAATTTTTCTTTTGGAAAGTAAAGTTCTTCAAAGATCCAGCTACAAAGTTCTTGCTTGCAAATCTAAAATCCAAATACTGTTAGTTGTTGATAGTTACCTGATCTTCAAAAAAGATTATGGTTTTCATATTTCCCTTTACAGTTACTAAAAGAATAATTATTTATCTATTTAACAACAGCTCAGTTTAGAGCCAAATCCTTCACACCAAGGCTCTATAAACATGAGACAAGATATGTGCACTACTCTAGACCACGGCGATGACCAGTTTCTCTATCTCAAACTGGTGTAACAGAACGTCTGAAGCTTACAACAGTTCCATGTTCAAGGGAGTACTAATTAGGAGACATACAGTCAGCTGTCATACTGAGTAATTGACATTTAACAGTTTTAAAGAACATCTATTAAAAACACTTCTAAAATTTTCAAAAAGTGAAAAAAGAACTTTAATTACTTTTTGCACGTGCGTTCCAATGCTGCATTAACAGCCTTTTCCAAGATTGTCTCCTCTCCCTGCATTTCTACTACATTTTAAAAAATCTACCTTAAAAGCCTAAGTGACTTTAACTTTGTTTATAGCAGGTAGATGTTGGCCTTCTGTGATGGGGTTACAGCACTGGCAGACAAGGAAAGAGTGACAGACGTCATCCACCCGGACTTGTGCAGGGCATTTGACACTGTCCCGCACGACAGCCTTGTCTCTAAATTGGAGAGACATGGATTTGATGGATGGACCACTCGGTGGATAAGGAACTGGCTGGATGGTTGCACTCAAAGAGTTGCACTCAATTGCTACATGTCCAAGTGGAGACCAGTGATGAGTGGCGTTCCTCAGGGGCCGGTACCGGGACCAGCACTGTTCAACATCTTTGTCAGCGACATGGACAGTGGGATCGAGTGCACCCTCAGCAAGTTTGCCAACAACAGCAAGCTGTGAGGCTGACACGCTGGAGGGAAGGGATGCCATCCAGAGGGACCTTGACAGACTGGAGAGGTGGGCCCCACGTGAACCACATGAAGTTCAACAAGGCCAAGTGCAAGGTCCTGCATGTGGGTCAGCGCAATCCCAAGCACAACTACAGGCTGGGTAGAGAATGGATTGATAGTTGCAGCCCTGAGGAGAAGGACTTGGGGGTATTGATTGATGAGAAGCTCAACATGAGCCAGCAGTGTGCGCTTGCAGCCCAGAAAGCCAACCATGTCCTGGGCCACATCAAAAGAAGCATGACCAGCAGGTCAAGGGAGGTGATTCTGCCCCTCTACTCCGCTCTGGTGAGACCCCACCTGGAGTACTGCGTCCAGCTCTGGGGGCCCCAGTACAAGAAAAACATCGAGCTGTTGGAGCGAGTCCAGAGGAGGGCCACAAAGCTGATC
The DNA here is from genome assembly GCF_011004875.1 of Balearica regulorum gibbericeps. NCBI lineage: Eukaryota > Metazoa > Chordata > Aves > Gruiformes > Gruidae > Balearica > Balearica regulorum. The sequence continues at coordinate 66,718,949 of NC_046220.1, forward strand.
AGAGGGCTGGAGCACCTCTCCATGAAGACAGGGTGAGAGATTGGTGTTGTTCAGCCTGGAGAAGAGAAGGCTCCGGGGACACCTAATTGCGACCTTCCAGTACCTAAAGGGGCCTACAGGAAAGATGGTGAGGGACTGTTTATCAGGGAGTGTAGTGACAGGACAAGGGGTAATGGGTTTAAACTGAAAAAGGATCGATTTAGATTAGATGTTAGAAAGAAATTCTCTACAGCGAGGGTAGTGAGGGTCTGGAACAGGTTGCCCAGAGAGGTTGTGGAGGCCCCATCCCTGGAAGCGTTCAAGGCCAGGTTGGATGGAGCTTTTGGCGACATGGTCTAGTGGTGGGTGTCCCTGCCTGCAGCAGGGGGGTTGGAACTAGACGATCTTTGAGGTGCCTTCCAACCCAAACCATTCTATGATTCTATGTTACGAAACATTCATGATAACTGTATACTTAGCTCTCATTAAGCTTTATGAAAATACTTTTCATAATACTCACATGCTGCCATCACATATACACAAAGTAAAATGGAATCTAACAGAAGCACACATTTTTACCAGGCATTAGAAGGGAATGATAACATTCCTCCTGTGCTGAATATTGTTTCCTTTAAAAGGGATCGCCTTAATTTCATTTTTCAAATTACAGCACAAGGTTTGCAATAGCAGAGCTGTAATAAAGTAAGATATCAAGCTGTAAGCTGTAACATCACCGCACTGTAACTTACAGGTTGGACTAGATCTTTAAAGGCCTCTGCCAAACCAAACCACTCTATGATTTTATGTAGCTAACAGAACTGTCCTTTCCCTTGTTTCTGAAGAGAGCTATCAAAAAAACCAGAAAGCTTGCCCTCCTTCAGATCAAACTGAGCCACATCACGCAGCAGCCACAGCCAGAGTGCTGCAATGGTTGTAAAACACCCAAATTGCTACGACATTTTTCCCAACTTCGTTAGGAAAGAATTTAGTTACCATTGCTGTTTTATTGAAAGATAACTGTATTTCCTGACTTTCACATGAAAGCTGCTAAACACAGGAAAAGAGAAAGCAGTCCAATTGTTTAGGCGCCTGCAAAAGTTCTTAGCAATTAGATATTTATATTGAGGGGCTGGCCTACATCTAGTGTTACCTAAGAGCGCAAAACTGGGGAAGTATGAGAAAAAGAATCAGCAAATTAAAGTACCATTTAAAATGAGCAACAAGTTTCAGATCTCTGTATTAGCAACAGTTTAAGTAGTAGGTTTTATGTTTAATTAAAATTATTTCTTCATAAAGAGAAAGGTTCTTATCATGAGTAAGTTTATTACTTTAAAACCTGTGCAGTTAAGGGTGAACAACTGACTACATGAAGCCCACAAAGTTGTAAAGTGGTAGCCAAATTTCATCAAGTAGAGATGAGAAAACAATCCCAGACTACAGTTGAGTTCATGGCCCACTCTCAGGATTGGATTTCTTACAAGTAAATCGTAAACACAACCAACAGCTTAAGACATTTGCTTCCAGGAAGAGACCTTAAACCTCTGCAAGCTAGTCTGCTCTTCTCCACCCTCCTCAGTTTCTCTCCAAACTCTTCCAACAGCTCTAATCAGTCAGAAGTGTTCTTTTACGAAGTTTTCAGCTAGCAATTGCATCACTAGTTTAGGTGACCCACCTTCATTGCATTTCCTCTTGAAAATACAGGTGAAGATAAATTCTTGACATCTTTACAAAAAAGATGTATACTTGTTGTGGAAAAGAATCCTAGTTGTAGCTGCATCTACAGATCAACAGATTGATATTCAAATAGAAGTGTTACCTCTCTAACAAAAAGATACTTACATTCTAATAATATTGAAGTTTCCTCAATTTCAATCTATACCTTAATAATTTAAATGTATACCTTTATAATTCTAGAAAAAAAACCTCTTACGTTTCAAATAAAACAACTTTAGATCTCTGCTACTTATTTACATTTAAAAACATGAAAAATACTCACCCCACACACCTGCAGCTAAAGATTTATTCTGGTTTGGTTCCCTCTCACATTCAGGGTTCAAAGATGGCTGAAAGAAAGTTTTGTCATTATTAAAAAAAAAAAGTCTTGAATTCTGTGACCAATGAAATAAAGAATCACAATACTGTCAGCAGTATGACCTCTGCTGTTAAAGACTTTTAACTTAAGACAGACTAGACACTTCCCTCCGAGACCCAAATAGGTCAATGCTCACTTTTTTCTCTTCTCCAACAAAACACCTCAGGCAGCAGTCAATACTATTACATGAAATGCCCAGAGAAAGCAAAAACCAGCGATGTATCATTCTTCAAAGAGAAAGCTCACACTTCCTCTTATATCCTACAATTCTAGGTTGAAGCACAAGATCTCAAAGGGCCATTGGCAGAAAGATCACTTTGTTAGTTAGATTTCCAGTAAGGTAACCGCATGGAATTTAATCATACACATAGCCACAGTGAACTGGAACCCAACTGCAGTTTCACTTAAACACTTAAGTGACAATAATAAACATATAATGGCAAAAAATGGATATAAAAGGAGAAACAAGTTAGTGGACAAATGACTAACACCCTCTTACCTATGGGAAGGGTGATCCCTTATATGATGATCTGAAAATGGTGAAATCTCATTAAATACCTTGTAATTGACAAAAGGGCACTTGCATAAACAATGAAACTTTATTAGAATCACAATTAACTTACAAAATCCTCAGCCTCAAACTGTTTGGGTACTTCTTTGTCTTCCTTTTTCCCAATTTCATTATCAGGTACACTGTTTTCGTGCAGTCCTTGGCCTTTTCCACAGTGGAAAGTGCTGGTACGAGCGCGGGAACCTCCACCATGGTATCCCCCACGATGGTATGTATTTTCTGTACCATTTCTGCCTTGTGAACGCCAACCATTCTTCTCTTTCCACCCAAAATTCCCTTAGATTTTGAAATTTTAAAAAAGTGCAATTACAAACAATTTTCAAATAATATTCTGCTTTTGCAAAATTGTTAGAGAAGTTAAGTAAGCAGCTCTATACTCTGGGATGTGATAGCACAGTAAACTTAAGTTTTCATTCACATTAGCAGCAGGGAAGAATCTTACAAAACAGCGCCAAAGAAAGAAGATAGCAGTCCAACAAGTCAGCCTCCTTTTCTGACTGCTCATTTGTATATTGTTGGCTAGAATATTAACTTGACGTTCTTATTCTTCTTAAGAGAGAAAAACAGCTGGAATCACACTACTTTAACCAACCCTTAGTCATCACACCCTCTCCCAGAAGATCTGTCTTTCCATTACCTCTATTTTACTACAGAATAAGAATTTAGCATAGGAGAGGTATTATCATCAGACTTTTTTTCTAGCTAGAGTGCTAGAAAGCAATGATGTAAATGTATTCACAATGTTCCACAAAAGATAAATTATACCTCCATTAGGCCGTCCAATGTTAGGATCGAACCCATCTGAAGAGTTGTGTCTTCTGCGATTTGCTTCATAACGATTCTCAGTCCACGGAAAATTTTCCGAATGTTTCTCAAAGTTCAGTGATGACTGTAAAGGAGCACAAGTGGTAGACCTGAGCTATCTGATTAACAACAAAACTGCATTATCAGAACTCTAACATGCACATTACTTATGGTAAATACAATTCATTTTTAAAAGGATTTTGAATGACAGACAATGCAGCAGTCCTCAAGTATGCCTATGTTCAGAGCTATGTCACCATCTCCCATGCTAGCATAGTGGAAGCTGTATCTTCTGCTCCAGGACACTGAAACAGTGCTGAGGACCATGCTTGTGATGCAAGGTAAAAAAAACCCAAGTGCCTATTTTGTTTTGGCAGCAGAACAGAGCACAAGTGACACATGTTCCAGCAAAGGAAAAATAGGAAAAGGTGTGAAAGGACAGAAGATCACAGCTTGGAAGGCAGAAAAGAAGTCTAGGATCTTAATTTGGGTGGTCAGACTACATTCCATAGAAAGCAAGGAGTCACTTCCACCAGATGCAGCAGTACCCAAAAAAAGCCAAATTTATTAGTCTTGTCATTGTAACTTAGTAAGGCAAATGCAACTAGTTATGAAACACAAATAAAACCTAGACTAAAAAGTGTACGGATTCACAAACATCTTCAAATTATCAGCTTGTAAGTGGGCATTGTAGAAATTTTAAAGAAATAAATCCTTCAAATATCAGTAGGAAGAATTTTATAAACTAAATTTCATATTAAGAATAGCATTCAGAAATCAAAATGCATCCTGACTATAACTCATACCTAAGGGGATTAAAATAAAAAAGATGATGTCTTACGGCATCTATCTTCCCTATTACTTCTATCTGGCTTTACTGTTTTAGAACAGTAACATTTCTTCCTGTGTTACATCTTAAAAATTCAAGAATAAATTTTCATTCTACTAAAGTAGTGCTCAGCCTTACCATTGTTCACGCTACACATCTCCCCATGAGCGACACCAGAGGGCTGTGCTACCCAGCACCTCCCCGCCACACAGCCAGCCTTTGATGCAGATGAAGCAAAGCCCCCTTCCCTCCCAGCAGACTTACTGTGCGCATATATGTCCATTGCACTGCACATGGACAAGAGATGCAACACATCCCAGGGCCATAAGAGCTACAAATGCATAAATGCACAGCTGGGTGGAAATATACTGTAAAACTAAGCTTAATGATTCCAGGGAATATCAACTTTACTGCACCCAGACTATCAATTTCACTGCCTGAAGCTCGTTCTCTCTCCAGACTGAGTAACACTCAGGAAAACAAGGACAGCAGTAATGGTGTATGTCTGAAAATGAAAGTCGCAACTTTATTTCAACTGCTATTATCCACTAACACCTTAAAACACTCCACTGATCAAAGTGAGTGGGAAAACAACAACAACAAAATAACACAACAACAAAAAAAGGAAATCTCAGTAATAAGTTTAACTACTATGGAGAACATGTTGAGGAAAATTACTTCCTTCTTCTTATCTCCCCCACCTCCTGCAAGAGACAATTACACAAAAGAAATCATACCCAAGAAGAGCTCAAGGTGCTGTTCAAAACTCACTGCTTAAAATTCAAACTCAAGTAAGCAACAGATATGTTTAAAATACAAAGTTTGTATTTACAAACCGTACAGAATTCAAATGAAAATGGATTGACCACTCAATTTGAAACCTGGGAAGTGAATTACTTCCCTGACAAACTTGGAGAGAAAAAACAGAAAACCACAGGTAACTATCAAAAGATCTAAGTAGTTTAAAAATTATCATAATGAATCACAATATTTAAGTAAAAAAATAAATCCTTATTAACAGATTTTGAATAAGCTGTCAAAAATTTCACAAAGCTCCAGATCTGTTGATCACAGATGAAATTTTAGAAGATAGCTTCATGTGTTCATTTACATAAGACAACTTTCTAATATTGCCTTTGTAGTTTAACCTTTTTTTTGTATGAACTTTGAAGAACAATCACATTTTCACAAAGTATAACTGACAGCATTTTATAGATAGTGTTTGACCTGTACATGATATAAAGAATCTAAAGTCTCAAAATTGTGTGCAAAAATCATGCAGTTTGCATCCTCCCCACATGATGGAGGTATCAGTCTATCAAGCCTCTTGTAGCAGAGATGACAGTAATCTTTGTAAGCAACAGGAAATCTACTGGCAATTTCTGGAAGTTGAGAAATTATCCAACCAGGTTCATCCAGCCAAGAAAGCAAGCAACACGTTTTTGAAGTATAAGAAGTAATCTTGTTGCTTAACATGAAGTAAGCTTGCAAAAAATGAGTTTATCAGTCTGTCTGCAATCTCCTCATACATGTTTCACAGCAATCCTTTCTGAAAAGTTTCATCCATATCCCAAGATGGCTTCACTATTCACTACACCTTCCCATTTCCATCTGCCCAACTGCAATACTGCACTCACATGAATATAGCAGTTCCAGACCTAAATTAAAGCCACTGAGCAATGGATACCCAGCTATTTAGGTGGACTTTGCTATATAAGAGATGGGGAGATGATATAAAAGCTTATCCTTAAGAGGAAATCATCAGCAATAAGCCAGATGGATTTCAGTCAAGCTGTAATCTGTATCAGTCACTTTGAAAAAGCTCATTCACAATCCCAGCTTCCTGGCATCAGGTTTTTCTAATGCTAGCCTTTACCTATGTAAGGAAAAGCCTCAGCTACCCAGGACTGAGGGGGGAAACCAGGCTCCTAAAGATGCAATTCCTAGAAGTGCCTCTTCAGGGAAATAAAATCTGACCTGGTAGAGTTCAGTTTCTCCTTCTCAAGTCTAAATGTTGTTGATACCATAGCCCCATGCAGCTCTATTCTATGTGAAACATGAGACAACTTGCCTTCTTCAACCCATCCTTCATCTCCATTCCTCTTATCTGGTCTTCTCTTCAGGTGTTTTGTTGATACATGGGAAGCAGAAATAAAAATTTGTTCTAGGAAATGGAGGGGACAGGAGGCCACAACATTTGAGACCTGTCTTATAGAGGAATGACAGGACAAGTCTTATTCTGTAAACCAAGAATTACTACACATCAGGTAGGACCAAAAAGATTTTGCAAGTGTTTAATATCCAAATGTGCTGTCTATCACAGAATGCTGATCACTGGGGCAGGAGGTAATACAAGGAAATAAGCTGCATTTCAAACAATGAAGCACAAACACTATAATGGAGAAAACATACTACGGAGTTTTTGGAAGAGATGAAAAGTCTATCTAAACTCCCTGAGGCAAAGAATCATGGAAGAGAACAAGATCCACAAGATCCACAACATATGCTTGCTATGAAATTTCCTACAATTCAGGAATGAGGTGACAAATACAGCCTATACCTCAGATATATTCAAGTGGTACTGGAGTAGTTCTGGAACTTAGTTTTATGCTGCTCTACTGACACCTTAAGTATGCAGAAAAAGCTCTTCCAGTAGATTATTGAAATATGTGAAAATTGTTTTGTAATTGTGACGCCATATTAAACTAAGCTCTGATTACTCTTCCGATAGAAAATGCATTAAATTCGAAAAACCAGACCGAAAGAGTTAAATATATCAGAAATCAAGTAGAATGAAAACAAACAGATTGCAGGAACCATCCTGGAACAGATAGGCCTGATGTTCCTAGAACAGCAACTGAGAGTTGCTGATAGACTATACTAAACAAAGAAACTATCTAGGTCACAGTGTAAAAGAAAGATAATAGAGCAATATGAATAAGGACATTCAATGACCTGACTAACAAAATGCATGTGTGTGTGTAGGCATATAGAAGTAAAGCAATGGCAACACAACTAATACTAGCAGCTGACTATGCATTTAACAATAGCACAAGCCTATTTCCATAAGTTTATAAAGACTAAAGATTTTCCATGGACATGAAATAAAGCAAGAAACTTACATAAACAGATTAAGGTAAGGCAATGTCACTCTCATAGCTGCAGATATGGATACTGCTTTCAAAAGATTATAATGAAGACAACAGGTCTACAAATAGGGAAATAAATGACAGGAGTTTGAATATCCAGTGCTGCCTCTGCTTCTGCATTCACACAAATTAAGAAAGAGTAGAAGGATAGGCCAGAAAAAAGAAACATCTATTAGACAAGCATATTTATGACTTCCTAGAATATTTACAAATCCTAACGATTCAGAGATTGCTATTTACTGTTTCCAAGCTAACTGTCCCATTGTATAAAGTGAGTAACAGTAGACTAGATGAATCAAACACAGTGAAGATGCACAACTATTGGACAAATAGCACCGCACTCCACCAGTAGTAACAAGCAGCCCACCAGCAACTGAAGAGAGAGTTTTTTTAATCACTTGGATGACAGAATAACACCTCCATAAAATTTATAGGACACAGAGCAAAATCAGAAGCAAGAACATCAAGCACATGCCTTGGTACTTCTAACACAAAATACAGTAATTAATTTTAAACATTTGATGAAGGCAATCTTAATCCAGCAACAGCTCTGATAATGTGGTCAGGCACACCCTTATTTCCATGAACTCAACTGCTCAAGCAAAAAACTCTACCGGAGGTATGAGACTGACAACCACAGTACAACTACCTAAATCACAACAAGAAGACTTGACAAATATCATCTGTTATTGCCCTATCTATAAAGAGATTTGCATTTGTACTATGACTGAGGTTATGACATTCAGACTTCTCTAATAATGAGAGTGCCTGTTCAAAAGAACAACAAAAAACACACCTTTGTTGATGATGGTGGAGTAGGAAAATTAAGCCAGGCTGGAGCAAAGTCATGCTGCGCCATTTAGGTCCAGGCTCCGAATCAATGAAACAAGGCTTCAACACCTCATGGCAAGTCCCTGTAATTGGAAAAACAAGAAATGAGTATTTTTCAGATGCTTATGTTACACGAAGATTAAACTTGTGGAGTTTTGATCATTACTTCCCTTCTGTTTTCTGGTATTATTTTCTCACACAGGTCTGGTTTAGAATCTAACTATCCTCATCTTGTTTATAGCATCGTGTTTGTGCCTGTATTACCAAAGTGTCACGCTAATCAAATGTATTGCAGGTATCATGGAAATATAACTGCAACATTCCTTCCTTTATTTCTCTTATAAATGGGATGAAGCATCTTGTGTAAGGTCTGATCCAGAAAGCTGTGGCAAAATTAGCTTCTTGAAATACTTTCTGGTACTATTTAGAGTAGATTTCAGGAGCTATTTCATTAGCTTCCTAGAAGGAGGTGATTTTTTTAAATTAGTCCCTACAAGTTAGTCTCAGAGGCCATATTACAGTTCCTTATGAAAAAAATAAGATTCTCAGGGCCATCACAGACCCCATATTATCTCTAGATTCAATGGAAACAGAGTCTACATGTCCAGAAACAGTGTCAAAAATCCAGTAAAATTCTCTAGTTTGAAAATGGGTAAGAGAAAAGTAATGGCTTAAGATTAAAACCCAAGAATACTTTTCCTACCTCACGCTCTCCCCCTAAGCAGGAAAACATATCTCAATAAGCAAGAGAATGCAATACAATGTGAACTATATTACCTGAAGCTGAACTATAGCACAGAAAGGAAAGAAATAGACGAAACACTGCCTGAATTATACAGATATCTGAATCATGCTCTGCAGCTAGACACTGCAAAATTGCCAATGATTCAAAAATATTTTAAGTATGATATACACACTATTAGAAATCCAGCTAGTGAAAACATAATAAACACCCACATGCATTTCAAAGGGAAACCCAAATAAACATGTGTTCCACATCTCTGCACAACAGCGTGCAGATCTGTTAGTCAGTGATCATAGGTGTAGTAGATTTAAATTTAAGGCTGCTGTAACGTTAGCACTAGTAAACTGTGGAATCTGAACTCGGTAACTGATAATTATTGATGTATTCTGGCCTGAGCCAGGCTATTGCAGATTTCCAGTGACAGATGAGAATGTTTCAGCTTCTAAAAGAAAGTCTAACAGATTTGTAAGCATTAAACTGCACTTACTTGAGCTGCCAGTTCTTTTTTATGCTATGAGCTCATACATAAGTTTTTAGGTACCTCCAATATCAGAGGTAAACTGTAAGGTAAGATGCACAAAATCTACTAACATTATCAAAGAGAGACAAGTTTAAAGGTAAGTCTCACCCAAATAACTTGTTATAAATTGCTCTGTTGAAGTCATCCAACACTTTCTTTTAAATTACTCTCAACAAAAATTCCAGAGATATTTTCTAAAGTATCCAATTGTGTCAGACTAATAAAAAACAAATGAAGGAAGTTCTAGAGTCACAAACCATCACAAAAATAGCTTGTCTTTCTAACAGGAACCAAATTCACTTTTACTATTAATCATGCTCAGTAATGGTATAGAAACAGAAAAGGGTATACGTTTACAGATGAACCAATACAAGAGATGCTAAATTAAGAAACAGCAAATTAAATGTGAGCAGACTGCAGCTCCTTCCCTCAGATACAGTTCTCATCTCCAAGCAGGACAATCATGAAACCTCTAGAAAGGATCAAGACAGGTATCAATAGTGGAAGATCAGCACAACAACAACCAAATCTTCAGACCAAGACAATTACAGTCTGAAAAACAAAGGGAGAGATTATGTTTATACCAAATAAGAACATAACAAAGGATCCAAGAAGTATTATTGGTGAATTGGCTATTAGGTATGGGACAACAAAGGCACTAACAATGTGATTTCTTAATAAATTCATATTGGTATTTTTAGAAAACTAGCAAGCTTCCTAACACTACTATTTATTCAACTGCCATGAAAAAAGTTTTTTCTTAACTCATTGTGCTACTTTTGATTGGGATAGAGTTAATTTTCTTCATAGTAGCCAGTATAGGGCTAGTTTGGATTTGTACTGAAACAGTGTTGATAACACAGAGATGTTTTTGTTTCTGCTGAGCAGTGCTTACACAGAGCCAAGGCCTGTTCTGCTCCTCACACCACCCCACCAGCGAGTGGGGCTGGGGGTGCACAAGGAGTTCGGAGGGGACACAGCCGGGACAGCTGACCCCAACTGACCAAAGGGATATTCCATACCATATGACATCATGCTCAGCATATAAGGGGCTGGGGGCAGAAGAAGGAAGGAGGGGTGTTCGGAGTGATGGCATTTGTCTTCCCAAGTCACAGTTACGTGCGATGGAGCCCTGCTTTCCTGGGGATGGCTGAACACCTGCCTGCCCATGGGAAGTGGTGAACAAATTCCCTGTCTTGCTTTGTTTGTGCACGTGGCTTTGCTTTACCTATTAAACTGTCTTTATCTCAACCCACATGTTTTCTCACTTTCACTCTTCTAATTCTCACCCCCATCCTACAGGGGAGAGTCAGCGAGCAGCTGTGTGGGGCTGAGCTGCTGGCTGGGGTTAAACCACGACACTCTAACATCCCCAACTTTTACCTTTTGCACATTAATCAAGGACTCAGTCAAGATTTGTTGATCACCAAGTATCGGAGGACTGGAAAGGTGTTTTGAACAGCTTTGTCCATAGCTCACTGATACTGGATGTATTTTTCTTCCCACAAAAATTATTCTAGAAGCAGATTCGAGTCTTCCTCATGTTGTCAGTTCTTCAAGTTCTAAAAAGGTTTTTGATGGTGCTGCTCTGTCAGATGAGTCAATTCCTTTCCTACCAAGCAGTATAGTGAAGTGATAAAGACAGAGGCCTGGGCCAAAACTACACAATACTCAGAGTACAAAGTCAGCAGCAGAATATCTGTAAATTTGAATAAGCCCATAAAAGAAAAACTCTTTTAGGTCTAATTGTTCCAGCTGGTTTTGATAAAAAAAAAAAAACCAGCCATAAAAAAAACACAGATGTATTTTTAGAACACTACCTGACCAATTTCACAGGTTTACCGTTAAAGACTACCAAGAAAAGCAACTACTGAGGATACTGACCTCCATACCACCCACGTCAAGAAAACACTTTCTCTCATCTGATTGTACATATTATTGATCTTGCAATTAAACAAGATAAAATCGAGTTTTTTCATATTAAACAGTACTAACTTCTAATAGGCACAAATACCCTGGCCATCCATAATTAAATCAGGAAACAAGCAGATCAGGAAAAGGCAAATATTTTTTTTTTTAAACTCTTGCTTGCAAAATTAAATGAAGAAATCAAATATTAAACAGTATAGTAATTTTTTCCTGCACTATATTTTTCTTTTTAAAATAATCTCAGAAAAAGATAGAAGTCAACTCACAGTTAGAATAACAGTACAGAAATTTACAATTTCACTTGGTGTAACAATGAACTATTTCAGTGATCAGGACAAGAAAAGTCCAAGAAAACTACCTGGCATGCTTTGCCTCACAAAATGAGGACCTAGGATGTATTTAAACAGTGGTTTTAAACATTTGTAGGAGTAAATTCCACCAAGAAAAGAGATGTCTTAATTCAAAACACTGTAAGAATCACAAGAAGATACCAATCATAGTAGATTTGGGCTGGACACACAGTCCTGAAGATCAGAAGAGCAAGATTCTGGAACAACTTTAACACTTAAGACAAATATTTGAACTTGTCAATTCCTATTATGCTTCTAAATCAGAAATGGGTAATTATAACTGAAGAGTTTAATGTGTAGCAAAATGCATGTACAAATTGTAATAATTAATACACTTTTTCCCACCTTAGGTGATAACCATATGAGAATACTGTTCCCCCAGGAAGTTTTTTCCCCCTCTCTCCCCTGCTACTTGAAATCAATATAGTGTTTAAAACCCAAATTTTTTAAGCATGAAGACTACCCACTACCAACAAAGTATTATTTATTTATTTATTTTTCCTGCAGTAACACAGATAGAATTCAACATGGTACAAAAGCAGAAAACAAAACCAGAAAGTTATTCATGAAGTTTTGGATTAACCTACTTTCAGATTACTTTAGCAAAGTGCTTCTTCAAGTTTCATCTTACATTACAATTTTCACCTTATCTGCAACCTTTAATTCACTATTACTGAAAAAAACATGCAACAGACCAAATAACTAATGTTTAAGTTTTGTTTGCAAAGCTTGTTTGTAAGCTAAAACCCTCCATGCATTTCGTACATAAACAGGGGCACAAAATACATAAATGAAGGAGATCCAGTTGCACAAACTATCCAGAACAGTGTTATGGAATACATCTTGGGTTTAACAATTTCTCACATTTTAATAAAATTTGTGTCATTTCTTGCAGTAATTTTTTTTAAAAACAATCTCTCCCCCTGTCGTCCTCCTCCCCTCCATGTTTTCGGAGGGGGCGGGGGGAAGAAATGGGAGAAGAATGGGACAACACACGACAGACCAAAACCTAACAAGTCAACCACAGAATGCTTGTTCATTCTCATACCATTTGTCCTACATTAGGGACCCCTGCCACCTAAGTCAGTTACAGATTTCACCCTCCTTCACTCCTGAATGATTTCACCAAATAGGCAGCTACGTGGCAGTAGTTTCTAACCACTAGTGAAGCGTGAGAGCATTACAGGCCAAACACAGTGAAAAACTAACATCTGTTAGTCCAGCCTCTATCTCTATGTAGCACATCAAAAATGGGAATACAGTGCAGTCACATACCAGACTCACTACAGACACGGTAACTGTAGAGTCACTACAGACAGAATCAAGTGCATTTATTAACTCACTTAGCTGCAGCGCTAAACCAGGAAGCAGCTGTGCTGCCAAAAGTTATAGAGCAAAAGGATAAGGCAAGAAGAAAGACCTAGACTTTTTTTTTTTTTTTCCCATGCCAGGCATCTATAAAAAGCTAGAAACAATTAGACCTGACAAAGCTTTAAAATATATTAAAAAAGTCTCCAACTCAAACACTGGAACACTTATGATCTAACCTGACTTCCTTTGTATACTAGAAATTGATATAATGTCTCCTGCGCTGCTCTTGCCAACACAGTGAAATAATTGTAATTTCCTTTACAAATGTCTTCAACCTGGCCTTAAACACATCAATAAAACAAAGGCTACTGAGGTCTGGAATAAACTGGTTACATACAAAAAAAAAAAGAAGTTTAAGTGATCTCTTCTGTTCCCTTATTCTTTATCCAGAATTTCTTCTAGCTTGACTTCCACTCATCAACTCTTTCCAGCATTAGAAGTCCTCTCTATATATATTTGCCTACTTATACAACACTAAAAACAGCCATAAGCATCGCTGGAAGTGCATAATACTCTTCAGGAGTTGGAAAAGTGACTCCCATGAGAATTCACCTTAACGGAATCTCTGCACTGGCTGCGTAAGTGGACTTGAGAGCCTACAGACAGGGCAGGAAGAAATGCTCTTCTCAGGTATTGCAAGGGCAGAGAGCAGAGCAAGCAGATGTAATCAAAGCATTCTGAATTTTAGTTCCATGTTTTTGTTTTGTATAAACAGGTCAAATAAGAAAAAATGAGCCCAATTATTGAAGTACAGAATCCCGAAAGGACTATGGCATAAAAGACAATATGCATTCACAGTTAACTGCTATTATTTTTTGAGACAATTTTCATTACTTGGTTTAGGATGCATTTAGTATCACATATTTAATGCATTTAACTATAAGCACTACAACAATGTTGCAACTGGTAAGACTGGAGTGTAAAAACTTGTAATCCTACCTTTTACTTTCCCAGGTCCACACCTATTACAGATTATAGGAGGAACCTCACAACACCACAACTCTTCAATTTATCACAGGCAGGGTTATGAACTTTAAGCATCCCATTGTAATGAAACATAGCTACCTTGTAACATCCCTCTGAGGGCATACCCTCTTTCCTCAGCGTTCTGTAGGCCCTTAATAGCATTAACAAACTTGCAGTCTCCCTCATCGTTTTCACCTTCACAAAATTTTACATGAGAAAAACATGAATTTGATGGCTTACTGTGGTGGTTTAACCTTGGCTGAATGCCAGGCGTCCACCAAACCACTCTATCACTCCCTTCTTCAGCTGGACAGGGAGAGGAGAAAAATAAAATGGAAAAAACAACCCTAAACTCATGGGTCAAGATAAAGGCAGTCTAATACAGCAAAAGCAAAAGGCCACGTGCAGAAGCAAAGCAAAAGCAAAAGATTTATTCTCTACTTCCCATCAGCAGGCGATGTCTGGCCACCTCCTGGGAAGCAGGACTTCAGTATGTGTAGTGATTGCTCCAGAAGACAAACGTTTTATGAAAAAACACATGCCCCCAGTTCCACGCCCTATCTCTCAGCTTCTTATTGCTGAGCAGACGTCATATGGCATGGAATATCCCTTTGGTCAGTTGGGGTCAGCTGTCCTGGCTCTGTCCCCTCCCAAGATTTTGCCCACCCCCAGCCTGCTGGTGCAGGGGGGCGGGGGGGGGGGGGGGGGGGAAGGGGGAGAGAAATGTTGGAGAGACAGCCTAGCCTTGATGTGCGCCAGCACTGCTCAGCAGTAGCCAAAACACTGGTGTGTTATCAACACCTTGCTAGCTACCAACGCGCAGCACAGCACTATGAGGGCTGCTGTGGGGAAAATTAACTCCATCTCAGCCAGACCCAATACACTTACTAATTTTAAATCTGGAAAGTATCTTCTGAAAAAGATACTTTTTCAGAAAGTATATTACATCCAGAGAACATTTTGAAAGACTAAGGACCAACTCTAGTTCCTTAGAAGATTAAAGAGTATCAGGCTCTCTCCATAGGAAAGATGCTCTAGTACCTTAATCATCTTTTCACAGTCCTTTACTGAACACACTCCACTAAGTCCGTACGTTTCTTGTACTGGGGAGCCTATAGTGGGACACAGTGCTCCACATTTGGCCTCGCCAGGGCTGAGGGGAGAGATGAACTCCCCTTGATCTGGTGGCAACGCTCTTCCTCATGTAGCCCAGGGAGATGCTGGCCTTATTTGTTATGCAGATGGCTGATGGTTGGCTTTTTGTCCACCAGGACCCCCAGGTCCTTCTCTGCAGAGCTGCTTACCAGCTAGTCAGCTCCCAGCATGTACTGGCATGTGCAGTAGCATGGCATACTACTCCCCAGATGCAGGACTTCACACTTTCCCTTTGTGAACTTCATGAGGATCCTTTGTCCTTTGTCCAGTTCTCCATCCTGTCCAGGTTCCTCTGAATGGCAGCACAAACATCTACCATAGCAGCCATTCCTCCCCATTTTGTATCATCTGCAAACTTGCTGAGTGTAAACTCTGCCCCATTGTCGATGACTTTAATGAAGATGTTAAATAGTACAGGCTCCAGTATTGAACCCTGGGGTACAACAATAACAGCTTCCTCCAAATGGTCTTTGTGCCCCGATCACAACTCTGACAAGCCGGGCCTGGCCATTCAACCAGTTTTTGATACACATCATCATTCACTTCTCTACACTTTGTCAGCTTCTCTAGGAGGATATCATGAATACAATGTCAAAAGCGTTATTGAAATCAAGATAAATAACATCCATTGCTCTCCCTTCATCTACCAAGCTAGTCAGCTCCTTGCAGAGGGTTATTAGCTTCGTTAAGCATGATTTCCCCTTCATAAAGCCATGCTGACTGCTCCCACTCACCTTCCTGTCCTTCATGTGTTTGGAAATGGTTTCCAGGATTAGTTGCTCTACCACCTTCCCAGTGACTGAAGTGAGGCTGACCAGCCTGTAGTTCCCTGGATCCTCCTTCTTATCCTTCCTGATGACAGGATTGACATTTGCTCTCCTCTAGCACTCAAGAGCCTCTCCCAATCACCCTGAGATCTCTTGAAGATAATAACGAATGGCCTTGTAATGACATCAGCCAGCTCCCTCTGCACTCATGGGTGCATCCTGTCAGGCCGCATGGATTTACGTAGATCTTGTTTAAGTGTTCCCTAACCTGATCCTTTCTCCACCGTGGGTGGAGAAAAAAGCACAGCAGAACTTTAGGATGACAAGGACATGAGATCAGAGACTGTCTCCACCCAATTTTAAGAGCATGTTGTTTAACTTGTCTAACCAGTATTTAGCTGGCAGAGGTAAGACAGTCCCATTGGTACTGAAGAGATCCAACTTCAGGGAGGTTTCTTCAAGTGTACAAAATAAAAATATATACTCAGTCCAGAAAGATGTCTTGAATGTTTAAGACAGGTTTCATTACTGTGGGCAAAATACATTTGGTAACACTACTTGTCTGAACTACCAGAATAAACAAAAACAGCTTTTTTTTTTCCATAATGTCCTAGCATGAAGAAACAAAAATGGTGACATCATTATAACAAGGAAAAGGTTAGTCAATATAAAAGTAAAATAGCCAAAACACCTACAATCTAAAAATTTAATTTACTAAAAGATTGTATGCTTTTGTCCATCTTATAGATTTATCATATTAATAAATACATCCAATTTAAATGGCGCCAACCAAAATTTTATGGGAAAAACAATTTTTAAAATAATACTAAAAATTAGGGGAAAAAAACCCACGCTGACAGCTGAACCCATCTCACCAGAAGCTAGAGACAAGTAAAAATAGTTCTGCATTTTCAGCTTCTATACTTCTCATGCTCTGTGGATAGCCTATATTATTTCAAAGGAAGCAGTTTCTGTGACACTGGGTATTTCAGAGACTGTCTCTCAAAAAAACCTCAAAAAGCTAGGAATACTTGAAGCTTGTGAGTGGAGTTGCAAACTTATTAACAGGGGAAAAAAATACAGAAGCTTCAAGCCACAAATTCCCAAAGTTAGAAGGGAGATATAAATTCAAATTTCTTGATGCTCCCTGAAGACCAGTTTAGAACTTCAGTCTATCGATTTGCATAGAGAAACTCTTGAACAGAATAAATGTTAAAAGTACATGGATATATACACATTCATAGTCTTCAGAAAAGTCTAAAATTAGCATGTACACCTATCTAAGTGGCACATACCTCTGATCTTTTACCTAATGCCTCACAGATTATTATTACCATAAGCACACCACACCACAAACTACATGTGGGAACCTTAACTCCACCCCTCAGCTACACACTTGTTTGACAATCCACCCTCACCTTGTCACCATAATTTTTAGTATAATATCTAAAAATAGGGGAAAACAAGTTTGTAAGCCATCAGAATTAAAATATACTATAATGTGACAGTAGAAAAAATAAAAGGTTATGTATTATTCGATGTCTCGAGTTTGTTGCCACTGCTGCTGCTTTGCTTCCTTGGTAATGAGCTACAGCAAGTATATCAAATCCTTAAGAAGTCAGGAAGACAAATGAAGCATATATATGAATTTCAGAGGTGTCTAATAAGGAAGCCTGTATGACATCTTTGAAAAGAGTGACCATCTAACAAGAAGGGAAAGGAGGCACATGATTTTCTAGGAGGGAATTAGAACTGAACGTTTACTATCAAAGACGTGCCAAACACCAGTGGTGCTGCATTTCATGACAATAAAAACAGAAAGCTATTTGCCAAGGTAAAGTTCTCACTACAAAAAGCAGGCAAAGTTCTCACTAAAACAGAGCAACTCCAGAATAACTGAGCTACAGAATAAATTGACCCATCAGTTCTCCCGCCTTGGACCAGCTTCAAAGGTTTATTTCATCTACTTAGCATCAGCCATAGAAAAACTACAAAGCTTTGCTCTGAATTAGGCAGAGAAACTCTACGCACAAGTCCTACTCATCAGACTACACAGTCTCTCCTTCACAAACAGAAACATTCAGAATTTTTCTCAAACTAAGCAGGCCTTTAAAATAACCCACTCCATCAAAAGTTTTTTTCCTTCTGCCACAAAACCACGTTCTTTCAAACAACAAATCTCTTGTGATAACAGATCCTTCGCTGTTATTTCTAGTCAAGAGTAGGACTAATTTGAAGTAAAGTTGTAAGTGTAAACTTTAAACTACTTTTGTTTAAATCCTATAGATCCCAATTTCCATCCCCCTTTTAAAGACAGAGCTTATTAGAGATCTTCCTTACTCTGTGATTCATTTAGTTTGAACAAAGCAAAATAAGCTAATTTCAAGTTATTTTGCTATCCCAAACTTGCATGTTAATAAAACAGAAAGTAATATTCCAACCCCAACACAAGCTTTACAGAGTTTTAAAAATGGAAGCATTTCTACTGATCGCAAATTGCTGCAAAAGCATGACAATTATTTCAACTAAAGATTATTATTTCCTTTCTTTTGTCTCCATGTAAATACACAGCCACAACAACAGAATGAGCTTAAATCTCTACAACCAATTTTTTAACACTTTGAAGGGAAAGTGCGCGTGTTGCCCCCTCCCTATATTTCAATGTAGAAGAGGGTTTACGGACATAATTTACAAATGAGGTTAAGTTTGGGTATGGCAATTCTCTCAAGTTATTTGGTTCTCTAAAGTTTATTGTCAAAGGCTCACACCTCCAATAAAAAGAAAGGGAGCTGAACCTTTAAAAGTCTTCTCTCCCACTGGTTCTAGGGCCACTAAAAAGTTCTGAAGAATTCAGCTAAGGCCTCTTTCTCAACTGTGCTACTACTGCAGAGCAAGGCAAATCTCCAGATTTAGTCTCGCTGTCCCCACCATCCAATGCAGAACTGTTCTGATGAATATTCTGGCACTGGACAATAAGGAAGAGTAAAAGAAAATATCCACACTTTTTAAATTTACTTTCTTGCCTCATATTTAAAAAGAAGTATGAGAACTAAGGCTTCCTGCAGAACACTGAGGATGGATCCATGTCCTCTGTCAAACCTAAATGTTAAAGGAGGAGCTGCTGCCCGACCATTCACACACCATTCAAGGTGTCTCACACACACACAAAGGGAGGAGCTGTTGAGGGATATTAACTGTTTAACATAAATAAGTTTTAATTAGAATAAATTACTTAGGATTATAATAGGGTGTGATTTGCGCTGTTTGCTTAGCTTTACTTAGCATGAGTGGCTAGATTTGCTGAAGTCTTTAGGCTATGATAGAGTTATTTTTCTTAGCAATTTTCCTAGCAGTTGGTACAGTGCTGTGTTTAGTCTTTTAACACAGGAAAGTATTTTGATATCACCATTGTTTTTCCCAAGTCTGGGACGCTTCAGTTCTCCATGTTCTGCCAGCAAGGGCAGGTGCCGAAGGAGTGCAAACCAGACGATATGGAGGCTCCAACCTTCGGCCGAAACTGCAAATCAGCAAGATAATAGCCTGCTTGGGCACAGAAAAAGAATCCAATTAGATGTTAAAAGATCCCAGACCAAAAATCACCATTGGAACTAAAAGAGCTTGGACAGCGCGTGAAGGGTGCATGAGGGGTGGGTGTATAGATCACAAGTGTGTAATTGCTCCGGGATTTCTTTGTTCAGGGTCCCTCACCCTGGAGGCACCCCACCCAGCCCAGGCTGTTCTTACTGCTGTACCTTTCAATTAATTATTTTATAAAATCCAACGCCTGAGACTCTGCTGCAGTAAACTTAGGGTTGAGCCTGAAGAAGGAGGAAGTGTGCCCAGGAAGTGTGTGTGTACACAACACCGTGAATGTTGTGTGAATGCTCAAGCAGCAGCTCCTCCTTTAACACTGAACACCTCCAAAAGTCTAATGGCATGCCTAGGTATAAGAAGTGTATGAAGTCAAACTGTAACAGTCAATTGTTTAACCATTTAAAGCCAACACATTGTCTAGTACAGCCACAGCCCTACAACCTAGCTGTACAATGACTTAGCAAAAACACAAAAAAAAAAAAAAAAAAAAAGAAAATTCACCTTCATTTCTACCTAGGGCTAAAGTTCCTTATGTGAGGACGAATCGACTAAAGCACACTTTGTTCTGCACAAGGATCTAGAATGTCGGCAGACTTGGGGGGACACTGATGTTCTAAAAATCCCAGTCACTGCACTTTATCGTATGGTCCCCTTCCTGTATAAATATAAATGTGCTTCATAAGCAACAAGGTTTACATCACTTCTGTGAATCAAATATTAATGTCACAACATTCAAAACATCTTTTAGGAAATGTTTTAGAAACAAAGTTAATAAGAAAGTTTTGAACAACTTAATCATCACTTCTATTCAAAAAAGTTTTTCCTCCTTCCGCTGTACCAAAATGTAAATTTAAAAAGTAAACAATTTCATAACACAGAATAACTTCATATTTGAAGGTAAACTACAACCAGGTTCCTTCTGCTTGAAACCCTATACACTTGCATTAGTGGAGAGCTAGATAAATGCTCATCTCTTGCCCTTTGCAAGGTTCAAAGTCCAAAAGCTGAAGTGTTAGTGCAATAACATCACTACCCCGTTCAGCATACATTATGTAACAAAATCACCAGGAATTCTTTTGCGCTTTGGAGTCTTCACAAGGATCTGAAGAAAAAGCAGTTTAAAAAGTCAGCAGCTTTGACTTATACTGAATGAATAAAGCAGAAAAGTAATTCTATGTATTTTAGCTGTTTCCCAGACTATGTTTACCCAAAATACAAAAGGAGGTGATTGTGGAAGAGTTGATAGCACCACCAGTTACTGTGTAATACTACCGCTCAAACACACACAGTAATAAAAACCAAAACAAAAAGCATGCCAAGTCTCATTTGAGTTCATTTATAATAAGGTCTGTAAATAGTTCTCCTTGCAGGACAGAATTTAGTCTTCGTACTGAAAAATAAAAGCAACTTCCCCAAAAGTCACTGATGAACTATCACTGGTTTACACACACATTTTAAACACAAGAATTTCATTAGAATGGAGGGAAAGAAAGAACCATAAAGCACATTTACTTGTTCAGTACTAACAAAGCTAAATATCTACACAATTTCTCTATATCATTTTACAAATGTAATTCCACTTAAGCTTTGCTGTAAGTTTAAACTCTGCTTACTCTTAAAAGCCTCCACCAACAGTTTTTTCACACAGCAGAGCAGCCTACACCATTCAAGACAATGTCTCAATACAAATGTACCCATTTTAGGATTCTACCAGAATAAACACATCAATAAAAGAGCCAAGCTGCTGACAGTTATTCCAGTACAAAGCAATGTTTACATCAAGGCTTAAAGTATAACCTCTTGGGGGCAAGGATCTTATCTTCATAGCTGTCTGCAAACCATTTAACAGACGGTCAGCACCAGACAAATAAAAACTTAAAGAAGAAATTAAAGTGGACCAGCATGCTAGGCATTTTCTCCTCAATGGGCCTAACCCCAGTATGCATTTTGCTTAGGGTACAAGGGCACAGCTTTAAAACATGCCTGAATCCTTGTCAAATACATATGCATACAAATAAGAACAACTGCACTTCCCAAGTGCAAACACAGTGAAAAGAAAATATATACATATATCCCACCAGCAGAAAGATGTAAAGACAGAGTTAATTTAATGAAGCTAAAAAGCAAACTCTTCAAAACATCCAGAAGAGAGAGTCCAGATAAAGATGTCAGCCAAAATAGTAAGTGGGGGGATGCAGCTCCTTGATTTCAGTGAGAGCCTCTTGTCAAAAGGTAAGAGTATCTCACAGCACTAGAAGTTCCTATCTTGAAAAGAAGAGACATATCACTTTTCCAATGAGTTTAGAAGCAAGTACTCATATTACTAGTGTTTATGACCATCTAACAGACAAAAAGCAAATGAAATGGCCACTCATGCCTGAACTCCTTCCATTTACCAAATGCTTTCAAGTAAAATACAGATCAATCCAACTAAAGGAATGAGGAAGATCATTCTTCTTTGTCGGTTTGGTTCCTTCACATGTGGCTCAGTTCATTCAGTCAATCCCCAGCCACACTGAGACTCAATGTAAAAGAGACACAAGCCACAGCCACAAGAAATTACAGGAACAGACTCCAAATCATGTTCCAGTTTCCATGTTTTCAAAAGAGCGAAACTGAAATAGAAGTTAAAATAACAAAACAGCAAGGCCATCCAAACAAAGCAAAATGCTGAAGGTAGATCAACTTTTAGATCTTGACAAGACAGCACACAGAATACAACTACTTCAGCGAGCCTAAGAATTTAAAAAACTTATTTAGATGCAAGGCTTTAATTCGTGGTCAAAATAACAAGGTACAGGGGGGAAAAAACCACTGTAGCAATCTTTACATACAGTTTCACATGCTTAACATTACTTTTTCTACAAGGCTTTAACACAAGCCATCCTCCCAAACATCTTTGCACTGCCCATTCCTTTTTTCATTAGCTCACTACTACTACTACTTCAGTACTGCAGAAGCTCTGAAGAATTTTTAAGAGGTAGCAACTAAGGTAAATGTATCACCTTTAACAGACACTCAGTTTACAGTCTACCCAATAATGCTTAATTTAAAGCTTTATGAATTATCAAGGGGTAGCAGGGGGGGAGAGAACTTAAGTAAAACTACCACTGACTTTTGAATTAAGTTCTTCTGTCCATCTTAATTTTCTTTGAGGCAGTAGCAATTCAGTTGAATGCAAACCTACAAAAAAATTATTGTAAACATATTAATTTCAATATTTAAATTATATCTATCTTCAGAAACATTCAACCACTACAGGAGGAAGGGGACAGCAATACATCTAAAAATAACATGTAAAATTAGTTAGTTCACTAGATTTTGTTTTGAATCCTTCCAAAAAGGTGGAGGGTTTTTGTAATGTTATACTTACAGACCAGGCTCACTCATTCCTACAGAATAGGAAATTACTCTGAACACAACCTTAAAATATCAACACATTAAAAAGCTAGTTTGCATAGACAGTAAAACTAATTTTTGGTAAAAAATATCTTGGTTACTTAAGCGACAAAGAACAGTGGAAGGAAATAATAAATAAATAAATAAATGCCCACAAAACTACATTATTAGTTTATTATTATACTGCAAAAACATCTAATGCAAATGAAAGATTGAGATTTCCAAGCCATCCAGCAGACCTGGTCAATAAGTATAATAGCTCATTGCTGAGATTACTATACTAACATGAAGGATAAGTTACCTAGGGATTCAGTCTAGATGTACCTATTTTTTGATCTCCCAGAAAAATCACATTCCTATCCACACATTTCTTCTTGAACATGTATTCTTCAAATTCTTCAAGAATTATTCCATTAATTATTAAAAACAGCAAGTAAAAATGAGATTCTGCAAGCTCATTTCAACGTTCTCAAAAACCCAACAACCCCCCAGCAGTAAACATTACTAATTTAAGGATTTTACTGATAAAATGTTTATTCAAGTGTAAGCTGATTTATGAACAGTATAACACTTACCTAATCCAAGAGGACTACACAAGGTGTTAGGTACTGTGTGATTTATATTTTTCCAGTTTGTTTTCCTTGAGATAATATCCCCAGTTCTCGTTGATACTACATTCGTTGCTCTTTGACGTAGATTTGACCTCACAGAAATCAGCCACCCATCCTTCTTGCTTACAGATTCCACAAGGCTATCTCCAAAATTTGCCAACTCTCTGTCTTAAAAAGCCTTTTTTGTCTCTGACAGCTTCTTCTCTTGTCTATTCCATGTACATATCACTATAAGAAGCATCAGCTCCAGGTGAAATAAATACACTTTTTACAGCACAAACTGCAAAGCTGAAAATCCAAATTTCACATCTGAACTGTGGAACATCTGCTAGCTTCGGGTAACAGAGGCATCTGTAAACAACAGCTATCTGGATACCTCCATACTGCTTATTGGCAACAACATTTTTCAACAAAAATATCAAATAAAATATAAAAGAAAAAAGGATAAAAACCCATCTATTAGATTCTTCATTTAGAAAATAGGTCTCATTGCAAAATGACAGAAGGCTATGTCAAAAAATCTAAAAAATAAGATAAGGGGAAAATATCTGCCATGAAACTTTTCCGCAATGTCTACACAGTGACTCAGGCTGCATTTAACCCGGAGCCAGCTAACAAAACTGCTTATGCCTATGACTCAGACAGAATGTTGCCTAGAAGAAAAAAGTATCTAAAAGCAAGAAAGCACTTTATTTTGGCAGCCGGAGTATCCAGAACTTCATAAATTTAGCCATGTATCCATGCCATGTGGACAAAAGCATCTAAGGGTGAGGTGCTCGGCACTGCTAAAAAGAAAAAGCTCACGACTTCAAACTTCCAATTCACTTCTCAGATGCCTACTGTTTGTTTCAGGAGGAAGAGCTTGGACAAGTAATCCCAAAACAGTGTCCGATATTTCTCCCCTTTCACGAGCAGCAGCTGCTGCAGGTACGTTTCCACCTCTTTTTTTCTCCCTACCAGCTGAAGCAAAAGGCTGCAAACATCCAGGACTCTCTCTGTAATCCAAACTGCCTACGGTAAAAAGAACCAGAACAATCAGTTTTCTCTTTGGAAATCTGAACTGGCATCAGACAAACACATAAACCTGACTCTTAAAAAGCAAACACGCATGCAATCGGGGAGACGAACGCGAGTACAGAAGCCTCGGTTAAACCTTCACTCGCACCCCGGAGAAAGCAGTAGGCATGTTCATGGGAGAGCGCAGCCTATCAGCGAAAACGTTCTCCTGCTTCTCATTCCCGAGAGGAGAAAATAATTTTTTTTTTTTTTTTTTTTTTTAAAGATAAGAAAGGGGCATTTCTCCTTTTATTGGGAAAGATGGACATGTCTGCTAGAAGCACCCGGGAGGGCGGTGCTGACCGGGGCCAGGGACACCGACCGGAACCACAGAACGAGCCCCGCGGGAGCCGCCCGGGGGAGCCCCAGCGCGCCCCGGGGAAAGCCTCGCCGCTTCGGGGCCGCCCGCCCGACCAGTGCGCGGGCAGACCCCGGCTCCGCGGCCGCGACCGGGCCTCTTGTTGCGGTGCCGCGCCGGGCACCGGGAAGGGCTTCAGCGGCCCGCACTGAGCGCTCGCCCTGCCTGCCCGGGGAGAAGGGGGAGGCCGCGCCGCCCCCGCGCAGCAACAGCAGCGGCAGCCACCGCCGGCCGCGCCGCCGGGGGCTCGGGGGCGGCTCCCCTTGCCCTCCCCGAGGGCGGGCCTGGCCGCGGGGCGGGGGAGGGAACGGGGCGGCCCGGCGCCCCGCACGCCAGTACCCGCCCCGGCCCCTCCGCGCCTCCTCCCCGGCCCCGGCGCCCCCCGGCCCGCCGCCACCACACCGCCCCTGGGGTGGGAGGGGGTGGGGGGGGAAGAGCCGGGGGTGTCCTGGGCCTGGCGGCGGCCGCCCCCCACCCCCGCCAGCCGCGGGGACCACGGGCGCGAGAGCGCCGCACGCGCACACCCCCCGCGCGCGCGCGCACACACATGCATGCACACACACGCGCGCACACACACACACACACACGCACACACCCCGCTCGCCTCGCTCCCAAAATGGCGCCGCTCCGAGCCGCAATGCTCTGCGCGCACAAGCCTCGCGAGAGTCGCCGCGCGACCCCGCGGGAGCCCGGGGCGGGGCTTCTCGGCCGCCGCCGAGGGTGCGACCCCGCCCCCGCCCCCGCCCCGCCGGCGGGAGCCCCCCTGCCGTGACGTCACGGAACAATCCCGAACGTTCCGCGCGGGGTGGCGGGGGAATCCCCAGCGCGCGCCCCGCCCCCGCCCCGCCCGCGGGAGTCCCCGGCGCCGCCGCGCCGCCGTAATTAACCGTGCAGCGGCGCCACCCCTACCGGCACGGGAGGCGGCGGCAGCCCCGCCCGGCGGTACGACGCGACCGAGGCGCGGGCTCAGGGCGCTGGTCGGGTCGAGCCTTAGCCCGGGCGGGCGCCGCGAGACCCCAGCTGGCCGCGGGAAGGTCCGTGCGCCGCGTACGTGAGCGGGAGCGGTGGGCGAGCGCGGTGCCGGCCCCCGAGATCAGCGCGGTCGGTGTCCGGCAGGGTCCCGCTGGCCCCGTGACGAGGCGCCTGGGCGGCGGGAGCGCAGCGGGTCCCCACCGCTGCCGGCAGAGCGGGGGGGCCCGGGGCAAGGCTGAGCGCAGCTCGCACGGGCAGCGGGGTTAAATCGCGGCGCCGGCGGGGCTCAGGCGAGTGAAAAAAAGCCGATAACCGCCATTTAAACGAAGAACCAAAAACTAGCACCTTCACCGAATCGACAGGAATAGCTGCAATTTACAAGCTTGAGAGCAGAAACGTGCTTAACTTGCACGCAGCCCTTCGGCGGAAAGAAACGCGATGGATTTTTGCGGCCTGGGAACTAAATGTCTTGAATTAACGTTTTGCGATTTAGAAATCTCATTTCCTACGCAAGTCAAATTATTTTGCAATTAATTACGTGAAAAATTAAATACACAAAATTATGTTTAAATATCATTAGAAAGGGTATTGGCAAGTGTTTTTAGAGCCTGCATTTGATTCTGGATTTTCTTTCAATGGCAGGGTATGAGATTTAAATTGTTGTAGGAAATTAAATTATGCACTGATTTTTTTACAATTCCTAGAAAAGTTACTAGACATTAACAACTCAGAAATTTAGAAAGTACAAAATACGTGAGAGTATCATCTTTGTTATACAAAAAGAAATAGAAATTGTATTACAGAATGGTTTGGGTTGGAAAGGACCTCAAAGATCATCTAGTTCCAACCCCCCTGCCATGGGCAGGGACACCCTCCACTAGACCAGGTTCCTCAAAAACAGACAGAACCTCTGAAACTGCTACGAGCACAGTTACCTTCAGCTCAACGCTGAGTAGTCAGTCACCCCAAGTTTCAATTCCTAACAGCAACGGTGTTTTTCTAGGTTCCCATCACAATCGTGACTGCACTGCACTCTCCTCTATCTCATCCTTGAAATTGTTTGTCCTTTTGTTTACCTTGACCTGTGCTGCAGGAGTGAGGCTCACGAGGCAGGGTGAAGGAGCATAACCCGTGCCCCTGGGTTATTTTCACAAACAGGAAAGGCAGGGCATTGTTCTGCAACCTGGCCCGCCTGTGAACCACCGCTTCAGCTGAGGAGCCAAGTCTGATGCCTCTACCTGGGGTCACTCGGACCATACTACCAAAACTGCTCATGGTCTCAAGTTTCATTATTAAAATCTGTTTCAAACTAGTAATTTGTAACCTACAGATTGATCAGTTTAACTCATATCAGGAGTTTGTTCAATCAGGAAAAGTCACCAAAAACATCTCGGGACTCCAGGACTCACTATCCTGTGTGCTTCAAACACATGTAATACCAAGAAATCTCTGACCTGAAATGGATCATATACATGTCCCAAAGCAACACAGACAACCCTAAAATATAATGGGTAACAGTATCTAGGAAAACAAGGTAAGACGTGAGCCCAAAGCACCATGAAAACAAAGTGTATAAAGTCAATAACGCATTTCCAGGCCAGCTTGACAACATGCACTTAAGCCTATATTAATGATCTGAAATGACCTTTCAATTCATTCGAGTGAGTTATGGCTAAAGCCTCCACTCTGCACAGATATTCTGAGCATCTTCTGGCTTTGAAATATATTATATACTGTGGGTATCAAAAGAGGAACACAGAGAAAGTAGCAGGAGACTATCAACTAATCCCTATCAGTACTCCTAATAGATTACTGTTTGTGTTGCTTCATACATGATCCTTCTATTTCCTTCCAGTGACAATAACCACATCGATTTTAGTAACCACAGGAAAAGCTGTGATAGTCATTAGGGAAATTATTTTAAAGCGGTAAAGGGGAATAGGTTTGATTTATATCTCTTTAATTGTTGCATAAAAGAAGGTATAATGCCATTTCCACTTCATGAAAAGCAAGGCTTTGACCCAGCAAACAGCTGAGGTGATGTCCTTACCTTGCTAGCATCAATGGCAAACCTCACACTGAAATCAAGAGCTCTTCTCTTTTAACGCGTTACAGTTTACGTGTCACAAGCATTCAAGCATTTCCAGCAAAGTCAACAGGACCATTCTTAGTGTGTGAGGATTGGTTTAAAGGAATTAATTTGCAAGCCTGCTGGATATGAATTTGGTTTGTGAAGAGGTCCCTGCCATGCATGGCCTAACTATACGAGCTGGTTCTCGTGGTATTCACAGAGTTTATATGAGCGAAACAATGCTTGCACTAATCTAGGTTGTTTTGTTTGTATGGGGAATAATTAAATTACACTAATAAAACCATATGTGTTCCATTACTAATTCTAGCATAAACATAGTCATTGTCTGTCATGAAGAGCAAGAGGAAAGACAGAAGATTCCCAGAATGGCAAATTTGTGAAGCAATATTTATACTATTTTTTGGTTATAAAATGTGTTATTTGGTCTTCTGAACCCAAACTGTACCTGGATCTTCAAAAGTTTATGGAGTACGACAAGGGTGAGAGCATTAAAGTGAATGAAATTCAACAGAAACAGCTTCTGAAGCTAGGTAGGCTGAGCAAAACATATCTGTTTTGGAAAATTGCTGCAGGAGGTTATGATGACACTTATGCTGGAAATTAACATGGGGCGGGGGGGGGGGGGGGGGAGATATCTCCATATGAGGAGTTCTCTTTTGTTAAACAAAATTGGAAAAGAAGGTCAAGATTTTTTGCCACAGATGCTCAGATGTTTTTAAAAAGTCCTTTCCAAAAACCATGATATAAGCAAAGGGTAACACATGCAGAATTGAGACAACAGCTGAGATTTAAGAATTACTGGTTTTGAATGACTGAGGTACCTCTGGGTAGTTTGATGAAGAGAGAAGAAAAACACATTTAACACTTTCATCCAAATTTAGTATTCTGGATACTATATGTAATTTAATGCTCTCTTTGGTGTAGATCAGTCTACAGACTGTGAGATAACTGAAGAGTGAGAGCTCATTCCATATGCAGGGACTGTCTACACCAATACGTGAAAGCATTGAATAAATACAATGAAACAAAAATGTATGGAAAATGCTGAGGTATAAGAAATGAAACCGTAAACATCCCACCAAGTACTAACGATCCATATTTAAATACAAGTCTTAGAACTCATTGTAATATTAAAAATGTATAATTAATTTAAAATTAAATTATTTACTGAACAAACATGGATGATGGGACAAAGTATGAGACCAAAAGTTTAAAAAGTATTTTGACAGGTATTTGAAATGTGCTGACTTTCATTTGTTCTAGGAGTAGATACTTCTGCGAGTATATGACACACTCAGATTGTTAATTAAGCAAATATTGAAGAAAAATATGGAAAAATACCAAATTCCTTTCTATTGCACATTTTTGTCCACATGAAGAAGTACAAAACACTTAACCCTATACTAAAAACCCCGTGTGCCCAATATGCAATCAGTCTGAACCAAAGAATCAGGCAGAAGGCCAAAATCAAAATTTTTATATAACAGGTTTAAAATCTGATTAATACAGATTTGATACAGAAAGCTCCTGATGCAGTGAGCCCAATATTTAAAAACTAGACAGAAAATAGCCACCTAATATTAATTAAAAAAACAATTCTGATGTATGTTCTTCTCAACAGAGGAGTATTTGTACAATCAGATCCACAGCACAGTGAGAATTCCTCAGTACAAACACAGTTCTAATAAAAAGTCCTTGTTGCAAAGTTTTAAATATCTTCCAGCAGCATGTTCACAATATGAAACATTTTAAGTAATAAAATTAAAAGAATGGAATTATTGTACAAAAGTACAAAGCATCATCTAGTCATTATTTGCAGTAACGCAATGAACACTAGTACAAAGTATCTGTACTTGTCTATTTATATCTATTGTCTCTTCCAGGAAAGGAAAGTAAGATGACTTTTCCAGTTGCTCCAGGATTTCAGTGGGTCTAACTACACACATAAGACAAAGGGATTTGACTGTATTAAAGAATTTACCATTATTATTATTTGCATTGAAGGATGTATAACCTCTACTTACTTGATTTTTCAACAGTTCTGAGCATCTCAGTGTCCAATGCACTTCAATACAATTACCAAGTGCTAAACAGGTCTGAAAATTAAAACACAAGTGCTTGTTGACTTATTCTTTTCTGAAGACCTTTAATATTAAAATTACCACTGGCTTTGATGGGAGCAGCATTTTGGGCCAAGACTTCAATAAAGCTGTAGGTAACAGTTCATATTTTGAAACAATACCTAGGTATTAATTTTGAATGACACATTTTTGTGGTTTAACCCAGCTGGCAGCTAAAATAACCACACAGCCCTTCGCTCAATCCGCTCCTCCCCCCACCCCCCCAGTAGGATGGGGGAGAGAATCGAAAAGAAAAAGGTAAAACATGTGGGTTAAGATAAAGACAGTTTAATAGGACAGAGAAGGATAATAATAAATAATAGTAATAGTACAACAAAGCAAGTGCAAACAATTGCTCACAACCCAAAGCTGATGCTCAGCTGGTTCCTGAGCCACACCACCTCCAGCCCATCCCCCAGTTATATACAGAGCATGACATCATATGGAACGGAATACCCCTTTGGCCAGTTTGGGTCAGCTGTCCTGCCTGTGTCCCCTCCCAGCTTCTTGGGCACCCTACACCTTCTCGTTGGCAGGGCAGCGTGAGAAGCTGAGAAGTCCCTGACTGCTTGGCAACAACTGAAAACGTCAGTGTGTTATCAACATTGTTCTCATCCTAAATCCAAACCACAGCACTATACCAGCTGCTAGGAAGAAAATTAACTCTATCCCTGCTGAAACCAGGACACACATAAGTATAAATTTTACCTATATTATTGAAATTAATTAATCATTTTATCTCTCTCAAGATAATGACTGTTTCTACCTGCAAGAATCAGCATCTTGGTGACACTAGTGAAAAGCCAGGACAAGAACGCAGAGGCTGTTCTTTTGTTATACTAATTGAAAGGTAGAAAGATTATTAAGAATCAAGCTTTTAAAAGAGCAGCTTGTCCTTTTCAAGTTTTCCACCTATACTGTAACTGAAAATAGCCTGACTAGTATCTTTTTCCGCTTTAACAGTAAAAACATCCATCTCCAAGAATACAGCTCAGAAACATTGGGGAGTATTAAATCAAGGGTAATTTGAAACTATTTTAATGGTTTATCTACATTAAGTTGTATTCCTTTCATGTAAGTTATCCAGCTAATGAATTGAGGTTAAAAGGGTACAATTGTTCTTCAAGCATGTCCCAGATGAATGTTGTCGACATGATATGTATTCTGTTGAAGGATAAAGTCATGCTATACACCTTCTCTAAAATAATGAGCACATAAATCCTAAATGTACTCAACTTCGGCCCTGTTCCATCCAGGTAAATGAAATAACAGCAAGTGAATACCCCGTTGTTCTAAATTTCATGAGGAACTTAAAATAATAACTGTTAATCACAATGAACAATTTTGATGCAAAAGGAACAAGTTGAAGGAATTATGAACTGAACATGCAATATCAAGTGGCTCTTTTTTCCTAAGATGTTTGTCTTTACCCTACCCTTTTATCTATAAAACAAAATTCCTGTATTTTCCCCAAAATGAACCTAGCTAACTTGTGAACTTAGAGCATGTTAATTTTTAAATAAGGAGACCAGACGACCAGCATGATGCTAGGATCTTGCACATACTTAAATATGAGCAGATCGCATTTTAATGCAGGTGCATTTCACAGCCAAATCTATTTACTTTATCCTTTTTTCTGTATTGACAGCAACTTGGCATTTTATTTCCTCCCATTTTTTAAAGACAAGATTAATTTAGAAACTTTTCACATCCAAGTGAAGAAAAACCATTTTTGTAAGGATTTTCTGTAAGTTTTGCCCACCATCAATGCACGTATTACCGCGGTTTTTAGAAGTACGTTTAGTTACTACAGAGGCTCGTGTCAGGAAACTGGCCCAGGAGATGTGTTGTTTCTCTACACAGACAGACCAAATGAAGGAATTGCATGTAGAAAAGTCTGTGTCTTCCCAGCTATACTAACTGATCTACTTAATAGAATAATGTCTCCCTACTTTACCCCCCCCCCCAAAAAAAAAAGACACAAACTTATACCACTTTTTAGATCTGATTGCTAGAAGCATAGTTTTTGTCATATATACCAAACACTATGGGATATAACTCACAGTTCAAAGATTTCCTGAGTTTTGTGGCATGATCCCCCGGAAGAACTACCATCAAGGTTGATAGAGCAGGCTTAGCTGTTGCAGATCCTTACCTTTAGTATCAATCAGCCTTTGAGAGAAAAAAATGCATCACATGATCAAAGTAAGATTCACTTGCAAGTATTTTTTAAGAAAGACTAAAACTAGCTTTCTGACTAGCAGAAGGTTTCTTCCATCTTTAAACCACACTGAAATGCCTCAGCAAAGCTTTAGTATTCTAAGAAGGTTAAATGCAAAAGGTTAAAGAGGGAAATCTACCTCTTTCTCAGCTACTCCTCTTTCTCTATTTTGCCTTTAATGGATGAAAACAGGCAGCAGAAGTTTCTACTATCTGTTGTGTGGTTCTGTCATCTGAAACTTTGCAAAAATAACCCCAACCAACAAAAAAAATCCCCCAAAACCAAAACAAAACCACCAAACCCCAAACCACCGAGGAAATTAATGGTATGAAAGGCTGTGAACAGTGTCAAAAGCAAATGAAATATTTTCTCAGACTTATCTTTCTGGATCTATGTTATGCTGTTTCGAGATCCCTCTGAACAAATTTCAGAGTCTCTCTTTTATTTGTTCCGAAGTGGCAATTTAGAGATATGGTTACTTCCTACTGGACACCAAGCCAACATATACTCATGGAGCAGATCCTCCAGGAAACTATGCTCAGGTGCATGGAAAATAAGGAGATGACTGGTGACAGCCAACACTGCTTCACTAAGGGTAAGTCGTGCCTAACAAATTTGGTGGCCTTCTATGATGGGGTTACAGCATTGGTGGGCAAGGGAAGAGTGACAGATGTCATCCACCTGGACTTGTGCAAGGCATTTGACACTGTCCCGCATGACAGCCTTGTCTCTAAATTGGAGAGACATAGATTCAGTAGATGGACGCCTCGGTGGATAAGGAATTGGCTGTATGGTGGCACTCAAAGAGTTGCACTCAATTGCTACATGCCCAAGTGGAGACTGGTGACGAGTGGTGTTCCTCAGGGGCCGGTACTGGGACCGGCACTGTTCAACATCTTTGTCAGCGACATGGACAGTGGGAACCCTCAGCAAGTTTGCCAATGACACCAAACTGTGTGGTGTGGCTGACATAGTGGAGGGAAGGGATGCCATCCAGAGGGACCTCCACAGGCTGGAGAGGTGGGCCTGTGCAAACCGCATGAAGTTCAACAAGGCCTAGTGGAAGGTCCTGCACGTGGGTCAGCGCAATCCCAAGCACGACTACAGGCTGGGAGGAGAATGGATTGAGAGCAGCCCTGAGGAGAAGGACTTAGAGGTGAACGAGAAGCTCAACACGACCCGGCAATGTGTGCTTGCAGCCCAGAAAGCCAACTGTATCCTGGGCTGCATCAAAAGAGATGTGACCAGCAGGTTGAGGGAAGTGGTTCTTCCCCTCTACTCTGCTCTTGAGACCCCACCTGGAGTACTGCGTCCAGCCCTAGGGGCCCCAGTACAAGAAAAACATGGAGCTGTTGGAGCAAATCCAGAGGAGGGTCACAAAGCTGATCAGAGGGCTGGAGCACCTCTCCTAAGAGGACAGGCTTAGAGAGTTGGGATTGTTCAGCCTGGAGAAGGGAAGGCTCTGGGGAGATCTAATTGCAGCCTTCTAGTACCTAAAGGGGAAAGATGGTGAGGGACTGTCTGTCAGGGATTGAAGTGACAGGACAAGGGGTAATGGGTTTAATCTGAAAGAGAGTTGATTTAGATTAGATGTTAGAAAGAAATTTTTCACAATGAGGGTGGTGAGGCACTGGGACAGGTTGCCCAGAGAAGCTGTAGATGCCCCATCCCTGGAAGTGTTTAAGGCCAGGTTGGATGAGGCTTTGGACAACCTGGTCTAGTGGAGGGTGTCCCTGCCCATGGCAGATGATCTTTGAGGTCACCATTCTGTGATTCTATGAATCATACTCTTATATAGTGGCATTTTTGTATGTTGCTATTAGAAACTCCTGGTATTTGTAAATAAGCAGAAAATAAATTTGAAATCCCTGAAATGCAAACTTTAATCTATGAAGATGATGCAAGAACTTCAAATCAGCATTGTCTGATTTTGATTTTCACTTCTGTCAGAGATCCTGCATTAGACTTTTGGCAAGTATTTTTTAACTTTTCTGCGCAGAATATAGATGTTTGTGTATCTTTGTGAACTTTTTGAAAGACAATGATGATACTTTTTGTAAACTTGCTTATCATTATAAATTGACTCCAGAGAAATAGGCAAAAATGCCCTCAAAACACAAGTACAGGGCTTAATGTTCAGGAAACATTCCTTCTCAGTCCTTCCAAAACAATGATATCCTATTACACTATACTAACTTTGGCAGAATGGCTAACGACATTGCTTTACTAAGTAAAAGCAAGTTTCCTGCAAATATTTTTCAAATTATGATGGCTATGGCATATGCATTTGAAATATTGACAGACACCAAAAAGCACAATGTTTTTTCCTTCATACCATGTGACATATCTGCTGATGCTATAAAATGAAAATTAGTGAGGTATAATACTAAGGAGAAATTGTTTCTTGTCATGCTCTTAATTGTTTACAATTTAATCACACACCTACCCTTTCATTAAAAACTCCTACAGTCCTCCTTGCCCAACAGTAAGGCCTACAGAGGAGATACTGGGTCATGTTTTTCTATGCGTAGCTGACTAACAGTTGTTTTCATTTATATGGCAAGTGAAGTCACACGTCAGTATGAATACAACTGGAAAGCTGCTTTCTCTGAGCAAGCCTTTCCTGGGAAAGCTGAGGCCTTGAGGGAGCATGGGACTCATCCCCTTCACACCGCGATTATCCCACCCCTGCAGTGATAAAACCAGGAGGGCTGCAGGGTGCAGCCTAAGGTGGGTGCCTGATAACAAGCCTTCCTTAGACCACCTCTGTAAAATGCCTGAGGGAGCTGTGGTGGGCAGGAGCTCCATGGGTGCTAAGGAACAGGCAGGAACATGCCACCTGGGAAGTGAGAGGGTGCATTACAGGTGCTTGGAAAAGATGGAGAAGACTCTGGAGTCTAGAAAGAGGGAGAAATTCAATACAGGCTATGCAAGTAACATGTAAAAGTGGCTTGAGGGCAAACTAACCAAGATGCTGGCCAACTAGAACCCCCTTGGCACTTTAAACTGAATGAAAAATAAACCCAAATAAATACAAACAATTATTCCATTCAAGGATGATTCACTGAAAAGCTGCTTCTCCTGGTAGAGGGGAACTGATGGAGTGACTTGGCCAGGAGTTTGAGGCTGCCTAAATTCCTGCTACAATAACTAACATTTTATTTACAACTATTTATGATGATACACAAATGAAATTGTTTAAATTCACAAAAGAAGCCATAAAAAAATCTCCTAAATTAAAATATTTGTTATGCTCACATTACACCATCTTTTATGTAATTACCAGTAATGTCATTACATGCAAGTGCTGTATCTGTCTGTAAATCTGGGTAAAACATCTCCTTGCTGTAAATCTGCTGGCTGTTGGTAAGCTTCACCAAAAATAAGCTCTTTTGCCTATTACTAAAATTAAATTATTATTACTATAAGTAAATCACTTAAATTTTTCTCCAAGTTCTTTGGGGAGAAATTAAACTTTATGTTTTATAAAGATAATGGAATACTAAAAGCTTGGGAAGGAGGTAAGGCAAACTATTCCCTTTCAAAATTTGGCATGAGAGGTAAGTAAGCAATACTATTTAAAAAAGTCAAACTTACTTATATTATACTGGAGTCCAATTAGTACTGCAGAAAGGTGTGTTACTTGCACTCACAAAAGTTAAAGTGCTGGGAGACAGAATCAGCTAGGGAATTAAAAAAACTTACTTTATGTATTGTCGTGGTTTAACCCAGCTGGCAGCCAAAACAACCACACAGGCATTTGCTGACTTTCCCCTTTGCCCAGTGGGATGGGGGAAGAGAAATGAAAAGAAAAAGGTAAAACTCATGGGTTGAGATAAAGACAGTTTAATAGAACAGAAAAGGAAGACAATAATAACAATAATAATATACAAAACAAGCAATGTACAGCACAATTGCTCACCACCTGAAGCCGATGCTCAGCTAGTTCCCAAGTGCCCCCCCCCCCCCCCCCCCCCATCCCATCCCTGAGTAATATACAGAGCATGACATCATATGGTACGGAATACCCCTTTGGCCAGCTTGGGTCAGCTGTCCTGCCTGTGTCCCCTCCCAGCTTCTTGGGCACCCTACACCTTCTCGTTGGCAGGGCAGCGTGAGAAGCTGAGAAGTCCCTGACTGCTTGGCAACAACTGAAAACATCAGTGTGTTATTGAGTGCACCCTCAGCAAGTTTGCCAACGACACCAAGTTGTGTAGTGTGGTCGACACGCTGGAGGGAAGGGATGCCATCCAGAGGGACCTTGACAGGCTGGAGAGGTGGTCTCTCCCCAGTACAGGAGAGACATGGAGCTGTTGGAGCGAGTCCAGAGGAGGGCCACGAAGCTGATCAGAGGGCTGGAGCACCTCTCCTGTGAGGACAGGCTGAGAGAGTTGGGGTTGTTCAGCCTGGAGAAAAGGCAGCTCCAGGGAGATCTAATTGCGGCCTTCCAGTACCTGAAGGGGCCTACAGGAAAGCTGGTGAGGGACTGTTTATCAGGGAGTGTAGTGACAGGACAAGGGGTAATGGGTTTAAGCTGAAAGAGGGTTGATTTAGATTAGATGTTAGAAAGAAATTCTTTACTGTTAGAGTGGTGAGGCACTGGAAGAGGTTGCCCAGAGAGCTTGTGGCAGCTCCATCCCTGGAAGTGTTTAAGGCCAGGTTGGATGAGGCTTTGGGCAACGTGGTCTAGTGGAGGGTGTCCCTGCCCACAGCAGGGGGGATGGAACGAGATGATCTTTGAGGTCCCTTCCAACCCAAACCACTCTATGAGTCTATGACATTGTTCTCATCCTAAATCCAAACCACAGCACTATACTATAGCTGCTAGAAAGAAAATTAACTCTATCCCTGCCAAAACCAGGACACGTATCAATTTTCTATTGCAAATACAATCCCCAAAACAATGGTATCTGCACAACGAACAATGTGATTCAGAGTAGTAAGTGATGTTCCTAATACGCAGATGGGGTTCGTTCTTTCCTCCCATCTCAAAGCATATAGATTTGCGGGAGATAGTGACTTCTATTTTTAGAATTTTTTTTTTCCAGTAAGTTAAATATTGCTGGGACATGGTCATCCATAATATTAAACTATTAGGATGGTCCCCGCATGCTTCTTGCCCTGCTCCCCACCAACCTGCCTCCTCAGTACCCTTCAGGGCTTATTGTGTTCAACAGTCCATCTGCATCAGGTGGTCTCTGAAGGAAGCAGAGGTTTTGCTAGCAGAGATGTGGGTAGTTCTGTGCTTTTTGATGGTTTTAATGCCTAGGAAACATCCCTGAGCATATTTAAGTTACTAGCAGATATACAGCTAAAGGGTCTAAGACCAGCTCCATTGCCTGAACCAGTAGGGTTTACTTTTTGTCATTATTCTGGAGAGGACTGTTTGAGGCCATTACTCTAAGATTTGGGCAACAGGTTTACTGGAAGAGTGTGGACTGAAGTGAAAATGTATCACAACATTCACGCCACCCAGATACAGGCCAAGTCTTCAAGCATGGTTATAGTATTCTCTGATCACCATGTATGTGTTAGATGTATCCATGATATACCTAAGAGTGCAGAATATAAAAGACTTAATAATTTTATCATTCTTTAAGGGTAAAGGAGAAAAAAAATTGCTACAGATCAAGAGATTTTCTTCTAGAGCTTCTGCACTCTATCTTACAACTCCTCATCTATAATTGTTCAGATTCATTGCATTATTAGTTTTAGGGTTTTTTTTTAAAAAAAGACTGGTTTATTGTCTTTAATTAATTTTAGTTCTTTCCATTTTTTAAATATTTCAATCAATTGAAACAAAAAAAATCTATTAAAAAACTTTTTTTCCCCCTTGTTTTGATCCGAGATTAACATGAATGATAAAATATAGTCAAAATACAGATACAAAATGTATTGTCCTCTGTTACTTTGGAAAGAGAAGTTTAGGCAGATTTTTGTCCCATCTTCTTGATTCCAATTCAAGAGAAAAGACACCTTGAAATACAGAACTCCACACAGTCCTGTATGTCCAGCAGCTATGGAAAACTGCATGTGCATTGATTTAACTATTTGATTCACTATATATATACATACACATATTTTGTCCGGCCATCTCCGAGTCCCTGTAAAATGGAAAAGGCAATCTCACATGGCCTTTCTGCTCAGAGAGGCGAGGCAGAGAGCAGAAGCGCACCTGTGAAAGCACCTCAGCACTAGTGGAAGCTCCATACCAATGCTGTACCAGAGTCCACAGAAGCACAAGGTAGTTTGGTTTCCAAGATGCACTTTAAGAGCATGTCATGCTCTCAGCCTTGTTTCTGGAGAAAAATGCTAATTGAGAAAGAGGTGGTGCAATCACATCCTTGTTCCTCTCCATCTTCTTCAAATGAACTTACCCCAGTAACTTCATCATCCTCACTCTTTATCTTGATCTGTACTCAGTGAAAACCTCTGGGGACATAAAACATGTTGTAACTTAATCATGTTAAAGTCATGTTTAAAATTGAAAGACTGTGAAGTAAACTACTTCAGAAGTTAGGAAATAGCTACTTGCATCCAAATCAGGGAGAATTCCTATTAAGAAAATGTATATAGTAGCAAATATGTACTTCCCTGAATTGGGGATTCTTCCTGCTGCACTTTCTGTGCCATTTTGTTGATAAGATGAACAGACCTGCATACGTGTTACACATTCTGTGTCCAAGGGAAGCTATTTTGCCTTACCCCAGCTGAGGCTTCGAGGGAACAGGGGTAGGAACTGGGTTTGGTGTACCCATCCGGTGGGAACGAAACTGAAAAAGGCTAAGGAGCATTAGTAGGTTATAATGCCATTCCAGACCAGTCAAAGGCAGAAAGGATTACATTTTTCTTCTTAGTTTTTGTGTACATGCAGTGAGCTCTGACATAGCCTGTCTGTTGTTGATCATTTTTACCAGATAACTCCTTAATCTGTGTATACAACTTTGGAAAATAGCAAAGACCGATCAGGGATCAGAGGATGAGGTACTGTTGGAACTGCTTGTGACTGTGGCAACTTTCCTAAAAATTGCATTTCTGCAAAGTCTTGGGATTTTTATGTTGTCAACATCTTACCACAGGTACATCAAGAGCAGGTATGTCTACATCTAGGCTGCTGTGTAGTTTGGAGGTACACAAAGACTTTATGTACTGGAGTTAGACTAGGCTCAACAATGCAGCACATGACACAAGTTAATTTACTTTGTTTCTCAGAGCAACAGGTCCCAGCAGAATAAATTAAACAGTATACAGCTCCACTACTTAAGTATCTAAACTAGCTTGGGATCTCTACACTGCCTGCCAACCCAACTTAGGACACATCCAAAGAAGCTGTTCACTTTGGGATACAGCCTTGAGCCTCCCAAATTCCCTGGGTGGGACAACAGTCTGGGGCACTATTGCACCTCAGCACCACTGTGATGCACACCGCCTCTCCAGCGCAGCAATATTCGATACAAGTATGG
Source organism: Balearica regulorum gibbericeps (assembly GCF_011004875.1). NCBI lineage: Eukaryota > Metazoa > Chordata > Aves > Gruiformes > Gruidae > Balearica > Balearica regulorum. The sequence continues at coordinate 66,758,893 of NC_046220.1, forward strand.
CGGATGCTACTTGGCCAGAAACATGTGATTCAAAAAATTAAAAGCATGAGTCTTTATAGCCTGGGATGAAGAAATCAAGCCCAATTCCCAGCTCATGTGCACCGGGACATAAAATACCACTAACAAATGCAATAGATATTACTTGCACATAAAACCACCTCAACTTTTATATAGAAGAACCCACTGAGAAGTAAATTTCACATTCTCTGTTTAAGCCACAGCAAGCAACCATTAACAGGAAGGTTTGAAGGCTTGACATTTTGTTTCCTGCTCCAGACACTTCGGAGGTTGGGTGTCGGCGTACCTGCTAGCCCTCCATCACACCAGCCCCTAGGAAGGGGCTTGATTCCGAGTGATGCACAGGTGACTCAGCCGGGTACCGTTTCTGCACGGCATCCCCGGGACAGGACGGCAAGCCGCGGCAGTCAGAGACGCGCTGACCCAGACGGGGGGTGTCCGAGTTACCCGGGCTCCAGCCGGCCTCGGGGCCCCTGAGGCAGCACGGTGAGGGCCGTGCCGGCTCCCGCTCGCCTCGCTCCGGGGCAGGCAGCCTCTACCGGCCCAGGCTTCCCCGGGCGGGGCGGGTGGAGGGCGGTGGCCGGCGCCGTGCCACTCCTCCGCTCTGGGCTCGGCGACGGGCACCGAGCGCCCTCTCCGGGCGGGGCAGGGCCGGGGCGCGGCGGGCCGGGGCGGGCAGAGCGCCCTCACCGGTCGGGGCGGGAGGCTGCGGCGCCGCCGGAGGTGGGGTCCCGGCGCTGCCCCTGCCCCGGCGCCGCCTCCTCCGCCTCAGCCCGGTCCCGCCGGCCCCTCCGCTCCCTCCCCGGCCGGCTCCGGCTGGGGCTCGGCGGCTGCCATTGGCTTAGCGGCCCCATCCGGGCACTCGGCGCAGCGCTGTTCCTCAGCCCGATCGTCCCAATATGGCGGAGGTGAGCGGGGAAAGCGGGCTGGGGCGCCAGGGTTCGGCCGGCTCCCCGCGGGGCTCTGTCGCCGGCAGGCCCCCCGCGCCCGCCTGGGCATCCCCGTAAGGCGCCTCCGGGGCGGCCCGGCGGCGCAGGGGAGGTCAGCGGAGCGGCGAGGCGCCCTGCGGAGCCGCCGGCGCCGGGGCAGCGGGAGCCTGCGCGACTAGGCCGCACGGCGGGCGCCGCGCAGCGCGGGTGCCGGGTTCGCAGCCCACGGGCAGCCGACAGGCCCCGGCCGGGCGCGGAGGGGGGCGCGGCCGCCGCGCCGGGCCCCGGGAGGGGGGACGCGGGACGGGCCGGCGGCGACGCCGTCGCAGCAGCGCGGGCGATGGAGAAACGCCCGGCGGGAGGAAGGAGGAGCGAGCCCCGGGCTGGCAGCGGGGAAGAGGCGGTGGCCGGTCCGGCTGCCTCCCCCTGTCATGTCCCGCCCGGCCGGGGCCGGAGGGAACGGGAGCGCCGGCCGGGCCGGGCGCGGCACCTGGGGGGCTTCAGTCTCCGCCGGAGGAGGAGGGAAGGAGAGCGACTGGCAGGGAGCGAACGAGCGAGGGAAGGAGGGATGGGAGAGGGTGAACGGGATGGAAGGGCCAACAGGGCGGGACGCAGGGGCCGAGGCCGGCGGGGAGCGGCTGAAAGGGGGGCGGCGGGGGATGAGGGCAGCTCCAGGGGGAAGCATGAAGTGAAGCCCTCAGCCCGCTCCCGGGCCGCAGGAAGCCGGCTCTCACCTCGGTCTCTCTTCTCCCCGCAGGCTTCCTTTGGGAGTTCGAGCCCAGGTTCGTCCTCGCCCACCTCCTGCTCCAGCACCCGGCCTGCTGCCCTCACGCCGCTTTCTCCTTCCTGCTCCTTCCCAAATTTATTCCCTCGTAGCTTTCCTAACGCTTCATGTGCACGCAATTAACCGCCTGCCAGATTTTTAAGAGAAGGAGATGTGCACTGTGGAGTCCTTTCCTTAACTCCGGTTGCAGTTAGTAATTGGCTGCTTGGAACCCAAAATGAAAACAAAGTTTTGTAGCACTTTTAAGTCAGCATCTCAGTAAAGCCATGTAGCCTGGAGAGAGACTGCTTCTCTTGTTGCTGGTAACTACAGGCTTGTGTAAATTTTTGACTTCTTGGTAATAACCGAAAATGTTTAAAATCATAATGATAAGTAATTTTTAAGGCTTTAACTGCTATTGAGGTTCTTTGGAATACTTTACACAAGCAAGCATAGTTAACATCAGCAGGGCTACTCTCGAAGAAGAAGTATTTGGGGAATGTATTTGCTTCTGTGTAACTGCTTTCTGCAGTGGCTGTCATCCTTTTGAACTACTCTTCTGAAATTTATTAGGCTTGCATTTTTTAATATGATTTTAAATATTTTAAATGGGATACTGAGCATGCAGAGCTACTGAAGAAGTGGGACTTTTCTATGAAAAGTCTGTGAGTGGAACAGAACTTCCACTTGAGTTACTCAAACATAAAATGAGTTAGAACATCAATTAGGCACAATAATCGCAAGCACATATGTATGAATAGATTAAGGCAGTTGACACTTCTTTAAAACTAGATCAGAATATGATGGCAAACAGGAGGAAAACTCAACACATAATGTCATTATTGTAATTGGAATAGTGTTACCAGCTATAGTGAAAGTTCTGTGAGACCATCTATGTGAATAAAAAGCATTTTTGGCATGAATGTTTCACTACAGTATGATACATGAACTTTCATAGTATTGTCTTAAGTGAGCTAAACAGATAAAGTTGTAATTACCTGCGTATAAGGAATGAACACTTAGCATAATTGCTGAAAAATTAATTAGATGCTTTAAGACTCGGAAGTGTTAGTGTGTGCAGCTGTCTCTTTCAAGGCTGGAAGCAGTGCAGAGAGGGATACTGCTTTATGTTTTTGAAGAGGATTGAAAATTTGTAGCTATTTCCTTCAAAACTTCTAAAGAAGTTCTTACATGGAAATAATTTGTAATGAACCTTTTCTTTACTGCTTGTAAGCCAAGGATTTTGCGACAGAGTGTTAGTGTGTAAGAACTAGAAGGGGAAACCAGAAGAGAAATACCCTAATGTGTTTTTCTCCATCCTGAAAGCCATAAGAAAGTGAACATTAAAGAACAAAACAACCCTGTAGTTCAGTGACTTTCATTGTAGAACACTGTCTTTTTGGTGCAGAATATTTGCATCTTTAAAATTTGTTTAATGTAATGATAAACTTTCGCACTGTTGACAAAATGCACTTTTTTGATGACTTACGACTGTCCTCTTGAGTAATGAAAAAGTGTCTATTGGACCACAGAGCTATCACAAGAACTTGTTAATTAATGTGATCCATTAGAAACATTTTGTTATTTTTGATATATTTTAATCAATACTTCTTGAAACTCTGCTATTTATTTTTCCTATCTAGATCAAGTGCTAAGAATTAAATTAGTTTTAATAAAAGATGTATCTATGAGGCTAAACTAATCTGAAGCATTATTTGGTGTTAGTAGGAAGCTGATTTATAACCTAAGTTAGCTGTTTACCAGTGAAAAACTGTGCTAGTTACCATATAAATAACATAAATAGAGTCTATAAATCACAGTCTTGCAGCATCTGAAATCTTATGATGTACGCTTTGTACCGTATGTTGTGAAAAATCTTTTATTCAGTAAAATACTAATTTGGGATTGTACTTTCTGAACTTTGTATCAGTAGCTTAGGTGCTTCTCTCATGTACTTTATACTGCAAGAGAGAAACATGTCCCTATTACTTACAAATATGAAAAGGGAAGGCCAGCCAAAACAGCTGAATTTGTCAAGTAGTTAAGGAGTTTGTTCCACTTATTCCATTGAGAGTTCTGACCCTGTGTGTAAGAGCGTTCATGGAACCACATTTCTGTGATGTAATTTCATATGTTGGTATAGAAAAAAAAGTGACTCAAATTAGGTTTTTTGATAGTTGGCTCTTTATCGTCTGAGGATCATGACTTTGACCCATCTGCTGAAATGCTGGTACATGATTATGATGATGAGCGAACTCTTGAAGAAGAAGAAATGATGGAAGAAAGCAAAAATTTCAACTCTGAAATTGAAGATTTAGAAAAGGTAAGAGTGGCTTTCTCTCTTGCAAATGTCCATACATGTAACTTTTCTAGTGAAAAAAGCACTCAACTTGTTTTTCAGTTTGTATTGTATAATGCAGTTTCCTGCAATATGCCTTTGCAACTTGTTTAAAAAAAGAAAAGAAAATCAGGTTTGGTTAGGATATAGCAGTGCATCCTCACAGAAGGGCTGAACTTAGCTTCTCAAAGATATTAGTGTTAAGTTCACATTCTTTTTCATTTAGTAGTCTCTGTGGTAGAGAAATCACTGAAGCAGGTTTTAAAGTCCTATCATCTAATAGCACTTATCACTTCTGAGTTTTACAAGTTGGATATAAGTTGAAACTGTACATTTTGCATAGTATTAAGTGACAGCTAGCTGTATTTCATTCTGTTGGTCAGATTTTGCTTTCCCAATGTTTGAACTAACAGCCCTGTTTAAGGCATGATGGACCATGTTCATTTTCTACGTAAGTGTTAGTTTTATGTCTTAGTTTCATCAATTTGGCATTTGGTGGGTGTGCAAAATGACCAGCGTGCTCCTTGGCTTTTCCTATTCCATTTTACACTCTTTAATTAAATATTTTTCCTATTTACACCTGCTGTTCATCTGTGGCAGTGCATCACCCATTTTAAATGCCTGCTGAGTGCTGAACACCCACAAATTCATGCTGCTTGCATTACTGTTCAGTGACCCACTTACACCACGCAGCATAACTGCAGATTTTGGTCAAGAGAGTTCCAGGGAGGTGTAATTTTTAGCATCATATATGAGACTGTGTTTTTGTAGTCCATGTAAAACCAAATTTTTTAAATGTGGAGTTGGCAGTGTTTATACTCATGGTTTTTATTTTTTTTTTGTCCTGCGACCTTTATAGTTACATTTTTACTGATTATGAACTTGCAATTATAGTAGTGAAGCAGCTTGCCAAGTCTGGTGGTTAAAATGGAGTTGTTACTCCACAAAATGATCTTGTTGCTTCTGTAATAGAAGGAAGAAGAACTGAGAGCCACTCATCTTAAACACTTTATTACTTTAGGTCCCGATCCTGGAAAGACTTGGACATGAGTTTACGTTTACCCATTGTGAAAAGTCTTTGCAGGACTAAGACCTTAGCTGACTAAAGAAAACAAGTAATTTAATCTGTGTTTGAGTTCAACAAGAAATTTTTAAAGGTAATATAACTTTTCAAGGTATAAATATTGGAAAATATTTTTAATGTTTTGATAGCTTGAATCAGGTAACTAAAAAAAAATCACTGTTTATTATTTTATTAATTGTATTGAGATGTAAATATGATATTTACTAAAATCACTTGATTGAAAGCTGTTGGAAAAAACAAGTTATAAATCAAACCTTTCTCCTCATTTTTGCCTTCTGTATCATTAGCTGTCTTTCTCCTATTACCTTCTCAACAGTCATTATAAAATACATCGTGCAGGAGATGGAAAGGAGGGCTTAAATGTTGCTATATTGGTTTACTTTTGTGGGGTTTTCACACTCGCAGCTGTAAGTGTGTAGGACTAAAGTCTTCACGTTTTTCTGTGTTTCTGTCTTGTAGAGGGGTTGTATAGTGTTTTTAGGATATCTTGTGTCTTGAAAAATAGAGGCAAATCATGCTCTACAGTATGAGTCAGATGAGGACATTTTTAATAATCACTCTCTGGTTTCATCCAGTAAACAATTTTCTTCAGTAGCTTGATGGGATTTCACTATATGCCCAGATAACATGGTTATGAATTATTTCAGTCCTGTGCCTGAAAACATTTTAAATCTTTAATCAGGATTCCTGCTTTCAATTCAGTTTTCCTTTGTTTGTTTTTTTACTTTTGTTTTTCAAAATATGTCTTATCCTTTTAGGCCTGAACTGTTTACAAGTATTTGTCAGTGTGTTGAAATGTTTGTAAATCCTCTTGTATTAGGAGGGAAACATGCCGTTGGAAGATTTACTGGCATTCTATGGCTATGAACCCACGATTCCAGTTATGGCAGGTTCCAGTGCAGATAGCTCTCCAAGTGAACTTGCAGATGAACTTCCAGATATGACTCTAGATAAAGTAAGTCAGAACCATTTCCCCCTTGTATTATGGCTAAAAAACAGAAATTCAGGTGACCTGAAATTACATTTCACTGTCTCTTGATGTTACAAAATATGTATCTTTGTTAATTCGATATACTATATTATTCTGAATTCATTCTTTTTCAAGGGTATTGAGGATCCGATTCTAGTTATAATTATCACATTTATAAATGTGTAGCAACTTTAGTGGTACTATATTACTACAAATGAGAAATGAATAAGTTAACAGTTCTTCTAAAACACATCCAAAGAACTTTAAATAGGTGGAGGGTTTTTTAATAGAAGTGGGATTTTTTTTTTTATAATGTATGCAAAGTCCAGAAAAAATAATTCTGTCTTCCGGCACACATGTCAAGTATCAAAAGTTTTGTGGATAACTTGAACTCCTCAATGCTTTGGAATGTTGCTTTCAAATGCATATAATTTGGAAAGGTCTCAATTTTGGGGAGTGAGAGAGAGATTGTTTTATGTTCAGTCACTCTAAGTGTTGCATTGCTGATGTAAAAACCTAAAACTTCAGGTTTTGTGATTTGCAAGTGAACTTTGAATTCTGAGATTTTAAACTGATTTTTGGCTATAAAGCATATGCAGCTACTAGTTCAGATTACAAAGTATATAGGTAGTAAGTATATGTCTGGGTTTTTTTTAAAAAACTTTCTGTAAGTATGATGTAATGGTAAACTCCACAGAAAGTAGGGTATAATGATGGCTCTGCACATCTGATTCTCATTATGATTCACGATTGTGTTGAGACTACAAAAATGTAGTCGGCTTGTTGTCCAATACAGTTCTTTCCCTTCCTAACCTCTATACAGAGGGGTTCAAACATATCTGCTAGTGGAGAACATGTGCGTTTTCTTTTTTGCTATATTTTTTCTTTTTTTAACCTACAGAAATGTCATTTTTTTTGTTTTGGGAAGATAGCAGATGGTCTATTATCTGTAACTGTCCTCTCAGCAAAAGTCTACAAATGTGCCTGGCTGTTTTATCTTTTTTTCCACAGAGTTTAAGGGGTAGCAACCTTTTAAAGCTTCGGTATATCTGTGATGCAAAGAATGACAGAATTCTAAAGATTTGAGGCAGTTTCCACTGGCATTTTTCATTGGAAGCAGTTGGAGAAACATCTAAAATTAATCCTTGCAGAAGTTACTTCTTGTGTTTTTATTTTAATAGAAGACAGAGGGGAAATGAACCCCTGTGTTCAACTCTGAAATTAATGGTTATATTTGTTCTTAGATTTAGGAGGAGTTAACTAGCTCTTTAATTAAGGGTGTATGGTCTGCTAAATTTACTTAAGGCAAAATAATTAATTTTAATTAATGAGACTTACAGTTTGCTGAATCTGAATGCTCATCTGTCTATACTTAATAGTCTGAGGTTTTATTTTTTTATTTTAATGATACAGGAGGAAATCGCTAAAGACCTGTTGTCGGGTGATGATGAAGAAACACAGTCCTCTGCTGATGACTTGACACCATCGGTTACTTCACATGAGGCTACAGACTTCTTTCCTCGGCCATTAAGATGTAGGAAACCTAATTTTATAATAGTACTCAAAAAGTCTTAGCATTATATATAGCTTCCTAGCTTCAAATACCAAAATTGTAGAGTAGTGCTGACTTTACCAGGAATTGAGAAACAGTGCTTTGCAGGATGTTGTGTATGAATGTTGTCTTCAGTTGGTATTACTGATTACCTAAAAGACTTACATTTGATACTGTGCTCAAAGTGCAAGTGCAACTAATTTCTCTACAAATAAGATAACTTTTCATAATTAATAGTTAATGTGGTATTGAGGAACACTCTTCATGATTTTTCAGTACATTAGTGAATTACATGAATACGTAAGCCATTATTTTAAATCAGTGTTTCTCTACTGAAATGTTTGCTGCTGCTTGTAAGCCAGTGACTCCTCCATGCAGCCTGTGGATGTGAACTGGGATGCAGTTTCTTTGTGATTATTTCCCTTCACACATTCAACACTTTTCCATAAGAGTTCATGGGGTGAACCAAAGTGGTTTTATATGGGATAGGGCCTATAAACCCATGAGCACCAAAATTTCACTATCTATGGAGCTATTATGGAAAAGGTCTGAGAACTAGTGGTTCAGTTATCCAGCCTGGATAAGATATTCCTCATTGCCTGTTCCAGCTCATTTGTTCACTGGTGTACTAGAATTAGAGCAATGTAGAGCGTTTTTATCACAGTTTTAATTTGATAAGTATTTTAGGCTATTCCTGGGGGATTTCATCCCTCTAGAGAAGGGGGACAATAAAAGGGATGTGCTGCCTCAGTCATCAGCAATCGTAGTCCTTTGCATGTTGCTGATTGCATAATAAAAATAACATATTTGTAATGAAAAAGATACACAAAAACCTTAAAAATTTTAATGCCCTTTTTTCAGTTAAGCAAACCCCAAATTTGCTGGCACTTAATCATTGCTTATGAATTGTTAATGAGTATGACACTGAAAGTGTGACAGCTTTATAGAAAAAAATTTTTAGCCCCTCATCCTACTGAAGATTAAGAAACAGTCACCTTTGTTTTCAGCTATCATGGTTTTCTATCAGAATGTTACTTTCTCTATTAGAACTTTTGGTTGGACATTTTAAAATTGAATATCCACCATTTCAGGAAAGGAGATGTCAGCTCTCTGTACTGTTGGCAATTTCTTTTTTTTTTTTCTCTGATCTCTGTCCATTTCTCAGATACTAAGACAACATTAAGTTTTGCGATAAACATGTCCAATACATACTATAGGCTATTTTATTAAATTTCCATTAATTGGAAAAAATAATTGCCTCTGATTATCCAGGCATATTGTTTTTTCATGCATTCATGTTAGCTTCTTGCTTGCTATTTCTAACAACAAAAAGAGATAGACTGGTGATTGGAGTAATGATTACAGAAGAGGAGACTTAGTCCATACGGTCTTGGATATCGTCTGTGATGTTGACAGTTCTGTTCAGTTGTGATGAGGCTAAAATTGCAACCCTATTTATGAGCATGTTGTTTCCGAAGTTTGAGAAAACAAAATAGCTTTAATCATATCAGAACTGTAGATTTCATTCTTCTGAGTGTTATACAGCTGTAAAAGTAAAATTACTTCAGAACAGTCTTCCAGATTCTAAAACACGAGTTCTTCTATGGAGTACTGTATATGAATTGTTTGGAGTGCTCTGCTGTATTTCTTTCTAAGTTTAAAAAAAAAAAAAAATTCAGTCTTTCACTGATTCCATTTTATATATCTGTCCTGCATCTTCACTCCATGCTGAGGCAGCCTTGTTTAAAGGAATGTTTTGAATGCCCATTAAAACTTCTGATGAAAGGTTTTAGTAGGTAATAAAGACATGCCTTCAACTTTACTTTCTTTGTGATTAACCTGAGGCTAAGTCATAGCCCTGGAAGTTTTCTGTTTTTCTCATACCTTTTCTGTAAGGTATAAGCCTTTATTGGAGAAAATTAATTAAGAAAAAATATCTCATTTCCTTTTGACTGTTAGAAATGTAGTAGATGTCTCAGTTGCAATGATGATAAATGTTTCAGTTCTGCAGTGTACAAGTACCGGTGCCTTCTGACTTCATGCTAGTTTGATAGAACTGTAGATTAACAGACTTCTGATAGAAATGTAGATCAACAGACTCATGATAAGTGTCTCACAGAATAAAAACAGGTACTCCTTTCATAAGTAACGGATATCTTGTACTTCTGTGTTTGAACTGAAAATTCTTCCTAGTTAAAACTAAACTTCTTTGTGTCTGAAGCGAACACTACGTGTGATGGAGATAAAGAATCAGATGGTGAAGATATAGAGGCAGACAATGGTAATTCATCTGAAGATTTGAGAAAGGTAATAATTGTATCTTTAAAAAAAAGTTAAAAAAACTTTACTGTTAAGAAAAATGCATTAAGATTTATAGTACATATCTAAAATAGTACCTGAATTCTGGAATTCTCTGTCAAATGTCATTAATGAAATTTCTAATGCTTCCATACACAACATATTAAGTTAATACCTTTCTCTTTCAATTTTTGTTACATCTTCAGGAAATAATGGTTGGTTCACAGTACCAGGCTGAAATTCCATCTTACCTTGGCAGATACAGTGATGATGAAAAGGGTAAGTTCTTCTGACTGTTTTACTTTTATTTTATGTATATACATAGCACTTAGATTTAAATGTTATTTAAATTTGTAAGGTAAATCCAATGGCTTACTTAAAGTCTCAGAGACCTAAAAAAAAAAAAAAGGCACTAGAAAACTGAAGTAATACAACCACATAATTATGTCTCAGAAATGGGATTCTGCAACTTTGAGAGGACAAGAAAACATCAGAGGATGGATTACAGTGTTCATTCTGATGTATCTATAATATTAGGAGGCAACAAACTGTGTGTCAAGTTACATTGAAGATCTTCAAAGTAGTATTTTTCTTTGATTGTTTTTGGCAAGCGTACCAGTGTGGGTTACAGAATGGATATGGAAAACAAAGCAATAAACCATTTTAAATTTCCATAGCGTGAGTAGAAGATGTAGGTCCTGATACACTATCTTTTAAAAAAATACGATGTTTTAAGTATGATGTTATTCTGGTGTAAATTTAGGTTAAAAACCGCAATTGTGCTAGAGTAGAAAAAAACCGTTATTTCATAGAGTCTTACTTGGTATCTTTAGAAGCCTTCACTATGAGAAAAGTATAGCACATACAGGTGTGGAATTCAAAAAGCAAATAATGAAAAAAATTTGCTCATGGGTGGAACAGCTGTGAAATTAAGTAACAGTTTGGGGGTATGTTAATAAATAAGGGCATTCTTTGTTTTTGCTGTAAATTTTCAATATTCAGTAAGTTACTTGTGTTCAAACTGTAACATTTCATGGGAGTGTTATTCTACTGAAGTATATAAAGTCTTTTCACCATTACTGCCTGCTTTTTTGAAGAATGATCCTCTGCAATAAGAAGAATGTTCGGTATGGGTGGAGCTGGAAGTATTAGCAAGTGAGCATCCCTTCTGTTGCTTAAGAGACCTAGGAAAGTCTCTTATTTTCTAAGATTCATGCGTTATGCTTATGGGTTTTAAGAAATGGAGGAGTAAGAACAGGATTTATCTTTCACCTTTTACTGTTTACACATCTTGACTTCCCCTCAGCCAAGAACTAGAGAAGGGCCAATAACCAGAGGATGACCAGGAAGGGTTAATCTGACAACTTTGTCTGGAATGTGCTGGTGCTAGAGAGAACCAGTGAGAGTCTTTGCTGGCAAGGCGGAGATGAAAGAGGTAGCGAACAGATGGGAGAGCCAGCGGATCTCCTCTTGAGATTATCAATCATGGACTCCAGCAAGAAGGGCTGGGCTGTCTTGGTTGATAAACAGGGTTGAAGCTGAGCGTCAGCAGTGCTCAGAGAGGTTGGACCTGACTGTAGGGGTGGACGACTCTGTGGAAGCCTCTTCTGTACTCCCTGAAGAGCTTGTGACAGCAAGCAGGGCCTCATATTTCTGCTGTGTAGTTCCAGCTACCAGAATTATGCTAGAAGGCAGGTCTGCTCTTCTGTAAACCTTACACTTGCAACATGTCTGTCTGAAAGCTTTCCATGTTCTTAAGCTGTAACAGAACTTTCAGAGGACATGTAATTTTTTTTCTTCACCTTAGCTTAATATTGTTTCCTGAAGTTTTATGAGAGATTTGAGAATCTTCATCTCTTCTACTGTAACAGCCATTATGCTTGTATTTGAATTGAATAACTCCCTAATTTTGTATCACCAAGAGAGTACATGAAACACTATGTAAAATGTTAACTACGTCTATTGATCAGAGTAAGGGATTTATAGTTTAATCTAGAATTGAAACATGTGCACAGACTGACAAAGGGTTAGGTCAACTCTTGTGTGTTTCCAATGTGTTGTCTTTCAAATAAGCTACTTAAGAGGTGCAAACATAATTTCAGTGTACTCTGAAGGAGGACTATACATCCTGATTGCTTGTAAAGTATGCAGTCTGTAAGTTCTTAACAGCATTCAGTTGTTAGTGAATCGAAAAATGTTAAGACCTAGATTTCCATTCTGTTAAGTCATTTTTGGCAAATTTTAGTTGAAAATGACCATTTAGTCACCACATTGGTTTTTTTTTTTTTTTTTGACATGTGATATTTGAAATGCTGAAGTAATATCCTAAACTCTTTTACAGTAAACTATGGTTTATTTTTTTGAAAGCAGCTGAATAAAAGTGTGAATGGTTTTACTAGTTTGCTCATATGAAGTTGATCAATACATGTGCATAATTTGACTTGAATCATCTAGCTGTGAACAAGCTGCTCCTCTATAAAGACTCTGTCTCAAGAGTTGAGTCCCTTATCTCATCCTCATGGAACCTGAACCTTTTTGCCACACCACATTGCAGAGTCTGTCTCTTAACTGAGGCTTTTGGGGAGAAAGCGAGCTGCAAGTTAAGTAGAATCATAGTGCTTGATTTGATTACTTCTGTGTTTCTGTTCTTTGCCTTTCTGAAATAGTTTTTAATGTTATAGCCTTAAAAATGTTACACCTGGTGTTAATGGATTTCTGTTTTAACAGCCTACGAAAATGAAGACCATTTACTTTGGAAACCTGATGTGATCTCAGAAAGTAAAGTTAAAGAATACCTTTTTGAAACCTCCTTAAGAACAGGAAATGAAAAAATGATTGGCAGAATTCCTGAAGGACTACATACACGGGACAATGAACAAGTATGTTTTATGTCTTCTTCCATTTGTGACACATTGCTTTGTAATTAACATGTGCTCTTTTTCTCTGCCTTGTATTATAAAGGCAGCAGTACTCCATTTCTTTTTTTTTTTTTAATTAGATGTTATTGGGGTCAGGATGTTATTTGTAATTTTAAGCACGTGCTTAAAATTCCAAGTATTTGAATGTTGGTGGTGTTGTGATCTGTGATATTTTCTGATTGCTATGCTGTTGATAAATCCAGGGTTTTTTAATAATTGCATATAATGTTTTACATTTTCTTAATTAAACTTTCCCTCAACTTTTGGATGGTTTTGCTTTTGGTTGTGGTTTGGATTTTTTTAAATTTTTGTCATGTATAAAGATAAACCCTTTTTTTTCCACATTAGATATGCTCACTGAAAGGCTAGTTTTAGAGGTCTAGTTTGGATGTTTGCAAACTTTCGCTCTTTCTAAAGACTTTTTCAATTTTATAGGCACTGTATGAACTTCTTAAAAGTAGCCATAATGTTAAAGAAGCAATTGAGAGATACTGCTCAAATGGAAAGGCATCTCAGGGTAAGAGTACCTGTTTTTTCAGAAATGTGTGGTTAAAAGGAAAAAAAAAAAAAAAAGATGTAAAAACTTGAGCGAGATTCAGGTTGAGGTGCACATCCATTTCCATGATGTCTGTGGTACAGATTAGGTGTAATCCGACTGTTGGCCAGTTGAAATTCCTGCTAGAGAAGTTTGCAATTTGTATAAAGGTTGGAGGATCAGCTTTTCACCTTCCTTTCTTTCCTCCATTGCTGTTGTAACAGTGGCACAGACTGAGGAGAGAGGTGCGAGGAGTGGTGATTTTGCTCCCATAAGGCAGTTCTCACCCACATTACAGTATCTTTTTGAGATCATGATCAATTATAATCTGATGACATTTATACTAGAATCAGAAGAACATAGCTGGCTACATAAATAAGCCCCACTCTCTTCCTCACTGTGCTAACGTTGTGCTATCCCAACCCTAAACCAGTTCTGAGGTATAGTTCTGTAGGTCTTTGGTAGAACATGGAGAGCTTTGCTCGAGTTTACAGTGGAAAACGAGCTTCCATCTTATTTATCCTTAACTGTATTACTCCCTTAAATGAAAATCAGAGTTTATCATTTAGCAAAGACAGTTCTTTGTCCAGTATTCTAACATATGTGTTATGTCATGCTCTGATCTACTCTGCCCACTACCCACTGAGGTTCACTGCCATTCTCAAGATGAGAATTAAAAATCCACCAATCCCAAGATAATTTCTTAACATTGAGACTGTACATCGGGATCTTTTCTTCTGTTTGAAGCTGGAGAACTCTGTAGTAAGGAGTGCAAAATTAATGAGGTGAGAAAGAAAGAAAATGGCCTTGCAGTGGAATGATTTTCACCTTCATCTGGGAGCAGAAAGGTCTTGGTTCCAGTGTCTGCTTCCAGAAATGTTTTGAAATTAGATTTTTTCCCCCCATTGGCTTTAAATGTCAACGGAACAAAACTTTCTGGATCACCATTAGGAATGTGAGATGCCTGAAATATCACTTCTTAATTATATATAGACCCAAAGCCATAATCCAGATAGGAAAGCAACAATGCTTGAGACAAAACTGACCTATTCAAATTGTTTGAGCTACTTTGTTTCAAGAGTCGTCCTCTTTTTTAATGATTTTTTTTGTTGTTGTTTGTAAAACTAAAATTCAGTTTGAGAAACTGCAGGTTTTATCTTTTAAAAAAAAAAAGGAGATTTGCAGTTCTACCCTAAGAAGTCTGAAATGGTTGTTCATGGGATCTTTAGGAGCAGATGGTTCTTTGGTTTGTTCTGGATTCCCTGATATCCCTTGTTTTTCAAAACCCTGGATAAGACTAAGTATAGTCCCAGTCGGTTGGCCCTGTATGGCTTCCTGAGGTATGCCTAGCACTAAAGCTTTCCTCCACAGTTCATTATGCCTTTTCTGGGGGTCCACTACCTCACGAGGGTGTTTATGAGATCAGGAAAAGTGTTGGGTTTTGGGGAGTCTGTCTCACTTGTCGGATCTGTCTGCTGTCTGTGTCAGCTCAGGATCGCCTGGCTGGTGTCGGTTCATACCGCCTCATTTCTTGACTATGATTTACAGTGCCATACATCAAGTCTGCCCAAGTCAGGATGGGTCACAGGTGGGGTTGGCCATCCTGACCCTCCTGAGAGTTATGTTCTATATTTTATCTTATTTCCTCCCTTTTTACAATGAGGTACAATTTTAAAACATGAGTTCTAGTTTATCCTCTACCTTCCTGCATTTTTCTTTTTCCTCCCAAAGTTGTTTCAGCAATTGGTCTATTCGCAGAGGTAACAGCATTTCTTGTTGCTTTCTTTTTTCATCCTCATCTTGTAACGTTCTTATTTCTGTTTCTTTACATTCCTTATGGTGATAGAGTATAAGGAATGGTGAGGGACTGTTTATCAGGGAGTGTAGTGACAGGACAGGGGGTAATGGGTTTAAATTAAGAGGGTAGATTTAGATTAGATGTTAGAAATAAATTCCTCACAATGATGGTGGTGAGGCACTGGAACAGGTTGCCCAGAGAAGCTGTGGATGCCCCGTCCCTAGAAGTGTTCAAGGCCAGGTTGGATGGGGCTTTGGGCAACGTGGTCTAGTGGTGGGTGTCCCTGCCCATGGCAGGGGGGTTGGAACTAGATGATCTTTGAGGTCCCTTCCAACCCAGGCTATTCTATGGTTCTGTGGTATGCAGCTGCTAAATACCTTTTCAGCATCTTTTACATTATTATTACCTTCTCTTTACCATCTTTCAGTTTCCCTCTTACAAGAGTCAACTGTTCTTTTTTCTTACTCCAATTATCCCACTTTTTGTGTGCCCAGTCATCTGAAAATTTAAGTGAAGGGTTAAGTCCATGCCTCTGTAAGTAGTCAGTGATTGAATCTGCCATCCTGCTGACTACACCAATTTTTGTCGCAGGTGAATTACTAAGAAAAGTCATAGTTGTGGGGTTAACTAAAAGGTTTTATTAATGATCGAATGATAATTAATTGATTGAATGATAAATGGTAATTAAGCAATAATTTAATGATTTAAACATGATTTAACAACGATTAATAATTAGTAGAACACTACTACTTACTACACTTCTAATAATTAAGCTATAGCTTGATAGATACATATGTGTCATTAGCATACAGTATACTTTTAGGCTTAATGTAAAGTGTTGCTTACCTTGTTACAGGCAGCCCTGAGGGGTAACCTTGAGTGGTGTCCCTTCCCTGCTCAAGGGGAGATCGTCTCTGTGCAGCCTGCTGCTGTACAGGATAGCTCAGTGAGCTCAGGGGGGCTACAAATGTTTATAGTGTGAAGTGACTGACATATAGTCATCCCCTCCTTTGGTGTACATACGGGTGTGCAGCTGTAGCAGTTTTAGTTTTGTCTAGTCCCAGTGTGGGTTGGCACTGTTAGCTCCTGATAAGACATGGCCTAGACTCCGTAGTTGCTTAGAAGACACGACCTACCACAGTTCTCACAGTCTGCATGGCAGGGATAATTTCACTCAGGCCTTCTCGGCAGTGATTCCTGATCTGAAGTGCTGTTCACTCAGTCAGAGTGGGGACATCCGTCACAACAGATTGTTCCTTCGATCTTTTTCCAACAACCACTGTTCTTTGTATGTAGAAATATTCAAAAAAATTATCTCACTGATATCTCAGTGATGTGATCAAACCTTGTTTTTTTGATGACAAACTTACTAAGAAATAATAAATCTTTTGAATGTCCTTTGCCCTCAAAAGGTTTCAGAAATCAAAACTCTTTTATGAGTTTTTTTTAATAAGAATGTTACATTTAAGGTGGGATATCTGTACAATAGAAGAAGGAACATGGATTTAAATAACTGAACTGTTGGGGTTTTTTTAAGAATGCATTCAGATATTCATGTATTAGCAACATAAATATTTTATTCTCTGTAAAAGGTTGGTGAGTGAAAGTAAGTTTATCACACTACTTTTGTCATTGTCTAGAAGAGATGACAGCGTGGACAGAAGAAGAATGCAGAAGCTTTGAACATGCACTTCTGATTTATGGAAAAGACTTTCATCTCATACAGAAAAACAAGGTTAGTATTTTACAGTTAAATGGAAGAACTGATAGATGATGGGATGCTGAAAATCTGTAAAAGCAATAAATTTGTCAGAAGCCATGCAGAAGAGTGAAGTAAGAACCGACATATTAAAACCAGCGTGGCATTTTTGTGCAAATTGTTCCTCAGATGTCATTGGAAAAGCTAGGCATTGCAAGATGAGTCATTATATTATCTCTGATACCAACTTATGTTGACATTACTTCCATTTATGTATTTATACTATAATTTAATTTAAATGTGTTCCTCTCCTAGAAGTATCGTATTTCCATACCATAGCTGTGGGAGGGGAAAATGCATCTTGTCTTAAAATATTTTTGTCATCAGGAAGGTGTCATTTTACAGAAACCAGTTTAGCTCTTTGTGTTTTCAGAAAGTGTAGTCATCCATGAGTACTCCGGTTTCTCACCAATGAAGGAGTTCTAATCTTGATGTGGGATGGCTTCTGATTGACTCCTCTGTGCCTGAGGAATAGGGATTGGATTTTAATTTTTTTTAAAATGAAAAAAACCTGTCATTTGGTACAGTTGACAATGTGGATGTCCCCAAATTTTCTGTGTATCTCCTTTATGTTATGATACCACCTTGAGGTTTTGTTCTTTAGGAGACTGGTGTTTTTGTTCTATTTCAAGAGAGCTTTATTGGGCTGTGATTGCTGCAGCTGGTACTGCTTAATACCTGCTTTAACCTGTTCTATGGTAAATATTTGGGTGGTTCAGATTTTAAATGGACCTTACCAAAAAACAGTAATTCATCAGAGATGCAAAGAAATAATCTAAAAGTATTTTTTCCAACATGCAACAAAGCACATAAGTTGATGTCACTATGGACCAGAATTTGTCTTAAGAAATCCACTGGAATTTTTTCCAAGTGGGTAAAATGCCAGAAAGTTCAGGGAGAGTTCTGGGACCCAGAATAAGCTGATGTCACTTGTATGTGGAAATGATCAGTTAGACAAGATTTCATGTGTGGAGAAATTTACAAGAGTTGTTTCCTTGTCACTGTACCGCAAAACGTTAATAGGGACTTTGTATACTAGGTGGTGCATATGGACATTTTTTCATTTCCTCCCCTACCTGTTATGTCTAAACTTGCAAGGTTTACTACTACACCCAAGGCATTTTGGATTTGCCGCTGATGTTTCCAGAAGTTTGATTAAGCTCAAGTATAGTTTACTGCCAGACTATTTCTGGATAGAGTTGTATATTCTAGTTGTAAAACTTCAACTGGAACTGTGAGCTGCTGCTGATGTCAAACATTTCTGCATCTTAAAATGTATAGTTTATAAGCACACAGGTAGAAGTAATGACTTTTTCTCCAAGAATCTGACTTCACATAGCAACCTCCATTTTGTGGAAAGACACAAACAACATAGATCAAAATGAATCTTTTGAGTCCTTTATACATTCTCAACAAGATTACAGTTTTATTTTGTTGTTTAAGCATTTACTGTTGTGAATATCTGTTGTCGAAGCTTCCAGAGTTCTGGCCTTTCCGAAAAGAAATAAGTACCCAAAGTCTCTTCTGCTTCTTCAATGACTTCTCTTAAGTCATTGATCTGCTCAGCTTTTTCCATCGTAAGAGTCTGTCTTACAGTTTAAAAAATTGTTATATATGTTATGAACTGAGATCATAGAACCACAGAATGGTTTGGGTTGGAAGGGACCTTAAAAACCATCTAGTTTCAACCCCCGCTGCATGGGCAGGGACACCCTCCACTAGACCAGGTTGCCCAAAGCCCCGTCCAGGCTGGCCTTGGACACTTCTAGGGATGGGGCATCCACAGCTTCTCTGGGCAACCTGTTCAGTGCCTCACCACCCTCACAGTAAAGATTTTCTTCTTTATATTTAATCTAAATCTACCCTGTTCTAGTTTAAACCCATGACCCCTTGTCCTTTCACTACACTCCCTGATGAACAGCCCCTCTCCGTCTTTCCTGTACGCCCCTTTAGGTACTGGAAGGCTGCTATAAGGTCTCCCTGGAGCCTTCTCTTCTCCAGGCTGAACAACTCTCAGCCTGTGTTCGTAGGAGAGGTGCTCCAGCCCTTTGATTATTTTCACGTCCCTCCTCTGGACTCGCTCCAACAGCTCCATGTCTTTCTTGTACTGGGGCCCCCAGAGCTGGACGCAGTACTCCAGGTGGGGTCTCACAAGAGCAGAGTAGAGGGGCAGGATCACCTCCCTTGACCTGCTGGTCACACTGCTTTTGATGCAGCCCAGGACACAATTGGCTTTCTGGGCTGCAAGCACATATTGCCAGCTCATATTGAGCTTTTCCTCCACCAACACCAAGTCCTTCTCCTCAGGGCTGCTCTCAATCCATTCTCCACCCAGCCTGTAGTTGTGCTTGGGATTGCGCCAACCCATGTGCAGGACCGTGCGCTTGGCCTTGATGAACTTCATGCTTCAGATATAGATACAGTTTCAATCTAGTTTTAAAAAAGCCAATAATGCATACAATAGAACACATGTAATACTGATTTGAAACTGTAGATCTCTTTGAAGTGTCCTAATTTAATTGGTTTGTTCCAGATACTAGAACAACAAAACTAACAACATTGCAAGAATATGGGAATTGGGGAAATGAGAAAACATAAGACTTTGCATTAATCTTCTCAATTCTTCTTGCTTTCTTTTAGGTAAGAACCAGAACAGTTGCTGAATGTGTGGCTTTCTATTACATGTGGAAAAAGTCAGAACGCTATGATTACTTTGCTCAGCAAACAAGATTTGGAAAGAAGAGATACAACCATCATCCAGGAGTTACGTAAGTAAAACGTTCTTGAATATGTTTTCTGTTGCAAATCATAAATGTAGAATAGCGAGTTTTTTCTTCTGTCATTGCAGTGTAATAAATACCACCGTGCCTATGGCAACTGAAATTAAATCTATCATCATTTTTAGGCGTTGTTTTCTGGTTAAATAATACATTATGGATGCAATACTCCTTTAGGGACTACATGGATCGTTTGGTAGACGAAGCAGAAGCCCTTGGTGGAGCAGTGCATTCTTCATCCTTAACATCTAACAGTCGAACAGAAACCATGCCTGATCAACAGCTAAGCATTCTGAACTCTATCACTGCCAATGAGTTGACAGGTAAAGCAAGAAAAAGATAAAAATCTTTTTGTTCAAACTACACAAACAACTATTTCATTTGCACTTGTGTTCATCTTTTTTCTAGCATTGACTAATAGCGTAGCTACAGTCTGCCACACTTCAGATGTGAACTGCCTGGATGACGCCTTTCCTCCTATGGACAGCTTACCCCGAGCACCAGTTAATCATGTGCCTGTTGGAACGGAAGAATTGCTCAACTTGCCTAGCAACGGTGAAAGTGATTGTTTTAATTTATTTGAGACTGGCTTTTATCATTCAGAGCTAAACCCAATGAACATGTGCAGTGAGGAGACAGAACGACCTGCGAAGAGATTGAAAATGGGAATTGCTGTCCCAGAATCTTTCATGAATGATGTCTCTGTAAATAACCTTGGTGTGGACTTCGAGAACCACACGCACCATATTACCAGTGCCAAAATGGCTGTTTCAGTGGCTGACTTCAGCAGTCTATCTGCAAATGAGACAAATGGTTTTATCAGTACCCACACTCTTCACCAACATGCTGCCCTTCACTCAGAATGACTGTGGAAAACTAAACAAACAGTGGGTACTTTATGCAGTAGTAGTAAACTTGATGGGAGCTATCAGGTTTGCTTAGTCTTTCACTGGAAGTTTGAACTTTATGACATCAGTGATGTCTTTGTATGTATAGAACTATATCTTGATTTATCAAGAGTAATTTCTTTTTTCAGTCCATAAATGTGGAAATGTCATAGGATATTTGGCAGAGTTTGGGACTAAGAGAACTCTGTGGTGCAGCTTTAAGCTCTGCTTCAATTTTATTTTTTTTTTTAAAGCCTGTAGACGGAGGCCACCATTTCAAAACCAGCACAGAAGTTCTGAACAGATTGGAGTGGCTTTTTAGTCTAAGTTACTTTTGCTGTAACGGATGCAGTGGAATAACAGTGTTTACAGGTACCAATCCTGATCCCTGCTCTATGTAGCATTTTTTTTTTTTTCTTATAAAGGCAGGGATGGGTTTCTTTAATTTAAACTGCACAAACATACAAGGATGTTTTTTAAATGGAACCTTCTCTCATGTGATACTAAACTAGAGCACTTCAGTTTACAAAACAGCAAGTTCATCTTGGTGGAAGCTAGCACAAGGGACTTAACATAAGTAAAGTGTGAAGACCTACACTTCGATACTGTTGCAAAATTATAGGCCATGGCTACCTTAGACAAAAGTAATTATGCTGCCGTAGGTGTCTGTGTACTTTAAACTTACTGGCTAAAAACAGGTGCGTTGTAGGCTATATTGTATTCGGATGGGTTTTGTCCATGACTTTGAAGAGTAATGTGATGGTATACCGTAACTTTCCTAAGGCAGCTGATGTTGTATAAAGCTACAGTCTGCACAGCTTAGGATTTACCACTAAACAGTCTATGTTTGGAAGACATCTTAGATTGTTTGGAGCACTGCAGTTCAAAGTGTTACAGGTTTAAGGGACTATTTAGTTTGTGTAGGAATAGTAGAACCTTGAAGTACGTATTGGACAGTTTTTCTTTAGTGTGGATTGCATTTATTTGTTTCGGCAAGTCATTGGCTCAAAAATGGCACTTCACTACGTTGGTCAAATAGGAAAGGATGAGTAAAAATGTTTCCCATAAAAGCAACTGTTTAACTTCAGTATTAATTTTTTTTATTTTGAACACTGAGTGCAATTTAGCCATCCGGGAAGTTTGTCTTGCAAATGTACTAATTCTTGTGGGAAAGTCAAACCAAACATAGTATTGGCTTATAACATGTTGTTTTAGCATACAACTTGCAGGGTTTTTTAATGAGAATCTGAACCTTAGTTCATTAGCCCTTTCCCTCCATACTTTTTCTTTGCACTGTTTGTATTGCAAATTTAATTGCCACTAATTTGTTTTCATTATTCAAGAGATTAAGTTTGCATTGCTGATACTTGTAATAGTTGCTTCAAGGTTATGCTGAGTAATTAGGAAGTAGTGACTTTAATATTTGAAAGGGAAGAGGGTATTTATTATGCATACTGTGAACTGCATTGACATCCTGGGTTTTGGATGCAGCATAGGGAGTTTTCTTTACATCATTGTAATGAAGATTGCTTTGAAGTGTTTACACAATAGCACACTTACCATATTAAAAACAATTAGTTTAGCACAGTGGACAAAAGTAGAGATAATTTTGTTATCAGTTCTCAACTAACACATTTGAAATACGTAATTTTAGTAAGTACACGGTAAATAACGGGTAGCCTTGGCCCTGTGTTGTACTCTGACATTTTTAGCCAAGTTGTCAGCTTCTTGTTGCTGTGTTTTGTGCTGAACTTTGTACCTTCTTTCTTTTGTTTATGAATAACACATTTTACGTAATTTTGTAAAATACTGGCCATGATCTTCCATTGTTATACATTCAAGATTATCTATGGGTTTACAGTGAGTGGCTGGTCTGTATAAAAATTATTATACAAAGATGACTGAATGCTTATACCAGTTGCACTTAAATGAACATGCCCATTCTCATTAGCTGATGCAGTAATATATTCAGTTTATCTATGCATTGCTGGGCTCTTAATGTAGACAGAGACTTGTCTAAGGTTTGGGTCGTCAGCAAGTTGAATGGACACTTTAGTTATTTAATAAAGACTTTTGACCAAAATTCAGAAAATGATATGAGAGAAAAATGAATTCCAGCTAGTCTAATAGATTTTTAAATGCTGATCTTATTTAGCCTGTTGGCTAGCTAGCTGGTATCGTTTACTTTTAATTCCTTGTTAAAATGAGGCAATAATTTGCAAGATTTTGTAAATATGTAAATTCTTCATATCTTTTTAGATATCTATTTCAATATTTTCTGACTACTTCTGTGTATAGTAACATTTTTGTGCATGCTTGATGTGACATTCATAAATTTGTACCACTATGACTTTATCCATGTAAAATAGCTATTTATTGAATTTTTCTTTTAAAAGCTGGACTTACTTATTTTTCTCTCAGTTTAAGCATTTAAGTGGAGAACTTGTTACTGTTTATTAAAAGAATTGTGTTTTGAAAGTCAGCATGAACATAACCGAATTGCAACCATACGAAGAAATTGCATTGCCTTGGTTCTTAGATGGTGAAGCACAATTCTTGTAACAAACTGTGATGAATTCTTTGTCCTTTGCCACACTTTTTCTTCATACAAACAAACCAAAAAAATCAATGATGGGCAATTGCAGTGTTGGTAAATGTATCCTTTTTATGTACAGGGAATTTGAAGAGGATAGCCGATTCATTTAGAAGTGTAACTGGTGCTGTGATTATAGCAATACTTTTACTTTGGTTACTCATACGTCATCTTCTCATGGTAGGTTTTTAAATGTTTAGTTTTCCTCTTGTCATGATCAAACTGCTGAATTTACTTGAAGGATGTACAGTACTGTTTGAGGAATACTAAATTGTGTACAATTAGGTCAATGAATTGTGCAATTGTTTCCTGTTTTTAATTTTTAAAACTGAGGGTAAAAAATATAGGAAAACTACAGTTCAAGTAGAACATAGTGATACTACTTAATTTAACCAAAGTCTCTAGTGAATATCTCAACTTTGAATGTAAGCTAATGGATAAACTGACCAACAGGGACACTATTTGCCCAGCATTACAAGCACATTGTCTACAGACAGGGAAACTAAATACAGTAATTTATAAAATAATGACAAGGTTACTATTTTTTTTATTCCTATTTTTCATTGTAAGACGAAGGAAGATTCTATTGTAAAATACAGTAGGAATGGTTATAGTCCTCCTAATAAAACAGAGATTCCAGTTATTCTCAGTTCAAACTAAGTACCCTGTGCATAACAACAAATCTAGTGACAATCGGAACATGTTTTAGTATCAGATGTTCAAGAGGAAGTCGCTATTGTTGCATTGGTTTTAATATTTGTACATAAACACTGATTTTTTTGAGCATTATTTTGTATTTGTTGTACTTTAATACCTGGTGTACAGTTCCAGAAATAAATGTCTGGAAACCTTTCTTTACTTGTAAAGCTTTTCATGCATCTAGGCTGTATTTGCTACTTCAGAATTATTTAGCAATAACTGAACACATTTTAAGAACTCTGAGTACCACTGAAGTGCATGCTACCACTCTGCCTAATGTTAAAAAGAGTGAAAAATGCAGCCATGCAGGTAAAATTGTAACTAATGATTTTCCTCAAACATTAAAATATTATGGCTGAAGTATAGCGCAATCTTAGATGGGACTTAAACATAGCTTCAGAGTAACACGTGGCCACAGTGTAACCCGCTGTTCAAACTACTGTGGGGAACACGGTCCTGTTCGGTCGCGTAAGAAAACTTGCCCAAATCCTTAAATCCATGGCAAGCCAGATTACAGGTGCGAATACAAAAAGTTTACCCTGCTAAGGCCTTAATGCTGAAGTTAAACTATTTGGAATGCTTTTTGTCTTGATTTTGCTTTCCCTCAAGGAAATGAGCACTAATCTTGGATCCTGGAAAGCACTGTTACTTCTAAGATCTCACATAGCAATTCTGTCAAAGGCCAGTGCTTTCCTAGGCCCAGCGTGCTTGGTTTTGCAATGGCTGGCACAATAAAGCTTCAGGTAAAGAAATTATCGTGCAAGCTGATAGAATTCCGAACAACAAAAGCTGTAGTTTGCCAAGTAATGTCATGAGCTTTGCTTCCCCTGATGATGAGATGCAAGGGAAGTGTCTTTGTAATGGTGGTTAGTAGAAGGTACAAAATACCTATCCAAAACTCTGCTGACAAACCACACCTCCCTTTTTCTAGATGTTTACCATAAAGATCAATGTTAGAACAAATCATAATGACTGACCCTGTTGTCCTTTCTTGTTTTGACACTACTAATTGTTAGCCTTGTGATGCTGCAGTCTTAAAAATGGTTTTAATTATATGTATATATAATGGCAACCTCTTCCCCCCAACTCAGTAGTTAACTATTTACATTCCCATTAAAGTAATCCCAGGACCCATCCACTTCTGCCACTAAAATGATAAGCGGCCCCTGAAGTCATGCAATCACAGAATCATTTTGGTTGGAAAAGATGGATCACCAAGTCCAACTGTTAACCTAACACTGCCAAGTCCACCACTAAACCATGTCCCTAAGCACCGTATCTACACGTCTTTTAAATACCTCCAGGGATGGTGACTCAACCACTTCCTTGGGCAGCCTGTTCCAATGCTTGACAACCCTTTCGGTGAATAAATTTTTCCTCATATCCAATCTAAACCTCCCCTGGTAACACTTGAGGCCATTTCCTCTTGTCTTATCACCTCTTACTTGGGAGGAGAGACTGACACCCACCTGGCTACAACCTCCTTTCAAAGAAAGTGACAAGGTCTCCCCTCAGCCTCCTTTTCTCCAGGCTAAACAACCCCAATTCCCTCAGCTGCTCCTTACAGGACTCGTGCTGTAGACCCTTCACCAGCTTCGTTGCCCTTCTCTGGACACGCTCCAGCACCCCAATGTCTTTCTTGTAGTGAGGGCCCAACACTGAACACACGACTCAAGGTGCGGCCTCAACAGTGCTCGGCTATTTGGTGCCTAAGTCCTTGTTTTGTCTGCAACGTGCAAGGCAGCAAAGATGGGAAGCATAAACCCCAGTGACCAGTTTGCTAAACCATTTTTTACTAGTTCTTGGATTTCTCTTCCCTCTCTGTAGGACAACTAATTTAGAGCTCCCAGCAAATCTTGTCCCTCTGATCCAGGAGGAAGTGAGGATGCCTCAGCAGAAACGCGCTCTTCTGCTGCCTTTGTGCTCTGCTGAAGTCATGGGCCTCCTGCCCTGCAGCATGGCTGCTTACCCCCACCCGCCCCTTCTCCTCAGCGCTGGCACACGCCTGCCTGCTGTGCAAACAGCTCTGGCGCCGTTCATTGCCTCGGCAGAACATCCCTCCCTTTTGGTGTGGTTATTGACTTGGCTTCCTGTGTCACCAGGTGAGCTCCAGGACTGGGTGGAAGGAGCACACAGCCAGGGAGCAGAGCAGCCTGGCAGGCAGCAGGGAGCTCTCAGGTAAGTACAGCATCACCTTTACATGCAAAATAAAAGCATCTTAAAGCATGGCTTCATAGATCCAGTGCGTCAAATTAGCAACTTGCAGCCTCCACCTGCTGGCTCACTTGCCCTGGCCTCTCTGAGCTGTTTCAGCTTGCTGCAATAACAGACAACAAAAGAAGTGAGACAGCCTGGGGTGCGTGGTGGTGTCACCATGGTCAGCAAGTGAGATCAGCGCACAGTAGGGTCTGATGAGCAGTGGTCAGGAAGGAACAGTGGCTTTGAGAGCAAGGGAGGAGGGAAGGATGAGCAGCAGCATTTACGCATGCTCACACCTTTCCCCCTTGCCTCCTGTCACAATGACATGGGAGTTGCCTGGGGAACTGTAGCCCCTGCACCAATCCCAGATATGTGTATGCTTCTATAGAAACACACCTGTGTATATGTATGAATATATACACACACACACACACACACCCCCCTTCAATAGTTCAACAGATATTAAATTTTTTCAGTGCCTGACAAACTCACTTTTAGTCCTGCCACAGCAGGGAGCTGCAGATTACCCTGCTCACACTCTCCACGGCCACACAGAGCCGTGACTAGTGAAGCAACACCCCGAGGAAAGGAAGGGTGACCTCTGAGCTGCCCCCCGCCCTTTGCCTCCCAGCCCAGCCTTCCCCATGTGCACAGGCATTTCAAACACAAATGTGCTAACCAGGAGAGCTGACACCACTTATTTCATGTCCACCTGCTCTAAATCATACTGGTGATACTTCAGAATCTGCAGCTCTATCATCAATCCCATCCTTAGCAGGACAGATGGAGTAAATAAGGTGAAACAGAATGTGTGGGTCAAGATGAATGCAGTTTAATAAAGCAAAAGCAAAGGCTGGGCATAGAAGCAAAGGAGAACAAAGAAAATATTTATTCTCTATGTCCCATCAGCAGCTGATGTCTGGCCACTGCCCGGGAAGCAGGGCTTCAGTATGTGTAGCGGTTGGGGCAGAAGACAAATGCTTTAAAAACAAATGCCCCCCACACTCTTTCTCTTAGCTTTTATTGCTCAGCAGAGGTCATATGGCATGGAATATCCCTTTGGTCAGTTGGGGTCGGCTGTCCTGGCTCTGTCCCCTCCCAAGATCTTGCCCACCCCCAGCCTACTGGTTAGGTGAGGGGGATGCTGGAGAGACAGCCTTGGTGCAGTGCCAGCACTGCTCTGCAGGAGCCGAAACCCTGGTGTGTTACCAGCACCTTGCTGGCTACCAGTGCACAGCACTATGGGGGCTGCTGTGGGGAAATTAACTCCGTCTCAGCCAGACCCAACACAGGTGGTGATCCTCACTGAGGACATCACAGCAGCAACACAACAGCTGGCAATATCACAGCTGGCAACATATGTATACAAATTATCTCTTGAATTAGCATAGTATTTTAACATGTGCGGAGTATGGGTCTGCATCTGGGAGAAGGACTTTGCAGATTGGGCCTATCAGTAATTGAAACTACCTTAAATTTCGGGTTGTTTTTCCTTTCCTTCTATCACTAAGCATACAGGCATATAGAGGCAGAGTTAGCCAAGTCAGTCTATATTTTTAGGGAATTCCAGTGAAAATATTACCCAGGTAAATAATTGTTTCAAGAGGGAGACTGTGCTTACTATAATGAATAATTTATTATTATCAACAAACCATAAGTAGATTGCATAGAAAAATTTATTGTGTTATTATCAGATTGCACATTACATCTGAAATTACATCAGAATACATCCTCCTCTCAGGCACTGGCAGTGTCAGTTTGGTGGTAATGAATGGGCACAGAGGGAACTAGAACGACTTTCACTTTTAATGAAGAGACAGGAATCTAAAGACAAGGAAAAGTCTGATATGCCTGAAGCCCTTTCATAGGCTGTAGCACCTTACTGGAATATTATTTCTTCTCCATTTTCCCTTCTCCTGCTCAGTCCCCATGTTGTGCAGCTTCTTGCCTACAAGTACCACCTGACTGGACCTCCTCCTGCCACTTTTTGGCTTTCTATAGCCACCAGCAGACAGAAATCAATCGCTGCTGCCGGTTGCAGGCCAGGCCTTGCTTTCCCTCACACACGAGCAGTCACTGAAGCAGGCTGTCAGGTGTCAGAATTTCAGCAAGGCGAAGCCAGCCCCCATACCCCATTAGTGACAGGCAGCCTGCCCTTCAGCACTGCAATCCGCCACTACTGTGCAACGTTCACATCCAGGAGGCAGGAAATGCAGTAAAGCAAACTATTATCAATAAAAAGAGTTGTAAACCAAAGTCCCACATTCGTCAGACAGGAGTATACTTTCAAATCTGGTCATTTAAAAAGTATTGTAAGTGTATAATGAGACAGCTGAAGTGATCTATGCTTTCACATGACATTGTCTCAGCCTGGAAGACATGAGCAGCACCTGCCCTGTCCGGCATGCTGAGACTAGTGTTCCCCACCTACCCATAAACCTGAACCTGCTGAGCTATGCAACACCACAGGCACCTAACAACCTGCTCTTCAGAGATCCAAGAGATGCCCAATATTCTCCCCACAGAGAGCTGGGGAGGAGGCCCAGCTCAGGAGACAAGGGATCCTCAGAGTGATGGAGGATGAGCATCCTCATCAGTAGACCGGAGATCACCACCTGCTCTGATCCGTTTCCACACAGTGAAGACACAAGGACTGCCCCTAGAAGCTGTCCCCAGCACCGTGATAAAACTTGTACAACCCATGCTGAGCCACATGCCACTATCTCATAGCTCTGCTATTTAAATCTTCCTGAAAAGCCAGCCTTCTCTGTCTGAGAAGGACTTCCGGATGAATATGAAAGACAAGGTTCAGGCTTGGAAGGAGACCAAGAGAGACACCAAAAAGCTCTGCATTATGAAAAGGAGACTAGATGCGTTTGCAGCTAAGCAGGGCACCCTGGCTGCCCCGACCCTACCAGATTCATTAGAGCACACCACTTCCCAGCTCCTCCACTCTCATGAGCTTATGCCAACCACAAATTCACTGGGAGGCTTGTTTGGACTTCTGCAGTAAATACTGCATGATTTTCCTTTCCCAAGCTGTTTAGCCAGACCGAAAGACTGACAAGCTGTCTCTTGCTTACTTTCTGAAGGCAGTTTGCAGGCAGCAGCAAGAATTAATGTGGGAATGGCAGCTCTGTTTATGCCAGTAACTCATTAAAAAAAAAATACACAGCACACTTGGTTGGCATTATTTCCTCCAGCCACGCTGCAACATGCAGTTCTCTCTCTTGGAAAATAAAAGCTATGAAAGTTGCCACATGCCAGGAAACTTTCACTGAACCACTAAAACTAGGATTGGACAGGGCTTCAAGAAACATACCACCTTCCCTCCTACCCCAAGACAGGCACAGCGAAAGCAAGTGCCTGAAGCCAGCCTTTAGCTCACAGCACATCCAAAGTGCATACTGGCACTGTTTCAAACCTGGCTACTACAAGATTTGGACAACTGGCTACACTGAAATACTTTCTAAAAGGAAGCATATAACCAAAGGGACCAACTGCAAGAAAACCAGAACAACAACTAGTCATTACCTTGAACTATGAAGATTACCTGAGGAATAGGTCACAAAAGGGAAGTAATTTTTACAAACTGTGTCCATTGCAAGCATGAGAAATGAAATGGCATAATATTAAAACTGAGCCACAGGTACAACTACGCAAACTAGAAGGTTAAATGACATGTCCAGAACTTAGGTTTTTATTTTATGAGCTATCGTATGGACAGCTGAACACCAATAAGCAATAACAGTAGACAGCTGAGAAACTATTGATGCAAACAGTTAAATTTTCACTGCTGCATCAAATGTGGAATATTTTCAGGGAAATACAAGCCTGCAACTTGCTTTCTAAAAGGTAAAGCGACAGCCCCCCATTCTGTAAAAATGCCCATGAAGCTTGAAGTACACACACAGTAAATATTTTAATGACACAGATTTCTTCAGTCTTGAATTTATTAATTCAGTTGACAACAGTGTAGTAATTAGAAAAAAGTTCTTCTCCTTGCTTGATGTCTCTGAGAGTGACAAGCACTACACACCTCAGGTGGCTGTAAGAAAAGGAAAAGCAAAACATGTAGAAGTGAACAATTGTATTTTCTTTTTAATTTTTTAAATTCTTCATGGCAAGGAGCTAAAACAACAGCTCCATCTAGATTACTTTTGGGAATAATATGCATAATGCAGGCCAGGGAGCCTGGAGAAACAACACTGAAATACAGATATCAAATACAAGCAAACCCACTATAATTTAAAAAAAAAAAGCACAGCCTATGTGGGTATGCAAATAATGTTTCCATTCACACAATTATTCAGAAAATAAAATAATTAGTCAGGACAGATAAAAAGACACTGATACAGACAGGACGAGAAGCTGCAGCGAAGTTCATGGAGCAGAAATTACTCCTCTGGACACACCTACCTACAGGTGCTCGTTGGCTAAACCCACTCTCAGCCCAGCAACATCCAGACAAACAGCTCTGAACTGCACAGAGACCTGCTGCGATCTGTAATTGTGGGTGCATATTCCACAAACCCCATGCTGAAATGAGTGGCTGACAAACAGTTTTCTTACTGCGAGGTTTAGCAACCCACACCTCTAAACTTCCTTTAAGTAAATGACCTTGCCCTATAGCTGAAGTTCTAGGAAGGAGAGCACATTCTTCTGATGCTGATGAATGTGGAAGTGAAGAACAGCATCAACCCAGTCTCCACTAAGAAATTTAGTGTGAGGGCATTCTGAAACATATCAACAACAAAAAGATAAACAAGTACTAAGAACTCTTTTACAAGACAGAAAAAGATTTAAGAACCAGATTACCTACATTGTTAGCACAGTAAATATCAATATCAAAACAAGCAGCTAGAAGCAGATGGGCTCTTCTGTCTAGTGGCTGTACAAAGGGAGAACTGATGACTGAAACACTCTATTTTCTTAGACAGATTCCAAGGAAGAGAGCAAAATTCTACCTTCCTGAAATGGTCCCATAGCTTAGCTCTGCTCGTTGAACTTTCACACTTCAAGTATGGCATCCAGGCTTCCTGAAAGCTCAGTTTTCTCTCTTCTTTTATTAGCATTTATTTATCTGCAGATTACAAGTGCATCCCTAACCCTGTCTCAACAAAGTCTAAGTTTAATCAGAAAAGCCATTTTCCCAATACGCACCGTAACTTTCTCCAGAGGTTTAAAATGGCTCCAGAATTACATTAAAAGTCTAGATCATCTGTTCTGAAATCCATATGCATCCTCTAGATGAAGAGGATTATTTCATTCCTGAAGGTAACAACTGGACCAGAAGTGCAATTTCTTTGGTGTTAAATTCAGGACCATCATTACAACTTACTTTCTCTCTCTTGAAAGTTATTCTTGACCACATCCCAGTACAGGACGCACACTTCCAGACATATTGTCTGTCCTTGTTGCCTGTATTCATTTAATTGACACTTTTCCCACATTTCCAAACAAAAATCTGAGAAAGGTTCCTAAGTTACTTTCTAAAAGAGGTGGTTTTTCAGGACATAATGAGGATGCTGTAATTGTGTAGAGTAACTAAAAGTTCCATGCCTTTATATTGCTTAGTATTTCATTTGTCTCTACAAATTAATTTTAGGTTTCTCCTTGCAAATTCATCTGCTTATTTCTCACATTGATATCTATAAAGTAGAATTTTCCACTTTACAGGGACAGAAATGTGTTTGGTTTAGTGCTTAGACACTGTTTAATTTAGGGTTAAATGCACTACTGTGCTTTGCTAACAACTATACCTTTGAGGAAGAGACGAAGAACTGATAAAAAACATGCTTTGCTAAAAAGTATCCTTGAAGAAGAGCCAAAAAACTGATAAAATAGAAACGTCCTTCCCCAGAAGGCGCCAAGAGCTGGGTGATTACCAGAGAGGCCTGAAGTCAACAAAAATTGACAGTAACTAGGGGAAAGGTAAAGGTGGCTGGGGGAGTTCACGACCACCCACTCAAAGGACTATGCAAATTACCCACACACACTGTCAAGGAGCATGCGTGCTAATTTAAATATGCTTGACCAATAGTAGACAATGCAGTAATTACTAACCTATTAGTGTAAATTTAAGCAGGTTTTTCTAATCTGGTAACAAGATAAATACATTGTAGATTCTCTGTGTAGCTGCTAGCTTTGTGGAATTACCACCTAGCACCCATCTCTGCACAGACATGAAATAAATAAAATACCTCTGCTCTGTGTATATTGTCGTACTGCACACCGGGTAAACGATCCCACTTTTAGGAAAACAACATAAGTAGAGGACATGGAGAACAGGAGAGTAAGAAGCCTACATCTAAAGTACTTTAGAAGGGCTTTTTTTTTTGTTAAGGGTTACTAAGTACATTTGAAATACATACGAAAAACCTCAGTACTGCAATACAAGCAAAATATAACTAGTGCTTTTTGGGATTCAGAAGAATCCCACTATAGTGTAACCACTGCTTGTAAAACCGTGTCTTCAGAGCTATGCTGATCTCATTTGCAAAGATGTGGGAAAAGGAAGGAAAAGAATGTCTTCTAAATCACTTAAAATTTGTCTATTCAAAATGCTAACTCTTCCATAATGGTGCACACTTTTGTGTAACTCATCTTCATATGGAATATTATTATGTTCAACCATGTTTGCTTTACACATACAGCGTGCTTTGTATCACACAAATCTATGAGCTTTTGGTTTGCTGCTAACCTCTCTATGTCATGGCTGTAGACGATGTTTGGAAGATACTGTTTCAGTTCTACTGGAAAATACTCCGGCACATCAAACTCCTGATAACACACATTGGCTGCTTTTTCTAGAAATAAGAAGGAAAAAAAAAAGTCTCCATGATACTAAGAAAATCTAAGATAGGGTTTAGAGATGTGTAAAAATATCAAATGTATTGCTGCAAAAGTACCAGATGCTTCATCAAGCCTGAAAACCTTGCCTCTCTTGAGAGCTACTAGACTCCTCTGAAGTCCTAATTTGAATTTACACAAGAGATACACAACCAACTATAGGAGTTTTAATTCATACTTATTGCATTAAGCAGGATGATCTGATTATCAACATATGCATGAAGGGGCACAACTTGCATAGCACCAGGGGTAGCTTACAGCATTGCTAAATGTTAATATACAACATTTACTTTTACAGTTTAAAGAAGTCTTGAGAAAAATGTTCCCATGGCAAAATATGTCATAAATACAGCCAGGGAGAAAATCACCATCTGTCCAGCACAAGGAAGGCAATTTTCTTTACGTGGACATTGGACCTGGAAGCAGCAGTTTCACGGGACAGACCTTTGTCTCCATGCCAGTCAATACCTGGTTCGCTACTCCAGCAACCTTTCTGGATGCTACTTGGAGGCAAGGTATCTTTAGTGTAACGCAGGCTCTGAAAGCCACTTAGAGGCTGGGTATGATAGCAACTGAACTTGCTGTATCTCACAACCACTCCTGTGAGTTATTTATTCCCCCCAAACCTTAACACCAACACATACTGTGTAAGACAGAATAAATAAATAGTTCCCCTTTTCATGTCCAACAGCTATATCATACCAACAGTTTCATAGATTCTGTGCATA
Source organism: Balearica regulorum gibbericeps (assembly GCF_011004875.1). Lineage (NCBI taxonomy): Eukaryota > Metazoa > Chordata > Aves > Gruiformes > Gruidae > Balearica > Balearica regulorum. The sequence continues at coordinate 66,792,590 of NC_046220.1, forward strand.
AATGGAAGGAAGTCTAAAAAAAAGTACTATAGTCCAAACTGAGCAATGATAGAATCTTACTGTACAAGTCACTGTGCGTATGGTTTTCTCATGAAGTCTGCTGGAACCATACTGCAGAACTTGATCTGCAACTCTGTGCGCTGCCTCAGCCCAGCAGTCCTTTGCTAGATATCCCTTCCCACCATCGCACATTGCGGGATGTGTGCCTTTCATTCTACATACCAGGAGGGAGACTGGGGGATCTGCAGGAGTCATTGAGAAAAGCACAAGAATATTTGAAGCATTGCTGTGCTGAAGGATTCTAGCACCCAGCTATCACAAAAGGCCTCAGAAACTCTTCATCCCGTGCTTATCTTGTTTTAAACAGCACTATTGGTGCCCAAGATCATAGAATTTAGTTGGAGAAGACATTTAAGATCATCAAGTCCAACCGTTAAACTAGCACTGCCAAGTCCAAATCAATATCTGACTCTCTTTGTCACCTCCAAAATAATTTATATCCTTAAAGACAAACTCAAGCCTGGAAAATTTACCTGGCAACTCACCATGTGAGCAGTTGTTGACATACTGTCCCACCGCCAGTGGGTTCTGCAGGGCAGCTGTGAGCCAGCTCTCATCACTCATTTGAAATGGGCCAAGTCGATCTCTCCGGCTGCAAGACCTGAAATGACTGACAGTGTTAACGTGAATCACAGCTCCTTCACAGATGTGAAGGCTCATTACAGTATCAACTTCAAACTAATTCCCAGAATTAAAATCTGGTATTGGTAGGTATTAATATTCAAATTAGGTATTATTTTAGATCATTTTGCTTGTTATTAATTTTATCTTCTTGTCATATTTAAACACAAATTACATTTTAAGGCAAGCTGAAACAGTCCAAGCTAACCGCATCAGGGGAAGTTTAGACTGGTCATTAAGAGGTTCTTCACCAAGAGGGTGGTTGGTCCCTGGAACAGGCTCCCAGGGAAGTGGTCATGGCACCAAGCCTGTCAGAGTTCAAGGAGCATCTGGACAACACTCTTAGTCACATGGTTTAGTTTTAGGTAGTCCCATGAGGAGCAGCGAGTTCAATGCAATGATTCTTATGGGTCCCCTCCAACTTGAGATGATATTATATTATTATTATCATCATCATTACCATTATTATTACTGCTCCCTTCTAAAGTGCTGCCCATCTGTAGACCAGAGCCGGAGTTACCAGATTCGCCTTTTTGATTTTAGCAAGTCCATATGGAAGCTTTTTCCTTTTCTTTTTTTTTTTTTACCATCCACTAAGCAGATTTGAGTAACAGCTCGGAAGCATTTAAAAAAGTTTATGCTACATCCTGCTCCTATTAAAACTATTTTCTTTACAGGAAACAGTCTCTGTACATCAAAACACATCTCACTGGTGTTACAGATGAAGACAGAAGTATGTAACACATCACATCCAGCAGCTCTTACCCTTGTGGTTTTTGCATTACAAGATACACATAGGTGGATGATATCCAACTATAACTCAATTTAGGGTAAGACAACAGGGAGCTGAGACTATTAGTACCATTGTTTAAAATCAGTTGAGTGGCAATCCCCTATTTCTTTTGACTGCTTACCTGTACACTGATCTTGATATTCCTTTATCATTCCCATCAATAAGGATGCCATCTATGCACCTAAAAATGAAGGGATTGCCAAGGGACTGGAAGAAGATGGGCTCATGTTTTCTGTATACTGTACCTGTTGCAAGATAGATATGATTATTTCAGAAGAAAATAAGTTAACTGTCAGAATGGGCTTACGATATCATCCTGTCCCCTCCACACAGAAACTCAAAGGAGACAGAGGGTAGGAGAGAACTCGTCTCTCAGTTGATGACATTAACACTTGTAAACCTACAAGCTTTTAGACACATCTTTGCGGGATGCAAAAAAAATCAACATGAGCCAAGATATTCCAGAGAGAAGCCACTGAAGGAAATCATTGAAGAGAAGGCCTGTGTTCAGTATTGATGTGAGGTAGATACAGCATCATAGCCAAACTGGCCTGCTTCAGAGAGGAAAACAGCAAGTGATGTTTGTTCAGAAAAGCACAACTGAAAATACTGTTTTGTTACTACTGTGTCAGGACACTTTGAAAAGCGCACACACACGGACAGCAAAGAACCTTAAAGGCCCCCCTCCACCACCCTGATCAGAGATTTGGCTTGGTACAGGAGAAGGCAAAGGCCAAACCAAGAACAGACAAATCATTTCAGCAGATCGTTTCCCAAATTTGTGGACAGGATTTCAACTGCCCTGGGTTCCAAGCACAGAAAACTGACAGCAGACTGGCTTCCAATTTTTCATGACATTGCAGTCTCACGTCTTGCACCCACTACGTCTTCAGCAACCCTCTGCAGAAATCCTCCATTGAACCTCACAAGGAGTTAGGTGAAAGCCCCGCTGGCAGGCTGCACTCACTGCCAAACAACAGGCAGGAGAGCACTGACCTGCTTCTCTCCACAGGGTGCCTTCCCCAGCCAGCAGCCCTGCAGTTTTCTTCATACCCCTGAAAAAACAAGGCATTTCACCAGCTCATCCTCTTTTTTCACTAGATAAGCTGCTAGAGGAGACTCTCAATGAGCCTACACTCATGTTTACTATGTGCCTGAAATCTGAAAGCGAGCTGCAAGGTCACACGCTCATTCTCTGTGATTGCCACTTGACAATTACTCAATTTATCAGTCAATGGTAACAGCCAGACACTCCTGCCTTGGCATGGGAAAACATGCTCTGCCACCCAATGCTTGGCCTGGTCTCGATCCTGCAATGTTGGCATAAGGTAGAGACCGCACCCAGGGGATGATTCTCTGGACAAATCCAAAGCATTTCAGCAGAGCTGTCCTACCTTGGCCGTACTGACAGAATTACAAATCTTTTTAAGAAATGTAAGCAAATACAGTTCCAAGAAATGAGGAGGAGGAACAGAGAAGTGCTGATTATCCAAACATGCTTTATGGAAGAGAGTTCCACTAAATAAGGGGTTTATTTTCATTCTCCAATTTGTATTTTTGTGGTCTGAAAAAGATCATAGTCTTATGATCTGTGTGATCTCAAACCCCTATTTTCAGATCCTTATCCAAAACAGAAATCCAAAAAATTCAACTGTATTGTTCATCTACTTGGAATTGCTCCCATCCAATTGTGTTTACAGAATCTGGAACAACTTTTCTGGCAGCTGAAAAAGTATTGGAAGTTTTTTTTTACAAACAAAATTACCCCACCAATATTGCTTTGCTTATTTCCCAAAGAACTCTAGGCAGTTTATACAGAAATATTCTCATTTACCATCACTTGTGATTTTGTCAAGGAATGACAGAAATAAAACCTGTAAAATAAAAACTAGTGTAGAACTTTGGCATTCTATAATTAGATGGTTAGAAATCACATCTAAAATTAATGAGAAAAAAGAACATTTCATTACCAGGATACATAGATACAACTGTCCCCTTTGGTACAAAACCTTTGGTAACAAAGACTCCAGTCCCAGCAGACACCAGGGAACTTCGGTCTCGAGTAATACTGAATCCTAGTGTATTAAACAGGACTTCCTCTGGACTAAGCACATGTTGACTCTGACGGTTATGTGAATTTACTGTTGATTGCTTCTGCTCAACAGTCAGTAATCCCAGATATTTACATTTGATTTCTGGAAGTAAGGTCAAAATATGTGCTTGTCTACTTAAGTCATTTATGAACAGAGCTTTAAATGTTTTCAGTAGTGTTTCAAAGACATCTTCATCAGAGATAATTTTGTCTTGGGAACTTTCAGGAACATATCGGAGCGTCCTGTAAAGAAAAAAATTACTTTAAGATTACATTTTTCCTAAATAAAATACAGAAGAACCATTTTTACAGCAGCAAGCTATATGCACTGTTGTTTCAAAACCAAACTCTAAAGAATATTCTTTCATTTCTGTCCTACTGTAAAACCATCATCTGATGTATTTACAGCAAGGCAAGTAGGTTAAACCCCACTGAGCTCTTAGTGACAAACATACCAAAAATCAAATATATGTTATTACTGAAGTTTACAAAAATATATAAAAAGTTCATTACATTTTAAACGAGGCAAGACCAAATACAATGCTGACTTGGGAGATTTTAATTTATGCTACTTATAAAAATGTCGTACTCATTTAAGCTCAAGCGCTACTTTTACCTTTAAAAAGAGGCAAACACATCTTACCGGAAAAAAGAAAAAGCTACCTATCTAGTTTTAACGTTAAACAGCATTTTGAAGTGCCCAGGTATCAGAGCTTTACGCCGGGGCAGTGACACAGCCGGCTGAACCACTTTGGCAAAGCAGCCCCCTCTCAGTGACAGACCCGTCCCCCCGAGAAAGGGGGAGCGGGGTCTCCGCCACGGCCGCTCCTGGCCCCCCCAGGTGAGCTCTCTCCCGCTGCCAGCAGCTACTCGAGGTGGGGAAACCCTGCGGGAAACCCACCAGCTGACACCGGCTGCCGCCGCTTCGCCCTGCCCGGGGCGGGGGGGAGCAGAAAGGGCCGCAAGGCAGGCCCCCTCCCAAGCCGGCTCGCCGCTGCCCAGGGGCGTGCCCCTCCGCCTCACCTGCGCTTGCGGCGGAGGTTGAGGGCCAGCCAGGGCACGAAGCGGTACTTGTAGGCGTCCCACCGCCGCCGCAGGACTCGCAGCATGGCGGCGGGGAGCTGCACCCGCTCCCTGGCGCCCGTCCTGGGCACCGCTCGCTCTCAAGCCGCGCCCGCGCAGCCGGCCCAGCCAATCCCCGCTGCGCTCGCGGGGCCGTGTTCGCGTACTGAGCTGCCAACCCGGCGTCTGAGGCGCCATCTTGTCACTGCCAGGGGGCGGAGCCCGGGTGGTCGCAGCGCGATTTGCAGCGGGAGGGGCAGCAGCCTTCACAGCGCTGAGGGGAGGAAGCAGCTCGCAAGGAGGAGGAGGAAGGTTTTAAAGCCAACACGGAGTTGTTCGTGGATGAATTTGGGCTCAAGTGGAGCTGGGAGTCCCTGTACTTCAACGGCTCTATGAAGAGCTCGTTAACCAGAGAGAATATAAAAGCATGGTATATTTGCACCAAAGAAGGGAGAGCTGCAGCCACTGGAAAACAAAACTCACATCCCATGGGTGCAAATACACACAGATTTCTAAATAATGTTACATGCCCTTTCTCTGTTTTATTGAACAATCCAAAATGGTAAGATCTGATACCAAAAGGAGATTGTAAAATTATCTAGAAGCAGTTGAACCCCACCTCCTTGATATTTCTGATCCAGGGGCAATCCCAGCACTATCAGATCACTTTTCCAAAATTACACGGTATCTACCTCTACTGACACTGAAGACTGGTAGTGCCTCAGACAAGCCACTTCATAAAAGGAGTGGGTTAATGGTCCAGAGCATTTCTGCCCGCACTTTTGACTAGTATTTGGCCCTGGTGACAAGGAGACATGAATTGTGCTTTGTAGCATTGTAACTGACTGCAGCTCGAAAGGTGCAGCCTGCACACGGGTGTGAAGTAGTCTGCAGCATTTACAGCAAGCCTAACAAGCTGGGCAGAAGGGATATATTACCAATCATGAGCACTTACAACTCAAGTGCACATGAGGTATGGGCTAAAGCTCTTTTGGTGCTGCATTCTACTATCATCTGTAAAAAAAATCCCAAAAATCTAGTGAAGAAAACAATCACTCAACAATTGATCTTCAAAAATTAACAAAGGCCTCCAAATCATTCTTTATAAATCATTAAGGGTAATGCTATCTCCTTAGCCACTGTTCTTCCTTCTCTGCTTGGGTACCTACTTTCATAAAACTTGTATCTTTGGATGGTGTTCCTTATCTGCAGTTTTAGTTAAAGTCTGCCAATGAAGTCAAAATTTATTGGGAAAAATTGAGACAGAACCACAACATATATCGTACTTTTATAGGAAACTAGTTTAAAAACAATCACATGGAGCTAGTGTTTGAGAATTGGTTTGCGGGTGAACAGAGAAACCAAACCTCAAACCACTGTCAAGGCTTATACTCCTATGTCCAGACCTGAACTTTTGCCAACAGTTTGGGATTTTGTGAGGCAGGCACACCACAGCAATGAAAAAAGCAGAATTAACTTCTCATCTCAGAGCTTTAAAAATGTTTATAAAGTGCCTCTTGATTTACTCCCTATTCACTTAAATTCTATTGTTAGCCTTGCACATCTTTTCTGATGTGGACTGAGTGATGATATATTGCAAACTGAGGGAAATAAAGTGTCACAGCAGATGCCTCAGCATGCTTTCCTGCCATCTCCTGGACATTCTCGGTAATGACAGGGAAGAAAGGTCTCAATCCACAACTTCAATTCTGGGTATTGGCAGCTGGGTGCCATAACAAGAAAACAACATGCACGTTTGCCACAGTATATGCATATTGTGGGTTTTAAAAGCAAGACTGTCACATTCATGATTCAGCTCAGCAAGGAAGAGTATGCACTGAGAAAAAAGTTGGCAAAGGGAAACATGGTGACTTGGGAGGTGGACACAGTCAGATCAGAACAGCCACACATACAAGTTGCTCACTCAGAAATACATGATATTTATGACACTCCAACATGTTCTGGAAGCAATCATTACCTTTCAATGAGAATTTGCAAAGATGAGACACTGTCCTACTTCAACTAATGACCATCACGTAGAATGCAGAATGTACATTACTCCCACCAGAGAAAAAAAATGGGAATAGCTTACTATTTGCCTGCCAAAGAACTGAACGTGTCCTTTGCAAATGAAGACATTTTGGTAAGCAGGTATCTTTGACATTTACTGCCAACTGCTGGGGACAGGTGATCTCCACCATCCCTTGTTCCTAAAAAGGAGACTGCAACATCACAACTACCACAGAGTAGTACCACAGTAAGATTCAGGAGTTCTATAGTGAATTAAATAAAGGAAGGTGCATTACATTCAATTTATCTTCTATTTAGTCCTTGAAACATCAAGAAGGAAAATATATGACAATTAATACATTTTTCTGATTTGAAAAAATCAGATATTAGACTTTATCTGAAGATTTATGCTGCCCGTTTTTGCTGGTGAGTTGATGTGTTTATGTCTATTTGCAGAAGTCACATAAGTAATAGCAACTATAAAGAGAATGATTCTTCAAAATGTAGAATTTAGTAGTCACAAAAAAGGCTACAGAACACTGGTTTTCAACTATTTTTAAAATTTAGAAATTTTAAAAATATCAAAAAATCAGGAGAGACAAGCAACTGAAACAAGACCTAGCTTTGCAATACATATTCAGATTGCCTGAATATGGGAATGATTGTTTGCTACTTAAATCACAAGCAACAGAATCATTTCACTGAAAACAAAATAGCATATTAACTTCCAGGATACACCTCAATCTGATCTAACCATATCAGCTCACCTGACTTGGTAATTAATAGTTACATTTACAGTGATGCAAAATTTAGATATTTAATGTTTGATCTGGGGCATAAGCAGATGAGGCTCATAGATACACTGTTGTCCTAGAGACAATTTCCTACCTTTATTATCGATTTAAAAAATTTAGTGTTTGTTGCTGCCCTTTATCTAAACTTTCTTTATTGATACACCTAAGATATACATATATCAGCCAATACTCACTCATACATGTCATTTAATATTAGAAACTAAGTCTTGATATATCGAGTGTTGCATATGAAATTGTGTCTGAACAGTAAGTGTACCAGAAATATTTTATTCGCATTGGTAAACTAAATGTGTTTACATTACAATAAACAAAGGGCAAAATTTGTCCAAAAACTTTTATTTACTATAAAGACAAAACCCACCAAAATAGGTACAAATTATACTATATAAAATTGGTTCAATGGGGTAAAAACTTTTAATTAAAATATCTTGATATATTTAAAATAACAAAGGATACAATGAAGCCAAATTTCTTAACCCAGAGATTTCTGTAAAATTTGCTTGCACAGTAAGGTGCTAATAGAAGTTAGCCCTTAAGCCCTGGAAGTCTTAGGAATCAGTCACATAGCAAATATAATTTCATTGTGAAAGTGAACTTTGGTAGAAGAAACTCTATAGGACACCTGAGGTAGTAGAAACTGGAATAAACAGCAGTAGACGTTATTTACAACTTAAGTACCAAATAACATTAAGAACACAAAAAAAATAATTACACAATACAATTTTCAGTCCAGCTTTGATCCAAAGAAAATAAGAATATTACATCACATCTGCATTTTAAAAACACCACAATTACCAGCAAGCTGAGGGAAATGCAAACAAACTCAAACAAATGCATTTGGACATCTAGAGGCAGTTTGAGTTTGAAATGTGGTAGGCATGGTGATCTACAAAGTAATACTGATTAGCTGAGGTTCATCAGTCTATACAGTTTACATTTCTGCCAGAAACAGTATTAATCTGACAACTGATCTTCCAGTACATGAATTGGCAAGAGTGCATCCTTTAAAGCTTGCACATAAGAAAGACTTGGAAACAATCTTATTAGAATGAGAAATTCTAAAGTGGTCAAAAAAAAGTCAAGTACAAAACAGTTAGAGCTACCAAACTTCACATTTCGGTATTATCTTTTTAACTCTTCAAAGTCTGCCAATCTTCCAAAACAAAGGAATGTAAAATTTCCAAAAGAAACACATTCACAACTAATGACACTGCTTTTTTTATTAGCATGAGCACTATCATTCTTGTAAACTTATCTTTAAGATGTTTTACTTCCAATTTGTGTTGTACGTTTTTAATGTACTATAGCTTATTCAGTTTGTCCTGAGTCTTTGAAAATAACCCATTCCATTTCAGTCCAACAATCCAACTGACTTCTGAAGAGTTAAAACATGAACAGTATTTTTTCCAAATGGATTAAACACAATCAGTATTTGATTTAAAAAGATCCCCCTTCAAAAAAAAAGCAAAAGAAAAGCTGCCATTTTCCTTCAGAATTACATGCATCAGAATCTAAAAAACCTGCTTTTAAAATTATTTTAAAAACCTGTTTTTAAAAAAAAAACACACACCTGCTAAAAACACAAGTTTTGCACTACAGGTGAAGCTTTACTTCACATTTTACTTTATCTTGCTTTTCAAGTCCAAGTTTGTTTCTTGTTAGAATAAATACCTTTCTTACGGTAATATTTTTAACATTTTCAAATTAAATTATCACTAATGGCTACAGTAAATAGATGATGTACGGCAGAAGGAAAACAGCAGGTAAAACTTGTTATCAGTAGAGAATGTCACCTCAGTTTTGTTACATAAAGAATGAGAATTGCTCATAGCCAGCACCTGCTTCCACTGAAGTACAGGATACAGTCTCCCGTAAACTTTAGTGGGAGCTGGGTTTGGGCCCTTTTACATGAAATACATGTAAATCTACATGATTTGCCAGAAGAACTGCTATATGAAAAGAAGGCTCAACAACTTTTAGTGTGATTCAGACTCAGTTGTTTTATGCAGAACAATCTTGGTTTTTTTTCTGTTTCATTTTTTAAATAACCTATACTATCAGAGCCTTCAACACTGCCCCATTAAAGGTGGCATTCTATTTTATTCTAGATTTCCAGCAAATCTGTTTTTAAAATTGTGTCAGCAAGGTGTTCCATGACACGGTTTGCATCTTTTTCTAAAGACTATTTTAAAAGATCACCTTTCCCTGAAAGTTAAAGATACAATGAAAACAAACTTTAATTTCAAAAGAAATTACATAGCCAGCAGTAAATGCACGTGAACCACAACTGCCTGCTCTTAATTTAAGGAAGGCAAAATGTTTTTTTTCTTAAAGTATCCATCAACATTTGGATTTGGTACTCAGAGAGCTCTGTGTAATTAAAAGGGACAGATACAGAACTTCCTTTTAAACAGTGCTGAAAACTGACTAATTGCAGAACCCTCTGCTTACATCTACGTGATGTGAAATGGAACAGTGATTGTTATAGTAAAACACATCCTGAGCCCCTCAGCTGCTAATATTGCTGAAAAAGTGCTCCAAAGAAAATAAAAATCACTTATCTGCTAAATAATCATGCAGATTTAAGGAAAAATGCTTTTTGAGTTCACGTAGAGCCAGATGTTTGAAAAGGCACAGTTTAGAAATCTCTGCTCAAGTTGTGAAATATTGCATACTGAGCTTAGGTAAAGATCTCGATTTGTCAGTCACATACTTAGGTAGAGTCCTCCACTGGCCTTAAGTCCTGGATGTATCTGTCATTAAGGCCAGCAGAATAATACAACTTGCTGTGCTTAACTGCACTGCAAGACAGTTAATTGTATATTCAGCAGAAGCTTCTTCAGTAATCAGCCTTATACATATGTAGCTACCATGTAGTACGGAAGACTGGGTGCTTCAGCAGTTCCCTCGATGGGGGTCTGTCCTGAGGCTGAAGTTCTAAACACCGAAGAGTCACATCTTTCAAGCCAGGAGACAGATGTGTAGGGATTGATGGAGCAGTAGTTGCGCTAGCAATCTGAACAAACAGAAAATAACCTTTTATAAGTCTGTGATACTTAAGCCTCCTCTCCTACTCCAAACACCTTCCACAAGCTGATAATTTTCAGCTGACAGGTTACATTTATGAGCTTTTATCCACTTAGCATATTTCCTACTGCAGTTTGAAGATTACATTACTGCTTCCATTTTATAATATGGGTCTTAAAGTTGTCCTTATGCCTCTTTCCTTCATAACATCAGTTCTATTGCCTTTCACATTCTGCCTCTCTCCTTGCACTTTTCTCTAAATTTTCTTCGTACAGCAAGATTCTGGAGCAACCATCTGCTAAGCAGGCTGTAAGAAAAACTCTTATGCCATACATATGGGGTATTCCTTAGTCTACTAGTTGTCATTGCTGTTAACTGGCATAAGCCAACATACAGATATATTAAGCTGAGTGATGTTACATTATGATATGTTAGGCTGGATATCCTCTCTTGCATTGTCTGTGCTGTATTTCTGCTACCACCCCAAAGGGCAATCTTTCTCAGATAGATACAGATCACTCCCAACCAGATTAATTTTTATCTTATCTAGATCAAATTAAGCAAGATGATGGTGAACACTAGGGGTGGCACCCCCACATTCACACACACAGAACCAAGACAATTACATCTTTTATCACAAGGGGTTTGTACTTAATTAGAGCATATTTAGATACTGCTGTGCTAGTTCTGTTTTGTGGAAACATTTTCTTCACTCATGCTAGTGAAGATGTTAATCCCTTTCTTCACTTGTGGCAGTATTTTCTTCTTTCATGCCTACAGTTGAACTAGACTTTTAGAATTAAAATATACCTAACTGATTTGAGTAAGAAACATGAATGCCAAAATGGATGGCCTAGAAAAGGGAGGGGCAGTATTTATATATAGCATGGCACAATCATAGATATCTTTCAGCAAAATGTGTGTGGAACATCAAGTTTTTACCAAAGGACATTCCCTGCTATGAAATATTAATACACACAAATGATTTATGGTAGAAATACTACTTTTACTCCTGTATTTTACAGTAGTGTAAGAAAGTTTAAATCCCTATCTTCTGCTTAAAGCCCAGATCAACTCTATTTCCAAATTTTTTTTTAGCCTGTTACACTAAGTATTTGTATCTTAGAACAGAGCTTTTTTGCATATTATTGTATTGGTACCTTTTTTTTAACAAGCAAGTATGATTATGTTGATATCATGTATTGATTTTGTAGTAACAGCTCCAATACAAAGAAGAGCAACAATTCCTACTACTTGTATACTTGTCTAAAATTTACATCACTGTATATGAAATTAGTCAGCATCTTTTGTAGCATATTTGTAGCAACAAAATACCTCACCTTAAATATCAGAGCAAGATGATTGGAGTGCTTCTCTGCATTCCAGGGAGGTTTAGCACAAGCCATTTCTATAACAACACAGCCAACGCTCCACACATCACAGCTCCTACCATATTGCTGACCTCTCAGAACCTAGACAGACCAAAGTTCAGATTATCCACTTTAAAGTCTCTTAACTCTAAGTAATTTAGATTTTAAAAAAAAAATAATCAACTAAGTGCATTCTGAGGAACATTTCAAGTCGAGAGAATGATCAGTGATGAAAGTGCCGTAAGATTTATACAGCTGTAGAACTACTAAATAAAATGCCTGATCAAGGGGCAAAGCAAAGTACCTTGCAATAGTTAGCTTTTGACCAAATGGTCATTTGGGCTTTAGTAACAATACTTATAATAGATATAACAAACTACTTAAAACAATTTTGACAGCAAGAATGAAATGTCATTATTGCTATGTTGGAATCACTCCTGTTCTTTAGAACAAGTACACTTAAAACACATTTGAAGCATTTACAGCAATTTTCTTTTAGTTGTCTATATGAACTAGCTTAAAGAGTTCAAACAAACCTTTTGAAGTAACTTCCAAAACTGGTTTCTTACCTCCGGTGCCATAAATGCAATAGTTCCCAACAACTGTCCCTGAAACTCCCCAGCACCAGTTCCTTTGGATGCCAACCTGGCTGCAGCTCCAAAATCAGCAATTCTTAATCTATGACCTGTGCTGTCAATTAGCAAATTGGCACCTGTCAACAGCATAATAAAAATACTGCTAGTTGGCTTTCTATTAAAGGCAAAAGGATGAATACACACTCTTCCTCCCTCCATTTCAAAACTATAAATGGGTTGACCTTCCCCACCCCCAATATCAAGAAAATGTAAAAGTCAAGGACAAAGTCTAATAATGTCACTTTTCTGTTATGCCTGAATGACACTGCACACAGCCTGAGGCTATCCGACAGATTTAAAGAAGCAATCAAACTAGACAAAGTAGGGCAAACACAGGATTCTGGAACAATGCCTGGAGACAGAATAATGAAAGAAAATGGTAACCTAAAACCCCGGAGGTTTTTATTGCCTGCAGCTCCCTGTGAATTCCCTGTGAACTTATTTCATCCTTCAGCAACTTTGAGTTGCCTTGAAGAGAATTACAGAACAATTGAAAGTTTTCCTATTTTAAGGAGAAATATTAAAAGACAAATATTTGCCATCACTGTGTTGCTACTTATCTGGATATCTCTTCAGTTCATGGACAGTTATAGTCACATTAAAGTGAAAAGGTTAGTAAGACTGGTATTTCCCAGTAAAGTCAATATTTTGATCAAACACAGTACAACTGTATGGTCAATTAGGATGAAGGAAGAAAACACAAATTTTATTATTATTTCAGTGTAAACATTTAATTTAACTAGCAATCTTTAAAGCTACACAGCAACTTCATATGTTATTTGAACAAACTCAGAAAATCAATTTTTCTAAATTATCAGCACAGGTAGCAAATATCCCCAAGCATGCTATGAACATTCTGATTAATTTCAGTAACTAAAGGTTCTTAAAAATGATTAGACAAACCCAATAGAAATACCAATCCTGAGATGGTATCTGAGAAAAGCGATAGGTCTCAAGCTGAAATAGATGCTGCTTTCTGAATATTCCTTTTTAAAAGACATTCTAAATAATTCTCACCTTTAACATCTCTATGGATTATCTGATTCTCATGGAGGTAAGAAAGGCCACGTAACAGTTGTTCTGTGTAATTAATAATAACTGATTCTTTGAAGGCTCCATATTTACTTAACAAATGAGCAACTGAACCTCCTAGAAGACAAAAAAATAATGCATTTTATCAACACATATTTTGTATTACTAGAATACAGCACTGCCTCCAAAAATTGGAATTTGTTACTGGTATTCCTAATTTATAACTAGATTTCTTCCCCCCAAAAAACACATTAAAAAGTTTCATAGGCAAAAAGTAATATATTTGGTTACTTAATTACTTCCTACCTAGAACTGTACACATTAGACATAAACCTTCATGCTTCTTAATAATTCTATACTTCCTTAAAAGAATGTACAAATCCCTTTGTATACAAAGTACTGTGGCTGATAAAAAACCTACACATTTATCCACGTTTTGCATTAACGTTTAAGAAGAACACTAGCTTTCTTTGGGGCAATCAATACGTGCAGCCTCCAGTAAGCGTTCTCTCTGAGGATCTTAATTTACTTTTGTTACCATCCAAGTACCAATATATAGAAGTAGAGAAGTAAGGAAAAGCAGTACCTTCCTCTATTTTCCAAAATTGATACAAAATCTTGAGAATCTATATATTTCCATTGTGCCTCTCAAAGTATTCTAATATAACTTGGGCTTGAATGAGGTAAATAATTCCTGACATTTTGTTATCTAAATATTATTTCAGAAAAATTGTATTTTAAAAAAAGTTAAACACCCTTAGTTTTAAGAAAATATTTTCTGCACTACTGCTTGTAATAACACATACTTGGGCTTTGTTTGTTAGTATTCTGGTAGTGCTAAGTGGTTTCTGCCAAAGAACATAAGTGTAATGCTTTCTTTCGTAAGAAATAAGGACATATAAAACACCAAATCTAGTCATGATAACTGGACAGCAACAACATACAATCCATTCATAAGATTTATTAATCTCCTTAAAAAAAGTATATAGACTTTCTTTTCCCTACTCTGTATAATAATGAAAAGATTTCACTATTTATTACTAAATTACCACTTAAATATATTTAAGATTTGAACATCTTTTTCCCAAAGCATCCTGCTTACTACCTATTATTAGAAGTTTACTCTAAGTTCTTAAATATCTTTGCATGTCACCTGATGCAATTTTTATGAAAATGCATGGGACAAAGACAAGTTACAAGTATTCCAAACTTCCTAGCACAGTTATTTTTAATAATAAATTTACACAGGTACGCTGAAAATGCAACAGTTTAATGTATTTCCAACTGAAGTGCCTGTCTCTCAAAGTTTCCATCTCCTCTGTTAGGTTCAGAAATGGAGGAAAAAGTAGTAGAATTTTTGTTCAGGGCTTCCAACTGCTTTAACTGTATGACAGATTAAGTACAGAAAATTCCAAATCAAGAAAGGATGCACCAGAAAGAATATTGCTACGACCACTTGAACTGTTCTGTAAGTAGGCCTTTGTACTGGTTACCACCAGCAATGAAAATCCAAATTTGTAAACTGCAGTGATGCAAAATGCAGTATGAACCTACATAGTTCCAGACTCAACTGCTATTTTCATTTTCTTTGGTATAGTAGTTGTTTACCTGCCATCCATTCAATAAAGAGGTTATAGTTGCTCTTCTCACATGTAGCACCCAACATTCGAATAATGTTAGGATGGTTCAGATGACTCATCATCCTTATTTCTTCTCTCAGTGCTTCAACTACCTCTTCTTGCTCAGATGATGTGTTCCTGACATATGTCACCTGTTTTGAAATATGGTAGTCAGATTTACTGTACATAATTACCAGTCCTGTAAACCTCCCCCCACCTCCCTCCCCCCGCCTTCAGTACAGTAACAAGAATGGATGATTTTCCATCCCTTTTCACCACCTGGAAATAGCAAGTAATCTTTTATCTCAAGCCCCTTCAGCTGAGAACATATCTCCTTGTGAGACAGTCAGAAAATTGAGAGTGATCTTCCAGGGAAAAATCTCTCCAAGTGTGGAATGGGGATACTTCCCTCTTCACTCTCCTCCGCTTAAACTAGGAATTTTTTTTCCAGATGTTGAAGAAAAGGAAAGATAAGGCCTGAAATGTGATCCTGACAATTTATTATTTATAAGATTTTTACCAGTTTAACCATACTATCTGTTTCATAACTAAACATCTTATCCCAGAAATCTGATGTGGGGAAGAAAAAAAGCAGATCAGAAGTCCTGTAATGGAACTGGAACCAACCCAACTCTGATCCATACTACATTCTGAAATAATGGTATGCTGCAGAGAATGTCTCTTGGGCATCAGAATCATCATCATCTCTTCAGGAGGAAGATCAAAGACTATGTGGACAGTTCTACTCTTTCATAAGCAAAAGAGTTTCAAGGGAGGAATAGCTGATGAAGATATTCTTCCCCTGATTAAATGTTTTGAAATTGATCAATTCCATAGGTATAAGTTCATTCCAGAATTAGTAAGAAAATGTTAGGATGAATATTCTCTCTGTGTTGGTATCATGATTCAGACCTAGGGCACTTTAAGTGTGAAAGATTTACTCACATCTAGAACCTTCAAAAATCTTGAGTGAAGCATGTGCATTTGGGCCTCTTTTCTCAGTCACGCTTCTGTATCTATTAATTCAAATACTAAAAATACTTGCCTCAAAGTTGGCTGTTGGATCAGAGGAGACAAGCATTAAACTGTATTTCCTCTGCTTAAATTGTTTTAGGAAAAAAGTCTTGACAAGTAAGGGGAAACTACTTTTAATAGCTACCTTGCAAACAGGGCATCAATTTGGAATCAAGAGATCTGGGCTCCATTCCTAACCCTGTCACTGATTTATGAACTTGATAAAAGTAAAAATGCATTTGAAGAACTATGAAAGAAAATGGATGTATAAAAAGCTACAGTACTTTTTTCATTTTAATATTTTCAATTTTTTCACTTCTTATGTTAATACCATGCACATAAAGGGTTTTTATTATGTATTACGTGAGAACACATGACAGGGAACAGAGGAAGCAAGGAACGCAAGAAGTCTGTGAGAGCCAAGAGCTTTTATATTTAATATTCCAAAGAATTATTGAAGAACAAGCATAATATACTCAAGAAAGTGAAGTATTTGAAGCATTTACCTGTTTTACAGCCATTAATGTCCCCGTTCCTACATCTTGAGCTTGGTAACAGGAAGAGAAAGCTCCAAGACCAATTTGCTGACCTTTAAGCCATTCTGCATCTTCTCTGTAATGGTGTTTTGCTTTGGTATGTCCAGGCAGGGTTTCTGGTGTCTGCAAATTAAATTCCAAATCAATTCCATGTTTACTAGCATGCATCTAAAATGTAGACATTCTGGAAGGTTATGAAATATCCAAGCTTTACGCCTCTCTTCTCCCTTACAGTTCTTTGTACTGCATGTTATACATGTTTCAGCTGAGACCGAACCACCAGTATATTTCATCACCCACATATTCCTACTGTGGGTAAGAACAGAGAGCCTCCTCTATGTTCCTACCTGAAGATGAAAGGCAAGATTTAAGGACAAAAACAGGAGCAAGACTTTTTTTCTATTCCTGATCTCACATCTAGTTAAGGTTTTAGTTAGCACCTACAGTAAACACAACCAAAATCATGCTTTCTACTTAATTTATTTCTCTCCTTTTATGTTTCAAATGTTGTTACCTCATGCCAAAGATCACAATTAAAATACTCCTGTCTCTATTCTTATTTCTTGTGCTTTTGTCTATTTGCAAACAAATATCTTTTTTCCGACTTCTCAAGTATCTCGCATCTCTCAGAAGATGTGACGACAAAATATCTTCCAACTCTGCCTTCTCTTTCAGAAACTAGTTTGGTTTCTTACAATTGCCTTCAAAGTAAATTAGCATTAAGTGTCAGTACAGTTCTACTCCTGCTTAAAAACTTTGTTCTCATGTCCTGTTTCCCCCACTTTTACACTTCCTTCTCTGCCATTTTAAAGGTTGGTACGTGACATGATATTTCTCTTCCAATTACCTTCTCTAAACTTGTTAATAACCATAGAAGGATTCTGTTAGCATGCTCAACTGGCAGACTGCTTATACTTCAACTCTGAGGAGAGGGTACTGAGTACCTCTGTGTTTTATGTAACTTTGGAAATATAACAGCAGTGCTTTATAAAGTCAGTGAACCTCAATTAAGACACGCTAAATTCCCATATATATACTTACATCCTGCTGAATGATTATGATATCTTCACCATTTTCAACCTGTAGTTGGGGAATTATTGGCAGGGCATCTTGAGACGCTGACATTGCCATAGCAATAGCTAAAGCTTCCTCCTCTTCAGCTTCCATCTTTTCCTTGCATTTTTGATTATGATTTACATCATCTTTGTAAGTATCATCATTTTCTGCCCGCTCAGGAGAAAGAACTGCAACTTCAGACTTGAATGTAACTGTGCCATCACTTGTTGGCATGGAGGCCTCAAGTAGGTCCTCAATACTGGAATTGAGCTCTGCATTAACATCCAATCGACATTTTTCATCTACTGGCGTGAACACTGTCTCTTCACTTGGTATAACTGCACTGCTACTACTACTATTGCCATCACACTGTGAAATATCATTCAGGTCAAGTGTCATACTGTTTTTTAAGATTTCTCCCTGCTTGTTCGCCTCACTTGGGGTGGGTCGTGATGGCTTTGGCCTATGTATGTGACTGGAGGGCAATGGCCTGGCTTGGGTAAAAACTGGAGAAAGTTTCTCTGGTTCTTTATTTTCAGAACAGTTTCTATGAAACTGGAGAGAAAGTTTCCGCTGTGTTTGAGGAGAAGATGAAGGGATTTTGCAGGGAACGAATCCCTGAGGTCTGAGTTTAGAGACATCTGTTACAGTGCCAGCTGGTACAGATGGGTTTGAAGGAGACAGAAGCGTTGGGAATAGTGACTGGGAATGACTGGATGAAGGAGAAGAGTTCAAACACTGACTGTGGGGCTTTCCTTTTGTTTGAATGGCTGGCTTTGGTTGTTCAGTAGTTACTGATGAAACAGGAAGTCCCACAGCAAGGCCAGCCAGCATTTCAGAAATGTCCTCTGGACTGGCACTCAGTTTTTTATCACTTAAACCTTTCCCACTTTTCCCTGATAACTGGACAGTATTGTTAGGAGTATTACTTTCTGTAGTTTCTGGAGAGTTATCTGGTACAGGGAGCTGCAAAAAGTCTTCATGTTGACATTCTCCAGAGTGCATTTCTTCCATGCCTAGCTGGATGGCTTCTGCAATTTCCATTTCATCTGCTATTGCCATTAGACGTCGACGCATCCTTGCACAATGAGTTGAGCTTGTCACACTCAACATTTCTAACAGCTTTACAAAAACATGGGGCACTCTTGCCACCATTCTTGCTGCACTCAAAAATACTCTCCGTGATAGTTTACCAACCATTGAGTGGCAATTGTCAATTGACTGCAAGGTGAAAGTTAAGAGGGAGAGGAGTTTCTTATACCTAAAAAAAGGAAAAGAGGTGTTTTATACACTGATATGCTCTAGTTAAATAGTGCCAAGAAAGCCATTTCAAAATAATGTATTTAGATGTCAGTTCTGCAGTAGAAAGGAGACTTACTGCTGAACTGGTGATTCACAGGTCAGAAGATTTAAAAAAAGGCAATCATTTACTCCAAAAGTGCGTTTACATTATGCATATAAATATATACTACTTGTTTACAGGAATTAGAACAACTTTTTTTTTTTTTCTTAGAAATCACCAACATTATTCAACTATGAAGAGTAATAGTCACATAGTGTAAGCAAGTACCTGTCTACTACAGTTTCAGCCTGTAAAACATCTCCACAGACAATGTGGGGATAAAATTCACCAGGAAATTCCAACAGAAGTCTGTCTATTAGACAAAGTCGCCCCAGTAGCGCCTGCCAGTTGCTAGATTCAGTTTGGGTTCCAAGAATACAGTTTAAGACATAATCCACACCACCAATACCAATAGATCCTATAACAAAAAGTTGATAAAATAAGGATTAGATCTGTTCATAGTCTCACTTATCTAAATAAAAATCAGAACTATATCATACAGAAATACACATTGTACACCCAAATTACGCCCCTGCCAAACTGCTGAGAGAAATACTGTTTTCTTTGCCATACTGATATTGGATAAATCCTGTATTAAATTTAAAACACTTCACATATAATTGAATTATAATTACAAGTAAATATACTGAAGAGCTATTATTACCAGATTTAAGTATTTCTCTCCCAACTGCGAGCTCGCCTGCTTGGCCTTTACACATCTCCAATAGCGTTGAGACTGAAAGTTGACTTGTTCGACTGTAAGAAATTAAAACCAAAATATCACTCTTTCAGCAGATGCTTTCAAGGAAAAAACAGTCTAATCATTACATTTCAATAATCACTAGCTTGGAATTGTGCATGGAAAATTATTTCACATCACTTTATTCCAATACATTTCTATAATCCTCTATCTGTAAGCTACCAATAGTTCTGACATTTTTTACAAGGATACTTCCAGAAGTGTAATGTGTATCACTAATAAATACATAAAACCCCAAATAGGGCCTCATCCTCTTGCAAAAACAGGCCGAATCCAGCGACACAAGGAACAGTTTTATCTCACTTATACCTTTAACTTTAGATGTTGTATTGCTAGACTATTGCCAGGCCATCTCCAGCTGCCACTTCAGAAGCAATGCTGCTTAAGAACTAAACCTAAAGAAACAAAAATCAAGCTGGTGGACTTCTGCCCCTTGTTTACAGTACACGGGAAGAAATGGTTGGTCTGGCAGAACAAACAGGGTAGCTTGGGACAGGAAGACAAGGCCTACACAAGCCAGAAATGCCAAGGGTATTCACTCAGAATAGCCATCTCCTAACATTACACTACAAAATAAAAAATAGCAGTGTTAGGTTAACACTTCAGGGCACAGATATACAACAGATTTTGCCGAAGCAGGAAACACATGTGATTGGTACTTGCTGAAGGGGACTTGGTGATTGCTTAAAGATGAGTCATGAGAATTAGACCAAAACAGTATCAACTGAGATAGAGGGGATGATGACTGCACCTAACATCTTCCTTTATTTTTAAGGGGAGGAAAAAAGGCCTTATGAAAGCAAAATATCATTTAAGATCTCTAAGTCCTGGAAAAATACAATCAGGTGTCTCCAAAACCTACATCTTTCAAGACAGAAGTTTGTTTGTAGCAATTAGACTAAAAAAAATATGATACACTGACACAATCCACACATTTTATTTCACCACCAACTAAAAATGGTCTCCTAGTTGCACATAAATAGCAACAAATACCAGCAACAAAGACAAGAAACTACTGGATAGAGTCTAGCAGAGGGCTACAGAGATGATTAGGGGACTGGAGCATCTCTCAGATGAGAAAAGGCTGAGAGAGCTGGGTCTGTTTAGTCTGGAGAAGAGAAGACTGAGAGGGGATCTCATCAATGCTTCTGAATATCTAAAGGGTGGATGTCTAGAGGGAGGGGCCAGGCTCTTGTCAATGGTGCCCACTGAGAGGACAAGGGGCAATGGGCACAAACTGGAACCCAGGAAGTTCCATCTCAATATGAAGAAAAACTTCTTCACTCTGAGGGTGACCGAGCACTGGAACAGGTTGCCCAGAGAGGCTGTGGAGTCTCCTTCTCTGGAGATACTCAAAACCTGCCTGGATGCAATCCTGTGCAACCTGCTCTAGGTGATCCTGCTTTAGCAGGGGGGTTGGACTAGATGATCTTCAGAGGTTCCCTCCAAACCCCACCATTCTGTGATTCTGTGAAATGAAGCTTCAAGAAATTTCAGTAACAATCCAAAATTAATTTGAATTTCATAAGACATCATACCTGTTGGCATCTGCACATTTAACTAATATTGTCTCTACAACTGGCTTGAGAAGTCGCTGTAGTTTAGTCCTCTCTGCCAAAGTATGACAGGGTGTATATACCAGCATGGCTCTTAAAGTTTTCTAAGAGAAAGGAAAAAAGCAATACATATGAAATCAAATTAGCTACACATTTTTTTCTTAAGAGTTGTAAATAGTTTCATATAAATTGCATTCAAAATATCAGTGAAATGTTCAAAGGATAAAGAGTTTACTACATATTCACTGTTAGAGTTAGTCATGTATT
The DNA here is from genome assembly GCF_011004875.1 of Balearica regulorum gibbericeps. Classification (NCBI taxonomy): domain Eukaryota; kingdom Metazoa; phylum Chordata; class Aves; order Gruiformes; family Gruidae; genus Balearica; species Balearica regulorum. The sequence goes on from NC_046220.1 coordinate 66,814,257, forward strand.
CTTTGAGGTTGGAAAGAACCTAGTCATACAAGTACTGTTAATACATTACACTGTAGCAAGCATTTCCTTATATTTGGCCAGTGGAGTCATGACATTTCACTCTTGATGAGGATTTTGTTCATCTCACTTTCAGATGATGGTTAAAAGTTAAGTCACCAATGGTGCTCAACAACGATTACTAGGATTCCTGACTTCATGTATCTCCTCCCTCTTCCTCCCCTTCAAAAATGAAGTCATTTCGAAATTACTAGAATACAAGTAAACAGCTACTTACTAAAGCAGCAACATACACTTTGTAGACAGGGTCAGCACAGACCATGGACAGCACACTGCAGCAAGATTCCACCACCACATCTCCTGAGATGCTGGTCTGAGATGACCCACTAGCTGCTCCTAGCGCTCCAGCACTTGCGTTGTTTCCATTGCTACTTCCAGAATTCCCAGTACTTTCACCATTAGCCAGTAGCAGAGCACCACTAACATCATGGGAAAGACGTCTTAGTGCCATCTCTCGTATATTCCAGTTTCGAGAAAACAAGCAACCAACTAACTCCATTCCAAATACCTGTCAAGGAAAAAGCAACATTACATGAATCAAACTGAATAATACTGCAACACAGTCCTGTGCAACCTGCTCTAGGTGATCCTGCTTTAGAAGGAGGGCTGGACTAGATGATCTCCAGAGGTGCCTTCCAACCCCTACCAATCTGTGATTCTGGGATTAAGTACTTATGAAGAGAAAAGCAATCAAAAAGAGCAATGAAATGTTTCTGGTGAAAAATCACCTTAAGAAGTCCGACAGCAAAAACGTGTCAGAAGGTACAGGTTTTCTTTAAAAAAATATTCTGTCATAGAAATCATAGAATGGTTTGGGTTGGAAGGGACCTCAAAGATCATCTAGTTCCAACCCCCTCTGCTGCAGGTAGGGACACCTTCCACTAGACCAGGTTGCCCAAAGCCCCATCCAACCTGGTCTTAAACACTGCCAGGGAGGGGGTCTCCACAACCTCTCTGAGCAACCTGTTCCAGTGCCTCACCACCCTCACAGTAAAGAATTTCTTTCTAACATCTAATCTAAATCGACCCTCCTTCAGCTTAAACCCATTACCCCTTGTCCTGTCACTACACTCCCTGATAAACAGTCCCTCACCATCTTTCCTGTTGGCCCCTTCAGATACTGGAAGGCCGCAATTAGGTCTCCCCGGAGCTGCCTTTTCTCCAGGCTGAACAATCCCACCTCTCTCAGCCTGTCCTCATCGGAGAGGTGCTCCATCCCTCCCATCAGCTTCGTGGCCCTCCTCTGGACTCGCTCCAACAGCTCCATGTCTTTCTTGTACTGGGACCCCCAGAGCTAGACGCAGTACTCCAGGTGGGGTCTCACCAGAGCGAAGTAGAGGGGCAGGATCATCTCCCTTGACCTGCTGGTCACGCCTCTTTTGATGCAGCCCAGGACACGGTTGGCTTTCTGGGCTGCAAGCGCACACTGCCGGGTCGTGTTGAGCTTCTCATCAATCAATACCCCCAAGTCCTTCTCCTCAGGGCTGGTGTCAATCTATTCCTTGCCCAGCCTATAGTCGTGCTTGGGATTGTGCCGACCCATGTGCAGGACCTTGCACTTGGCCTTGTTGAACCTCATGAGGTTCACATGGGGCCCACCTCTCCAGCCTGTCAACGTCCCTCTGGATGGCATCCCTTCCTTCCAGCATGTCGACCACACCACACAGCTTGGTGTCATCAGCAAACTTGCTGAGGGTGCACTCAATCCCACTGTCCGTGTCACTGACAAAGATGTTGAACAGTGCTGGTCCCAGTACTGACCCCTGAGGAACGCCACTCATCACTGTTCTCCACTTGGACATTGAGCCGTTGACCACAACTCTTTGAGTGCGGCCATCCAGCCAATTCCTTATCCACCGAGTGGTCCATCCATCGAATCCGTGTCTCTCCAATTTAGAGACAAGGATGTCATGCGGGACAGTGTCAAATGCCCTGCACAAGTCCAGGTAGATGACATCACTTGCCCTTCCCTTATCCACCGATGCTGTAACCCCATCACAGAAGGCCACCACATTTGTCAGGCATGATTTGCCCCTAGTGAAGCAGTGTTGGCTGTCACCAATCACCTCCTTATTTTCCATCTAGCAAGACAGTTCAAAATCAGTTTTTACATTTAAAGCTTCTTTTACAAAGTAAAATTACCTGAATCCATGGATCAGCCAAATCTTTATAGGCAGAAGGAATCTGCTGGACGCCATAATGAGTAGGGTTAAAATTGCTGTCTTGCGTTCTTCTCTGTGATCCAGCTGTAGATTGCTGCTGTGTTTGCTGCTGAACCACACGGATAACAGAAGAATCCACAGGGCTTGGCAATTCATGACTACAGATTAACAACAGATAATGTGGATTAGCAAATGAAACATTTACTGAAGTAAATGCTTCAGCATATTTAGGAACATCAACTAAGGATCCAGAAATGGATAGTTTGTTACACGCAGATTGAATCCTTACCTATAGAAATCATGAGATCTCCATTTAGATCTACAAAGAGGACATATAAGTGGCTCTCTGTTTCTTCTGCATTCTTCTGCCCCTGAAATACAGCAACAGAATAATAAATACTTCAGTTTTACAGTGTATAAAACCAGAAGCTAGCAGTACTATTTCCAAGTTTTACTGAAGAATGTTAGTTTCAGGATAAATGCTTCTCAATCAAGCCATTTGCAGCAGCCTGATAAATATGGGCATGTAAACATTTTTGCATGCAGAAATGCTTCAGTTTAGCACTACAATTAATATTAAAAGTTATGAACAAAAATGCAGTTCTTTTTGTACCTGAAACATAGGAAATATGGTTTCAAAAGTATCAAAATATCGGAGATGGACTTTTATTTGTTAAAGCAAACTGTAACTATTTATGTACTTTATTTAATGTAGTATGGAAGTATACTCTGTAATTCACTATATAATCCTAGCTGATAGTAGATGACTTTCATGTATTCTAATGACAAGTCACAGGGGGCTAAAAGTCTGTTCCTAACCTTGCTCTAATTGGGCATAATCTTTTCACACAGGTAAAAAGTTCAAACCTCTACCCTTTAAGTTTTTTCAAAGCATCAAACCACAAATTTGATCTGTGAATAGCTGATAAAATAGGGAGTATCGATAGTACCCGAATGATACCAAACTCTCACAAGAGCTACTGGTCATCACTTAAGAGCAGGTTTCTCGTTTTTACTTTTAAAACAAACAAAAAACCCAATGAAAACACACTAAGTTATAATACTTTTGCATACTTAGAGTCACCAGAAATTAGCAAGACAAAGATGACAACATACATATTGACATGCAGTGGTGGTGTAATTTGTTTCTGCAGCCATCTTCACACACAGTCAGGCTCTCTTCATCCAGCATGCCTAACAAACAAATGGGGCACATCTGTTCTTCTTCATCCTTCATACTATAAAAATAATTTGTGATTGTCAAAGTGGCATATCAGAATTCAGAACAGGCTTTAACAGCAAAAAATTATTAACTTCCAGTTTGAAACAGTCACTTCTGACTACTGATAGTCTATTCATGAATCATTCTCCTTAACCTTGGTCTGAATATTAAGCAACCAAATTTTTAGAAGCACTGAGTACAGACAACACGTTGTTGACATGAAAGGGAAAGTCACAAAACACGTGACATCTTTTCAAAACTGGGTCGGATACCAATTAGAGATTGAAAGGCCCAGCCTTGGGCACTTACTTTTTTTTCCCCTAAGGCTTCTTTAAAAACCAAACCTTTGGTTTTTTTACTTATAATTTGGGTTTGAAAAATTAAGATTTTTTTATATTTTGAAAGCTACCCACGTATTTTTTTCCATCACACTCCTTTCAGAGTACTGAGTTACAAGGTAGTCTTTAGCCGATTACAGATAACTGTAAATACTATTTGCTGAACATATGTAAAACAAAAAAAACCTAACAGAAAATAACAGCTACTCAAGAATTTTCTGCCACTAACACAAACACTAACATACCTACATATCACATGTGGATTTAAAAAAACAAAACAAAACTAAACAACAACCACATTTTCCCTGTTTTACATGTTGCTTTCATTTTATTTACCCCACCTTATTTTTAAATGGATATAACCAGAGATTTTGCCAGAAAAAATTATTCTAGACTTAAACAACATGTAGTGAAAAACATAATTTTGATCTCCTGTAATATTGTTTAAGTGTGCAAAACTCTTACTATTCATAGCAAAAATTTAAGTTTCAGTTGCTGTGTGTCTAAAAGTTTGCAGGAACCCTGTATTTGTTCATGAACAATATATTTTTTTTAAATAAGTGTATATACATTGTTTCAATACATATATATTAACTTCTATTTCCTTGCAAATGGTTGACATTTTTTTCCTTGAAAAAATCCACAAAAATAAGCTTACAGTGAAAAGTATTAATTTAACTTTTTGAAGAATTAGTAGTAAAGCAAAAATAATTGCAAGTCAAAGTTTACTCAGTTCTCATTGAGCCAGTAATGCTAGGAACTAATCATCAGGTGTACTGGCAAATAACTGAAAAATCTTTCATCCTGTCAAAAATGAGAACTAATGGAGCAAAGTTCACAATCCAGTGAAGTCAATTCTATGGAAAAAAAAAATCCTGCACAACATATCTACATTACAGAATTGACTTGCCAGATAAGCAGTTTGAGCGTAGATTATGTATTTAACTGCTTAGTTTATGCAGTTTATTTACAGTGATACAATTTGGCAATTTCAAAAAATAAGTAAAAATTATGGGAAATTAAGGTCACAATCTGTACATCAGAATTATAAGCCTGTCTAAATATATTCATCTAACAATACGCTTATTATCACAACGTAACATACCAAGGTGGTCCTGAAGTTAGGTTTCACTTTACACAACAGAAAGCCTTAGTCTGGGTTTCCTTCTGTGGTTTGACCTCTCTAGAGGATGTCTAGTTGTGACCTCTCTAGAGGATGTCTAGTTGTGCTGGTTTTGACTGGGAGAGAGTTAATTTTCTTCATAATAGTCGGTATAGGGCTAGTTTGGATTTGCTGGAAACAGTGTTGATAATGCAGAGGTGTTACTGCTGAGCAGTGCTTACACAGAGCCAAGGCCTCTTCTGCTTCTCACACCACCCCACCAGCGAGTGGGCTGGGGGTGCACGAGGAGTTGGGAGGGGACACAGCTGGGACAGCTGACCCCAACTGACCAAAGGGATATCCCATACCATATGACGTCATGCTCAGCATATAAGGGGCTGGGGGAAGAGGAAGGAAGGGGGATGTCCAGAGTGATGGCATTTGTCTTCCCAAGTCACCGTCATGCATGAAGTTGCACTTACATTTTAAAAGTTTGTTTCCCAAATTCACAAAGGGTCAAAGTAATTCTTTTCACAACTCTACTTAACATTTTTCAAACAGAAGTTATAAATCAAATATGCCCACTTGGTACCGTGGTGACTAATGTATACTCGATTCTTTGAAATGAAAACAGCTTTGAACAAAAAGAATGTAGGTGATTCTAAACCTCCAAAGTTAGAAGAAAACTACAGAATAAAGCTTTTAATTCCTTTAGAAAAATACTAACCTGTTTTCTGAACTAGATGTAGAAGTACTAGATGATGACAATGTATGAGAATTTGACATGCGTGAGACAAACTTCTGGATGGTGTTACGAGATGGAGCTTTGATCCTCGAGCTACGCCTACTGTGATATTTCTGGAACAAACTCTCAACCTAACATCAGAAAAAGATAGCAACAGTCGTATTTATGCTATGAATAGCTTGTAATTAAAAGTAACATTACTGAAGCTTAACTACTGCTAAAAAAAAAATCATCTATTCACCTTCACAATAATGCGTTAGTAGTAGCAGCAGGAATTGCAGGAGTCTTACAAATAAACAAATCACAAGAAACACTTTACAACAAAAACTTATTTGCTTATTAAAAACAACTTTAAGTATAGACACAATTACTTCTGCAGACTCTCTATTTACTCTCTATTTCAGCTAATCAGCAAGACAAATCTACTCAAAATTGAGTAGAAAATCCAAGATTTGAATCACTCACACTGAACTACAGCTCTCTACTATTCTTCTAGTTATGTCTTATTTGCAGCTTGGGGTTTTGTTTCTACTTACGGAGCTCTTGAGGCTGAATTAAAAATATAATTAAAAACATATATCCTTGTTGCTTTGAAAAGCAACAGTTTTCAGCATTTTTAAGATAATGTCCTAAAGACTTTTACCTGGAGTGTTTTTTAGATCTGCCATTAGATCTATTAGAAATCAATTACCTCAAAGTTCTTCAGTGTCTTTCTCCAGAGCATTGGGTCTGAGGGTTCAAGCTGGAACACCCGCAGCATAACAAAGAGCAGATGAATGCAAAATGTTCCACGGCCACAGCTACAAGTCTGCAAAGGCAAGCATATGCTAAGGCTCTACTGAATTGACAATTACATACATAATTTTTCCACAGTTAAGTCCATCATAAGAACATATACTAGCCACCCCTACACCCCCTGCCGCCTCTCCCCCCCGCCTCAAAAGTAGTTAATGCAGAATGTCATATATAGGCAGAAATATCTTACATGGCCTTACAGAAAATTTGAATTCGCAAAATATTATTCAGGAATATATATGGAAAAGCAGACCATTATTACACCAGTTTTCAATTGATTTTTTCCCCTTTTTAAAAAAAAATCAACTGAAGCTGTTGCTACACTTCATACTAGAAGGAATTTATGCACATAATCATCATATATCCATAACATGACAGCAATCAAACTTAGATGCTTCTGTTTACTCAAAACCTAGATATTCCCCACTGCAGCATCACATTAGTACTATGAACGTCTATGAAAAGGACCTTACTATGGCTGTTAATGAAATTATCACGTCCTTAAAGGAATGATGACATATGTTTGCCATATATATGTATATCCCCCAAACAGAGGAAATAAAGTCTTTCAGAGTGACAAACTAGGAAAATGAAGTGGCCAAATTTTAGCCAAAAATACTTAGGAGATATAATTTGGAGCCACCTCTAGGAATGAGAAATAGAACAACAGTAATTGCTTCCCAACTACAGTCTTTTTTTTTTTTTTAAAAAAGAGAAATTTTAGAGTTGCTACATATTTGACAAAATACGGGCTGATTATTATTTTACATGAGCACAGATTACAACTTTTAAACATTACTTTATAGAACCATTATCATGGGTTGGCAACTAACTTAACCTAATTTGGTTTTGAACAGTTTTCCAAAATTAACTATAAATTAATAAAAGCTAGAGACAACACAAAACTGTTCTCTACCTGAGGCCCAATAAACACTCTGTATTTATTATCAGGGCTGTCTCCTCCAATTAAGAACGAGTTGGGTCCTATCTGCTGCAGCAAGTACAGCCTGGCTCGCATAACTTTGTTGACACGACGACTTGTTTCCTCAGGGCTGTAGGGAGAGAAGCCATCTGGAGATGGGGCTCGTCGAGGTGGGGTTATTCGTCCACTCTGAAACTACATAAGTGGTTCCATCATAAGCATTTCCAGGACAACAATAAGTTTAGTTAGGTGTTGTGGGTTGTTTTTTTGGTGTTTTTTGTTTTGTTTTCCTCCAAATGACACAGAATAAGAGTCCCCAAAACATTAAACTACTACAACCTGCTTAGACTGCATGATTTTAAAAGGATTACTTTCCTTCCATGACAAGAACTTGAGGGCAGAATAAAAACTAAAATTTTGTCTGACATCATGACAGAAAAGGAATCTTTTAAATTGCTTCTGTTTAAGTCTTCAGTGGTTGCCTTACCACATTACTACTGAATTAGCAAGCATAATTCAATGAGAATATAATCATAGACTTGTGACAATACAAGAAATTATTATATAAAGTTATGATGCCAATATATTTCATAAATGAAGAAAACCTATGACTACAGTTTACAAAAGGGAATAGATTGTCAATGAAGAACAAGAGTTAGGCAATTCCAGAGAAAAGACGGATACAGCTTCCTCTCCTTTGCACAATTAAAGTAACTTTCAGCTCAGGATGGTTTTTGGTTTTTGGCTTTCTTCCGTTGTTTTTTTTTGGTTGGGTTTTTTTTTGGGGGGGGGTGGGGGTGGGGGTGGTGTTTCCCCATGATCAAAAATTCAATGACCCAAACCCTTTTATCTTAACCTTTTATTTTAATTGTCTTCATTTAAATTCTTCACATTTCTAACATTATGAGATACATTAATGGCTCTGCCCATTTTCAAATCTTCTGCTTTGATTTATATCCACTTTGAATTTTATGTAATGATGCCATTTATAATTGGCTCACTGTCCATTGGTTAAGTAAACGACAGCCTGAACTTGTAAAGTTTTTCATGTGAAAGGTTAGTATAAGACAAAGAAAAACAATCAAATAAAAATAGATCAAAGGCTAAATTAGATAGTTTGGTGGGTTGTTGTTGTTTTGTTTTGGTTTTTAACATTTCAGTTTCTTTTGTCAAGAAGGGAGCTGTGCTGCAGTGCTGTAACTTCTGATATTTGTCTCTAGTTCAGAGGAATAGCAGTACGTATTTTAATTGGTTTTGGAAACCTTGTTTAAAGCAATTAGATCCTGTTCTTCCCCTAATCGCACTGTGAAGTTGTAGACAAGTCAACTGAAGCCAAACTACGGATGAGCATTTTTATAACAAGCAAACCTGTTAGATACTATTGCTCAAAACATCATACTCTTGATCTTTAATGAAGCCAGTTACTATTGCTCAGAAGATTCTATTCGAGATCTTCTCAAATGTAATGATAGAGATTTTAGTCTTCTAACAACATACATACCTAAATCTCCCCTAATCTGTATGTACAGATCAGTTCTGGAAGAGAAGATCACTGGTACCATACCAGTAACACTTTTCTGCAGGAATCTTAATCCAGTTAACAATCCTGTTCCAATCCTATTCCTCCAGGAATATACCTGCCTGGAGAATTGACATGCAAAACTACAGGAAAAAAAAAAACCACAAAACACTAACACCTCCTCATGCAAATGAAGCTAAGAAAAAATACATGTCTTCATTTATTTCCTAGAAATAAAAATTGAAAGCAGGACTGAATTAAAAAGAAAACACACCCCTAAGCAGGGAATAAAGTTTCACACATAAGAAACGTAACATGAGGTATCCTCTGCATATCTCATTCAAGTAATGCCCTGGAATAACCCCTTGTATCAGCATCTTGCCCTGTGCAGGGAGGATTAATTGCCTCTATAAGCAAAAGATTGCAGAATATAGCTAAATTAAAAATCACATCACAGCTTGCAACTTACAGGCACTGGAGATACCCTTTTTCTTCTAACACCTGGTGATTCAGATTTAACCGTCCTAGAGGATGACGATGAGGAGCTGCTTGGAGAAGGACTACGTCTTCCTTTCAGTGTAGGTGAAGAAGCGGTGCTTTGTCCTTCATCTTGAGGTTCTAGAGAGAGTTTGTTCATTTCTGATCCATCTCCTTTCCCTGGGATAGGTTTCACCACCTTGCAGGAATTAAACCATGTGTTAGAATTACAAATTGATCATTTTATACTAAAGCAAAACAAATTAATCAAAACTGGTTTTGCTAGCATTATGTAATTACGCCCTTATTCATACATCCAAAGTTTGCATATTCCCTAGGTTCTAATATTAGTATATAATAGGGGCTATCTTGTTAATCTATACGAAACACAAAAGCAAGAACCCTTTTTCCTGTCCATTTGTGCAGTTTGTTAGTTGTGGCAGCAACTGATTTGATTCTGAAAGTACTTCTGTAATTGTCATTCATGATATACCTAAGGACAGCAGTTCCCCCATTTGGATAGCAGGAGCCAAAAGAATTATTTTCTACAGGCACTGTCTGCTCATTAAGAGCTATAACATTGGATCCATGTGTTATATACAGTAAGTATCAGCTGAAAAATGTTGCTATTTGCAAGAAGTGTTGTGCTGTAGAAAGTAAAAATTACTTTAAACCTGGAGGCAATGCAGCAAAATTGAGGTACACTGTACCCTGTAAGAGCCACACCCAGGTTTTCTGCCTGCCTTACAAGTAAAACAGCTACACCACATCTGGTATATGAGCTCATCACTATGGACAATGCTGCACTACAAGAATGAACGCATGTGCTCAAGCACAGGGAGTACAACAGTGCTTTGTTGCATGAACACTGAATTTTGACACTGAGGTGTGGAATATTTCAAGACAAATTTCAGATGCCTGTCCTTCAGACCCACAGAATGCATGAGAAGAGTAAGGCTCCTGGGAATCAAATTAAAAGTAGTCATAGCAGGCAGAGTCAGTCTACATTCCTCCATGTCTTGTAGCCTTGACTCAAAGCTGGAGGGAAGCTCCAAGTAACACTTCAGATTAACAGAGCAGACTTCTTCTAGAAAGTTCCAGAGGTTTCCAATTTAGGCAAAAATGAAAGAGGCTTTCCCTGCTCATGGTAAGGGAAGACACATTCAGACCCTGTGCCTTTCCACCTGATTGTTTGGACTGCATCCATGAAGTCAAATACTATTATAAACTGAAGCATTTAACTCATCCAACTGAAACTATTACACTATCCAGAAATGCATTTCAGTTTCGGCCAGCTACAGGGAGAAGAGGACAATGAGGAGGCTGTGGTTCAGCAGTTAAGCACTGCCTAGGAGAAGAAAAACCTGCATCTACAACCTTGATCCAAGCACTGCTCGTTTTAATTTAAGAAGTAACCATATTTGATGTATTGCAAACCTGAACTTTTCAAAAAGCTTTGTTGTTATTGTTTTTAAATATATTGCCATCTGATTATGAAAGTGAACAGCATAAAGGAGAAGTATGAAAAGCAGTTCAGCCTTTCCGCCCCCCGATTACTTTAAAGGCTTTTTTGTTCATGGAAGGTCAGAATGCGAATTCATGTGCCTATGGACAAGTTACAGTTACTAGCTACTACTGCGTGAAAATATTAAAATTGTAAAATAGTAGTAATTGAGAATCTGGAGCATCAAAAGTTGTATTAAAAAAACCCAGAAACCTTAAGGGAAGTGGGCTGAGCAGGGAAACAATTTCAAGCTATGCAGTAACAAAGACACATTTAAAATATTTTAAAGTAAGAACTGTTTTGCATTATTTGACACTTTGAGGTACTGCTTTTTTGGTGCATTGGTAAGTATTTTCAATGTTCTTTCTCAGGACAGAAGGTTGCCAACAGAGCCCTGTTATTTCTGTTCTAGAAAAGCTGCTGCCAAACACTTGTTTACTGCATCAGACAATGTTAGCTTTAAATTAGCACTCTCATCAAGTGGTACATGGGAGTCACATCAATCAATGCAACTATACTTCCAGGTAATTAATTGTTATTAATTAACCAGCATTATACTGACTAGAATTGTAACTATGCTTAGTAAGTTTCAGGTTTGATCTGCCCACAATTTCTTAAAACCGCTTCTGAACAATTTATACACAACGATTACCCAAAAGGCTAATAGAATACTCTGGCATCCAAAATTTGGCAGCGTTGAGATTTGTGTGAAAGAGTTACTCAGCTTTGTTTTTTTTCTGGTTCCAGTAAGATTGCCGTTTGTTTTCTCATCTAGCAAAAATTCCATATACTTCCATTACAATACATAGAAAACTAACATTTTCAAACTACAGAAAAGTGAATTCATGAAACCCCTAAGAATTAAGGAAGTACAAAGGACTATAATGCAGTTTTGTACTCAAGTTTTTGCCTAATGAACAGGAGCTACTTTTGTTCTTGACATTAGAGGGCAGTGTTGTCACAGTTAACACTACACAATCAGCAGCACAACTGTATGTTCTCAAAAATAAAGCTTAATAAATGCATACATTTCAGAAAGTCAGTCACAGTTTCCTGTTAAACAGGAAAAATATTCATAAAAATGAACAAGAGGACCATAATTAAGAGTATGCAAATTGTTAAGATAAAGAGGTTTCTAACAGAAAGAAATTTAAGGGATTTTTATTTGTAACAGCTGTTACAGATACTGCCCTTCCATCAGTGCCACTTACCACAGGGCCTCTCCTGCTTCTTCTTTCCAGCCATTCATGCTTCCAGGCTGGCATGCACGTTGCCTTGAGTTTCTCTCTGATCATGCGCTCTTCTGGGCGGTCTTCCATCTTCTGCAACCCCCTGAGGGTTTCTTTATTCTCCATGTCACGACTACAGCAAAGAAAAAAAAGTCATAAATACAATTATTTTTAGTTAAACTGTAATACCACAGCATTCTTAAACTTTGTGCCATCCTATTGTCCATCTCCTTACAACGCAGCTACTAAAACATCACTTCCAACTAACTGCAGCAAGCCTCATAAGACTTACAACTAATTTGCTAGTCTGCCATTTCCAGCATACCTGTTTTGAGGGCTATTTCTTAAAATGCGTGTACTGCTTGTAACATTGGACACCCAGTAGAAAGGAAGGTCTCGGCAAATATTAAACCAATACAAAAATTACCCTATATGTCATGACATTCACCAAAAGTTTCACAAGTGTTGTGATGGTTCATGCATTCCTTGGCAATTCAAAGACTGCAAACTCTATTTTAAAACAATTTACAAAATGAACATAAATGAATGGCGAAAGTTTTCCATCTTCATAGGATGCACAAGCATGAAACTATTTATGTAGTCCTCTTCAGAAAAGAGGGCTTGTAAACTAATACACAGTAAATATGTTTATAGTAGACACAGAATTCATGAAAGTAAGGCTAGTGGCCTTGAGTGTTGCTTTCTAGGTGACTGATGACTCAAAAGTAATTCAAGTCAGCTATAATTATAGCAAAATTCACAGCAAGTTTGTATCTGTAAAATGAAAGTGTCGTCTATCTCAGCTTGAACTTTTTTGACCTACAGCAAAGTAGTTGCTGTGATTGCTGCCAACAACAAAGCAGCAAAAAATACTGTCAGACGCTGAAAACCAAATATGAACAGTCTGGAAGATTTCCTGATTCTGTTGAGCTAGCTGCTAAATCACCAAGAAAACCAGATTCTTAAGCAGGAGCAGCACATGATCCCCACCCATCTTCTTAAAGTTAGCTTTAAAAAGAAGTAAGTTTGCTTAAGCCAACTCTCAGAATGAAATTTTATTTCAAGAATAAAATCACAACTTAAAGTGGAATATAAGGCTATATAGTAATTCAGTTACAATTGCTGCTTTCACACATGCAGTCTTCAGCTTCTAAAACATTTAGCTATGCAGTTAAAACTACATTTATATATTGCATGATGACCTACAGCATATGCCCTGTGACATTCATGGCAATAAGATGATGTTAAAACTATAATTCCTATCTTCATCAGCAAAGTATTACTAAGGTTCATTTATCACAAATCCCTACTTAGAAAATTAGAAGTTTTCACTGGTCAAAAGAGGTAGCCCTGGTATTTTTTTTCTCTCATTGTAGAGACAAAGGAAACAAAGTATTCTGAGGCAGGAAATAACTCTTCCTGTTGAGTGCTGAAATGTAATAAGCAGCTGGATACTGTAAACAATACATTTTCTTTCAAGCATCTAAACCTACTGTTAATAACTGATTTTAGACAGTGTCTAGTAATTAAAGACTTAAAAATGTTTATAAATAGAGTCAACCTAAGAAGTAATGTTTTTTCAGAGGTTAAGCATTAATGCTTGCTTAACTTCAAAACTATTGCAAGTGACATAAGTATTTGTCCCAGCATTGAATTCCATACTATTGCTTTCTAGAGAGACAAAAATTACAAAATGATAATTCATGAAAAACAAAAATATTATAGCAGCTGTTAGAGTCCAAACAGAGAACATCCCTAAAAGTTTAAAATAAGGTGTAAACTATTGTGTAAAAAGGATCAACTTCACATTTTTTCCTCAGTCAAAAAAATCAGTTCAAAGACAAAAGTCGTTGAATAAACATTATGTTCTGCATAGGAACAGTACAGTTCCAAAATAATATAAATGCAAGTTAAAAATATAGAGTTACTCTGTTTTTTATTTTAGTTATTCCATGGCATGAACCATCTCAGTTGCATGAATACTTTGTATACAAGACAGAAAACACTATCCCAGCAGTGAAAGAATGACACAGTATTTCATTTGTTCATATAACCATGATTAACTTCCCAACTGATATAAAAAAAGTCTTTTAGAGGCCCTTGGACTTGAATTCATGAACAATGTAATACAACAGTGGAGGCTTCACAATCTGTGCTTGTTCTCTAAAAAGCAGAAGCAACTATCTTCCTCTCATGTGACAGCTAAACTGATCTACTCTAGCCTGCACAAAGAACTCTTGTGCTTTTTGGTCTAAGCAGGTGGGAAAGACCAACTGAGTCTGAAAGCTTTTGCTTAGTAAACCACGGTTATCTTTTTGAAGAATTTAAGCATTATGTGTATTTTTATAGAACACAGTTTCTGAAGTGCTCAGGAAAACTTTGTATTTTAACTCAAGCTTGGCTAAAATATTTATTATATATTCTTACACTGTTGGGTCTGTGGAAAAAATATTTTTCCTGTGACTGCACAAAGCCCCTGCATACTGCAGGACATCCTCATTTTGTGGCCCTGAACCTGCAGGGGGTTTTTTGTTATTACTTTTTTTTTTTAATCTAAAGCAAACCCTCTCATCTATTCCAAGCAAGCTGAAGTTTCCCTACATGACAATGGCTAGGTTGCCAATCTTCTGTCAATGTACCTCAGCGCAATATAAAAATAATAAATCCAGAATATATTCCACCAAGGACTTGATCCAGCAGGGTACACAGCATTCTGATCTTCATACAGCAAAATCTATTCACAAGTCAAGGTGACGATGTGCTTATGTGACTGTGAGGTGGTGCTTTATTTGAATAGCAGTGACATAGCTAAGGAGCAGGCCAAAAAATAAATCTCAGAGAACATCCTGGCTTGGACCAGGCAGTCTGACATTTCTCAACAACCCACTCCTCTGCTTGATCAGGAAGCAACAATTTTGGTCTTAAAAGTTTCAGCTTTTCATGAATCGAGAAAAAAAAAAAATACAAGGCTTTTTTCCAGATAAAATTTAACTTCTAAAAGAATTAAAAATATGGGCACCTAGCTACCTGCAACCAAACTGTCAACAGGTCCTGAGAACCCTGGGCTAGTCAGTAGGCCTGGAGGCATGCTAGGAGCAGCACGCAGCACTTGGAGCAGGGACAAAAGAGTTAGCATTCCCTGAAGTGAGAAGGCCAGCTATTAGAGTTGTAGATAGCTTCTTGCCCCTAAACAGTTCAAGTAGTGCTCACAGTTTCTCTTTTGCCATTAAGTATTTTTAATGATATCAAGATCAGTAAAGAAAGAAATCAGATCAAGATGGGCAAGGCATCGTCTGTCCTCCTGCCAGTCTCCCATTCCTTCTCCTGATCCACTACTGTTGGCATCTATCATCTAACCATTTATGTCCATGCTAACAAAGCAAAAGATCAGGTATTCCACATTCTATTAAAATTAAAAACTTAACAGGGAACTTTCTCAACATGGTACTAAATGGCAACAACTGCCACTTAAAGACAGCATTGAACACGTTACTTCATAGAGACTAATTAATCTGGCTTCCTAAAATAGCTACAAGGATTCTAGCCAAATGTCATATAAGTGAAATTAAGTTATATTCTTCTGTTACAGTACCTGAGAAACACAAAAGGGAAAACAATAATCATATTTCTTTTTTCTAGCTGCCTCAGCTTCAATAGCTCATCATCTTTCCTTCAGAATAACATAGGCTCTCTTCATTTGGCTAACACACCATCCACTGAAGCTCACAAGGAGTATATAATGAGTGGTACTCCAAATAAACTGTTTACCTTTCACTCACATTAAAAATTTGCCACTTTCTTATGTCATTTAGATGAATCACTAACAAGCATTCTCAATTAGAAACACTCTTCTATTTACCTCAAATAAGCTTGTATCTTACACATATATATATGAAGCACACTTATAAACTATAAATACATTTATATGTTATAAAAAAATACAGAAAAAGCATAAATAGTGCCTAGACGTAATTAAACAGAGAAACTTAACACCCAGCAGGTTCCTGTGGAACCTCTGATGCTCTGGGGTCCCAGGCTGCAGTGCCCCTTCTGGAAAACACTATCAGGTAAGAGTCACTGCATCTTTACATCAAAGTAGTTTTAGAAGCTAAAACTTCTCACATTTCTTCCAGCATTTTTCTGTAAAACGGATACAAATCTGTACAGAATGTGAAAACATAAAAGAAAAACCTATTCTGTTATTTGGCTCTAAAAAGAGAACTACTGAGCTTACACCTCTATTTTGGTAATAATCATTATTTAGTCGCAGTTTGATATACCCCTTGTCTTGTCTCCCTGTAATTTTATCACCTGTCTCTCTTGAAGACTGGTACATCAAAAGGTGTATTTTTCAAGGAGAGTATTTCACTGCTAACAGGACAATATTCACAACCAAAGCACTAACTCCATGGACTGAGCCATCACCTCCAGTGGACCCTCACAAGCCTTGGTCAAGAAAGATCATCCCCTCAGTGATGAAGGCTCAGATCTCCAAAGATGGTATGTCTAAAGTTACAGAGGTAAGTTACTTGCCTGGATTTTCTAGCTCCTATGAAATCAAATCCACCTACTCGAAATATATAAAACATTGTTTGGGTTGCTTACTCTGAAGTCACCTAGCCATACTTTGAGATTTTGGCACTATTCTGTAGCCATTGAAAATGAGTCCTCCTACAAAACAACCCAAGAAATACTAGCCTCTGTTTGCAACAGATGCTTGCTACAAAGCTAATAAAAATGGGCTTCTCTCTTCTGCTTGTTTCCTAAGAATGCTATCAGACATCTGAAACAACTATGAGAAAAGCTCCTAGGGCTCTCTAATCCCTCCTACTGTTATTTAGTCTCCCAGTACCAACTCAGATGCATCAAGGTATACACAATACTGGGGTATTTTTAAGATGTAAAAATAGCAGTTACATTGCATGAGCTTTCACACACTTCACTCATACTAAAAGGTTTGCAGAGGGAATCTAGCATTCTATCTCTATAAAACTAAAAGTTTATGCCATTATTGAGTGGAATTTCTAGAAAATACAGGAAGTAGATAGTTTATATTGATACACGAGACCCAAAGCTACTAATTATTGTGCAGCTTAATTATTTTCATAATTTTATGTGTTTGGACTAATACACCTGAAATGTGTTAATACAGCTTACACAAAGATTTTTAAGTTTATTACTGTATGATAAACTTCAGTATTCCAACAAAGAACAGATTCCAGATGCTCAGTTCACATTATAGCAAATGAAGAGAATATGCAAGTCCTGCCCCCATCCCAGTGCAACATACTACTGGGCCTTACTACAAGAACAGCTGTAATGTCATTAAAAAGAAAAAGATCGC
The DNA here is from genome assembly GCF_011004875.1 of Balearica regulorum gibbericeps. NCBI lineage: Eukaryota > Metazoa > Chordata > Aves > Gruiformes > Gruidae > Balearica > Balearica regulorum. The sequence continues at coordinate 66,831,673 of NC_046220.1, forward strand.
ATTATGAGTGCTCACTGACAGTCAACTATGTGATCAGTTCATCTGCACCAGGTTACAGGATCTCAAGCATAGGTGTTAGAAAGGGATTTGTTTTTCCCCTGGTTAGCCCGGCCCACCAGGGCCCTCCTCTATCCCCTGCTGAACTGTAAGACCCAAGTTTTACTTGGTCATGTATCACCTAAGCTAACTCTCCCCTTTTAACAGAACCAAAGTCTTTACTTGTAGTATGCAGTTTAATCTCTTAGGCACCAAACTGAACTTTGGATTCAGAATCTTTAAGCCTGTCAGTGACAGGAGAAGGGGCAAAAGGCACAAACTGGAACTCAGGAAGTTCCATCTCAACGCAAGGAAAAACTTCTCTACCCTGAAGGTGACCGAGCACTGGAACAGGCTGCCCAGAGAGGCTGTGTAGTCTTCTTCTCTGGAGATATTTAAAACCCGCCTGGACGCGTTCCCATGCAACATACTCTAGGTGATCCTGCTCTAGCAGGGGGGTTGGACTAGATGATCTTCAGAGGTCCCTTCCAACCCCCACCATTCTGTGATTCTGTCATACACCAAAACAGGACTACTAGGTGAAATGCAATTGGCTAAGATGCAGAAAGCATCAGGTTAGAACAGGTATGGTCCTTGCTGATGTGAAAGTCTGAACCCATGAACAGAAAAATGGAATTAAAAGCATAGAATCATTTAGGTTGGAAAAGACCTTTAAGATCATTAAGTCCAGCTGTTAACCTAGCACTGTCAAGTCCACTGCTAACCAAGTCCACTGCTACACCATGTCCCTAAGTGCCACATCTACACATCTTTTAAATACCTTCAGGGATGGTGAATGGTGACTGCACCACTTCCCTGGGCAGCCTGTTCCAGTGCTTGACAGCCCTTTCAGTGAAAAAATTGTTCCTAATATCTGATCTAAACCTCCCCTGCCACAACTTGAGGCCATTTCCTCTTGTGCTAAAACTTGCCCTTGATAAAACTCAAAATTGACATCCTAAAACAAAGTTCTCATTGCAGATTATTTTTATGTGTCCATATATTTGGTATATGAGAACATTCACACTGTTTTGAATTAAGTGTCTGCCCTACTTTTAAAGATGAAATTGCTTATTGCATATTGGATAACGGAGCAGAGTAAAATGACTCCACATATAACACAGAATTAGACAATTAACTCCCCTATCCCCAGAGAACATCATCAGATATTTTATACAAAATAATTATACTTTGAATCAGTTTAATATAATAGGGATAGGCAGATAAAACCATGCACACTGCATTCTCCACCTCCAATTAGAATGGTGGAAATAAGATGGCATACAAACAATTAACTTGGACAGGATGAGCTACATAGATTTGCAAAAGCTACAAGCTATTGAATACTTTCTGGAAGAGTTATAAACGAGAAAGGGAATATAGACCATTTTGGCACCATTCAAAACAGCATAATTATCTGCAGATACCAAATGTTAGAGAGACCCAGAAAGACATTTAGCAGGTTTGGTCTTGTTCTTTTCTTTTTGTGATTTCACTGCCATGCTTCTGTGATTAAAATCATTATTTCTCACCAGGGTTATATTTGTTTCTTATTGTCATCTACTAGGTGTCCTGAAGTAGCATTTAGGACTCATGAAGCAGGACTCTAGTATGTTAATCATCGCAATTTGGTTTTTATTTATATATCTTGTCCATGTCTGGTTTTGTTATTTGATACTAATCTTTAAGCTTACACTCTATTTTGATAAATATATGGACAAGATATATGAAAAGAGAAGGAAAAGCCATCTGAGTTACATTGGGAGTTATGATCAATAATGATTTCTTATGATATAGGAATAATAAGCTGTACTAAATAAGCACTAAACTTTGCTTAAGAGATATCTGTCTTGCTCACTGACACTGAGAGTCCCATTTAAAAAGTCCCTGTCCCACAAAGACTTAGACATACTCTGGATTTTGGTCCAAAAGCTAAAGACGACTAAACATTTCCACATATATTTCTGTCTCTAGCATAAAACATGCAGAAACAAAGTAAAAAACGTATTTGGAGTAACTGCTAGGTGAAGAAATACAACCCTATAGCAACATACTACAACCCTTCACTCACTTATAGTAGATCCATGGTGGACAGCACATTTTCTATCAACAGAAAGTCAGAGGTGAACGGGCTCTCCCCATGAAGACCCAGACTTAGGATCTTCAGTTGGTTAACTCTCTCACCTGTAATGCCCTCGCACATATACAGAGTGCTCTGTGCTGTATGGGGAGACCACTGTCTGCCTGTGCAACAAGGGGACCTTTTGGTGATATCTGTCAACTAATTTAGCCACAGGCCAAGCATACAGTAACTACACCCACTTTAACAATGGCAGCTACTATTACAAATGTTTATTTTTGTAAGATAACAACAAGATAGCATAACAAAAAAAATTACAGGAAAAGGCATTCAAAATTTCTGCAAGCATATGGCTAAAAATGGCTATAGTTTCAGTAACTCCTATTTCAACTTCTTTAAAATCCATAGTATAAAGTGAAAAATAAATGCAATAATCTTATTGGATGAGGGGGGCAGTATTTAGTGAGGTAACCTAAAAAAAAAATTAAACAAAAATCTATGTAGTTAGCAAGCAATAACAGCAAGTGTATGGACTACTCTTTAACAAAAACATACCATTTTTTCTTATCATCCTCAGTGTATACCTGAGATTTAAAAACTTTGCTGCATTCATATCTCACTTATAACAATGTACTTAATTCTTTAATTTATAGTAATGCATACTTCTTTAGAAATTTAATTCTTGATACTAATTACAAATTACATACTGTCAGAGTAAAAATGCAGTGATCTCACATACCTTTGATATGGGCCTGGATCAAAGAAAAGGAGTATCTTCAGTATTTGCTTAAAAATTGACATAAAAATTGCAGACACATTCACATAGCAAAGCTAAACACTAGAGAAGCATCAATTTACAAGAGCTCCAGCTTGTCACCTCCAGCTTTAAGGAAGGACGCAATATTCCATGTGAACATAATTTGATCAGAAAGGCTTTGCGTTCAAATTTCAGTATAGTCATTCCTTCCCCGGCTCCTAGGCACAACATTTTGTCCTGCAAGCAAGCACCTGGGAAAAAGAGTTTCACAAACTACAGGCACCTTGCCATAACAGATAAAAATAACATTACATATATCTAGAAAGATGCATGAACATGGAATTATATAGACAGATATTACACTTATGCAAAACATGCTAATATATGAAAAGGAATAGTTTAATTTCATCAAGACATACTTGTGCAACAGCAGTTAGAACCAGTATTAGACATTTATACAGTATTTGAGGGAGGATGTAAGAAGGAAGAGCTATTGGGTCAGCTAGATATCATTTTCCCTATCTGTGAAACAATCCTAACAAACGAAGCAAGGAAAATTAATTTATTTTTATCTAGTGAGATGTATGGGGTCCTAAGTCCAGGTTCATGAAAGAGTAGCAATATTTAACATAAAGTGCAAAGTCTTGGTTTAAAGAGCTACTGATAGTGAATAAAGACACCTTCATTACTTTCATGTTGCAGTTAGGACACTACTGCCAGCAGGTTTTGTGGGCCATCACTGTCATCTCTCTGCTTACTAGAACCAGTGCTCAGTATGTACAGCTCTACGTGCCAGATCCCTGCATCCTACTTTGACCACATTCCTAAGTTCTCTAGACCAATGGCTTCAGTAATCATTACAGGGAAAGTAATATGTGAAAAATAAAATCAAAAAAAGGCAAATGTACACTTCTTGCAAAAAGTCAGATAACAATTTGAATTCAAATCAAGTAAATGCTATGGAGAATCTGAGGATGGTGCTTTCACTTCTGCCTTTCAGCAGTCTATGGGAAAACCCTTTGGCTACTTTTCATTTCTTGCATTTATTTTTGAAGTTAAAGAAGAATTTTTGATTCAAATATAACACATTTTAGGATTCCTATGCTTGCCAGCTACAAGAAATATTTTCCTTCCATCAAGATTGTTTAAAGTGATTGTTTTGTAAAACTTTATAAAATATCATTGCTGTACTGGTTACGCTTCCACACCACTTTGAAGACTAAAAGCAATTCTATGTCTAGGGAAGTATGGAAAGATTAAAAGATATGACCAACATGACAAAATAAAGTCACACAGTGGAACAACCCCAAATCTACACTGATATTCACCCATCTCCCATTATTGCATTATTCAAATATTCTGGTATATGTACTTACACAGTAGTTGGAACAAATCTCTCTCTATCCTCATATGGGACTTTAAGGCCACAAAATATATTGAAAATAAGTAGTAATATTATTTTAAAATAAGTAATGAACTCTAGATTATGCCAACTGTATCTATGTTTGGCAGAATGATGAACAGTTTTTTACTGCTGCTAAAAACCTCTTTGAAGAGGAATGGAGGAAAGTTTTCCAGAACTGGAGAGTTAATCTTTCATTGTGCTTTCTAATTAGCAGCATAACTGAGTAAGAGTAATTCCAGTTCATAACTCCATTCTGACATGTCCTCCCCAAGGTAACTGTATGGGTTTTGGCCGGGAAGGAGCTACAACAGTGACTCAAACTTTCATATATTATTGTTAAACAAAATCAGAGTAGCTAAGTTTACCAATGACACCTTTTTATTGATCCAAAAGAATCAGGGAAGGAGGAAAAAAAGTTGTGAAAAATCACAAAATTTATAAATGGGAATAAGCACAGGCAGTTACAGTACACAAGTTTTGTGGACATACAAGGGAGTTAAAAAAACCTATAAAGTCAAACAATTGAAAATGTCAAAAATCTAAAACCCACCCATTTCAAAAATATCAGCAGCAGCACTCAGGTAGTTTTCTTTATTGCCATGGACAGGTATCACATTAAAATGACTTTAAGACAGCTTTTTCATTTATCCTAACCCACATGCTCAAAAAAGAAATGACCACTGTCTTAAAAGAGGAAGTAGTCTTACATTGTTGAAGCTACAAAATAAGTATGATTATTAAAAAAAGCATTTATTTGTTTATTGAGAGAACTGTATTCAACAGCACTGGCTGTAAGATAAGCACCAAAGGTATTTTTAGTGGGATGCATGCCAAGTATATTTGTAAGATAATTATCTGGAACATGGGAATATAGAGATATATGTATACTTCAGGCAGTGGAGACATGTTTTCAATGACAGTGATCTCTCTCACACACACATATTAGACTCCCTTGTAAAAGGAACTTAAGAAATGGAATTACCATGATTCACTTAATTCCAGTTTGGTTTTATTTGTGACATGCTTTAAATATGCAATACTGACAAACATCAGAGATAGAATATAGTATTTTACAAGTGCACAATGCCAGATCCTTCTTTTAAACTGTCTGCCAATTTAAACTTCTTGCTTCATCAGAAATTGACTGTCAGCATTCAAGCTAATAGGTTCCAATTTCCTGTACATTGTTGACCAGTTAAGATATCAGTTACCATTTAAGACCAGTGATATCAATTTTTCTTCAATCACATACAACCTACAATTACTCAGACCATCTTTCAGGTAGCTGACAGAATAAGCCTGGGGCCCACTCAAGCTTTTACATTAAGATAGTCAAAACAGAACTGCAAGAAAGACTCCAAGCCATGAACCAGCAACAAAGGAAAATTTGGTTATGAATTGCCATGCTAAAGGACCCTGAAAGGTATAGATAGCGGTTATTAACCAGTCGTGCAGTACCCTCAAGCATTGCTTCAGCTGAGATAGCAGCACTCAGTGAAGTCCGTGCCTTCAAAGAAAAAAACATTAACAAAGGTGTATTTTCAGATTTTTAAATCGCTCTCCTACATACTTGAAAAGATTGTGTTTGTTCTGCAATACTATACGCTAGGCTTTTGTGGACTGCTTCTGTAAGTTCATCAATGCAATCCTCAAACGTCCATCTTCTGTCCGCAACTGTGTTACCCCTCTACAAATCAAGTCTGAAATTTAACAGAATTCTGACACTACCAATAAACTTACATTAAGAAATCTAAAATATTAATAGCAAGGCCCTTTCATGAACATTCCCAATATAAGGAAGAATGCTGGGATGCTCCCGCATGAAGTTCACAATGCCTAAGTATTCATGTCCAGCAGTGACAAGGTTTCCTTGCTTCATCCCTGCCTCCCCACCCAAAGGAACTAATTTTAAAAACTGATATAAAACATGTGGTCAGGCTATCATGAAGCACTAATGCCTACCTGAGCTTTACAGTGAAGTGGAAGCAGTACACTGCTGACCAGTACACTGGTCCTGAGACCAGAAAAACAGAACATACTAATGTTTTTATAACAGTAACTTTACTAACAAAAATTAACATATACATAAAAGTAAACTTTATCCAATGTGTCAAAATTAAAAATATTAAATATTTTTGATAGGTTGATCAATCACTTCTTTGCATATGTGTAACTAAGTTCCACGGTTTTCTCAAACTTCTCTTGATACATGTTTGAGAAAGTTGTATAAACAAAAGAGAAGGATCCTATCATCTGTCTGGAAGATAACATTTCACTATTACATATCAGAAGCAAGGCTATATTGAAATTAAAATTACAAGGAATTAAGTTTTCTTTAGAAGGCTTTCTTACCAAGCCAAAATTTACAGCATGGTCTCCAAATGTCTTGATTTGCAGACTTTATTTTAAAAGGTAAAATTATATCTTAGTACAGAAAGGTCCTGCTTTTCATATTTTTATGGAGTTTGTGAAATATAACTAAGCTATAAACCTGTAGGCCCCTGGTTCAGGAACATTAAAACAAGAGAGTCAAATATCAAGATCCACCTTTTTTTTTTTTTTTTTTAAGGTGTCTTCTGTCACTAAGTAAATTTGGAAACTAATAGTATAACTTCTGTGGCTGTGTTTCATTCATTTATATTTGACCCTTGAAATCTTTAGCACAGAAGTCCACTCGCCAACATACTCAACTGAAAGCACTTCCTTGTCCCAACTATTGTTTTTCTACATTTCTCAGCATGCCTCCCTAAAAAATAACATGCTCAAGTGCCACCATTCTGAAGCCACCTGAAATAAAGGAAAGCTGGATTACAAACATTTTGCTTATATTCCTCAGCTTCCTAGTTATCACCACCACCACCTGATTAACAAGAACAATCATTATTAGGAATTAGTGAGTATGGTTCAGGCAGCAGTAGAATTGAAAATATTTTTGCATTTTATTTAAAAGACCTCAAGAGAAACTTCAATCCTGGATAGCAGAGATTTTATTCCTATTATCCCTGCACGCTTTCATTTTTGTAAAGGGAAGCGGTATCACAGCTTTGATTTTCAGTTTCATGTGTATTAGCACTATCCTTGGAAATTTTTGTTTTGTTTTGCATTTTTTTGAAGAAAGGCCCTGCAGGGCAAGTTAAAGCTATATGGGAAAAGCATGTACACTGTGTCAGTCCGTCATATGAGTGTCTCATTTATGAAGGGATCATAAAGTGAATGTACTTCATCTTAAATTTTGTTGCCACCAATACATTAAACATTTTAAAAATCCACACATTAAGCAGACAGCCTGCTACACTAAGCCCTATGTACAGGACAGTATGTCTGTGGCTCTGTCAAGTTTCAAAAGCAAGACAAGAAATTTGGATGCTGCTGCAAGCATATGGCATGTATCCCTCCCTACAAGAAAACTTTAACAGGAATACTGTTTTACTGCACAGATGTGTTTTACCTGTATCTGCCTATGTATTAAGCTTTAACACTGCCCCCTTACAATGCTGGATTTCAGAAAGTTTCAAATTCACAGTCAACACTGTAATGACAGCAGGTAGGAAAATGTGGTCTTGCTTACAGCCTCACTTACCTGCTCTGGAGGAATACAACAAAATTGCCCTAGTCTCCCAGAGCAGACCAGTTTTCAACTTGCCACCTAACACTGTCAGTGCAACCAATTCAGCACTTGGTGGAATGCACAAACTCACAGTTAGACTAGGAGTCCATGCTACTGTAAAAGGCTTTCCTTATATTTAGTTCAAGTATTAATGAGAAAAATGAAGTTACAGCATTGTGAGACAGGCATATAGATTTATGAAGACTGCTGTGCTCCCCTTTTCAGGAAAGAAGCACAGTTAGGATATATTGTCAGCATAGAGCTAGCTACTACGTAAAAGCAGCAGATTTCAAACTGGAACCTCAGCTGAAAGCTTTGTTTTTCTATGCAGTTCAGTCCAAAATAACTACTTCCTAATGGCAATTTTTAAATTCAACTTCCTAAAGTTCAATTTATTAAGAAATACTAATGTTAAGCTATCAAGAAAAAACCCTGTGTAATTAATCTTTTAAAACTATTATGCATAAATACAGGATATGACACTTTTCCTAGTTAGCTCATTAGAAAACACAAAATCAATTAAATAGAATGTTGAATTTTAACTCAAAAAAAAAGCCAAGTAAAGCTGATGATTTTATTTTTAATATCCCAACTAGAGGATGTACTCATGCAACAAAAAGGAAACTGGACAAAGTCTGCTCTATAGGCCAGAGTTGAACTGGATCATAAACCAGAAAAATTAGTAGTACAGCTTTTTTTTTTTTTTTTTTTTGCAAAATATGTGAGCTCACAGCAGGCTGCAACAAAGTTCTAAAATCTTCCAATCTACTAGCAGTATGTGACAGAGATATTAAGTTATTTTAGCATTATAATGCTAAAATGCTTTTAAAAAGCTGAATTGAATCCCAGGGAGTGCTATCAAACTGAAGGTCATATAGAACATTCATGAAACTCGAGGTTCAGAAATATTACTGAAAATTTATTGCATGGGACAACACAAAAAAGTAAAAAATGCAAGTTTTTTGTTTCTTTAAGCAGCTTTCAAAAATTTATGAGGAATGAAAAGCAAAAAAAGTTGAGAGTAAAAAGTTTTTCAGAATATTCATCGGAATGCAAATCCACTTAAGGTATCCAAATTTCATTTCTTGTCACTCCCCCATCTGCCATTCCATATCCATTAAATAAAAGCCATGTTGCTGCTGCTGTGGGTACTTTAAGTTTTTCAGTTTGGTTATGGATCTAAATCTCAGCCATAAACACTTAAGTTTTATGGATTAGGATGCTTTTAAGCATGAAAAAATACACCAAGTATTTAAAAAATAACAATCAAACACCAAAGAGTCCATAAAATATTTGTATGCAAGTAGGATCTTGAATTTGCTGCTAGAATACTGTTAGATCAAGTACTAACATCAGAACTGGAGTGATAACAAGCCTAGAAACACACTAGGTAATTTAAATAATTAGGCTCTGAATAAACAGCTATATATGCCACTACAGAGGAAGAAGGTCCAGAAGCTATCCTTATTTGGGTAGGTAACCTGTTGAAACAGTTCCATATACCATTTTCCCCAGCAGCAGTGTCAGTTTGAGGAGTTCCTACTCCCCACCTTGATTATTCATTTCTATTCCTCCCTACGGATGTGAATCTGACTTAAAAAAAACAAACAAACAAACAAAAACCCCAAAAAAACCCCAAAACCAAAACAAAAACCTACCACTACCACACATTTTGAAACCTGAAGTTGGAGAGGAGAAAATAGAAAACTGTTGAACTGGATTTGATCTGCAATCCAAGTCATAACATGGTCCCGCTACAATTTCCCAGGAAAACAGACAGGATGGCATTTCTGATGAATAAGCTTTTGTCAGTCTTTTAAGACATAATAGTAAGTTCTTCCATTTTCATAGTACACATGCACTGTAATACAGATTTATTCCAGTAGAGAAGATGCCACACATGTAACAATGGAATTCACCACACTAGAGAGTACAGTTTCATAGGATGAAGCTGTATTATTAAAATGAAGCTGTAGCAGTAGGAACTACAGCCCCCAAATCTGAAATTCGCTCTCCTTCAACCTAAATTTACTCAGGTTACAGCCTACAGTCATGAGAGCAGATGTACTAGAAAGCTTAACACACTGAAAGCAATTAATAGTACTTTTCTTGTTTTTCTGTTTAAGAGGTTACTCCCAAAAAATAACTACTTCATTTGTTTTCTATTTACAGTAGGAAGAAAATGCTAAGTTTTCAGGCCAGAAAGAAAGCATGGCAGTATGACTCAAAGGTAAAGACAAGAACAGAGCTTACAGGCAGCTGTAGATCCTGTGCATTTACAGGGCTCCCAGTTGCCTAGTCTGTCACTCCACAGGATCTCCCTGTAAGACCATCGTTATAAGACCAAACCAGAAGTCCACATAGCCCAGTAGCCTGTGTCAAACACCAATTATCTGTGCATGCTGTGGTAAAACTACAGGAACAACCTTTGAGCAACTCCTCCCCCTAGATTCTTCCCCACATTCACCAGCAATGTGTGGCTTCAGGGAAGAATCAGAGGATTGATTTTTGATCTGCTGTAAGCTTTCATCTGCTGTCACATGAAATGACCTGAGATGTTTAAAAGTTAAGCTTACCTGAGGGAAAAAGAAATTATGTTTACTCAGCACACCACAGTACTAAAGGACCAAAATGGCAAGGTGACAGCTGAAACTTAACTATAGTACTATTAGATACATGTTACAGGGAAATGCACATGTTTATTCCAATTTATATGCCACCTTTGTGTACAAATGTAGGTCAAGGAACACAACCTACTGTTAGAAAACAGAAGAATTGAAGGCCTAGGATTACAGTAACTTAAAGAATTCCCATAAAGACACAAACACACCTTGAGCTCTCCCCTTTCTTTTAAAATCCTGAGGCAAGTTTAAAAAAAAATTTGTAATCATCAAATCTGCTCCTGTAGATAAGTCAAAAAGGAAGACGGTACTTAGACACCCTCTTGAGTACAGAGAAAACTATACTCAATTTGGTCCACAAAGTGCAGACTTTGCTTTCCTTATTTTTGGTACGAATGTTTATCTTAAGAAAGTCTTTGACTTCTCTAGGTAGAAGACATTGTGTGCCCTAGATTACATGTCACACTATCAACATTAATACACTAGAATGATAGAAGAAATCCCACTGTTGCAATCTTTAGAAAATCTTAGACCAGAAACACCATTATATACAACTCCATTTAAACTACAAAAACCAAATAATTCTCCCAATGCAGAGAACTACAGATTCCAATAAATTTTACCATGAGTTACACAGATAGCATTTCCTAGCAATATGATCTACTACCTTAACTTTCCTTAAAACTTCCATCCCCTTTAGGAAGAGAGATGGATGAGGCGGCAGAGAAATAACACTTAAGGTTAGAACATCCAATATTGCCATAAAATGCTTTATGCATTCAGTGAATAAGTTTCACTCAAATCAAATTGGCAGATGTAAAATCCCAAATGACCTACTTGAGCTTTTGGGGAGGGAAGAAGGAGAAACTGTACAGCTATAGTTTATGTTATGCTCTAAAAGAAGCTGTCCATGTAAGAAGACTCTCAACAAACAGATCTGTCAGTGTTTTCATGTACATACAGCCCAGAAGAGAAGAATGAATTCTTAGAAATAAGTTCTGACTTCACCATGACTTGTTAAAAAAAATGACTTGTAAGTCATACTTGAAGAAATCAGAATATGATTACCAATTACGACAAACTATAAAAAAAATGTTCAGTTAAATCAGTTTCCTCACAGTGACACTAAAATAGAAACACTCTGTGTTTGTATCTTGGAACATGTTCTTAAGGATCTCAGCAGTTCTTCCTGCTCTAGGCATTGAAGCTTCTGACAAAGAGTAAGAAGTCTGTAATTTCCTGCTTTGCAAAACTATCAAAGAGACTGTCACTTTTTCAACATTTAACAGGCAGACAGGAACAGATTACTGTACCTCAATGTTGATAGTGTTTCATCAGCACACTGAAAATGGTACCTCAGCTACAAAGACAAGCTGGCAGCAGAATTAAAGATAAACAAAGCCAAAAAACCACCTGAAATTCCAGAAGGCATCAACAAAAAAGTGATCTCTTTTCAAGGCCTAGACAGAACAAGACTAGCCATTAGTCAAGAAAGATGCATTCTCATGCTCTCTCTGAAACATAAATACAAAAAGGACAGAAATTTCAATGAACACACTAAAGTTGTATTTGCCATAAGACAGACAGCACAAAGACAAAGCTAGTTACTAATGAAAGTTAAAGGCAGCTTCATAAGGAATCCTTGTAGAAGTGGGGAATGAAAAAAACATGTTTCAGAAGTCAGCCGCATGCTTTCGGTTTCTCTTATCTGGCTAAGAAAAAACCCCTTTCTTTCCTGTTGTAGCATGCAAAAATATCTGTGAAACTCAGTTGATGGGAGGCAGAAATCTGGAAAAGAGAAGTTACTTTCAAGTGTGTTCTTAACATCTGAGCACATTTCATTTTATGAAGCAATTCCTTTTCTATGGATTGTTACATTAAAAAAACCCAAAATGGTTGGGCAATGCAGAAATACAGCTGTTCGTTTCAACAATTAAAAAAAGGAAAACATGTGTGAGAAACAGTCTTATGTGATGTCTGCACTGAATTGTTACGCACAGTACACAGTTGACTCAATTTAAAGCGCATAATAGTTAAATAACCTTAACAGATATGATCACCACTGAACTAAATTTTACAATATGATCTGTCATAATTCGGCTTCCCCTTAGATGACTTGTTTAAGTTAGAAACAATTTACTACGATAGAGCTGTTCAGCGAAACACTTCCTGTTGTGTTCTTGAGATCAGGACCGTGTTTCCTTGCACTGCAGAATACCTTTGCTGGGCCCACTCTTTGCAGTAAGCACTTGGTTACTTTGTGTCAAGTCCACAGTAAACTCACCAACCATTAAAGATTCAGCTGTGTGAGGTGAGCTAAAAAAAGTACAAGGCACTTGTTACTTGCAACTTATCTTAGAAGACTTTTACAGCAGTATTTTTAAATGTTCATCTAGGAGCAACAAACTCAGATCTGGTGCGCATTTTTAGGGTAAGTTGCTTTACAGTTCACAAAATGTAAATAGTTCTCTTATGAAATTACTCATTTCACAGCCAAAGAAATCTTGTGTCATTCATACATAACGCATCTAGTTGAAAGTGGTACAGTAAAGAAAACATTAGCTAATTTGGGAGATGTTAAGATGTAAACAGCAGCTGGCTGTTCCATTTGCAACTTACCAACACCAGTTTCACAGTGCGTTAAACTACTTACACATCCACAGGACACAGATATCTCTTATTCCTAGGACAGCATACCATATCTCTCCTCAGCCCAGGACCCAATAAGCAAAGGGAGATGTTCACACGTATGTGATAGCATTAATTTAAAAGCAGTGTTCTTACTGAGAAGAAAGCAGAGCATGAAATCTAGCCCGTGTATGAAAGTATTGCCAACAAAAACTATGATCAATGTGTGAAGCAAGTTAGTAATCTGCAGTTTTTATTTTAGTTTACTCAAAATACAGTTTTTCTCCCTTATGAAAGGCAGTAGAATTCAAATGTACGCAAACAGTAAGCAAAAATGTCTAATTTAACACAATGCATAAGTGTCATTAGGGTCTGGGAGTGGGACAGTGGTGTCAGGAAGGAACAGTTATCCTCGTCTGAACCTTTCTCTGGTTTCATATATTCGCCAGTTAGTATAACTATAAGCAAACAAGGCGATATTCCACTGTATACCCCTTCAGTGTTTCACAAATTGATTTGATCATTAAAAGCAAGGCATCTAGTGTAAAACATACTGTTAACATGCAATCAGATCAAAAGACATTAGAGTTATACTGGTATTAATGGCAGCCCCACAAATCAATCAGCAATTCTATCTAAGCAAGCAATTTACACTAAATCTTGGGGAAAAAATGCAAACAAAAAAGTCTTGAAACAATATCAGAGAAAGTTAAAAGAAATCACTCCAATATCTGTATCCCCCCCCAACTAAAAAAAACCCCCAAACAACCCAAACCCAACCTAAATATTCTTTCCTTGCATTTTATTACATTTACTCAAGTATCTCCTAACTGTCACTTGTGCCACAGAGGTACATGACCAAGTTTGCTGGTAAACTCCTTGCTTATTAATAGGCAATGAAATAAATTGAGACAGGAGACTGGAAGCACTGTTTTTTCCAGGAAGTGCTAAAAATTAGGCATAACAATGATCCTTTGACACTATTTATGCATTTCTGTGAAGTAATTCCTGACATCGGCAGTTACACAATACTATTGTAATTATTACACTATTCCTCATTCCCGTGAGCTGGAACTGCACTACTTGGCAATATTTGATTTGTGAAGCCAACCTATACAGCAGTCCTGAAAGGCATCCTTACTTCTGCTGAGTCCAAAATTTTCCTGACTGACATTGACCATGTCTCTGTCTGGGAGCAAAAGAGGTCTGGTTCAATTTTTCCCCCCTTTCATTAGGAATAAAGCATTTCAAAGATTTAAAAAAAAAAAAATACTAGATTGAATCTATGGAACAAGTTAAAATTTAACTTCCATATTTGTTTCCCACTTTTTTTAACCATTACTCTTTAAAAACGGCTTCCAGATTTCTCACTTCATAGCAAATCCTGTGTGGTGTTTTTATGCCAGTGTATCTAGGACACCTTTAACTCATGTATGAAATGCAATCTGGTGGAAAATATAATACCAATCTACTGGTTAAGATTTGTTCATCTGCAATGAAAGAAAACTGTATAATTCTACAATTTCTCTGATTTTAAAACCTTAAGAAAATATTCCAGAAAAGAATAAAATTACTTTACAGGACCTCCTTGGTAGTAGACTCTATTCAAAAATATTTCATAAAATTAGAGGCTTTTAAACAAGAGTATTGGACGTAGAAATGGGTGTAATTAAGGAAGAATATGAGCTTCACTTTTTAATCTTATGTTTGAAAGCTATCTATATAATTTTGTAACTACAAGAACAGCATTATTCAAATTAGCATTTCTTGCGTGTCTGTGCTTTCAGAAAAACAGCCAAAATCAGAAACCCACCTCCCAAGGCCTAATACAGAACCTAATTACAGAAATAGCTTTTCCTTAACTTTCACTCTACTGTTTAGTGCAGTGAAGAACAACAAACAGAAAATACTTGAAACATGTACAAAGGCAAACACAGAAGATGCCATAAATGACAACACTGAACCAGCTCCAGAGTTTCAGTAAAGCCAAGACCTCTCTCTCTTACTCTCCACTTCTCACTGCCGGACACAAATCCTTACTAACACAGATTACAAGGTTTGAGGCTGGCTGAGAAACCATCTTCTCTTAGAAAAAGTCCAAAAACCTGATCATTTGCAAGTGTTACCATTTCCCTTTGGGACTAAGCTAGGAGAGAGTTCCTCAGTCACTTCACAGCGCTACATTAACCAATTGAGATATGCTTTGTGCTGCAGTTTTAACAGGACTTTCTGAAACTGATGCATACATTCCTGCATCAAGTTTACTTCAATTTATTATTAGTTTCTCATTAAGATTCTCCAGTAGTTTTGAACACCATGATGCCCTAAAATAAGAAAGGCACTAAGTGAATCTGTGTTTGCAAGTGTGTCTTAGTCTCGTTTCCAGAGCTTTTCCAGTTTATTTCATTTCAGTGGTCTAAGGGAAGGTTAAGCTACCATTGACTGAGTCTTGTATTTCTGTTCAAAACCATTTTATAATTTCTTCACGCAACAATAAATTCTGGTCTATTAAAACGACGACCTTAAAAAACCTTATTGATTTTCAAATTGGTGGATAAAAGCAAGCTAATCTCTCTTCAAAAACATTTAACAAAAAGCACCTCAAGCAAGTTAAATGTATTTTGAAAAAAGTAAAATTTTGGCATTATTCTCAGAAGATTCTTAACCACTTCCAACTTCAAATTAGTAATGCAAATAACATGTAATATTTTGCACTCAATCCTAAAAGTGTCAGAATAAACTTTGAGTAAAATGGCTGATATAGTCTTCTATTAATTTGTTCCCACTGACAGCTTCAGAAAAAGAGGAAATTACATTTCTGAAGAAGGTGAAAGACTACCAGTGACTGCTGGTCTAGACTGTTCTCCTCCCTGCCTTCACATTACAAAAGCTTCCCAATTCATATGGAAGTATCCACAGGAGCAATTTGGTTTTCTTAAAAAATACCAAATCTCCCAAAGCTGTTATCAAATTTAGGCTTCACATTTAAGTAACTAATTCTATATTTCAGCTGTATTTAAAATCCAACCTTCACTTTCTGTATAAGAAATTCTAATCAAAGAGGGCACAGTAAAGAAAAAAAGAACAGAAGATGCATTCATCTCCAGAAAACACATAAATCAAATACCGACAAGAGAAGTCAGAATTGTTAATTGAATTTTAAAAGAAATTTTAGTAACCCTAGTGTGTTTTTTGTATGAACATTCAGACAGAAGTATACCAATCTAGAAAGCAGCAATGGAAGACAAGAATATGTTTTAAAATTCTAATATTAAAAACCCCACTGAATAAGAGATATGACAGTTTGGAAAAAAAAAAAAAAGCCTAACCATGAGGAAAATGAGACTACAATGAATGAGAATCTAACTGGATATGAAAAAAATGAAGAAATTGCTAGCTAGAAGTTCTGGTATGGTTTGCAATCCTATTCAAGTAACAGCATGTACTTAAGGCCAGGTGAGGCCCAACTTACCTAATCCTTTTTTAATTTTTGGATTTGATGAAGCACAACTTATTTCTGTAATTATCTGTATGCTCAAGTATCCTCACATTGTAAAAATCTACACTTGCACAGCTCAAAAGAGTATCTATCTTTGTGGCTTTATTTTTTTTTCCTTCCTTCTGAAGCAAGTTATTTGCTCACTCTTTGTACTAAACTCATTAGACCAATCTACAATTTTTAAACTGTCTTATTCAAAATCAAGTGAAATGAAAATGAAGAGTTAATTAACTCCAAGAATGTTAATTCTTATTTGGAGAGATCAAATTGTCATATCTGCCTTATAAAGCTCTCCTCCAAAAGTTTCACAGGTGTTTTTTACAAAAAGAATCATAAGTGATATCGCCATAAGTTGCATGTTGTCCACACTTTCACAATCTATTTGAGGAGTTAAAATCAGAATCCATATAAAAACCAGTAGTAACCTAGAGAAGGGCATAAGCAACACATTTAAAGATAAGAAACACAAAACACAAACTAGGGCTATGACTTGAAGCAGTAATACCTCCTCTAGCAATGAAATAACCATAAAAATAGTCATTAGAAAGTCATGGAAACAAGAGTGCAAGTTTTCACTGAACCAACTAACTTAAGAAACAGGAAAATTATCCCCCCTTGTTACAGAGCAAATATCTTTCACCCAAAGGAAATCAATAACAACTGAATCCGTAGTCATTCCCTGAGGTGCTACCAAGAAAGCTTTTACTTATGAACCATGCTTCAGCAAATGAAAGGATAAAGCAGCAACAAATTAAACAAGTGATTACCAAGCAGTCGGACCAGCATGACAGCTGTAGTAATTTATAGTCTCATTTGTGACCATTCTGCCATGTTATAACTCCTCTGAATGGACTTTAAACCTTAGGTAAAAATAACTTGTGCTAACATGACACAGTAAGAAATCTATCCCAGAATTTGTCTGATTATTACAAATTCATAATCCAATTTAATTTTCTCTACTTTGCTACACAATCTAAATTTTATTTTGAAAGAATGAAAAAAGTGGGAAAAATCCACACCTTTTAGAATTCTGGAAGATGCTCTAGTTTAATGGCATTGCCACATACTAAGAGATTGTAAAAGAAATCTTATGTCAAATCAATGCATGATCAGAGGTCTTACAAGTTTAACTACCACCACTGACACACATTTTCAATATGCTGATTTTAAGGTTATTGAAAAGCATACCATTCTGAACAACATTTACAAGACAAATGTCTAAGAAAAGAAGATGTAAAAAAAGAATTTGCTTTAACACACAGTTAGGTTCCTTATTAAATTTTAATAAAATATTCAAAGATTAAGCAAACATTTGTGATCACTAAAGATGTCAGACTCATTTTACCTCTTACCATGAGGACTTGTATCACAGTAGCAGCCTCTCAAAAATAGGAGACTGAGAAAGCAGTCCCACTTCTTTAACAGGTATGTAAGTGCTTTTCAAATCACATCACATATATAAAAGACCAGAAATCTGTGTCCAGAAACATCTGTGGAACTATAGTTGAGGGAAAGCCTGTGGTGGAAACAAGTTATGCCCTTGTGTCTTACTGTTTATGGAAATACTTTGCTCAACAAGTTAATTTTATACTATGTACTCGAAGTGGCCTGGCTGTGAACTAGAAGCTGAAGGCTGATGTCACACATTGAATTAATTGCTATGCTAAACTGACAGGCAATCTGTGACTAGGGTGACGGAGCCCCAAGGCCATGCAGACACCAGAAGACACACCTTCAACATAGAGTTGGTACAAGGCTGACTTCAGCCCGGGCTGCACAGGACCAGTGAAGAACACACTGTCATGTAACCCCATCCTGGAAAACTAAAGGCATTTGCATAGTCAGCTTCAGTCATATTTCATACAAGAAATACTACATGAACATTCATATACAAGACCCAAACTGTATCTCTAACACTGCAGACAAGGAAGGTCAACACTTTCAGAAGGCAGCCTTCCCATTTACTTGCTTAATATGCCTGGGTTAACCATTAGCCAGCCAGCCACGCATCTACACAAAGTTAGAAGCAAGCTGCTGTACGAATATGGAATAGCACAGTTCTCAATTCTTATATCCTGACTGCCCATTCACAGCTTCTGAAGGACTAATGTAGTTAAACTGAAAGAGTTAAACATTTTAAATCCTGTAATTATAGTTTATTTAGTGACTGCAAATAAGTATACTGTAACCCAGCAAATCCTTATCAAAAGCTGCCATGGTAAGAACCAGCTACACTAACCACTTCCCTTGTGAGAGCCAGCTTTATCCCCTCCCAGTTATAAAAACATGCCAGTTATTTGAACGTGGAAAGGGAGTTACAGTGCTAGACTCATATTGTCTCACTTCCCATTTCCTTTTAGGTATCAAAATACAGACCTTGTCACAATAAGACTCAGAAATGCAATGAAGTAGACATTGCGCCTTCAGGAGAGAAAGTGAGATGTTGGTTCTCTAAAGTGAGCTTACAGGAAAAAAGTGTAAGTTCTACATAGTATTTTTTATTTTCCAAATAAAGAAACCCGAGGAAAGATTGAATTGACTGTTACTGACAAATGCCAAAATCTTGCCCAAGTATAACTACAACAAAAATTCTGGCTGCATTTATGCTTACCCACTTTTATTATTTGTGGTTTCAAGCAAAAAAATAGTTTTAAAAATTTCTTTAGGGCAAAATCCATAGACCTATTCTGTGCCTCCGCCAAATCATAAATTTATTTGTCATCATGTTTGCTGCACAATAAAGTGTTTTGAAATTCAGAGGCAATGGTGTGTCCTGCCCTGGAGATTAGCTGAAAATCCTTAATGGAAAAAAAATGCCTGTTCTTCTCGAGGTACCAGCGCCCATAACACAAGCTGTGTTCTCCCCACAGAGGGGAGACAGAGCACAGCTGGTCCCAACTAGTATAACCAGTAAAGCTCTTCCGCACACATGACGACATTTCACAGATCTGAAAATGCCACAACTGCATAAATCAGTCCTGTTTGGTTTTGGCTCTGTCCCAATCCAGTTTACCTACTTACCAGTTGTACAAATCAGGGATATGTGTAGCCCTTTTGGCTCTATGATCAGATAAACTTAATGTACATTTTGTACCAATGGTAACCAGAAAAGGTGTATTTGTTCAGTAGTCTCCCTCTTACAAACATCAATTGGAAGAGAGCTGAATTACTTCCCAATAAGTGAGAAAAAGCAAACAGTATTTTTTCCAAAATCTTTGGGCTCCTTAAGTATAGCTATTGATAGTTAAAAAGGTTTTAGGTGTATTTTAAAAAAGAAAAAAAGGAAAAACAATCATAGTCTTACTTTTCACAACTTTCACTGTTATATCCTTTGAATTAGGGTTTTAATCATAACAAACTCACCATTTGAAAGATATTTCACAAATCAGCAGGTACCAAAACACTATCAGCACAGCCTAGGCAGAAGTGACCTAAGAGTGCTAAACATACATAAATTGAAACACACATTTATATGTGGCAATTCTGTTAGAAACAGGAGGTCTCATAGTTTGTAACACATACTACACTACCAGATCTTGTATCCTTCTTTTTCCCAAGTTCTATAGGCATCTGCTGCCTGAAGCATCAGAGATGGCCACCTCGCTAAACGTATGAGTCCCATACCAAGTTGTTTTGGTAGCTGAGGGCCACAAGATGCACAGCACTTACCCAGTCATTGTGAGTACAAGAGGTTTTATGCTAGCATCACTCTGCTGCCAGTAGCTTGACAAAGCTGACAAGCAGAGAAGCTTCACTCAGAACCCTGCAAGTGTCACATCACTCCAAGGTGGGCATAGTGGTAATTCAGGTCCTGATTTTCCTCTGAATTGGGATTCATATTTTCAATGAAACCCAAATTAGGGAAGTTTTACCCACTCAGTGATAAACTTGCTTTATTTCAGCCTAAGACACCAATACCACAAATGAGATAGATACACAAGAAGTGAACACTTCCTCACAAAGAATACCAATAAAACCTATAAGGCTCCACTATTCCGTAAGGGTTTTACTAGAGGCTCACTCACAAGCTTAAACTTGTATTTTTGTTTAAGTTTCAGCTATTCATGGTTATTTAGATCTCAACTACTTATGCACATATGAATACTTCAAACACAGTGGAAATACTCATGCATACATAAGCTGCTGCTGCCTGGAAAGAAATGGTTTTTAAAAAAATTGTCAGTTCAGAACACCTCAGAGACCCATTTTGATGAAGCTCCTATGCAACTTTATCTACATGGTAGAAGCTGGCAGATTTCCTACTAGTTCCCCTTGCTAGCTCCTTGACAGTCCACCCTGTGGGATGAAAGGAAGCCAAAAGCCTAAAAGGTCTGGCTGTGCTCTCCCCTGCAGTCTTCATTCCCAGGGTCTACAAGTGTCCTGGCACTGGACCGACATTCCCATTTGTAGTCAATTTTAAAATACAGGAATGTAATTCATACATAGCTGATTTCAAAATGCCAAAGCAATTGTCCTTCCCACGTAGCTTCGCTGGGCACCCTAACTAGTGGCAGAATGTAAAATACTGCCACAAACATGCAGCTCAGAGCAGGTCAGAACAAGCAAACAGTACAGCACACTAATTTTCTGCTGAGGTACTAAGAAGAATTATATACTTCAGCGTATTTACCAGGACAAGATGGTAAATGAATTGTACCTGAACATGCTGGAACTTAACCACATGCTTAAAAGACAAAACTAAAGATACAGTAGCACTGTTCCTCTTACCGTACATACATGTAACTTTCTAAAGAGCTAATCTATACTTCAAAAATTTCCGTGTAAATAACACAATTCCACAAGCAAGTATAATTATACTCCAAATGACTTTAGAAAGATTAACATTAAACATTTTCATTAGATTAATATCATTAATTAGAGAAAACAAGGGAAAGATTTGGTTAAGACATTACCTTTCTGAGACATGCCAGAGTTTTCATAAAGGTTTGTGATGTCATTAGTAAACTTATAATATATAGAGCATCCCAAGAGCAACAGCCAAGGAAAGGTACTGACACTGATGTGTTTGGTACAGACAGTAAACATTTGAATGAGATGTCATCAAGACCTTTCTCACGGACATCTCACAAGGCAAGTTTCAGCTCAAAGTCTTCCAACAACTTTTTTTTTTTTTCCTTCAGAAAGGGAAGTCCAGCTTCCACTGTAGAAAAGAAACAGAATTTGTAGGTGGTTTGGGTTTGCATGGCAAGGTTTTGGTAGTAGGGGGCGGGGGCGCTACAGGGGTGCCTTCTGCGAGAAGCTGCTAGAAGCTTCCCCTAGGTCCGACAGAGCCAATGCCAGCCGGCTCTAAGACGGACCCGCCGCTGGCCAAGGCTGAGCCCATCAGCGACAGTGGTAGCGCCTCTGCGATAACATATTTAAGAAGGAAAAAAAAACGTAGCAGCAGCATTTGCAGACAGAGAGAGGAGTGAGAAGATGTGAGAAACTCTGCAGACACCAAGGTCAGTGAAGAAGGAGGGAGAGAAGGTGCTCCAGGCGCCAGAGCAGAGATCCCCCTGCAGCCCGTGGAGAAGACCATGGTGAAGCAGACTGTCCCCCTGCAGCCCATGGAGGGTGATGCTGGAGCAGATATCCACCTGCAGCCTGTGGAAGACCCCACGCCGGAGAAGGTGGAGGTACCCGAAGGAGGCTGTGACCCTGTGGTAAGTCCATGCTGGAGCAGGCTCCTGGCAGGACCTGTGGCCCCATGGAGAGAGGAGCCCAGGCTGGAGCAGGTTTGCTGGCAGGACTTGTGACCCCGTGGGGGACCCACGCTGGAGCGGTCTGTTCTTGAAGGTCTGCACCCCGTGGAAAGGACCCACGTTGGAGTAGGTCGTGAAGAATTGCAGCCCATGGGAAGGGCTCACGTCGGAGAAGTTGGTGGAGGACTGTCTCCTGTGGGAGGGATCCCACGCTGGAGCAGGGGCAGAGTGTGAGGAGTCCTCCCCCCAAGGAGGAAGGAGCAGCAGAGACAATGTGTGATGAACTGACTGCAACCCCCATTCCCGGTCCCCCTGCACTGCTCAGGGGGAGGAGGTAGAGAAATCAGGAGTGAAGTTGAGCCCAGGAATAAGGGAGGGGAGGGGGGAGGTGTTTTAAGATTTGATTTTATTTCTCATTACTCTACTCTGATTTGCTTGGCAATAAATTAGATTAATTTTTTCTAAGCTGAGTCTGTTTTGCCCATGATGGTAATTGGTGAATGGTCTCTCCCTGCCTTTATCTCCACCCACGAGCCTTTCATTATATTTTCTCTCCCCTGCCCAGCTGAGGAGGGCAGTGACAGAGCAGCTTTGGTGGGCACCTGGCCTCCAGCCTGGGTCAACCCACCACAGTAGGAGAGTTCAGGACTGCAGCCTGCAAACCTCAACTTCTTTCTTGGATAGGAAAAAGCTTGGTCTGAGAAACTCTTTTGGGCTGAAATGATGAGCACCCCAGATACAAGGAAACACTTCACATTTGTTTATTTTACTGATCTGCTGCTTTCTAACCCCTTCCCCCATGTTTTACATTCCCAAGGGAGTCACTTGTACCCATCTGGTTTTGAAGTACTATACAAGGAAAAAAGCTTTAAGAATTGAATCCTTCAACGCCAACAACAAAGCTGAAATGAGTGACAACAGTAAACATTTTGAATGGAGGCATGCCGACCTACAGCAGAAGCCAAAAGCAATAGTTAAGCATTACACCACTGTAACCCACCGCAGTAATTCTGTATCACCTAAGCCAAACACTTTGCCAAGCATTAATATTTCTCCTCACTCAGCTTGCTGAGGCTATCAGTGTATGTTGATTTACAATACTGAACACACCCCTACATGAACGCACCTTACAACTTTGCACAGATGGAAAATGTCTTGGTTTAATCAAAAATATTTTATTCCTCAGTTCCCTGATGAAGATTATCTGCCATTTCCCCCCCCCCCCCAAAAGGCAGTTTGAGTGCCAGTCTGCGTGTCAATCTTCACAGTGAAAGAAACCAAACAGTCACCCAGTCTTTTCTGTATCAGTTTGGCACAATGCACTTCTAAAATGACATCCCTGAAGACTATGTGCGTTGCTCTCTGCCAGGGATCTGCATGGCTTAAGGAGTTCATTTTCATGTCTTCTTGTACACAAGGCCGGGGGGGGAGTTTTGCAGCAGCAGGCAGGCAGCTCCTCCTCCTCCCTGTAACACTGGCTTAAAACAAGTATAGAGAACAACCTGCATGTCTTTAAGACCTCTTCCCCAGGTACCTCTGCTCTTTCTCGTGTGAGCCTCTGAGACGGATAAGAAACATGCAGTTGCAACTCAGAGTAAAGTCTTGTCAGGGGAAGAAACTGGAACTCTCAGCTAGTTTTAGGAAGATGTCTGAAGAAGGTATGAACAAGCTTGTGTGGAGCAGGACATACCAGTGCAGAAGATCCTGGCCCTTGGAGGTTCAAAGGGAAAACTAGTTCTGCTGGATACAATGACCAAGCCAGCAGCCACCACTGCAGGGCAGGCTGCATTTGCTGGGCAGTATAAAAGAAATAGTTTCCATGCTTACCATTGAAAACCTAATAGAAGCCCCAATGCTTCCTACTGGCTGGGGCATCTGATGTGCCTGCAGAGATTAGCAAATCTACTGTATTGAGCTGTTCATTACAAATAAATGGTTAAGTTACAGTTAAAACCCCAACAAATTAATGTCTGTTCTATATTTACAGAAGCTGTTTTCTGAAACTATATGCAGACATTACTGAAATAACTTTTTAAAAAATAAACATATGCATATTATTATAATTTTGAGAGAAACTCCATCCAGCTCCACTCCATTTAAAAACCAGCTGTTCACATTTCAAGTCTGAACTGCCTAAGAATTTTACACAACTATAGGAGCATTGACCTATGTTTTATTTATATAATCCAACAAAATTAATAGGTAATATGGATCCTTAATATGGGAGATCCTTTCCAAATTTTTTTTTAAGAACACATTAGCACTGTTTCAGTGAGCTTCCATACTAGTTACAACTGCAATATTTTCTTACATTAAACAAGTCTTTAGTCATAGGCTAGGCATCTGTAGAGACATTTACTTTAGTGAAATAACAAATGTTTCAGATGTACTTTATGGGAATATTTAAGATACTGATCACATACCTGGTGGTAAAGTTTTAACTTGCAACAAGAGAAAAAATTGAAAGGAATATTACTATCATACCTGGCAACTCCACAGTCTAAAAACATGGAAGTAAAAAACAGTGTAAAACATCAATAACCTAAGAAAACTGTCACTGAATATACATGAATTTATATATACATATTTAGCAACTAGAATTTAAGGAACTGTTGTAATTCAAAGCAATTAGAATACTGTCTTAACCATGACAATAAACAAACACTTGCCTGCTAGAGTGTATTAATATGACAAGCTCAATAAACTCTACATGAACTGCAAACTGGAGGTCACTGCAAGTTTCACCACACATTTCAGATATTTGCCTCTCCAGACACAGAACAGGTAAATATTACCTGAAAGTAATGGGGAGACACTATTATCCACTGACTTGAGCTTTGAAGCTTCCCTTTTAAATACAAAGAACTACTAAAATAAAATTCTACAGGTATTTATTGTCAGTAGAACAGGAGAGAACACTGACAATTTGTTTAAGAAAACCCCTAAACTGTTTCTCAATTTGGTATTATTACAAATTAGATTTTTTTTTCCTTCAACACTTAAAATAAACACTTTCCTTCAATAGTCAGCATCTTCAAATCCTTAGTCATCAGATGCTGAGCACTATCAAACAATTGGACACTTCTGAGCAAAATTAAAAGTATCATTGCTCTATCAGCTTTTATTAAGACAATTTTGAAAGTATTTCATCAGTTTTCAGACAGAAAATAAATAATTCCCAATTTCAAATGACTCTTAAGTACCATGTCAATAGAGCTGCTGTTTTTTCAGGACATTTTTCAGTCAAGATACAACAAAACTGATCAAAAAACCCCCAACAAAACAACAAACCCAACAAAAAGCAAAAACCCGCAAACCTGGAAACAAATAAAAATCCCTAAAACACAAAAAAACCCCACCAAACAAATCTTATAGGAAAAATAAAAAAAGTCAAGACTATTCACCACCAAGCAGGATTCTCCAGTTCTGCAGCATGTGAGACAGGAAATCGGAAGCATCCTGCAGGCAACACACTCATCCTCCGGGTAAAGATAAAAAGGGAGGGAAGCAACAGAAAGCAACTTTCCACTTGGAACCACCAAGTTCTCCTAGTTACCTAGAGACTAGTAATGAAGACCTCTTAAAGGATCTGTCCACTTTGCTGCAAGCAAAAGAATGAATTGTAATTCTAGAGTTTTAAGCGAGAGCAGAGCAGATAAAAAGTAAAATAAGACAACCCTTGGGTCTTGGCAGAGAATCTTCCAAGAACACCAACATTAGCATTAGAAACTCAGAACTCAAATCAGATCCCGTTCTCTTATCACCACTGCTGCTGAAAACTAGCTTTACAAGTTTGTTTAAAGAACAGCTACGTGGCAACATATAATTTCTATTTTAAACAAGCTCAAGCCAAGTTTCACCAATACTGGAAGCCAGGGAAAGCCAACAGAAGTATTTCCACAGTCGCCCCACCCCCAGCTGCTTGTTTCCACTCCCACCTCATGCTCTCTTGCACCAGGATAAGCTTTTGCACAGCTGCACCATTACCTTTACTCCAACTCCGAACAACAAAAAAATGCATTAGCCCACAAAAAGATCTCATGAAGTTCAAATCATAGAATCATAGATTCCATCATACAGAAGGAAAAATTGATCTTCAAATCTTGTGCTATACAAGTTCGAGCTTTGGGTAAGGCACAATTGCACATGTCTACACACAGGTATCACACTGAGCAGTACTTAGACCCCACTAGAGTGACAGTGGAGATGGAACCTTTAGTATCACTAAATCCAACGAGACAGAAAGGTCCAGATCAGTTACTTACAATCTATTTACTTTGCATAGGAACAAAGAAACTGCCATATCAGATCAGATCAGTTAAGCAGAACTCTACCACTTGCAATAACTAAGAGTGATAAAAATCAGACACGGTACAGGGTGACCCTCTTCCAAAAGTACTCTCAAGCCACAAGGCACAGAAGAGGTAAGAGGTGAATTTTCTCTCAACAGTACCCAGCTCAAACTGGAAGCAGAAAATTTGGTGGCTTATTTAAGCAGCCAGTTAAAAATATCCAGTATATGGACTTGGTTAAAACACATAAAATTATATTTTACCTTAGCTAAGAATAGACAAGGTCAAGAACAAGCTATATTTTTTACCTTGACTACATTTTGACAACACGAACAGAGAAAGTTATAATCATTTCAGAAAAAAAAAAAAAAGCAAGTCCAACCTTGGCCACACTGTACTTTCATTGTACGTGTTCTCCCTCTGTTGCCACCCCACTGCCCAGTCCAGTGCTCTGTTAAAGCATTCATGTCCTCCTTTGAAAATCAAAGGTGCTACAATTTGATAAGGAGAGCTAAAAGCAACAAGCTTTTACTAGTACACTTGTACATATAGTCAAAACTTCAGTTTCACAGCATGTCTTTGGTGTCTCAAGCAGGCATCAAACAGCAACTGCAGAAAATATACTATAAGTATCTATAAAGGTTGTCTTGCAGCTGAACTAAGACAAGTCTGCTATATCTAGCATATACATTTTCAAATTCAAACACGTAGTTTTCACTCAAGTCACACAGTACATGGTTACTGTATGCAGAAGAGGTGAATTGCAGCATTTCCTGCTTTTCATTTTTATAAAAACAGGGTTATAGCGGTGTAATTAATCCTGTACTTGGGGGTGTAATAAGTCACCTACACCAATTTGATATACAAATAACCATCACTTAAAGGGTCTGAATGTTTTAAAAGAACATTGTTAAAGATTGCAGAGAAAGAAGTGCATTTTGCCTTCATGGATTTCCCTCAAGTTACAAGAAATCATATTAGTTATCACTGAACTCACTGTTTGGATCTTTTTATATAAACCAAGTCAATATACTGTCAGTATAGATACAGGTAAGAGGTCTGAAGTGCTTTATGTTGAAGCTGGATTTCCTAGTGAAACAACTCCCTCCTCCTCTTACAGTGATACAAAAAGATAGCTTACAACACTCACAGCTTTTAGTGAAAATATTTGCTATACTGCTGTGACAAGCAGAATGCTTGAGAGAGTAAAGAAAAAAGGTAATATTTACATTTAGAACTTAACAGCAGAGTTAATTACCCTTCATTCTGAGGCTCATGCAGGCCTTCCAGCATAAACAGAAAATCTATTTAAAAAGAAAGTAACTGTAATTCCAAAGATACTGATAGGGGGACTTTGGAGCAAGGATAGTACCTTTCAAATAACAGTAGATCCTTACAGGAAAGTACGATTACTGTATTTAAAAACAGAATAGAAAACCTCCACAAATACTACATTATTTTGATTATGTCCTTCAGTTTGCCTCTTAATAAATGTCTGGGCAACAGCTGCATGCACAAATTTAATAAGTAATATGCTGTTACTCACATACAAATTAACCTCCCTCCTTTGGCTAGAACAAGTCAATTAATATAACAATAAAGGCAGAGAGATGTTCTAAATTCTTGATATGGCCTAACAAAGTAGTACTTTGTCTAATATCTGTTTAGATGTAACATGACAAAGAATTACTGAGATAGTCTACATGAGCATTTATAGGATATTTCTAAAGAACAATCACTATTAATGCTGTCATGTATTTTCAACTGTACCCATGATAAATTCAAAGTAGACTCACTAAAATACTAAAACAAAAAGCACTTGGCATTTAGTATTTTCTATGTCCACGTTCCTGGTCAAATGTGAGAAAGCATTTAGGAGAAGGGTTTTAACTGGTACACACACTCAAAACATTGACTTATCCAAAGGTAGGTACTTAAAAGTAAGCAAAACCATCCATGTGAAAGGAAAAAAATCCACAGCTGCTCTGTCATTGCTGCTGTGGGGCTAACTCGCAAGGATGGACTCAGTGTTTCAGCATCGACGTGACACATATTGACCTTCCTGAACCTCTAATATCAAGCCTAACTCCCACTTGCTATCACTCTGAGTTGTTTTAAATGTGTTCTGACACTGATCCTTTATTTTCCTTGAAAGCCATGAAACTGGTTACAACTGTATTACAAGATACAGTACATTATAATTTCTTTACTTGATAGAGACAAAGATGGTGCTAAGAGTCATAAGAAGACAAGTTACTTGCTAAAATTCATACATTATTCCCCCCCCCTGCAAAAAGACTTAAGATTTGCCATTAATCATTCTGTAAGTACAGAGGCATTCCTCATCTGTTATGAGCACACTGTATCAAGTATTTTTACACTGCCCTAGAGGTAGACTAAAATCCACCTGAATTGCTGAGAATTCATATAAACAGGACATTGCGCTAGAAAACAGTTCTTATTACAGTAGCCCCAAGATAAGTCAACCTTTAAAAAATATCCTTGAGGTTTAACTGACATAAGACACAACTGAAAAGAATACATGAGTCATGTGTCCAAACTGCAACTAGATTTCTTATGAGGTTTAAATAATTAGCCAGACAAACTGCAAGGCAGCATAAAAATAGGTTCTTCAATGTTAATACTAAGTCCTTAAACTACACAGTCCACATCGTATAAAATCTTACAAGAAATCCATATGAAATTATCCACTTCACATCAAAATTACACCATCACTACTGCAGTGCCTTCCCACACACATATCACTGAGATCTAGCAAATGCACGTTGAAGCTGAAATCTCCTCTGGAGTACTTAAAGTGCTTCACCATGGAGGTGAATTCACTTTCATCCTGAATAGTTCCACACACGTCAAACGGGTAGAATATGCGCGGTTCATACAAAACCTCAAGAAAACGGATTTACCAAATAATATGTATGGAAGGCAAATATGGGCTACAAACACCAGGGCACTAAATGAAAACACTGAAATATATCACCTAGACTAAGCCATCACAAAATCACTTTCTCTTGGGAAAAAAGTGAGAGGACACTTATGTTTGATAGCCTTTCTGCTCCCTTACTAAGAATTAAAGAAATCAGTTCTGCGATATCACGATGCTGCAAATTGGAATTAGACTTCGGAGAAATCCTTTAAAAAAAAAAATTACTCAGTTTTGCGCAGCAAACTCCTAGGACAGTGCAGGAAGCGGTCAGGTGCTCGGTGAGCACCCGGAGCAGGAGCACGGCCCGCGCCCTGCCCCGGCGCCGCAGAGCCGCGGGCAAACAGCGGGCTCCGCTCGCCCCGACGCCCAACGGCTGACAGACACATCCGGCCACCACCACGAACTCACACTTCAAAGCCTTTCGGGACTCCGGCAGAAGTTGAAACACAAAAGCACGCACGCACACACACACACACCCCCCCGCAAAGGCACACGCCAGCCCCCGCGGCTCGGCACCCCCGCGCAGTCCGATCCGCTCCTCCGGCGCCGGCTGCCGGGCCCGGCGCAGCCCCGCGCCGCTGACAGCTGCGGGCAGCCGGCGGGGCAGGTCAGCCCGGCCCGGCGGCCGCCCCGCCCTCACCCACGCACCAGGTGCCCCCCGCGCCCCGGGGGAAGGCGGCCGGCGAGGGCTGCCCGCCGCGCCCCAGCGCTGCGCTCCGAGGGCAGCTCCCGCCGCCCCCGCATCCGCTGCCGGCCCGCGGCCAGGCGGCGGCCAGGCGCCCGCAGGGGGGAAACGGTGCGCCGGAGCCCATCCCGAGCCCTCCCCGCGGGAACAGCCCTGCCGCCGCTGCTGTCACCCACCGCCGCCCGGGGTCGAGTCCTGCCCGCTCCCCACCCCCGGTACCCCCTCACCTCGCGGGGGGGGACGGCTCCATCCTCCGCTCCGCGGCGGGGTCGGTCCCCACCGGCAGTGGCTCCAGCAGCTCGGCGCAGCGGCTGGGTGAGGCAGCCGGGCTGGCGGGGCTGGAGCGCGGCGGCCCGGGCAGGTAGTGGAGCAGCAGCGTCTCGGGGGGCTCCGGCGAGGAGGAGGCGGCGGCGGCCGGGGCGGCAGTGAGGAAGAGGGGCGCCTCGGGCAGCCGGTCCAGCTCCACGCTCCGCACTTTGCGCAGCTGCTTCCGTCTCCAGTCAGAGCGTTGCTCCCGGCAGCCGCCGCCCGCCTCCCGCAGGAGTCCCCCGCCGCTCCCGGCGCCGCTCCCCGCGACCGCACCGCCCTTCAGGCTCCCGCAGGCGGCGGCGGCGGCCGCCTCCGCGCCGCTGCCGGAGGATAATCCCGACGACGAGGTGCGATTCCCCGCCGCCGCCGCCATTTTCTCTGGCGGGTCACATCGGGCTCCTGAGATTCGGGGGGAGCCAGCACTCCAACTCGCTGCGGAAACGGCGCTGCCTGCGCAAACTGCGTAGGGAGGGGGTGGGAGACGGGTGCGGATTGGTGGCAGCGGGCGACGCGGGGCGGGGCGGCCGCCTGTAGGTGCAGCAGGGGCGGGGTCCCGCGGCGCCCCGCCCCGCCCGCCCTCGCGCAGGTGTTGGCGGTTGGAGGGAGCCTCACCCACCGCCGCGCGCTGCGCTCGCTTGTCAGGGACAGGGATGAGGACAGGGCCTGGGCCGGGCCCGGCCGGACGGTGCGGATCGGGCCGGGTCTGGCCGCCCTCGGGAGCCGGCTGAGGCGCTGGGCGGGGAGGACGTCCCTGCCCTCACACGGCCCTTTCCACGTGTGGGAGAGCGGCGGGGGGGCTCCGGCAACCCCGCGGCGGAGGGACGGCGACGCGAGCCAGCAGCTGCCCCGTGAGGAGCTGAGGCACGGGGAAGCCCTTCCCGAAACTCGGGCCGACGCCGCGCCCCAGCTCGCAGCATCCCGTCTGTGTCGTCCCACGCCCCCCCTCCCCCCAGCACCCCTAAAACTTCCCCAGGCGAAGTCGTCCCCGGGAGCCGGCCGAGGTGCGAGGAGGGAGTAAAATGCCTGTGGTGCCTTGCTGCGCTGCAGCCAACAGCCGGGAAATCGCTGCTGCGCCCGAGTTTACCTGCTCATTCCTCTCTGGGATTAGTACGAAATTCAATGCACATCCTTGTTTGCAGCCTTCACTCGTCCTTCTCCGGCCTGCCCCCACTTGGCAGGCGCCGCTTCCCCCGTCCTCAGATACTTTTCCGTGTCTGTAACTACTTAGAAGCGTTAGCGTCTCGTCGGAGCACACCCGTTTACGTATATGCATACGTACGCAAATCTAGTTTAGATTATAGCCTGTCGCATATACCTACTGCTGCGGCTGTTTCCCAAGAGACTGAGAGAGAGAAGAAAGGCAGGAGACATCACATGACCAGAACCCTGGGGAGGTCCAAGTAAAATTTACTCTTGGTCTAGATTTCCACTCGACCACAATTGGGTGGTTTTGCTTCCAGACTCCAAGAAGGGATTTAAAATTCTGCAAGAATAGAAGGGTGTACGTTGCTGTCACAAAGGTGCTCGTTTGCTGCCTTTAAACAAGCCTACCTATTTGAATACTGATTTGAGGTGAGAAAAGGCAAACTAAATGTCACTATGCATACCAGGTTGTTTTCAGGATGGTGTCATTTTGGATACATGAGAAGTCACACAGTTCAAAGCGCTTTTCTTTAGCTGAATATCTCAGGCTTATCTCTCATAATTTGCTATGTATCCCCCAACTGTAACATTAAGCATCTTGACGAGGATTATTAGTATGGTCACTTTGCTGGGATCACTGCTTTGAACTGAAACATCAGTTGAATGAGAAGTACCTCCTAGCAGAAGCATATTATTTCTTGCCTTACCTGTGCGATCAGATGCTGACCTAAATGTAGAATCTTCACTGAAGGATGTGACGAACAGGTTAGAAAAAGTCTTTCCCTCTAGACTTGCAAGAGCAAAAGCTCGAGGAGGCTGTACTCCATATAATTGCAGAATGGTATCACTATGCATGTGGCCTCAAGGTCACACTAAGTGGATCACTGAGGTGGTCTGTCAAGATGCCATGCTGTAACTACCCTTACGAAGGTTTTTCAGTGAAGGATGCTGTGAGAAAGTCAGTTGCGTTCATTGTCAGCTTGTCAGTAGGGTACTTTTGGGATAAGCACGTCATCTAAATATCTTCTTGTAATGTACAACTCAGGGATGTATATTTAAAGATAAATTAATTCTGAATTTCATAAAGCTAGTATTTGACACTAATTTAAAGACTCTACTGTAATTTAGGGGCAGTATTCTGGAAGATTCCTAAATGAAGCCTTACTGTCAAAGTGAGGATGTTACTAAATGCAAGGAAGAACAGAGCAAAGTATGTGCTTTACAGAAGTGGCATGAGATTAGTTGCATGCAAATTCTGAAGCAGATAGCTGAAAAGAACTCAGATTATTACCAGTTGTTGCCACTGTAACCTGCATGTGCACAGGATGCACTGTTCTTCAATAGGAAAAAAAACTCCAACAACAATCAGTGCACTATTATATCTTTTCAAATATTCCTTTCTGCCATAAAATCACATACACAGAAAAAAAAAAAAACCCATAGCCCTATGCTTTTAAAGTATTCTAAACAGAAAATAAGCCCAGCTTTAGGAATTTACTGAACACTTGTCACATGGAGGAGGAATGCAGATTTGAATAGCAATTGGTTAGAAAAGGATACAGAGAAGAAAATCTGTAATAAAAGTAAATGTAGGAGATAAGAGTGCATACACATCCTTTCAGTCTGACAGAGTCCTAGGGGACATCTCTCTCAGAGTGCCAAGGCTCTAACAAGGCTTAAAGGAGATTATAAACTTATAAACTTGGGAAATTCAAGGCAAAATGTCAGAGTGACAATGGGGTACTGAGGAATGTGCATGAGCACTGAGGTGAAATGCTTTCTGGAAAGCAGCTAAGAACAGGGCAAAACATGAAATCTAGGGACTAGTCAGTGTAAGAAATAATTAAGCGCAGACAAGTGCTGTCACCATCCCTGTTAAGGCATGACTTTGCCTTTCAGTAGGCCAGCACTATCAAGGTTTTGAGTTACTTTTGGATAAGAAGGAAAGTGGAAAAAACAGATTATTTAGTCATTAAAGAATACATGGCATGCCTTATAAGGGCTGTTTATCCCCTGATTATTGGCTGAAATCCAATTCTAATAAATTACTTTTTGCCTATGATCCTTATATTCACCTTATTGTTTCAAATGGATGTTTCTTCACTCTGCCTTGACCAGGACAGCACAGCAAAATAAGAAAACACTTGCCATGCCTCACTCCACAACATTAGGTAATGTAATGCCTATATGCAACATAGTTTTATGCACAATATAGAGGCTCTACTAGAAGTCCTTAAGTCTGAAATCAGTAATTGGACATGCTGATTAATGCCCGTTCTTTTCTTGTGATCTGCTCTTAAAAATCCTTTTGCACTTAATCAATGTGGGTTGACCCGATTGCAAAAAACACAAAACTTGCTGGAGAGCTCAGAAAGATTCTCAGTTACCTCTTGCACAGATTATTTCTCAGTCTATCTAAAATACAGCTTTGGAAGGTAACATGAGACTTTAAGCAGTTTTCAGTGGGCCTGTTTCCCCTAAGAAGTCATGAGTAGCAGCACCCAGGGTTTGTTATGAAACAGGAGCCTCTGGCCTCAAATTAGCATCATGCAACATTTGGAACATCAACTGTTGTATACAAAGAAACTTCTGTTTGGGAACACACTGGAGTTTCTGCAAGCCAAGGAGTTTCCTTGTTGCACAAAACCTGTAACAGTGTCATGAATAACCAACAATTTTCAACATGCTGGAGATAGGAATCTGCCGTGCCCTTTAATACATAACCTAGGCATCATCATCCACAAACAGAATAAATATGAGAGATAACACAGTCCGTAGCTTCTGATCTTGACTAAACATGTAAAAAGTGCTTTAATACTGTATACAAACTACATTCTCCCCGTCTTGTTCTTCTGTGTAGAAAGACTTATCCCCACCTTTATCTTCCATTCATTCCTTCCATTGTGAGAAACGGAGAACAAACCAGCTCCTAAGCCATAATCCTTTCCTCTTTACTGCTCTGTGTAATGGAGAAGTCAAGCAACTAAACTTCATTCTTGTTTCCTGGACCCTGCTGAATATCTGCTGGTCTCTCTGTTGACTGTAGAAATGCTTTGCCATCTTGCTGATTCTCAGGTCTTTCTTCATATTGCAACAGGTATACCTTTTAGAATAAATTCCACCTCAGGAAATCAGAATGCCATATCACTTTTCAGGAGAGAGAAGGTGAGGTAAATCTGTTATAGGAAATTCTATGGATTTAGTTCAGACACTGGGAATGTCTTATCTCACTGTTATTTAAGTACTTTTCTTACTAGTTTACCTGTTCATTTCAGCCTTGATTTCTATGGAAAATGTGTTTAAAGATTTCTTCTCTCACATTTCAGTTCACATGGAACTGAACTTTTGTTTAAAATGTATTTTGTATCCACAAAACTTAAGATTACGTCTTGACCTAGGTGTCAGACACATTATATAAGAAAAGAGCTGTACTTAAGCCTCCTTCTTGCTGCCAAAGCACGTAATAACAGTTTTCTGTTTCTTTTTAAGAACTAATAATACTGATGTTTCTTCTAGCAGCCCTGCACTGTCTAGTCACATTCATCACAGTTATCAATTTTCTTCCTGTAGCATCTGCTCATTAACTGGGCAACTTTTTGGCCTATCCACCATATGATCCAAAGCAAAAAGGTGATCTGTTCCAAAAAGTTTGCAATTTAAGTATGAAAGACAAACAAGGAACAGAGCAATCAGCAAGCTGGATTGCAGTCCTTGTACTGCAGAAGTCTATATCTGCTGTGTTGATTTTTTTTTTTTTTTTTTAGTCACTGGTTTGTACATCTTGCATTAACTACTAAAATCAGCTCAATGTGTGACCTCAGGTAGTCTTTAAAATAATTATCCTTTGATGTCTAATCTGGATATTCTTCCTGGCTGTGCTACAGAGTATTTTTCTGACCTCGAATAAGTCACCATCCTTTCATGGCTCAGTCTTTCCCAAGTGTAACTGGGTAACAAATATACTTACCTACCTCAGGCCTGACACAAGGCTGAGGGATTTAATATTTTTGAGGTTCCAGGCGAACCCTTGCTCAAAGGATAGTAATGAAGTGAGGAAGACCTGTTAAACCTCTGCTCGTACATCACTTATGAAGAGCTACGAAAATTATTGCAGCCATCAGCTTTTTTTTCCTACATTCTTCCAGACTACTAAATTGACAACATAGCTCTCACACGGATCAGCAGTGACAGGAATTGTAAGCACCACTTCTGTTCCCTCTCCAGGGGAAAGCAACTATACTATTTCAGACTCAGGAGACCAGCAATAGCTTAGTTTTCCTTTACCCTACTGCTACACTACTGTTACATCTCTTTCAGCCTACGCACTTATTACTCCTATCATTCTGTGAGACAAAGGCACGGGGTATATGCATGGCTGTTAATAAACTGTGAAGATTTTCTCCACTGGAAGCTATAGATTTCCACATTTCAAGGGAACAGATTCAAGAGTTTCATTCTTATTTTTGTCTCTAAGGACAATCTAGCAACCTACTGAAAGGGAACATGAAGGGTCAGGATGGAAGAGGGGCTGCTTCCTCGCTCCCACCAAAAAGGACCCCACAGTTATTCTTTTCCTCTGCCTGCTGCTCTGTCATCCTTCTACCAGCAGCAGAATCATACGGTACTGTCGTGCTTTTACCCCAGCCGGCAGCTGAGCACCACGCAGCCGCTCGTTCTACTCCCCCCGCCCCGCCCCAGTGGGATGGGGAGGAGAATGGGAAGGAAAAGACAAGACCTGGTGGGTTGGTATAAGGACAGTTTACGAGGATAGCAGAGGGAGAGGGGAAGACAAAACAAAACAGTACTTAACAGAGTACACGAAACTGGTGATACACAATGCAGTTTCTCACCCGAGGACCGTACAACTCAGACCGCATGCTCAGACCTGTCCCGAAACCGGACTGTCCCTGAGCCACGCATCCTGGAGCTGCTACCACCCCTCCCCGGCTAGCCCCCTTTTATGCTGAGCATGATGCCACATGGTATGGAATACCCCCTTTGGCTAGTTTGGGTCACCTGTACTGTCTATGTCCCCTCCCAACTCCTTGTGCATCCCCAGCCATCCCACTGGCAAGGCGGTGCGGGAAGCAGAAAAGGCCTTGGCTCTGTGTAAGCACTGCTCAACAACAGGTCCACATAACAAAAACATCTCTATATTATCAGCGTTATTTCCAGCACAAATCCAAAACATAGCCCCATATTAGCTACTGTGAAAAAGGAAGAAAAAAAAAAAATGAACCCTCTCAGCTGAAACCAGGACAGGTACCAAAAATAAACTGTAGTTACTAGAGGGCAGTAACATGACAACAACATAAACATTCAACCATCAGCAAACTCAAAACCAAGGCCAAGTCTTGTTGGTGTGTCTCAGCATGGCTGTGGGCTGTGAACCAACAGTCTTGCATGATTGGTATATCCAGCACATACCACACAAGCTGTATGAGGATTCTGTAGAAGAGGAGCAGACACAGCTTGACAGCTACCTCTGTATAACTGCCTCCCTAAATAATCACCAGACAGGCAAGGAACTGGCAAGAACACCCTCCACAGAGTACCCTACTTGCTTTCTCCAGAGCCAGGGCATATCTGAATAATCACTTCTGGGTGCAGTAATGGCATCCAGCCTGACATATTCTCTCCCTCCTTTTTATTTTTGTTCATCCCACCCTGCCCCTCTACTAATACTGTCTGTATGCTTTCATTCATGATGGCCAGCAATGGTGGTTCCTCGTCCTAAATCCAGCAGGCAGACCTTGCCAAGGCCCTCACAGCTGTCAGAGGGAATAAGAAAACTCAGCAGTGCTTAATTCATCATGTGATGTCTTTATGACAAGCCTGTCAATTTTCTGGCAGAAAGCGAATCAAATAGCTTTTTGCTGTAATGATGGCAAGGAGTCCACAGATCTTAAAAATAGTTATAGGACCATTTATGTCCAAACAGTCAGACCTTTATCATACCCACCTTTTTAGAAAAGCCACATAATTTTTTTTCCTAAGCTCTTAAATTTAAGTTACTCCCTCCAGCTATTATAGTAGGTGTAACACTACTTTATTGCTTGTGTGCCAGTGACAGTCATTGAGAATGGTGTTTCCAAAGCCATTTAATCACAACATCCCAAGCTATCATCTAAACCAAACATCCTCCAAAGCCAGATGATCATGACATCAGTAGTGGGCGTTTGCCTATCCTGAGACAAAATGTTTTCAACATTGTGTTGCTTCAACAGTCTTCTGTGCATACATAGGTAAATAAGAGCCCTGGAGTCATAAAAACATTTCCCGGGTAGTTTCTGGAAAAAGAGAGATTGCACTGGACAATTCCAAGGAAAGTAACTTTTCAGTCTTGCTATTTGGTTGGTATTAAACCCAAACATCTTACCTTTATATTGCATGAGCAGCTAGCTCCAAAAGAAATACAATGAAATAAAATATATCTTTGTGAAACAAAGATTTCTTACCTTTCTTGAGATCTGATTTACTGATAAAAAGATATTTCCAAAAATATTGCATCTATTCCACAGTATAAACCTACTTTTTGAATTTCGTTGCTGTTCCTGGGGTTTGTTTATCATTCATAGGACTCTTGCTGCTCTGTATCATAGCTTCCTTTGATACACCTGGTTCATTTACATTTTTTGTGATGTTTGCAGAGACTAATGAATCTCACCTATCAGCAAATCATCAGTAGATAAATCCTCTGCTTTCTGTATGCTTACCTTTCTTCTCTTAGATATTGAAATCACAGAAAATAGATTTTGTATTAGCTGATCATCTTTGACATTTGCAAAGTTAATTTGCATGTAATATAAATACACATGTACACTATAAATATATATGCTATTTCTTTAATAGATTTGGTTTGTATTTTGAAATTTTAATTCTGATGATTTAGTTTCATCCTGCTGTTGTAACCTGAAAACATCATCAGGGTACAAAACTGAGCTGACTTCACATGCTCTACGTGTTTTCACTATGAAAGGCCTTTAGAAACAAAGAATGACCTTGACAGATGAGGTTTGCGTGGATTTGGAGGAGGGCATTAATTTAATGCTTGCCAAGGTTGGATACCTAATTTAGTTTGACAGATTGCCTATCTTTCTTGTTCTTTGTGGTTTAAGCCAAAACTTTTCAGATTTTGAACAAAGGCTTGCAAGTCTCAGGAACATAACTGACCACTTACCGTTGAAGGTATTAACCACTCAAACCACTTCCAGTGAGTTGCATAACTGCTTTTCAAGGATGGTGCCTTAATCAAGTTTATCATGCGTGATACTAACAGTGCAAGTTAGATCACTTCAAAAATACATGTCACAATTTTCTCTTGATTTTCATTAACAAATGAACACTATTGAGCTACTGCTTTTATTTTCCTGTCCTCTAGACACAAGATCTGGAGGTGATTTTATTTACAAATGTTAACACCAATTTCATTATATTAACTTCATTAGGTAGTCTCTAACATCTCAATCAGAAAGCTGCACGAACTGTCTGCTTTATGTTGAAAAGAACAATCTTCCTTTTAATTTCTATCCAAGATAAGAATGTGTATTAACCTATTTGCATATTAGTCACAGAAGTCTTGAGATTATAACAATTTGTTTGCTCTGTTTAACCAGAACAAAGGATCCTTCTCAAGGCGGTAACATACAACATATCTTTCAGTCTACAGTAAGAACTTCTGCAGCCCCCTTTCTAATAACTTCTTTCACCCATTGGATCATACCCATATATATTTTAAGTATGGACAGATACCAAATGTGAAAATAAAATGTGAGGTGCAGAAGCTAAATAAAGAAAATAGCATCTCCTCCTATTTTTAAGTTCTTAAACCCAAAATTTTCTCAGTGGTTCCCAAATTCCTTTGTATATTCTAACTCCCCATGTTTACTATGAATTGTGACAATATATATTCCTTCTTTTTTTGCAGAGAACTCAGATTTATTTGGATTAGTTTAGTGGAAGTGCTTACACATAATTGCAGCAACATTTTATTTTAAGTTTGAGGAAAGCCCAGCTCTTCATGTTAGTTAAGCTACAGGCAGACATTAAACTCATTAAATCCTAAGAAAAGGTACTTTTCTCTTCGTATGTTAAAACAGCCTCATAGTTCAGGTTAATCCTTTATTATTTTATCCTGCCAATTAGATTTTAATAGAGTAGAGTAGATTGCCATTCACTGCATCATTAATCAGTACATAGCTCTTTTCTCTCCCTGACTAGTGGAGTCCCTGTTCTTTTCCACATTTCCAAAAATCCCCCTAGATTTTTAAAACTCAGCTTTGGTTTTGGGAATCTTCAGTCTCAACACAACAGCCAGATATGTACTTCTGTAGAGCACTATACATGTCCACCAGAAGCTTCTCTTTCAGATTTTGAAGGATTTGGGGTAGTATATACACTACTATATGGGAGTCTAGATATCAAAGAACATCACAGCTCATCTTTTCACATTCTAAATTAGCCAATGTTTGAAGGAAGCTGGAGAGTATCAGGAAAGTATCACTTGAGAAAATTATGAAAGAAGAATGCGGCCAATTGGAGATGCCTGCAGAAAGACAAAAACCTATATGAGTGGTATAAAGCAATTTATTTATGTCTAAAATAAAACAGGACTATTTCTCTAACTCATGTGAACATGTGTGTTAATCAGTTAATAAGATGCAAAATTCTTTGTACATAATTTTTTTCCCTTAAAAGTATCTTTGGTTCTTATTTTTCATTCTAAAACTATTACTAATGACAGCATATTAGAGAGGTATGTAACATAAACTCCTGTCTCCTTCCTCCTCCCCTCTTTTTTTAAAGTACTGAAAGAAGAGAAGCTAAATTCCAATGCATTTTGATGATGTCATGAAAGCCAAAGTTGTAGCTATAAAAAGAAAATGTTTTTATTCCCCCCTGCCCCCAACAAAGCATGAGATAAACAGCTACTATTTGAATAATAATGATTCATATCTGAGACTTAGCCTAGCTTTATGAGCCTGTCAATTAATTTGTTTAAGACCATAACCAAAAGTAGATTTGATGTTAGATGCATGTTACAGAACTGTGTGATGGTGTTTGTAGTCTGTGTTGTTACATGGAAAGGGATTCCAACCATCTTATTTTAGTAATTGTACCACACCAAAGACAACAAAAGCTGTCCTGAGATTGAAGTGTATGATGCTTTCAAAGTGGGTTCATTGTGAATATTTGGAAGGTCGTAGGTCTAAATTCCAGTGATGTCTCACATTCTAGTCTTGTTGCAGAAGATGGGAAAGTATGAATGAAAATTTTGCTAGTAAGCCCAAGATTAGCTTAAGATTTTCTGAGTATTTTGGCATTCATTCGTCTAGAAGAAGATATATGGAAGTTCCAAAATTACAGAGAAAAGACAAAACCTGTCCACTTCTCCTTTGCAATCTCAGCTAGGCTTTTGTAGAGCACCTGTCACAGTCCAGATGGTTCAACTCCAGTGACGGGGGAAGGATGCTCTTACCATTCCTGCTAAGGTCCCTGGGCCTAGTGAAGGCAACGTCTGCCTAAAGTCCTGTCTTGTCTAGAGCCCAACTTTAAAGGTTCTGGATTTTGTCCCTATGAGAAGTTCAAGTTTAGAAAAACCTCTTAAAAAATCAAAGGTATTTTTATCTAAATAAGGCAAAGATAAATCAAAACACTCTGTGTCATCCTGCCATGTGTGTAATGAAAGGTGTGTGGCATACTGTATTAATAGTGATAAGAAGATCACCTGAAGCACAGCATTCATTGCAAGGTAAAGTGTTACGGTTGCCTTTAACACTGTAATTGTCTGAATATCAAGACTTTATCTGTATAACAGGAATTCCTAAAGCACAGACAAGTGAAACAACTTACCATCACACAGAAACCTCATGTGCTAAGCTGAAAGTGAAACTGGGTGAGACCATCTGCTCTGGTCACTAGGCACAGGCACATCTCCTTTGGGAAAGATAAAGGACTTACGGAGCTGAGGCTTCTATGTCATGGATTGGGCCTCCTCTTCACCTTAGCAACAAATCCTTTAAAGAGAGAGGTCTAGTTCTCTGTTCAGTGGTTCTTAGTCTACATGCTGTTGATCACAGTTCAGCTATTAGGTTGGCTAGATGCTGTTTCTTTTGGGTTCAAGCATCAAAATACTCTTAGTGGAATCCCTACAGACTCACCTAAAGCAGAATATGGTTTAACCCTCTTTGCTGCAAACACATGTACTTCTCCCACAAATTAATAGAAAGTCATCATCTAGGCCATTGCATTCTATGTCACTTATTCCCTCTTCTTGTTACTGTCAAAAAACCCCACATTAATATTTTTAAGCTCTAATAATTTTTTAATGATTGACTAATAACGAGTCAGATAAGAGGGTCTGTGGCAGCATCATAGTGAATCACACAGCTTTTTTGCACTTCAAGAACATGCACAAAAATTACAGCTCCTATCACAAGACACATTGGACAATGGACACAGTTCAATTTTCACTAGGCCCAGGTAGCAGAAACCATGACAAAGGGGCTAGGAAGTCTGCAGAATAAAGAGGCTGCGGTGGTCACGCCCTCCTCTTTGCTTGCACTGGGCTCAGCAAAAAGCAAATTGAGCTGGCCAAGAATGAGTTGATTCAGCATGCTCTGCTGAAAAGGCTCTTAAGCTGTTCCAGACAAAACTATGAGGAAGGATGACTGCGACAACACCATCTATCCTTCAGGCTAAGTCCCCCTTCCCAGGCTTTGGACTGCTGCCAAAATGAATCAATGAATCATCTCTACTTTAAAATATACTAGGAAGTCCACATGTGGCACAAGAAGTTCCTTAGTTCTTTTTAATTGTCCTCCGTGGCTGCACAATCTACTGAAATTTACAAGTATGGTTTATACTGCAGCACAGAATAACGTGTGGCTGAACTTCAGGTGGATGGTCTGGATCTTGTTTGCTATTGCATTCATTTGTATAGTGTGATCCAAAGGTAAAACCAGAGGAGGTGAAAGCTAGTGAAGCGACTGAAGTGCTTGCTTCGGAGAATTTTGCTCTGCACTGCTTGACCTACAAATACATTCCCTTTCCCCTGTACTTACTGCTTCAGGCTTTTTCTTTGGTCTTGTCTGTACCACAGAAGTTGCAATGATTTAACTGAATCAGTTTCTAAAGGAACATATTTAAACCAGAGCAATCCCTTTGTATGAAGACTTGGAGCCCCCCTAAGTAATTCCCAGAGATAAGACCTTTTATTTATTATCGGCAAACTCTCTCATTTAGTTGTTTTCATCAATAGATCTCAAAGAACTTTATAAAGTAGGTCACTGCCATTTACTCTGTTTTGCAGATGGGGAACAGATGAAATTATTTGCCTACTGTGGGCAAGTAGAAAGCTGGGAATAAAAACCTGTGTCTGCTCAATTCAGTGTTTCAGCCACAAAGCCACCTGGGGTTTCCAAGTTTTCCTGCCATGAATGTGCTTTGAGGATCACATTTCTGCTAACCTTGTAATGATGTACCAGGGATTTCACGGTAATCATAATAAACTTGAAAAAATACAAAATAATAGGTCTTACCTGGTGTACTTTAAAGTGTTTTTATACAATG
This sequence comes from Balearica regulorum gibbericeps, assembly GCF_011004875.1. Taxonomy (NCBI): domain Eukaryota; kingdom Metazoa; phylum Chordata; class Aves; order Gruiformes; family Gruidae; genus Balearica; species Balearica regulorum. The sequence goes on from NC_046220.1 coordinate 66,874,952, forward strand.
TTAGTTCCTAACAGAGCCTCCATCTCTTAGAACTTACTTTTTGACATGCAAAAAATATTGAAAGAATCTGTAAAATGTCTAGAGCCTCTCTTCCTCCATCAAAGTTAGGCCACAGAAAATTCAGTCCAAAGTTATGTTCAGATGACAAATAAACCATCTAACAGCCAAAATACAGTGCTATAGCAGAATATAAATCAGCCAAAATGTGAGCATACAACTAATTTAACAAGGAGGAAGAAGCAATAAAAATGATTGTATTGAAACACCATCTCATTTTCCATGTAGGCTTCAGGATGCAGAGATAAGCTTAGCTTATATTTTCAGAAAGGCTGTCCTAACACTGAGCTATTAGGTAGTGGGCTGCTGGTGGATATTTTTTTGTTAAACATTATTCCTCTGTCACTGGAACCTAAGGGATGTAGTGACATTTCCATCCTTGGAGGTTTCCAAGGCTCAGTTAGACAACACCACAACTGACCTTATTTAATGCTGGCAATAGCCTTGATTTGAGCAGGAGGTTGAACTAGATAATCTCAAGAGAGCTTTTCCAAACAGCATTTCAACAGTTCTGCAGTTTTAAACTTGGTGTGAATGCAATGGATCTTACATTTGGATTGGCCTGGAGTATCTGGGAAAAAGCATGAGAATGGATGAGCTCTTGCAGAATTGCCAAATTAGTAAAATATTAATCTCAGAAAAATGGAAACACTTGATTTGCTATGGTATGCTGTCTGTTATGGTAGGACAGGAATTAATCAGATTTTTATATTAGCTAAGTCTTGTATTATGTGTAAGGTGATGCTGAAGCAGTTTATTAATAGGTCACAGTAGTTAACCCAGTTTTACAGTTGAATAAGAAGGTGAGTTCCTGTTGCAAATGATACTTAGCCCATTCTGGATTCTGGTATTCGTCTTTCCCTTTGCAATAAATGAGAGAAAATTGCAGATTGGCATAGGCATTGTGATCTGTAAGCTTTTCTTTGTCTTACCTTTTTGCCCAGTACTTCTACAGGCTATTATCTTTGAAGAAGGATCTGATGATGGGAAATGCCTTTTAGAACTAGGAAGACACTTGCTTCTTTTGTCACAGGAAAAAAAATGCCAAAGCAGGACAAGTACGAACATCCATGTTATATGCTATGCAGGACATAGCTAATCTGAAGTTACAGTTTTCACATCTATACTATACATTGCTGCTAATTACAGCCAGGTAGAAAGAGGTAAGGGAACAATTTTCTGCCTGGAAGTATAATCATATCTCAGTATTTGGCTAAATTTTGCTTTAGTAAAGAGCCCTTTAAGGATTCTAATAAGGTCTAAATGTCCTTTTCTGCTTTTTTTCTTCTTTTTCTTTCTTTTTTTTCCCTCTCTCCTGTGCACGTTTAGTTATTTATTTCATATTATAGTATATAAATTGATCATATAGCAGTTAGACGTGAAATGAAATGTCTTACCAGAACAAAATATTTGTGTTGATATCAGCTGAATTTTTTGCCTCAGTTTTTTCACTTGGACTGTTAATTTTGAATTAAAAATAGAAAAAGCCAGATTTTGAAATAGAGAAATCTTTCTGCCAATGGATTCCTGTGCTCAGGTCTGTTACTAGTCACATTTGCAAGATTCTGGAGAGCTCTTACAGAGAAGTGAAATTTTGGCTTACTTTAGTCATTGGGATTTTTTACTCTGACCGCAGTGGTAACCTTTGGGTGGAAGTATTATTTTTTAAACAAACAAGGTGCTTATGTTCAAGGCCTTTCTTTGGGGACACCTGAAACATATTGGTTTTCAAACATTTCTATGTATTGCTGTACAACTGTGAATAATCTTTCCATAACGCTGAGTTTTCCCAGAGCAGTTGATGATAAACAGTTGTTGGAGTAACAGCAAAGCAGAATTAGGATGGACATTTATCAAAGCTATCAAAGTTATTTTGCTTAAAGTAAAAGTTAATGGTATTTATTTAGTGTCTCCTGCTAAGCTTATTCACAGAATAGTATCTCACTAGAAGATGCATGCATAAATCAAGACAAAACTAGAAGCAGACAGTATCAACATGAGTACATTGGAGTTCTTGTTAAGCATGGATTCATTGTGGTTATTTTACAACTCTAGAAATCATCACTTCAGATGCAGAAAAGTAGGAAGATGCTAGGAAGACATATTCAAAGTCATGGGGTTTTGGGTTTTGTTTTGGGTTTTTTTCCTTTTTTTTCTTTTTTTTTGTGCTGAAAAAATAGAATTACGTACATAGCAACAGATATATATTAGGCATTTTTTAACATGTTAAATCATGTTTATGTTGCTACAAAAATCATAAGTCATCCTTTTATGTAACTGCTGACAGTACCATCAAATGAAGAACAACTGACAAACTGTCAGCTCATGCATCTGGCATGACGTGATACATCGAGAAAAAATGAATATGCAATAGAGTGAAATTTCAAGTTCAATAATCTTATTTTTGTTGGAAATTCTAAAAGATATTTTAAAATACTTTCAGAAGGGAAGACAATGTGCAGGCTTTGTGACAATGTATATTTAAAGAAGAATGCAGTACAGGAAATTAAGATATACATGTAGAAGAACTTGCTGCAAATAAAAATTTGCAGGAATATGCCATAGATTTCTAACTGTTCACATTTAGCATTTCCTAAAGTTGGTGTAGGAAGAAAGCTCTTTCATTGCTTCATTATAAATTGAATGAACTTATGTTTCTTATTAGTGTCTTTTACTTTAGAGTGTTTTGGGGTTTTTTTAATACACAGTGATTTTTTTTTAATACATAAAACCCAGAAAGTTTTGGGAGTATAAGCCTCCAAACACTAGCACTGGAGAATACATATGTTCTCCTTTTATAGCCTTCAGAATCACAAGCTGTGTCACACTCAAATCCTGCACTCTGATCCAGGTTATCTCTGCATCCAGACTGCATTCCCATTGCACATGACTAATCTCTTGGGAGCAGATCTGTTCAAAGACATTACCAAACTTCTGAGCCCAGCAGCTTGGTCTCAGCATCCCAAAAGTGTCTGTCCCCACAGTTATGTCTATTCTCTTTCGTATATGGCTTGTCTAAACCAAAGTTGTGTAATGACCTTGCTTAAAATCCCAACAACCTCTGCCAAGAGCACTGGCTCCTGAGCAGCCGTGGAAGGGCTGAGGCTGGCAACTCGGGACACTGCTCTCCGTGCAGATCAGCTGCTGAAATACTGCAGATTACCATGTGGCATTTGCCTTCAAATTTTGCTTTAAACTGCGCTGATTCACCAGCTTGTTTGTGTACATCTCAGCCATCCCTGCAACTGGGGACCGGCAAATGAAATTGTCAATAATGACCTTGTCAGCTATCCTGAGGTATGCTTTCCCCCCTAGTGAATTTTAGAACCTTTTTTAAAGACCACTCTTTTTGTTTGTTTGCTATTTTTTGACTCAGATCTTAAGCATATCCAATTTAAAGAACAGCCATAGCAACAGCTACTGACACAACAGAGGAAATGACATCTTCTAGCCTGGGAGGCAGAAACAAGGGATAACCTTGAAAAACATATTCTGTCTTGACAGAGTCCTGATGTACAACCACAGCTCTGCTCTAATATGACTATTTGGTCCACTTGCTGCAAATATACTTATGCAGTTGTTGTTATCTACAGGGAGATATGCCCTGCTATCCCCATCCTGATAATGTTACCGTCAGATGGGCTCTACAAGCACTCTCATGCTCTGTGGTAGTTCTTCCCAATGCAAACCTCATCAGTGCCCATGGCACATGTATGCAAAGGACAGTAACTGCAGGAGATCCTGGCACGACCAAATCCCAGTGGAGTTCAGTAGAGACATCGGTGGAACGAGGCTTGGGACACCTGAGCTGGCAAAAAGGCTGGACACAACCCAGCCTGCCCTGCAACACAGCAGGGGGACACTGACACATCACCATCATTTCTGTCCCAAACCACTTCTAAACCTCCTTCTACCCAACCACAATAACCAGTAAACAGAGGTAAGAAACAGAGAGTCTGCTTGCATTTTATAAGCCGTTCATATAAGAACCATAGGTGCAGAGTTTTAATAGCCCAGTGGCAGAGCTTTCAAAATTGGAAGCATCATTTCTTCCCTCTGAATTATGTAAATAAAGGGCATGACTACATGCATTTAACTGTAGATCAAAGTCTTACTGACTTTAAGACATGATGCACAAAATTATCGGGGACTGGAACATCAAAGACCTTGAAGAAGGCAATACAGATGACTGTCACCACAGAAACATTCATATTTGTGACTTCTGACGTTTCCCTCTATAAACAAAAAGAATGAGAAAACAATCCACTTTTATGTCTGCAGACAAAGGGATCGCTGTACCTGCGTGCTTTGGAGCGACAGGAAATCCTCTGCTGTGGCAGTGGCGGGATGCTAAGGGCCAGCACAGCTCACTGCAAAGGATGGACAAGTCCTTGCTATAAACATGCTGATACAAACATGCCTCACAGCAGGCCTATGACACCGGCACCAGCAGCAAAGCACAACACACTTTCTTTTGTTCTGGGAAGCCATAAGATAAATAAAGCCACTTGGCAGACCAGTTACAACAGCCAGAGAATATGTGTTTTCCAGCAGCACCTCCCCTTCTTGGGGTTTTGGCTTAATGGTGTGGTCCCAGTCACCTAAGCCAGTTTTCATGACCTGAGCTATCCCGTCTGCTTCCTGCAAGGTGGCAAAACGCAAGCGATCTCATGTACTTGCTGAGAAAAAGCTTGAGAGGTTTGAAATCGCATCAATTATGCCTCATATTGAGTTATTACAATTATAGTCAGAGATAAGCATGAGTGTCATATCTAACTAGATAGTAATGTTATTAAAATGTATATTTGCAGCAACCCCCCTCCTCCCTCATTTTCCGGCAATATTTAAAAGGAAATGTAAACTGATAGCAATGTCTGTTGCCAACGCAGACTAGTTTGTCTGTTGCCTCAGCATTGTGAAACTGATGTTGTGAAACAGCAACTGAAAGAAGCCTAGCCCAAGACACAAAAGGGGTGATTTGTGCTACTGACTTGAGAAAGAAAACTGTCCAGACACTTTAAAAATAAATAACGCACTGGGATCTTTTAACTTATTTCTCTAATTGTTGCCATCCACATACTGATTTCAAATCTTTATACTATACAAAACTGCCAGCAGTGAAGCTTGGCAGGGAATTAGCAGCTGAGAAAGACAGAGAAGATGAATCATGATCATACAGATGCAGCGCTGCACGTACTTAGCACTGGAAGTTGTATATTTTGTAATTGCAGAATAGCCATGCAAAATTTCGGTATTCTTTCAATTACAATGCATTCACATATTTTAACAATCTGTAACATAAGAACAGTTCTACCAAAGCCATTTTGGAGATCATAGATCTGATAGGGAATATGCATTATAGAGTCCCATAGAGCAATCATTATCTTGTAAGTAAAGTGCAAAGGAAGCATCCTGTGTTTAGACAAGCTGAACTGAATTTCAATGAGGATTAAATTGGTTTAAAGGTATGCACACTCTGGATCTACACTACTTAAAATTAAGCTAGTTTTAAAGTCTACTAAGATCTATATGATCTGTACAAACACCAGCTTGATGCTGTCTCTCTCCCAGAAGTGTTAAACGAAGGCAAAACATGCTTTTAAAAACACATGAGAATGAAGCTGTGTCTACTTACAATACTTTCTTTACTGTATGTAAGAAATGATCAAGGGGGTTGATAATGTTTCCTTTGCTCACATGAACCACCCAAGACTAACTACTTAGAAAAATCAAGTTCAAAACATGTCTCTAGCATCATATTCCTCTAAAAGAAAATGGAAGTTTATTGACACTAGAGCAGTAAGTTTTGATTTCACTTATTTTTACCATTTAAAGCTCTGCAATTTTTATGACCTATTCAGAAAGTCCATGGAAATATGCCTTATAATAAGAAGAAGGGGAAAAAAATTAAAACCATTACATGTATGGATTTGAGTTACTATTTGTTTTCTTCTTTTATAGCTTTATACAAAGGTAATCAATTAAGGAAACTGTTAGACAAAAGTCAGCAATGGCTGGCCATGTCTGAATACAAAAAGTAAAAGGTATTGGTCACTTTGCAGATGATTAGATCTGGTTAGAATAATTAGAATGGTTGGAATAATTTCTAGTTCAGTTCTGGGTAGATGACAGTAATAATTTAAAAAGACTACTGTCTGTTTTCTAAATGCCAATCTTCTTCCATTTCCTCAAGGCTACATATCCTCATCTCTACTGTTGTACACTGAGAGTTTGAGGCTAAAGGAATGATCGTGAGAAGAGATCATCTTTCTAAATGAGAGCTCAAGAGACTTCCAGGGCAGGAAAGGATTGCAGCAGTAACACTGTATTCAGAAATTGATATTATTGTGATGTAACCTGGGATGTACTGCTTAGATAAGGGAGCTTCATAGTTCTTCCAGTCACAATAACACAGTACTTTTATTAAACCATGAAATGGCTTTATCAAAAAGAGATTTGGAGCCAAATTTGCGTTGTTTATTTTCTGCCAAACCATATATGGCTTTTTGGCATAATAGGGGAAATTTCAGGCTTGATGCATCTCTCTTCTCAGCTTGTTTCACTTTATACCAATTAACCCAAGAGAAAATTGGGGGAATAGTTATCTTTATGTCTGGAAGAACAAAATAATCAAAGAAAGGCTTCCCCTCCTTCCTGCCCCCTCTCCCCCAAAAACACTTGAAAACACTTTCTTTTTGAGGCAGTTTGGTGCACAAGAAAGCATTATGTTCAAGGAAAGGAATTTACAATTTATATAAGATCAGACTGTTCTTACAGCACGTTGCTGCTACACAGCATGTGGTGCCTTGTCTGAACTCTATTGTTAGACCATACTGGCTTCAGCTCCACTCCTCTAATATACCAGATATTGTTAGGGGCAGAGGGACAGATTAGACAATATCTGTCTTCATTACAAAGTTTGGAATAAAATTTGCATTGGAATGAATGTGAAAACGTATTCCTGTGGCACTTACATTAAAGGCAGAGCAAGGTTAATTTTCCTTTAAAAATAAAGTAACTCCTGGATACAGATAAGGGAGGAGGCAGTGGTGTTTAATCTAAAAAGAAGTCTTTTTTAATATTAATGTAATTGTTCAAGGTAAATCATACTTTCCTGGACTCAAAAAGAGTACAAAGTTGAGAATCTTCCATTTGGCCAAGATATATTTTGAAAAATACTAAAGACAGCTTACAAAAAATTTTACCACTGTCTGATGTTGTTGGAATGAACTAAATTAGCTGGCGCTCATGGTAATATCTGTGCTGGAATGCCTCCTGATGTCCCATTGCTTGGGGAACTTTGGATAGGTTACTCAACTGGCCGTGAAACTTGTCATATCTTAGTTACTTACGAAGCGCTTACTACATAAGCATGCGCAGAGTTTAACACAACCCTGAAAAATCTTTAGGATTGTCTATGAATCAGTTATGAGACTTAGATGATCAGGTTCTGAAGGATTACAGGTCTGGATTTCTTTATGTGATTTGAAGGCTCCTCAGTTAGCTGGAATTTCAGTGCAACAGACTATTCTATCTTTCAGGAAACTCATTACTTAGCGGGTTGACCCTGTGTTGCTGAAAGCACTGCTGAGGACTTCAGATGCTCCCTTGCATGGCATGGTCCTAGCAGCTGTGAGCCAAGGGGAACAGAGCCACTCACCAGACTTTAACTTACCTGATGTACGTGCATGATTAAGCATCATTAACCCTTTAGCTGACTTGGAGTAAAACTCAATGCATTTGCATTTTAATATATACAACAACAAAAAAGCACATTTGAGTATATCTATTGCAAAGTTATAGTTCAGATTATATTCTTGCAGGCTTGTGTACTCAAACACTGGAAAATTTTATTCAAGATGTGCATGATTATACACTCCTGTGCTACTGTAGATGAGAGGCTGTAGCAAGGACACTTTCTAGGATGTTGGGCACTGATCACAGAGAAGAGGGGATAGCCCAACAAACCAGAGCTGTAGGATCATGTGCCTGTGCTGTGTTCTGCACTTTGTCTTGTTCTGTCCTTAGACAAGAAGTTATCTTGGGGTCTTCAGTGCCCTAAGCCACCCAGGACCAAATCAATATTTAGGGGAGAAAGAAAAGGAGAAGAAAACACAGCATAGATAAAGGCAACTTTGAGGCAATAAAATGTCAAGACAGATGAGCAAAAATACATGACTGGAGACAGAAAGTGGACAGACCAAAGGTCTGAGCCTTTTCTTTTATAAGCGAACATATGTTATTTCTGCATTGTTTGAACCCATGTGCTGTGATCACAAACATATGTTTACAAAATTCAGGGTGTTATTTGCCTGCACTTAGGGAGCTAATTTGAATGCCAATAAAAAAGAAAAGTGATGAAGAAGATATAAAAATGTATCTTATTCATACCTATTGTATATTTACTATTTTCCTTTGATTGATCAGAGGATGCAGTTAAACATTTTGTCTTCCACAATTTAGGATTGATCATCACGTATAATTTTAAACTGTTGTAAGAACTCACAGAAAGCCTTTTAAAAATGTAAGTGCAGTCAGAAACTTTTGTTATGTGAGCCCCAGCAGTAAAAGCCATAAGCACTACAAAACATGCCGTGAACAATCCTTATGATTAATTAATTATAAATGTTTTATCATACGAGAAAACAACATAATTTACTGAGGATGTCAAAACATGAAAACCTTATGTTTGTGCTTTTCATTTAATACTGGCTTTTTTGACATGAATGATCTACTTAGCTTTTACAGTGGGAAATTTTATAGTCTTTTTATAATTTTATAAGTATCTCAGGCAGGAATTTTCTCTAATCTCAGTGACTGGCTGTAGAAATGTTAGCCACACACTTAGATTTCTTCAGACCAGTCCTCTAATTCTTTACATTAATTTAGAGACCAGTTATATTATGAGAACCACAGTAGTAATTCTCTATTAATAGAAATTATAACTTACAGCCTTTTTTTAAGTATCTGCAAGCTAACTAGCCTCATAAAATAGAGACAGCCTTGTGTTTCTCTTCTTTGAGATTATTTGTGTGTTATAAAATGTGAAACAGAGTTCACACTCATCCTGGGCTGTCAGTACCTAAATCAAGTTCCTCAAAAGCAACTGGGATAAAATAATGCTGCATGACCAGTAATAGAAATGACACGTTGCTAAAATGTCACCATATGTTCCTATTTTGTACACTTCAAAAAGCAACATTCTGGCCTTTACAGGATGGAAAATAGAGACATTTGTTTGGCTTTTAAAATGTCATTTTCAACTCCCCACCCATTAAAAAAATTGAAATTAGTTCAGAAAGGCATCATGTTTGTCTTTTAGTTAACAGCTATTTGTCAGACAACAGCTAGAAAACGTTCTGACAACTGGAAATTGTCAATGAGAAGAACCCAACAGCCTAACATCTATTACTATCTCTTGGATTTAGGACTTGAGAAAAACTGCCTTTGCAACTCTCTGATTTCAGACCTCTGTCTCCTGGAGTGCTCATTCTCTGCTATATTCTGAGGAATGAGGGATGGCATGGTAACAAATCAGAACACAACTGCAAATCTGTAATTTCCTCAAAGAAAACCCCAGATGTCTCTATGTTACATGCTATTAGAGATTAAGCTGGACCTTTTAGGGGGCGACCCCTGGGACTGACAGGGACCCTGGCCTCAAGGCAATGATTAGGTCACTGGCACACATGACCCAGGGACACACCTTGAAAAAGAAATGAAATGAGGAGCTTATCTGGCATAACTACAGCTGAACAGATGAACTGCTAGGAAGTGAACAAGTCCTGATAATTATTCATGAGTCATTCTTATAATTAGATAAAAATAATAGCCTATAGTCCTCTTGAAAGTCCTTTGGGGGAAGTCCAGTTTTGTACATACACAGAATAATAGCAAGGCATACAAAATAGGATTGAAAGACTTTGTGGAAATACAGGAAAATTTGAGGTGAGAGCCTGCTATTGACTCTCTGGTGGGAGACATTCAGCCATACTTTTCAGCCGTTATCAGCCTTAACAACATTTTTGACTGTCAAACCGGTGATCCCACCGATGGTTTCCAGCACATCCAAGCACTGAACTGTCACTGGCAGCTTTACAACCAGATTAGACCCATGGAATGAGATTACAAGGCAAGGCATGAAGAGCTCTGCAGTATCTGTCCTCCCTGTCCATGCAAGTATCAAATGTGTCAAATGTGCTGCTGCAGCCTTTCCTGAAGGTAATTGAGGCATATCATCCATATCTGCAAAGGTCATATGACCTCGGATTTTCAAAGATGTATTTACATTCACACACCTAAATCTATATGTAGCAGTTAAATAAGTAGTCTGATCTTTAGAAATTAATTCATTTGATCTTTGTATTGCTTACAGTCAGTAGCCCTTAAGATGCACATCTTAAAGGAGAAAAGCCTGTTTTTTAAAATAATCCTGCAATAAAAGTTTCTGTAGATCATTTTTCAAGTGTTTTGCTTATTAATGAAGAGCTAGATGGGATTATGCATAACACTAAAATCCATGACAACCTTTAGATTTAAGCCTATAATACCACTCTGATTCAAATATCTTAAAATGTCAATATGGGCTAGTCTGCTCAGTTCCAGTCCTCACTCAGGCATGTACAGCTAGACTGCCATTTGCATTTTTCTGTCCTACAGACAGAAAGTGCAAGGTTACACTATTTACAGCTTCCCCTTCTGACCAAGTACATTTAAAACAGAGGTAAGGACAGAATTAGCTAATTCACTCTTAATAAAAACTCCACTCTTTGTATTTATCTGCATAAAAGCTGTCTATTAAAATTTAGTTTATTTTCATTAACTGAATAAATAAGCTTAATAAAAGCAAAATAAGCAATGAGAGTTTATACTTGTTACCCAGCAAGGAACTAATAATCCTGATGCCTTCCTTGAAATCGAGTCAGGGGTTCAGTAGGTTTACGGGAGATGACTGTCATTATTTGCTTTATTGTGGTGCTCGAGGTCTCCCCGCTGTGCTACCAGAAACAATGAGGCAATCCCTGCCCCAAAGCGTTTTCAATCTCGAATTGCAAAGGTACAAGGACTGGGATGGTCTGTGCTCCCCCCGCTAAACTCTTGGATCCTGGCATCACGGGGTGTTTGAGCTGAGTTACCCCAGCTGTCCTTCGCTTGTCCAGCTGATGAACAGGACTCTGTGGTCTGGGTGCCCACACTAACGCTTCAAGTCTGCAGCCCAGGCTTTCTAGGAGTCTGACCAAGAGAGTGCTTCAGTTCACTGGTTTTTCTCTCCAGGCAAACAATAGCTGACTCACATCGTGTATTAAGCGGCTCAAGAAGTACGTACATGAAACAACAACTTCTTTCACATTTTCAAAAATTTGGGTTCAGCACTCGGAGATCAGGATCTCTACTGATGAAAGAGTTTGGGATCCTTTCTCTCTCACTGACTTTCTGAACACAATTTATCTCCTAAAATGTGTGATCTCTGCAATCTTTTCTTCCTCTACAAAATTGCTTACTTTTCATTATCTTAAATCTTCAGATGACTCATTAAACTCATCAGCTGTTTTGTCAGTTACTTCTCCAGAGAAGTTCAGACTTAAACTTTGTCTCAAGCCACTTCTTTAAATGAGGTTGTTTCCATGTGAAGAAAGATCTCATAACTACTCTGCACATTCCACTCAGTACCTATCCCAGATCATTTCCACGTGACACTGAAGCCTCTACATCAGGAATCAAGCAAAGCCTTCTAGCAGTTCTTTGTCAGATTAAAACCCATCTTTTCACAAGCTGAAACACAAAAGGAACCAAATCACAATTTTCAGGCTGTCTAAAGAAGCTAAATAGGAAGTACTGATTTCTATTGAAAATGACAGTAAATAACCAAATTCTATTTCCAAACAGAGCTCAATGGCTGCTTAATAGATGCAGATTTGGGACCATCAGAAATCATTCATGTGTCTCTTATCCACACCAGGTGTTTAAATTGTTTTTAAATTATCTGTGTAAGTATCTTTATACAACAAAGTGACTATATGCTAAAAGCCTTCCAACCTGTTTCCTTTCAATTTCTCTAAGCAATGTTGACACAACTGCTAACGAAAAATCCTAGGACCACGGAGATACAGGGAAAGGGAAAAATTACATTCAAGTGTAACTTCAAAAGTTCTCATTAACCAAAAATAACCAAATATTTTAGTAACCAAGCTTGTTTACTAATGCTGAAGGCTAGAGGCTCTTCTGTGGAATTTCAGTCTAGCAAGACTCTTTTTTATATGATTCACCCTGGGAAGGAATCACAGTTTCTCAAAGCTCAGAGGAGCAAGGCATTTGTATGCAAGAAATAAATCTTTACTGAACATTTATGAAAGAAAGAATGCCTACAATGCAGATGCTTCCTGTGCTTGAATAAGAAATAGTATTGAGGCCTAAAATCCCTCCAAAATATGAGATAATGATCCTGGAAGTCTAGTCCTCTAAATACAAAGGAGCAGAGATGCAAACTGATCAAGGCTCTTCCTTGAGTAGGGAATGATTATACATAGGTGATACTTTGATAATTGTCTATGTTACATATCTCCGAGAGAACTTACATCTTTGTTTTCAGATATGCAGAGGGATGAAATGTACATAGGACCTTTACTAGGTAAAGTAGGAGGTGGAAAAAAAGGAGATAGAAGCTGATATTATTTCCCTGTATTTTTTAAAAATGAACAAATAAATATTCTATGGTATAAGCAGTAGTACACTCAAATTATACAATACCGTTCAGCAAGGTCATAGATATGTAACCATTGAACATCGGAACTCATATAGCTCATAATGAGAATTAAGAATGACTCTGTTGGAAATACATCACCTCAGTCCATGATCACAGGAAATACCAAATTAGGTATTATTAAAGCTGTATAGCAGTTAGACAAGAAAAATCCAAATAACTGTCAGAAGATACCAATATGGCTTTTCTTCTTCTTTTCAACCACTTGCTCAGACAGGGAGGGTGCTTGAGCAAGCTATTGCTGAAAGAAATATCTTTTCAGTGGTTAAAATCCTAGTAACTGAGGTTCTCACCAGAAGACATCAGAAAGAACCTGTGGCACTTCCCAGCTTGTGAAGAAAGAACCTCTGTATCAATGTCATAGCTTAGTAGTTACTCTTCTAAAGGGTTTGAGAAAGACAACCCAAACACAAATACATTAGCAAGTAACTTTTTATGAAAAGTGGTTTGCATCCACTTGCAGATTTTTAGGGCCTTCCAAACAGAAAGAGGTTGAAAAGCATTGCTCCAGCTAATTTCCCACTACATAATTAGCATTCTTCTGACTTTAACCATCCCTAATTTCCATAGTGTTTCCTGCTCCCTGTCACAATGAACAGTATTGTGTTGCAGGGAAATACTTTTAAGGATAAGAGTTTCTTACATATCTTGCACGCAAAAAGAATCAAATCACAATTGAAACAATATTGATCTTGTCCTATTTCAAAGGAATGCACAGATCAGAGCCTCACATAAAGCTCATAAAAGATACTGAAATTAAATGCTAATAGCATAGCCTATCACACTACCAAGCTCTATGGTTACCAGCGATGTCAGAATGTACAAGCTCAGCCTTGAGTACTGATTTTTAAAACAGCTCTTAAGAGCCATTTAGGTTCATACAGTGCACCCCAAGATGACTTACACTGAAAACCAAATGAGACTGGATCTTCTCAGTTAAAGGAACAGTGTCCCATAACTGTAAACTAAGGGCCTGAGTCAGTTAAAAATACATAAGAACCATGATTTTTTTTTTTTTTAATTTTTTTTTTCTTTCTAGTGAAGGGCTAAGGAGAATTAATATCAGTCTTTCTGATCTGGTAATGTGAGTTATGCCATTGAGTCACTGGGGCTAGTCACAGAGACTAAACAACACTTAATACACTGAGCAAGGTGAGACCACTCAGAATCTTGTAAGATTTGGCCCTCAGACTTCAGATTTCTATATGTAGTCCTGTCAATGTTATTGGTCTTGATATAGAGCCATTGCCAAACATTTTTTTTAGAACAGAGAGCATTTTCTATTTGATCTATTTAATGACCCTAATAGTACAATATTGTCTCAAATGCCTCATTATTATAAGCATTGTCCTTTCAACACCATATGAAGAAAGGAATAGTGTGCTACACAGCCTCCTTTTTATGGATGATGGCAGTGGCTCCTGGACTCCAGGTGTGGTATGTGACATTTCATTTGGGTGGTAATTATACACCAGCTGAAGAAAATAGCACACACTGATGCTTTCCATGGGAATTTGGACTGCATTAACTTTTTGGCAGTGGTATGAGACTATTTTTGGTAGCTTTATTTAAAAGAACCAGGAAATGAGTCTCATTTTACTAATGACATCTATTAATGAAATACAAGGGATTTCACTTTGGTTAGCTATCTTGTACGTGAACACTGAATGGGAAAGTTCTTCAGGAGTTCACCAGTTTACACCAAGCCGAGCTACCAGAGTTAGCTTTCCACAGGCAGGCAATCTATTTGTCTCCATGTCATTAAGGCGTTTCTTCTTCCAAAACTGCCAGGGTCTATTCACTTCTTCTGTTTTCCTTGTGACCTTAAAGAAGAATATCTTCTTGGGCGAGGAGGTCAGGACACAGGAGTAGCTGTTTATGTAAAACACAGAGTAACAGCCCTACAGGGTCGGCTTTCTCTCCTAGATTTCACCTCGGTCAAGCTATGGGTCTATCACATCCCTTCCTACTGTTAGACAAGTTACAAGTGGGCTTCCTCACTCCCCCGTTTTTTCATATTTTCTAGTCTTTTATGGCAGGTCTTTTTATGAGGGAGCTTGCTATTCCCTTTACTTGCATATCGGAGATCTGTCTGCAAGGATGAGCATAAAACAGAGCGAATACCCACAACTGTAATCATAATATTACCTTGGGTCTTTATTTCAGGATTAGACAGATGACTTCTCTCTCTGCCACGTGTTTTTCTTCACTTGTGAGAGTGGATAAAGTCAGTTTAGTCTGCTTATAGCCTTTCATACTCTGGGAAAGGCTGCCCTGTAATTTACAGTGAGCTGTGTTTAGCTTTGCCTGAGAGTTTGTTTGTCCTTACAGCATTAAAATAGTTTGCTTGAGGTTATGTTTCCTTATAGGAGACTTTCTACTAAACTTTAATTGGAATTAAAAGCAGACCAGGAGTTATCTTGCACTTCAGTGTGTTTATTTCAGGGTATGCTTACAATTGCTAATACTGATATGTTTAAAATACTGCCAAATGAAGATTGAAATGTTGTATCAGAAAGAAAAATGTTGATTACTTACTATAAGATGAAACAATGCAACCAAGTGCCAGTCATGTATCTAGCCAGAATAAATAAATAAGCCTAATTTTAAATTCTACCCCAATCCCAAAAATTTACCCCCAGGAAGGCACCCTGGGAAACAAGTGTCATCTATATACATAAAATGAAGAAATACGCAATGATTTTTATTTAAAAAAAAAAAAAAATCTGAAAATGTTTCGGTGAATACCTTGAGGTTTGCATATAGCAATTTTTAGTATTTGCTTTTGTAGTAGTCTACTCTAAAATGAAATACATTTTGCTTACCGTGCTGCAGGACATACCACTGTTTTCCTTTTCCCACAAGTAACTAAGATGCACTGAGACCCATTTTATAACTATAGCATTTTTAGAGCTGTGTGGAGGACTTAACTACAGTACCTCACTCCTATAAGAGGGCCTTCTGACTGCTTGTGAATAGCCAGAAAGCTAAAGAATTTGAAAAAAAAAAAAAAAGGAACCCCAAATAATCTTTTTATCTCTTCCATTTTCATAGACTGGCACTGGATATGTTGCTTAGGTGCACCAGGAAGTCCAGTTAAGTACTACGCAAGGTCGTGGTACAATGCATCCAAGCTAACTGGAGGCTAGCTTTGCAAGTAGCTCTCAGGTGATACAGTACGTAGTTTCAGCATATGAATAATGTTTGTGCACTCACGGCTCCGCAGTCGGCCCGGGCTCTTCCCAAGGGACAAGCAGTCCTATTTCGGACTAAAAAAACCCTAAACGTGTGATGGTCAGCAAGCTGTATTTGTGAGTTCATAGGGGGAACAGCTGAGGACCATTGCTTCTAGCATAAGTTGTCTGCTGGGAAGTAGTGTCTTCCACCTTAAACTCCTCTGAAGGCATCTAAACCAGCCACTTTATTTCGCCTTGTCCTTCTTTCTTTCTTTCTCTGTTTTTCAAATTTCAACCCACTGCCAAGACATGACAGCCAGTTGCAGGCTGCTTACATGACAGACTTCAGTTCAAATCCTCTTGCTGGCTGATTCAGATGGATAACGCGACCTCCCATTTTCCATCTCCTAGTTTGGCACGCTGACCATGGCTGGTGGATCCCTCTGAACTGCATCGTTTTGTGTAGCAAACAAAACGTTCTCTTTGGGGTGGGCCCCTAAAACCAGTGCTTGTCATCTCAGCCCATGGTTATAACCACTCAGACCTTGGTCAAGGTCTCAGCTGTGAAGCAATGCAGCTTTGTAGCAGGGTGCTGGAGGGAGGTCAGGTGTCCAGAGAGGTTCAGGTTTGTGTGTCTCCATGAGAGGTAGATGTCGATGCAAAGAAACAGCGGGAGCCTCTGATCGGTCCCCTGCCTGCCGTAGGGAGACAATAGTATTTCTGTACCCCATGAAGAATCATGAGTGATTCATGTCCTGTGATGGGCACTTCAGGGAAAGTACTCATCTTTTCTTTATTCGTGCAGAGCTCCCACAAAGTTGTACATGTTTTTACCTAAATAATAGTATTAGCAGCTGATCTTCAAGCACCACAGGAAAACACTGCTAGCCCTATTTCAGAGATGGTGAAACTGAAGTCTGAGGAGGTAAAGGGCTTTGTGTGAGGTGACCCAGCCAGCTCCTCAACAAGTTAGCTGTGAAGAAAGCTCAGGCTTCTGGAGTAGCATCCCACCACCAGACTGTGTAAAAGGTGAATATAACGTGGCAGGATTTAGCTTCTAACAAAAGACTTGATCTCACAAGGTATCCCCTGATCTCAGACAGTGAGACCGGAGCTGGTTCTGGTGACATTCTTGTGATGTCTCTTTCAGTCCGCAAGCTGGGCACTGCGCTGAAGGCAAGCTACCGAAGACTTCTGTCTTGCGCGTGTACTAAAATGTTAATACTCCTGTTTCTTAAAAAGAGGCATTTAGCTGCATGGGAACCATTTGTGTGGTATTTTCAAGTGATTGCTTATTGTGCATAGTACACTGCTCACATTTTGGCTATCTTCGCTCTGTATGGGCAACTCAGGCCTGATTCTTTCCCCATTGCTTTCAAGGAAAGTTGAAGTTAAGAAAGTTTTATATCATTAGAAGCAGGATTCCCATATAGACCAGAGGAGGAAATATCACTCAGCAGGGAACTGGGTTGTAGTAAGAGAAATGGATGCCAAAGTTATGGCAATGAGGATATTAATTCATGGAGATAAAAATGTGTCAGGCAAAATCCGGGGGAGATTTGAGGAGTGTGGCTACCTATTCCAAAGTATGGTCTGACAAACACTAGGCAGCAGAGCGTGACCGATTGCACAGAAACTTCTCTACTGAGTGAAGGTGCATATCAGGGGCCAAATATTTATCAGTAATTTCCTTCTGCATGGCACTGGAGAAATATTAGATGTCAGTGGAACCATTGCAAGTCAGCATACATAGGTGATATATGATGCCATCCACCGAGATGCACATATGAAAATATGGAACATGAAAATGAAATATGTATTTTGAACTACTGACATGTTTGTGAGAATAACTGGTGTTACCAAATACAGGAAAATATCTTCTGTGCAATATTGACTCAGTGACCCAAAGGCTGGGCTCTCAGCCAAGATCCTAAACAAAAGTAGGGTGTCAAGATGCACGTACTATTGATTGGAGCCAAAAGCTGCAGCTTCTTTTAAGGACTACATGCCTGCACAAGCTGTGTGGCATGAGTACAGGTATCTGTCATGTCAGTACAACGTGACAAGTAAAACTTAGTCCTCTCAAATACCTAAACACACTGGAAGAGCTTACCCTCAAAAATGTGAATGTCCTCAAGTCTGCAACAGTCTTGTTCCCTATGACTGGATGCCTGTTGGATACAATTTACCAACATCCAGGTAGATATAATGATTTCCTCACCATATTTCCATTAAGAACCCATTCCAATATAATGACTTCCAGAGCAGTGAATGTTTACAGTGCTCTATGTAAAGATGTATTGCTTGATGCTTACATGCACTCTTTGACAGTCAACATATTTTCTGTTCCCCCTATGCAGTGGGCCAAATTTTTAAAGTAGGTCATGCTCTTCCATACTCAGCCCTCAGACACGTCTGGAAAGCACTTCCAGAAATGCTCACTCAACACCTAACCACTCCCACAGTGGAGCTGATGGCCATGTTCCAAAAAACTCCTGATATACAACTTTTTGAGCTGTCCTAAAGATCTGGGAGCAAATGCTAATGTGCATATGAGAGCTAATGTAATTTGAAAATAGGTTTAGTTGTGGTTTCTAAGCTCTTGTAAACATTTTTACCTGTATCAGTACACCTCAATGGGCATTCTCTGAACTACTTCACTGATGACTAGGATTTATACCATTGTATGTCTATATTTAGTACTTCAGGATTTTATTGAGAAAGGAATTTTAATCACCGGTGCTAAAACAAAAGAAAAGAAAGCAGTCCATCTGAAGTGATCCACATAGGGGTACTATAAGTAGGGCAGTAAACCTAGGCATTGCTGATGAAATGAAAACTTTCTGGGTTCCTTTTTCAGTTTGATAGTTACCTAAAGCTGCAGCACAAGTATTGCTTCCTATCCATATGACTCCATCTCTTTATTGAGCTGATCTTGGGCTTCAAAGCTTCCCTTTTCCTATATTTGGTATCACAAGGTGAATTTAAATCTGCATAATCTCTCTTGACTACTAATCCGTACTCAGAAAAAGTAATGCATTTTTAGACCTCTGTAAGTGCTTAGAAATTATTTTTGAAGTCTGAAAAGCAGGTTTGTGGTGTGGAAGATCGGTCTGCCAGTGTGTTCGTATTCTTACAATACCTTGTGTCATATTCTTACAATACGTTGGTTTGAAAACATAACCACAAAAGTGAGTAACATTAAAATTGGAGACAAAGTGTTCAATTTAAAGCTTTTTCAGATTAACTGGAACAAAATTAGACATCGGTCAATTTAGAGCATCAAAGGTCTAAAGTATATTTCAAGTCTCTGAATTTATTTTTAGATCTCTTCTGCATAACAAATACGGAGGAAAGAAGCATTTTTCAAAACTGTGTTAAGGTCTGGGTTGTATGCTTAAAACAATATTATTTCAGTGTTTTAAGTACTATACAGGAAACCTGATATTGTTTTCTTTCCATATTGTCCCCATAATATATACGATTCTATTTGATTTTAGAGGAGAAGAACAAACCGGTACTAACACAGTCCACACCAATGGATTTCAAATAATTTTTACCAGTGTTTTGGAAGGAATTCAAAGCCCCCTGTGGGTATGAACACACCAGCACATACACCTGTGGGGTATGTGCTTGATCCTGTGGGCAGGGATCTGATGGTGGATGTGCATTGAGTCAGGAGGCAGGTCCCAGCACCCTGCCTTCCCCTTGCAAAGGGCCCAGGACGCTGCCACCACTCCCACAAGGTGCAAGCAGTCAGGGCCGCTGTGCCTGGTCACGTCAGGCTACAGCATCCACACTGCACTGAACCCTGTCCCACCAAACCTCTGCTTCCACATTTTGCTCATCATTTGCACAGTCAGCATCTTCTGGGCCAGCGAAGCAGGGGTGAGGACTTACTGCTTAGCTGCAGCAGTGTTTACCCTGTGTTTACCCCTCGGCAGGTCAGGAGGCACCTGACAGGCGTCTGGGAGCGGTCATATGGCAGTGGCGTCTCCCTGGTGCACTGTTTCTCTTCTACTAGACCTTGTTGTATGTTCTAGAGAAACTGTTCAGGCAATGCTTTTTTGTCTTTTTTTTTCCTCGTTAACTCCAGCAAAGGTTGGATAATGCCTTGTAATGTGAAGGTTTCTCTGCTGTCGCCTGTGAATGTCAAGTACAATTAAAACTTTGCAGAAGCAGTACAAAAGCTAATTCATTTGGAGTCCTCTTGAGCACTTGACCTCCTTTTATCTTGGGGCAGTGAGCTTCACAGATTAATGAAGTGTTTCTAGACTGTCACTCTTCAGCACCACTGGATGCCAGCTTCCTTGAAGACAGACCACCAGGATTACCTTGCTCAGGGTGTGAAGGCCCTTCTTGGGTGCACGTGGTCCAGCTGCAAGGCAGCATCACAGGGCTTATGGGCCAGGGTCACTGGTGAGTTGTGCAATCAGCCTGACCTGAGTAAAACTCTACTATTGTTGGAGAATTTTTATTCAGCAGCATTTTGTGCCAACTTTGCACTGAAGCAAATGAGATGAACAGTCCAGAAAGAATCAGAAATAACATTCAAGGCATTTGAGGCCACATTTCATTCCCATCTGTAGGAATTCTGACTTGGCTATAGGAGGAAAGCCCATGTTATACTCCGACAACCTCAAGTTATTCCAATTAGGCCCCATAAAATGCAAGAAATGCAGAAGCAAATTACTAACCCCAGTGAAAAGCAATCACCCCCCCTCAAAATCATTAATCTCTGAGCCCAGTCACCCCTAGTACATTTGAAGCCTCAGCAAAAGCCCTGACTAATAAACAGGCTGATTATTCTGTGCCTGAAGGTCAAGAATTTGGAGCTATTTGTGGCCTCAGGGAAGAAGGAGTGAATTCCAAAATCCAGGAGCCCTCGCTTTGTGCAGCTTCCTGAAAGTCCTCCTTTGGCTGAAGATGCACTAGCCCCATCTCCCCCCCTGGCAGGTCATTAGCAACTCTGGGACTTCCATGTTCACAGACTGGCAGCTAGAGCTTTCCTCAGGGTTGCTTTGCCTTTTTGCAGCCGGAGCTGGGTTGTGCTCACCCCTGCACAGCCAGCCTGTGTTTTGGGCTATGCTTGGGCCAACCCAAATAACGGGGCTGATATCTCCTTTTTGAATTTTATGTTGCATGTAGCCAAGAGTATTCTCCTTGCTGTTTGAGCACCTTTAGGGTGAGGGAGGTTAGTTAAAGGAAGAGGTGAATGAGTTTGAACAAATCCAGACATCTGATATTTTCCACCTGGGCATTATTCATGAATAGACATCATATTCTGCTAATATCAATATCGCAAATCAGTTGAACTAAACAGTAAAAGATCCAGTGGGATTATTTTTTTTTTCTGAATTACCAGTCTGAATTCATCTTTAAGTGCTATGTAAAGGCTAAAAGTACTATGCCTACAGAGGGTAGTACATTCAAGACCCAGTGAATCTGCTATTTTATTCATAGAATCATAGAATGGTTTGGGTTGGAAGGGATCTTAAAGATCATCTAGTACCACACACACACACACCCCCCCGCCATGGAGGGGCGTTTATTCTGAAAAGGAATACTATACATCTTAGGTCTACCCAAAAGCAATTCTGGAGGCTTGCCCAGCCTGTTCACAACCGCCTAAACTCGTCAGAAATCTTGGGAAGCTCCTTTAACCAAAGAGTGGAGCATGATGGGCTAAAGGATGGAATGGCTCCTTTTGAGATACATTGAAGCACTTGGCAGCTTGAGGTGCCCATAGCAGGTGCTGGATTTGCTATAAGTGGACAATTTATAAACAGACCTGACAACTGGGAAAACAGAACGGTGGGAGTGCGGCATTCCTGATCCGGTAGCGCCTTGCCCATTGAATGCTCCCCAGCACAGGGTTCGGGAGAGCGACCCTGCTCACAGGGGGCTAGCTGGCTTACGAGCAAGTCACTGCTAACTCGGGGTGTCCAGCAGTGCTGCTAAGTATTTTCAACAGGCTAGTGCAAGTCACTTTTTTACTTTTGTCCTTCATTAATTAACAGTATATATTGGTTAATTCTTGCATTAACTGGTCTTTACTGTGTACATTTTGTAAAGAGAGAAACCCCCAAATGGTTTGAGTCAGGCTTGCTTTTTAATATTATTTAGGGTTTTGCTATTTTCTGCATAAGCAGCTTGGCTCACCATATGTTGTACCTTGGTTTTGGAGCTAATTAATGGTCTTCACTGAATGAATTAGACTGCAGTCTTGAGTGACTTAAAAACACAGAGCATCCTCCTAAGAGACTGGGCTTGTAGGGTTTATCATAGCAGATCTAGCTGTAAGGGAGACACCGACGCTGCATGGCAGCCGGCTGGAAGTCCAGCCCCAGACCCTCATTCCATTAAACTTCACGCTTCGTGGACTAGATGATGCGTGCTTTCATTCTGCTTTCTGAGGCCAAGCAGGTCCAGCAGGAACAGAAGTGTCTCACCACTCCTTCCACAGGATTTGATTTGTTTTCTTCAATCTAAAACAAGCCAAGGAACAGAAGAGAAAAGGAAAAATACTCCTAACTCTTCCCCCCACCATCCCTTTGCTTTGAGTAAGGATCCAGTTCCTCTGGAGGAGGAGCTCTGGGGTTTCAGTACCTCAGCCCCTTCTCTCAAAGCACAGGTAGTATTGCACGTGCTCTCACTTCTCATGGTGTGGTTGCAAACTCAGTTTCATTACTTTGGTCAGCTTCCGCTTTGCAAGCATCTCTTCTCCATTCTGCTCTTTACTTCCACATTCTTGAAGAGGTCAGATACACAGAGCGATACGTGCCTTTTTTTTTTTTTTTTTTTTTTTTCCCCAGTCCTGTCCTATAATGCTGCAACAGAGGGGCTGCAGCATATACCTTTTTTAACTCTGACATGATAATATTAACACTTCTTTTAATCTTTTTTTTCTTCCTTAGTCAGAAACTGGAAGCAAAAACCTATCTCTAGTCCCTACTGACACCAGCAGAGTAACCCACTTGCTCATCAAGGCAACCTTTTAGGGCACTGGAGACAGGTTTGAATCCTTGCTCCATCTGATTGATACCAGCAATTCGTTTAGGAGAAGCTTTCTCCTGCTGCTGTTGATTCACACTGTGTAAGTAATTAAATATTCATTGGGTAGAAGGATGAGTTTTGCCCTGGGCAGTAAATCACTCACAGCAGAAGGCTTTTCCCTCTCCAGGTGAAGTGAAGCTCTGAACATCAGCCTTCCCTCTTCTGCAGCAGGGCTTGTACGTGCGCTCTCTCTGCCCTTCTCCTTCTCCAGAAACTCATTCCAGGAGCCAAGGAACATTAATTGATGCAGCTGATGCTGCACCGGGTCTGCTGCTATTTTTGGTTTCAGCAAAGGCACATTTTCAGCAAATAACTGTTTCAATACAAGACTGCTAAGCAGCTGCAGATGTGCTAGCCAGGACACTGATGAGCTCTGACAGGCCTGTTTCAAAATGAGTGATGGCAGGTTTTAATGACAGAAATTTGGATGTCTACTACTAGTGTTATTATTAGCGTTACTCTGGTATTTATAGCCCTAAATCAGTAAGACCTTTAAACATAGCAATAGCCCTGTGATTGAGTGGGATCATTTACTTGGTCCCATTTCTGAAGATCTCCAAGTACTTTGGTAGATCAAGGCTGTGGACAGCAGGCCACGAGCACTTCATTTGCAGGCTCACCGAGGTGAACCCTGTGAGGTACAGATATAGGTGACCTCTTAATGACCCATGGATGTTACACGGTAGTGTATAACAAGCTATAGTCTGAACATACCTGCTGCACTGTAGCAGTGATGTTAAGCATGGGGTTCCTCTTAAACATTTGGATACTACATGCTAACAGCAATTTTTCTTTCTGTATTTTTGTGACTTTTTTCAGATGGCTGCTAAAGGTACCAGTGAATAATTTAACAATGTGTTTAAATTCAGTCTCATTCGGTAAAGTTCTTCAGCATGTGCTAAACTTTAAATATCTGCCTAAGAGCTTTACTAGGCAGGATATTTCCCAGAATTGATCAAATTCCACTAAAGAAGAAAAATGACAATGATAAATTTTTCATTCAGCCAGTGTCATAGAGATCAGTGAACTCTTGTTGACTTTTTGGTGGTCTCATGCTGTCAGTGTTTCAGTGTCCTTGGAATTTTAAGAATGCCCCAAAATGCATTATATCCAACCCAGGGAATTCTGCATCTCCTATTAGCAGATAAAGAAAAATCGGTTATGAAATTACAAGTCAATGTTTGCATAGAAAAAAGTGATCAGGACACACAGTTTTGTCATTTTATGTGTAAACAATTATGTATGTATTTGGTATGTTTTGCATATATAAATAAAGATATATGTATGGAGGGCCTTTTCAAGGAACTATTTCTCAAACTTGAAAATAATTTTAAGTAAAATCAATCAGAGGAATAATATAAATAGGAAACTGTAACTAACAACTAAGATTTGTTTACAAATATATGTAGCTTTAAAACTGCAACCTATAATCAGAACAGAAATTTACATTCATTAAAAAACAGCTTTACAAAAGTAAAGGGGACGACCAAAAAAAAAAAAAAAGAAAAAAGAAAATGCAAAATAAAAAGAAACAGGGAGATTTGATATCAATGAATATAAAGAGTAAGCCAGATGGTGTAAAAGGCTGATAGGGGAAGGAAAAAAACACAAGAGAGAATCCAATGCAGGTAGCAGCAGATATGCAGGAACAAAAGTAACTCATAGAACTGTGATTGAAATAGAGGAACTGTCAATAACGATGGAATGTCACAGTTGGTCAGTACATATTTTTTAAAAAAACAAATTCATAGGAATTAAACACTCTTAATTAAGAAGATATTAAAGGATAATACAAAATGGAAGCTACTAAAAAGTCACTAGTATATCAGTAAATAAAGATAACATATCTGAACATTAAAAAAACACCTTGTGGATCAATACTGCTTCTTTTTAGTACTTTCTGGAGCCCTGGAAAAGTTCCAGAGAACTGGGATGCAGCTATTTTTGAGCTAAAACTTAAAAGGAGAAAACAACTAAAGTCTAGGACTCATCCTGATTTTGATCTTAGGACAAATATAGATTTCAATTAAAAAAAATAGAGACATGGCAATATAATTTAAGCCAAAATACACAGAATTGTGGCAAATGAATCTTTCCAAGGTAGGTTCCTGGGTACAAAGGCAAACCAGGCTGACAGGACAGGAAAGCAAACACTTTAAAACACCGATTAGGGGACTGGAGCATCTCTCGTATGAGGCAAGGCTGAGAGAGCTGGGTCTGTTTAGCCTGGAGAAGAGAAGACTGAGAGGGGATTTCATCAACGCTTATAAATATCTAAAGGGGGGCTGTCTAGAGGATGGGGCCAGACTCTTCTCAATGGTGCCCAGTGACAGGACAAGGGGCAACGGGCACAAACTGGAACACAGGAAATTCCATCTGAACATGAGGAGAAACTTCTCTGAGGGTGACCGAGCACTGGAACAGGCTGCCCAGAGAGGCTGTGGAGTCTCCTTCTCTGGAGATATTCAAAACCTGCCTGGATGCCATCCTGTGCAACCTGCTCAAGGTGATCCTGCTTTAGCCAGGGGGGTTGGACTAGATGATCTTCAGAGGTCTCTTCAAAACCCTACTGCTCTGTGATTCTGTGAATCTGTAAAAAGGAGCTGGAAAGTGTGGTAGAAAATAAGGTATAAGGCAAGAGGACCCATGAGTTCTGCAGTCAAGGCCAAAGGCCGTGGAGGTACAGCAAAATCTGTGACCTCCCTGGTGAGCAACGTATCCCTGTCCTCATCCAGCACATGGTTCCCTCTTAGCTGTGTGGAGGGGAAGACCCTGTCTACAGGCCACTCGTGAGGGTTGGAGCAGGTCATGGGAGGAGGTACCAAACTGTCTTCTGTCGTCATCAGGCAGACTGTGCCTCTGTCCATATTTGGCACACATGCATCTCTTCTTGGAGTGTTTGGATAGCCACACACCTAAGTGATGCTGAAGCAGTGAAGGTGGCTCAGAGAAGAGTGCTGAGAGTGACTGAGGACCAGAGAGGATGCTATGCAGGGAGAGACCCAAGGTATTACTTCCATCCATGACACTGAAGAGGAGATTGTGTCTCCTGTCTGTCCTTCTCCATCCTCTTTTGGAAGCTCTCCTCTCCCTAAGTGCTATTTCAGAATGTTTCCTTGGTTTTCTAGGGCTTTCTGCACTGCAGTGTTGCTTCCACAGGCTGCTGCCATGGTATTCCAGCTGACCCAGAGTTCCCTCCACTCCCATGCAGCTCAGGCCCTTATTAAGCTTCTGCATTAATCATAGCACTCATGCAGTGTTTGGAGCTTCCCCCAGTGCTTTCCATGCACTGGAATGCCCTCTGAGCTTTCCATGTTCTTTTGTTAGCCTGTATCTTTTCTATTTTTCAAGACTTCTAAATTATGTAGGAAAAAATCTCCATAAAATCTTGCAAGTGAACCCATTTAGGAAAGAAGTAGCTGCATGTGACGGTAACGGTAAGTGACTCTGCCATGAAGGAAGTCGAACAAGCTTAAAATGAGCGTAGCTCAGTCACAAACTAAATTCAGTCAAGAAAATCTGTTGTCTTGTTTTCAAGTGGAGATATCATCAACCACCAATGGCAATGAGAAACTATGAAAATCAAGGCAATGAGAGCTCTCATGTGGTGGGTTTTTTTTAAGATTCATAACCAGCAATAGCAAATTATCGCAGTGCTTCATGTTTGGAATTTGGATGAAATAAAACATCAGTTGCTGCAGGTCAGAAAGTGTCCCAACTGGAGGAACAAACCAATAACTATCCCACAACAACATTGACCTTTGCAGGCACAGAAAGGATTATATGATCCCTACGTGAGTTTCTGGTAGAGCCATGTAGTTACATTAAGCACTGGGATTTAGCCAGTACACTACATCTCTCAGCATTTTGATATGCATGTGAGAAGAATTGCTCTGTTGGCATTCTGAGTATTAGAAGCAACTCTGATCCTACCGGCTTAATTGATTCTGGGTCTACATTACCTCAATCTGTAACCTCAGGATTGAGAATGAAATAGGTTTTTATCTTTCTCCTAAGATGACAGTTTTTCAGCTGTTCAAATTCTTTGCAGACCTGTTGATTTGTACAGGTAAACAAGGAGAAGACATGCCAGAGGCTGCAATTAGCCCACAGGCTGCTGCTCCCCAAACAGTTTGGAGAGTTATCTCAGTGAGGAACGTCGCTGAACATGAGTCCTCCTGGGCTCGCCAGGGCTAAGGGCGAGACCAAGAGTGCAGGTAGGCAAGGGAGGTTCAATTCCAACATGCTTCTTCATCTTTTCCACAGTGCATAAGAAATAAGAACAGAAGGGTGTACACTGCATGAGACCTCAAGGCAAGCACTGAGCAATGTCACACTTCAGGCCCCTGCTCCAGCAGCTGAGCGTGTCAGACAGTCAATTCTTTTTTTCTTAACCCACCCACTGCAAGAGCATCAGTCTCTTCAGTATTTAGTCTTCCCCAGTGGAGCATCTAAGAAGAAAGCAATCCCTGCTTCAGGATCCTCCAGTAGCATATCTGACTCTAGGATGTCTTTGTCTAAATATTCCTACTGTGTTTGTTTATTGATGAGAACCATTGAATCCTCATTCGCAGCTACATGCATGCTAACTCCTTCTATTGCCTGTAGTTTGGCAATTCTTCTCCTTGACTTAGTAGTATCTTTGACCAGATGACTCCAAGGTAACCTAGACAAATCCTTAAGGCCCTTTGTGACCCTTTTCATTAGGCCTTTATAATCCTCCCATGGGCATATGACAATTTCCTCCCTAGCATCCATCACATCTCCTTGCATAGGAGGCAGAAGGCTGGGCCAGCAACGATCCGCTGTCCTCTCTCAGTGATAATACTGAACCTGAAGTTGCAGATGTCTGCTGAAAGGACCTCCCTGATTCAGTCAGTCAATGTGCAGATCTGGGGATGCTCAAGCAGGGATTCACTTTCCTATTTCTCTAAGTCAGATTCCTGCTACTAGCCTTCCTATGCCTGTTGCCATCTTCATTAAGCCTTGCACGAGAGCTGCCACTAGAAGCAGCATGCTCGATGTCTCATTTATGTTGCTTCACTGACACGCTAGCCCCTGGCTAGGAAGGTTCAGGTACTCTGTGAAGAAAGAAAGCCCAAATGGTTCCAAATCAACAACTAGAAGTCAGGGGGTTTCTTGGCTCAGCAGATGGGACTGTTCGAGGATTCCCAGTCCCTGTTGTCCAGTTGCAGGAGGAGTGGATGGGACAGCTTGGAGCATGTTTCAGTTAGAGCATTCCTACCCTGGGAAGGAAAGATAGATCCACCTCTTGGAAAGACACTGGAAGAAGCTGAGATGAAAGCTGAAGTAGAATTGATTAAGTAATGGAGCTGCAGCCCAGACTTTGCCAAGGTGAGTTTGTATAGCTGCCCGTTTGGTGACGGTTATATGTGAAGGCTGCTGTTTGTACAAGGCTCTTTGGAAATACTGATATATTTGTGAGCAGGCATTTCCTATCACAGGTATGAACAAGCCTGAGGAACATAATCACCTAACAGTTTGAAACCACCACGCATTGTGTCAGAAATAAAGCTGCCCATGTTTTCAGAGAGTGGGTGCCATGCCTGTCTCTCGTTTGGTACATCTTGTACCCCTGCTTCTCAAATTGCCGTGCACACCCTTTCTCTCTATGCGTTTGAAGAAGCTCTGTGTTTACTAGCAGGACTCTGTGTGCACCGAACTCTGCTTAAAATCTGACCCTGCACATGCAAATGAGACATGGCCATCGGGCTCTTGGCGATATGCCTCTGAGGTCCTCCGGCTGTGCAGCTGATGCCCCAGCATCCTAAACCGTGCTGCATCCTACTGGGCCACCACGGGTTGAAGGACAGGCTTTGTTTTAGGGTTTTGCCTCATGAATAGTAATTTGTTCTGTGGTGACTTCCCAGCTGTTTTCCAACAGGCTGGCATGTGACAACACGGTGTCTCCAGTCAGTCTGAGGCCTCCCAAACCTCCAGCCATGACAAGGGAATATTTATATCTCACACGTACAGCAAGCCAACATTTTCTAAGTTATCTTGGCTCTTTTTCCCACTCAGAAGTGCTCTGTATCCACTGGCTCTTTCCAGAGGGGAGGGCACTAGGAACTAACACGGAGTCAGTCAGATGTCCCTTCATGTGCAGCATCCTGCCTCTCAGAGAGGCTAGGGGTAAGTACTGCAGAGGAAGGAGCAAGAAACCTTGCAAATGAAAAACACGTCTACAAGCTAACCACCCCTTGTATTCTTAGCTGGTAACTTGTACCATGAAGTTTGGTAGTTTGTCTCTCTCCATTTGTTTTTTCCTAGATAAATAAGAAATGCTAAAGTCTTGCTAGCTCTTGACTACAATACTGTCGTCCAGCTGTGAGTTTCACAGGATAACACTAAGGAAAAAGACAATTTCCTGTTCCTACATTTAAAATTGGTTGCCCTTCCATTTCTTAGGTATGACTTCCATAACAAGAAATATCAACAGGCGGCTATTTATATACATTTCCAGTTTTTCACCTTTAAATTAACTGTCTGTAATCTTTCAGACTTGTCTTACATGACTTAAACTCCCACTTTTTTTTGAAGATTTTTTTTCTTTTCAATATGCTGTCTCTGTTCTCTACAGTATTTCTGATGAATTAGATATTCATTTAAATGCAGTTCCAGTGTACCGATTATTGTTTTATGTATATTGCCCCCATGATTACACTATCTACCATATAACCAAAATTAAAGGCCATATGAGCCTATCTAAGATCAACTACTCCCTCCTGCTATAATTTATTAAATGAGTTTGTTGATCCCAAATCTCCCCTATTTCAAAACAGGAGTTAATAAATAAAAAATATTTTAATAAGATTTTCATGCGTAGCTACAGAAGTATCATCACAGAAGGAGATCTTTCAGCAAAATTTTCCCAGTGTGTTCAACAGCACAAAGATGTGCTTTTTTTTTTTTTTTTTTCATTCCTGAAATTCACCACTGAAACCAATCTCAACCAAAGCCTTAGTTCACTGAAGGAAGAATAGGACACTTCTGTACAGTTTCACAAGGCAGTTTCTGTGGAAAAGGAAACACCCTTCCTTCCAGTGATACTATTAAAGCTCATTAAACTTTGAGCAGTACAATGGTACTTATTATGAAGAAGCAAATGCTTGAGCTCCTCCTCCTTGGTCTTTCTAGCCAATGTATTATAGACTATTTTAAGAAGGGAACTGTTACTGCGTATAAACTACCTCTACAGTACAGTCAAAAATTGCACTGTTGGAATTACATGTGTTGTGTTCCTATACTCTAGTGGGAGTATACCAGTATATCTTTTACAAAGCGTGTAAAAGGATGAAGAATAGGATTTTTGGTTTGTGTTTTTAATGTGACAAGTGAGAAATGACCTGTTGAAAGATTATAAGCATTGCACATGTTCTCAACATCCCACAAAATTAAGCTATATTTTATGTATAGTTTGTTAAAAAATGAACAATGAGATAAACATTTTTTAAAGCATTAGCTTTATGGGAAGCTTTCCCATACCCCACTATTGGACTCAAATCTTAGCAATTAGTTTTGGTTATCAAATATTTGGCCAGGTTGTCTTCTCTTTGTTTTTAATAAGGTTATTGGCACAACAATGTGCACCAGAGCTGCCAAGGATAATATGAGATGTTAAATACCTTGGTACTGAGCACACTTCACAGTAGTAATGGGGTTTCACGCAACAGATCCATCTTTTATATAGGCTATTCCTGAGAAGGAGTCAGAGCTCATTATTAGAGCTACAGGTATTATGAGTTTTTGCCTTGACAATCACACTCATAAATGGAGAGGAATTGATGTAAGGCAGGTCAACCTGAAAGGGAATTTTTCATTTTCCCTGAAAAAATAATCTCCACAAAATGCTTTGTCTCTTTTCACCCAAAAATATTTCATTTTTTTCAAGATACATATTTCTTCCTTGATCTTTTCCCTTAGTGCTTAGGTCTATTTTAAAAGAGCCTTTACCAAATAAAATGTGGAAAAACAAAGCTTCCATGATTTGAAAAAGCAGTGCTTGACTTTTTCGGAATGAATCACGACAATTCAAAATCTTCAAAACACTGTAACTTTTTATATAAACGCCTTCTGTTTTCTAAATGAAGGTGATTGGTGAATCCAGAAAAAAATTGCAAATTGTTTCTTCTTGCCACTACAACTTTCCGTGAATTTGCTGTTAACTGGAATGATTTCACCCCTCTCATTCTCTGAGATTTGATGCAATTTTTTGAAGCGTTTCATCTTTCACCCAATTACATGCTTGTGTATTCTTTCCGTCCTAGCCCACTAAGTTCCCAAATTCTTCCTTACGTAGCCTGCAAAATATTCATTTCCTTTTGAGAACATGGAAGCCTTAATCACTGCAGGTTGAGCAATAAAGACCTCCAGGAAAAGTCTTAGTTCACCAGAAGAACCTACAGCTCTTAGGCAAAGCTCTCAGATCACCCTCCTCGGCAAGGCTCCCGGCATGCCGGGGCAGCACTGCCTCCCCGGAACGCAGCCCGGAGAGCTGCGCTGCGGGAGCCACCGGTACGTCGGCTGACCTGCGCTAGCAGTGATGTGATGTGACCGAATTTGAGTGCGTGGCTGCGGCCAAGACAAGGGGAAATGAGGCTCCGCAGCACACAGTACAGAGGCCTGGCAAACAGGGATAATCTGATTATAATGGTGAAATGTCCGGAAACATGGAAGAAAAAAAGATTGCTCCCATTAAACCTCTTAACTACATTCCATTTTAATATATAATGTGACACATCAATAAAAGCATAGAGCTAGCTGACAAAGGGCAGTCATTTTTGGAGTAGCTCAAATCGTATGTCTGGTGACTATGTGCTCCAAGGGCCATCTCAGAGCAGACCTATATTGCTACCTATATATCCAGAAGTATTCATTTGAGGGTATGTAAGTCCTCGGGGAGTAAGGCACTCAGTATGCAAGGGAATGAGGGCAGGCTGTACTAGAAATGCCAGGCCAGTCCGTGGCCTAATTCACCTAAAATTTTGGGGTCCTGTTTTGTGATTTAGGGCTTTGTATGACAAAACAATGACTTGTGAATACTCTTAATGACTCCACATCGCTCACTGGCCACACAGGCACACAGCTTTTGGGAGAGTGTCATTCCTCCCTCTCAAAACATGTGGCTCCAGCCCTGGTGACGCCAGTTCCCGGCAGTGACCTGATGCTGCGGAGGACATGGTACCTCCTGGAGCTGCCAACCACAGGAAGAGAGCGCTTACCATCTTTCAAGTTCAGGCCTATGTAGCTCACGTCTCCCTGAATCTCTGAAAGGCAAATACCTGAGCTAATGGCAGCAAGGCACACACGCTCCCAGCGATGCAGTCCAACTGGCACGGTGTTTAGGAAAGATATTTGTTTAAGAACTGCTGACAATTTTTTTTCCTTAACAACTTTGGTGCTCAGTTTGGCAACCTACCCTCCTTTCAGTTTTGGCCTCAGACTCGGCAGTCTTTCTCTACTTAACTGCTAAGCCCAGAGAGAAGTGGCAGCCACCCCTGGGCTGTGCCCACCGGCGACAGCACCTGCACCGTGGGCAGCCCCACCACCCCAGCTGCCAGTGCTGGCTCCTTCCCGAGCCCTTATATGGAGACCAGCCCACGCCAACCTTGCGCAACTCACTTTATCTTGAAATGAGGAATAGATGGTGCTGGCACAGAGGTGGCTGCTGGAGCTCAAGCCTAATGCACAGGCACGCACGCACGAGTGTGTTTGGCCTCCGCACCATCGGTGCAGCTTTCTTCTGCATATAAGGGCACTGGCCTCTGTTCTGTCCCCAGGACCTCCACGCTCAGTCTTTCTGCTGTGCTCACCCCTCACTGCTTTTCCCCCTTCATCTTCAGCCCCATCCCCTCTTGCTGACGGTCTTGCTCTGCCGAGCGCCTGGCAGGAGTGCTATGAATTTCCCAGGTACGTCGCTCACATTTGTTCCCTCTCCTGTTTCTAGCTCCTCTCTTCACTTCTGCCTCTTCTGTTTTTCACCTTTGGCAGGGTGGCTTTTTTTCACCTCAAGCATCCTCAAACACCTTTCCTTTCCGTCTGAATTTTGACCTTACCTCCTAGCCAGGATCCTAAAACACAAACACATAAGCTTTGATTCTTGTCTGCCATTTGTTTCATGACTTTCCTTTCTCATTCTGTCCTTCTGAGAACATAGTGGGGTTTTTGGCTCGCTCTCCCTCTCTTTCAGCCAGGTGATCAAGTGCTTCCTTCAGGAAGGGCTAGGTTGCCTCTCTACTCTTGCTGCAAGCCAGGAGTGAGCAAAAAGCAAAAGGCAAAAGGTGGCCTCCCTAGCTGCAGAACGTGCCACTAAATAGTAAAGTAATATTTGCATAAAGAAGCTTTTTCTTCACAAACGCTCAAACCCACTTGGCTCTGGCTTCTTTCTTTCCTCACTTTTGCATGCCCTGCTCCCACAAAGGAAGTCATCTTCAGGTCCACTTCTCACCTCATTACCTTTCATTCCTAATCACAAGGAAGTTACTTTCCCTCCTTCTCGTTCTGATCCTCTTGTTTCCTTATCCTTGCATCCCCTCCTTAACCCTCTCCCGCTGAAATATCGCGGTTGTTGCTCCTCAACTCAAATGGCTGACAGCAGAGCTCACAAGGGTGGATTTCCATGTCTCTGCCCAGACTGAGGTTATTCATTAATCCAGGCTGTTGTTGAAGGAGCTCTGGGAAATTTTCTCTGCGGTAACTGCTACGCAGACCAGCGTGAAACACAGCAGCACCCAAAGATGTTACTGTGGACTCCTCCCCATCCCTCAGGCTGGACCCTCGAGCAGTTTGTCATTTCAGCAGTCCAGGGAGTGGCCAATCTCTGCAGGGTTTGCCATGCTCATGGGATTAGCATTCCTCATCCCAGCAATGATGTGAAGGGGAAGGACTTCTACAGCAGGCCCTCTGTCCTTGGAGCAGATCAGGAAATCAAAATCCTTTCTAGACAGGATCCCATTCCGTAATTCTCTTTCCTAAGATTTGGAAACAGATGCCTTCTGGAGGCTATGGGATGTGGTAGCTTGCAATAGCTCTGAGAAGAAGGACTCTTGCTCTGCCCTGTAGGGAGCGAGCATGGCCCATTTCAAGATATTGCTGTAGCACTAATCTGTCTGTGAATGCAAAAACAAAACAAAACAAAATTTAGCAGATTAAATTACCACCAAGGAGTAGTGGTAGGCTTGGCAGGAGGCAACAGGAAGCTGGGCAGAGAGCTGTGGGGCAGTTTATCTGTTGTAAGTGGCATCCTCCATGCACTTCCATCTGCACTGCAAAAATAAAAAAGTGAATCTCCAGTTTCTAGCTGAAATCTGACCATTTATTTTTTCTGTTTATATTTAAGATCAGGGAAACAGGAATTGAAATGAATTTATATTTCTTCACACCCCTATGGGGTGCTTCCAGGCAAATGCCCTAACCCACAGTTTGGAGTGAAGCCAGGAGCACCCTTATGTATGAGTCATCCAGGACAGGGGGTCTGTACCAATAAACCAAACAGGGCCAGACACAGACCTGAGCAGCAGCTTGCAAATGTACATAATGTTGAGCCATTAGCAGAGGCCTGGCAGGGTTTTGGCCCTTGAGAGCCCTGGCTGCAGCAGGCGATGGGCAGGAGCAGCTCAGGGTTACCCCGTGGTGGTCCATTTGCCAGGGAGCAGCTTGAACGTGGCCACCCACCTTTGGAGGTGAGCGGGTGAAGGCGTATGAGTGCATGCTCTGCTGCCCTGAGGGCTACAGAAACCATTTTCTTCACTAGAATAAATGTAGCCTCTCAGTTTGTCTTAGGTGTGTTCTGGTATGCATAAAAAATCATACTCTTCAGGGGATTTAGGCACAGGGGCACTTAATTTCTGAAACCTAAAGAGCCATAGGCAAAGAGATAGGTGCCTAGATAGTCGCACCAGCCAAAAGAGTGATGCTATTGGGCATGCAAGATAGCACAACTACTGTTGCCTAAGGATATTTTCGCCAGAAACTGTAAGTGCTTTTGGTATTTCAAGTGCCTTAGCAGGTTAGATGGGTTTTTTGAAAAATTGTTTTCTTGCAGATAGGCACCTGAAACCAGTCTATGCAGCACTGAAGCTACTCAGCACTATTTTCAGTCTGGTTTGGGTATATTTTTTTAATGGATTGATCAGTTCAAATTTAAATCTAGCTTGAAATTCTGCTTGCAGTGTGTTTCCCATGCACTGCTGGCCTGGCGTGCTGGCAGCTTGTCTCCCATGGTGTAATTAAACTGGTGCCTCTTCTGTCCCTTGCAATGCGTGAGGGAATCAGCAGAGCAGGTCTGCATGCTGCAAAAATGGGCAGTAAGTGGGATTTCCCAAAAATGTTCTCAGCAAGTTTTGCAGCAGCAGTGAGCCTCAGGACCTGATCTGTCCCCTCTCTGCACTAGTGTGGCCACGTTTGCAGGACAGAGCTCACCAGTATCCCCACCCCTAGATTCATAAAGCACTTGCTGCTGTTATGGTTTACATCACTTCGTTCAGTCGCTGGCTGTGACCGGATGGGGCTCATCGCTCTTCACAAGGGCAGGGCTCAGTAAGTCTCAGAAATCTTTTTAACTGTTAGCACGCCATGCTACTTTACCTATATGCAGACCCTTTCACCACAGCTGATTCCTGACTTCTCCAGTTTTCATGACTCCTGGAGCCCATTGTTAAATGTCTCATTGGTTTGAGCGTTGTCAACATCTACTTTTAACTTCGGGGCGTGTGGTTGTTTTAAAAACAGTATTATAGGCCATGGAGAATTTTGTTCAGATGATTATTTCCCCCAGTTTTCTTGGGGTATTTGAAACCAATAGCCATGTGTCAGTTATGAGGGATGTTTAAAATCTCATTGGCTGAAACTGAGAGGAACCCCTTGTTATCTTAAGCAGAAGTCAGGAGAAAAGGGAAGCCCCACTATACAGAAATCAGAGATAGAGAAAAGTCCACATTTATCCCAAAAGTGTTGATTCTGCCCCACTTACACTAACAGGAGTTTTTCCATTTCCTGAGGGGGGGGATTGAGATCAGCTCCTAGATGAGAGATAATACATTTTTTATGTTTAAGTTTTCTAGCAGCACTTTTCAGATAACAGCATGGCTATGATTTTAAAGTGTACTCACTGTTAAGCAACATTGGTGAAAACCAAACAGGAGACATTTCTTCATGGGTAATGCCCTTGCGGGTAAGTGTGCAGAATACAAACCTTCTCTATATATTTAGGCTGTAGACAATTAGTCATGGGAAAGAGAAGGAGACACACTGGATTATCCTGGGAAAGCTGAGAGAATTGAAATTGATATTTGCAAACAGCCCATAAATTAAATATTTAAATAATTTAAATATTTATCTAGTTCAGTTGTGAGCCTGTCATGGACAGCATCTCACACATATGTGAAATTAGTTTACGGAAAATGCCCTGATATAATCTGACACCACGTCAGAGCATATCAGTGGTTTAATGAAAGACTTCTTTTTCAGGGAAGCAAATTAACAGGTTCTTACTCCAGACAGGTGTCTATCCTACTCGTGTCAGATAAGTGTTGTAAGGTAAGAGGTGCAACTGGTTTTTGAATGGCATCATAGCGGTCTTGCATTCCCAGACATCCAAATCCAAATGAGTTTGCACTGTACAGCATGGGCCCAGTTATTCTCTGAACATATCTCACATACCCTGTCTTCCTCACCTCCCCTGTCTTCCTCACCTCAAATCAAAAAAGGCTGTGCAGGGTTAAAGCAGAAAAGAATTTAGCTTTCTGAAATGTCCTATTTTTACCTTACGTCATCTTTGTATGCTACCACTGTTTCAAGTGTGAGCAGTTAAAAAGGGCAATGCCTCTGGTTTGCCTCCTTAAACATTGCTAATTCTCTTAAGGGAGACAGGAAACAGTGCAGTGCGCATTTCAGTATGGACATGTACAAGCATTCAGGAGCGTGATGAATGATCTGTGGAGATGTGTTGGCCAAGTTCAGCATTTCATTTGGATATTGGATAATATATCAGGTGCAATATAAACATTGTCCCCTTGGAAAAGGAGTGTTGTAACAGTCAAGAGAAAAGAGATTGTCTTTGTTTTATGGAAGAGGCAAGGGGACATAAGTACTCCTCTCTGAACAAAACACAACAATTATATAGCAGGTGAAAGATGATGAGCAGAGCTGGTTAAATGAGATCCTCTTTAGTGGCATAATATAGAAATAACAGTGTTATGTATTATTCATTAAGAGAAGCAGAATCCTGCACCCCACCGATCTCTGGAGAGTTGTTGGTAATAAGTACAATATTCTCTCCATAGCGATGTTCTGCTTTATTATTAATGGACAAGCTCATAAATTACCCATACCTATAAGAGCAGGCAGTACAACTGCCTCAGGAAGTGACTTTGTTATTCACAGAGTTGGAGAACTGTGATGCTGGAAGGAGCCTGGGAGATCATCTGCTGTCTCTGTCTGCCAGAGACATCTCAACATTTTCAAAGGGTCAAGCTTCTTCACCAATGACAAAAAATGGGCTTACAGTGGCTGTGATACACCAGCTGTGATTGATGGCAAAGTGTTTTTATTTTCCCCTACCTTGATTAAATGGCTATAATAACTAAAACAACAGAAAAGAAGGGCAGGTTTGCAAGAAGCACAAGTAGCAAAACCAAAAGCTTGTTGTCCTTATCATAAACTATGTCCAGGGTATACTGAGTTGTCAGCTTTCATAGGTGACTCTTAGTGAAATTAATTGCGCACTACAGGCTTAACTGCCATGTGGAGGTGACTGAAAGCTAGGGAAATGCACAAAGTGCTCTTTGCAGCTATGGGGATAGAGGAAAAAACATCTTCAAGAGAGGTTTTTAGAGCAACCTAATCGTGGGCTTCACATAGGGCAGAATGTTTGCCCCTTCTGACTGGCACTTCCCCAGTCAGCTGGCTAGCTTGCCTGCGAGATGTGCTTGTACTAAATGCAAATTGTGCACATCCACGACTAGCAAACCACTTGAAAACACTGTTTTGCTTTCCCCCTTGTCCTTGCAAGGTCTTTCATCTGCAGCAGCATCCGAGGTGAAGCCTCCGCAAAGCAGATGAGGTCTTTGAGACTAGACTTTGCATTAACGTGTGCTGCACGAGTGTAGCAGACCCCTGCAGCATGGGGAGGCTCAGGCTCCAGCCCATGAGGAATTCAGCAGTTCCACATGACAACTGTGAAAAGCAGCCACTCCTCTGTCCCGGAGTTGTCTTTCTGAGGGGAGTCTCTAGCATGTCTGCTGCAGAGTGATCACTTTTTATGCAGACACAGAGCCAGCTGCAGTTTACCTTGTGGTTAAGAGAGAGCAGCCTGCAGAAACCAGGTTCCACGGGCTGGGATTGATTGCTCCAAGCGTTGGCTTGGGCAACTGCCTGCAAAAGAATAAGCCGATTTGAAAAGACATTATTGACTCAGCTGCAATGTTCAGAAGGTCTTCAGCAGAGGTTGGGCGGCATTTAGCCTTAATGTGGTATCCAAAAACAGCTTGCTCCGTTGTTTTCTCTAGGTGTGTCTTTTTCCTTTGTTACCAGGGAAGGACTGGGGGAGTTAAATTTCCACTTGTCTAGCACTAGCAGCTCAGCATGGAAATGTGCTGAGCACTTTGCATGTTTTAAGCTGCTCTGGACGTACCACGTTAAGGTTGTAACATCAGCACTGTTGTTAGATGGTACATTTTTGGAGGAAACTTTGATTCTCCAGTGCCTCCACCAGTTTTTAAATCAGTGCAAAACCGGAGTCAGATTCTGCCACTTAGAGGTTTTACACACTTGATGTCAAAACAAGAAAGGCAAGCAGATGGTTTTAGCTGGATTTTAGGGCAGATGGATGCAAGCACAAACCACATTAGCATTACAAGAGGAAAAGGACTGTACTGACAAACTGACTTTCTCTGCACATGCCTCTGTCACCAGTGGAAGTTCCTCTGTTTGTACAGACATGTAATTCCTGCACTTGAGAGGATGGACCAGGTTAGTTGGTAGAGCATGTGCCCCAGCGCCAGCAGTTGTCTCCAGCTCCGACACTGCTGTGCTGTATGACCATGGGTCTGTGATGCAAAGTGCACCCAATGGGAGCAATAAGGCACCCACAGCTTTTGGCAATGGGACTGGACTGGACTGGGAAGTTTAACTTGGGCTCCCACTTTTGACAATAGGAAGATTCAGCTGCCACTGCTGAAGATGCCAGACTTATTGCGCTGTTTGGGACCTTATCAGGACCAGATAAGCCTGAGTTCCCGCACTGAAAGGGGGTGAATAGGGCACCCTACAACAACCCCCCTCCCCGCCCCAGGATGCAGAACTAGAGGAGCCTTCCTCCCTCTGGGAGTGTGGGCTGTTTGCTGCAGTAACCTCTACAGAAAGTGATGCTATTATGAAAAGCCTGTTTTGGGATCAACGTGGTCACAGTTCTCAAAGCAATGTCTTGCAGGGCAGCTGTGCCAGGCTGAGCCCATGAGGCAAATGCATCAGCAGGAGAGAGGCTGCTGCCCTGACAGTGTGGGATGAGCTACACGGTTTTGTTATAAGGAGGTGGAGACGGGAGCCCCACGAGTGATTGAAAGATGTTTAAGACACAGCTAGCCCTGAACCAGGGCCAGTCCAAATCCAGGGGCTCTTTATATTTAAAATCCATTGGAACATACTCACATTCATGAAAATGAACTTAAAAATTCAGTGGCTGTGGAAGTACTGGCCACCACAGTACAAGAGATTCGCGATTAAGTACACAAACAGTAATGAATTACTTCAACTCTGCTTATTTGTGCCTTTTTTTAAGGTTAAAGTATGATGAAAATATAGTGAAAACAGTCCTTATTTTCCACATGGCAACAGGCTTTCATTTAAAGAAGTATTATTCCGTGTTGTCTGTCTCATGCCAGTATAAGGACATACGATGTGCCGTATGTTTGATTCATAATTAGCCAAAAAAGTTGTATTCAGAAAGGTCCGATCAATAATCTGATGTTCTGTTGATGCCTACAGTGGTCTGTGCTCAAGCATTGTCTAGTTCAGTATTTTCAGTTATAATTTTGATGAGGGAATAAAGGGTGCACCTACAAAATTGGCTGAAAAAGACTGCCTGGATTTTGGAGGCCAGGACAGGAAAAAAGGAAAGCCTTTCTGCACTGGGGAAAGGACTAAAAATAAGCAAATGACATTTAATAAAGACAGATGTGATATACTATAGTTAGAAAGAAAAGATCAATGTAAAATGTAAAATGTGTAGGCAGTGGTCCTGCTACATATAGAATGTCAGGGTCATACTGGAGCCAACAGCGCAAGGCTGCTGCAAAAATGGCAAATGTTATGCCATTTAATATTAGCAGAACCATCATGTGAAAGTCATGGGAGGTAACTGCTGTATTTGCTTGGGTGAGGCCTCTCAGCTGGAGAGAATTTTCTACGCTTGGACTCGGCACTTGAAGTTGTAAATAAATAAGATACAGTACAAAGAAGCTCAGAGATAACGAGAGAAAATCCTGCTTGTGAGCAGCTGGATTTACTCTGGCTCGAAAAAAGACCACTGAAAAGGGAGATACAAGCTATACCTAGAACAAAAGACAAGAATAAATTGCTTGCCAAATGCAGTAAGAGTGGGATAAGATGTAATTAAGTTAATTAAAGGTCAGCACAGTTAGATAGGAGGAAAATTTTTCTAACTGCAGAGGTAGTTAGTGTCTGAATAGACTGCTTAGGATCAATGTGGCAACCCTGTCTTCCCTATCCCTATGTCCTTGTCCCTGTACCAATGCTGTCTGGGATGGCGTGGTTATGCAGCTTTATAGCGTGGGAGTGTAACTGAAGTCCTTTCCAGCTCAACTTTTCTATGATTTTATGTTAATTGAACTGCTCCTGTGCAAAACCTCCTCTGCCATGTGAACCAGAACACTTTATCCCCTAAACTTTTTATTTAGAAAGTTTCCTTCCTGCATATATCACAACCATTTTTTTTTTAAAATAATAACAATGATAATCTATAGGATGAAGATAACACCTTTTACTCATTGCTCTCCAAAATCCTTACAAAGCTGAAGTTATTATTGGCCTTATTCATAAAGCAGGAGACAGAGGCACAGGAACATTATGGGATCGCTGAGTGTTCATAAAGTACACTGGTAGCAAAAATGGGCATATAACCCAGGAGACATGTTTCTCAGGCCTTTCGCTAGCTGCCAGACCACATTATTTATCCAACAAATTATGCAGATGAAGATGGAGTACCCAACTTGCAGCTCTGAAACAGCTTGTTTTTTCTTGTAACATGAAGAAACCATAATTCTCTGAATGCAGAGGAAGCCCTGGCTGGTGGAGGTCCAAGGTAAAATCCATTCCATGAATCGCTCACAGAATGCAGGTTAATGCAAACTGAGAACTGGGGCCACGACGTTAAAATGTAATTACCTATTTTTTCCTCTGATGAAAAAAATGTTCTGATTGTGAAATTGTCTATGATTTGATTTGGTAAAGTAAGAATACTTGATGTCAACAGAAACTAATATTGTCTAATTAATTAAACCACCTCATGATGCAATATGTAATATAATATGTTTTCTCACAGTATTATGTTTTCACAGAGCTGTCACTCATTGTAAAGGTTACTATCTTTCTTTTCTTTTCAGTACAAAATCTAACTGTAAAACTCGAAACCTTTCTGGGAAATTGCTTGGAGACACAAAGAACATACGAGTCTGTTTTTTCAACTTTCAGTGCTTTGTGAGCTTCATATAAAGAGGTTTTTGTCAGCTCCTCACAGTTAGATGTGCAGAACCAGGTCCTTCAGTGTTGCGGTTTATTTTGCAGCTTTCTCACCTTTGTAAATGCAGATGTACATTAAGATAAAGCATCAGTTCTTTTGCAAGAGTCTTTTACAGTTTGTAGATTCCTGTGTTGCTCAGTTTGCTGTTTTATAAAGATTGCTGTCTGTTCAAGAGCAAACCAGGTGAATGCCATAAAAGTGCTGCCTTTTCAACATGTTCTTGCTATCTGTGTTTTTTACAGAATGCTATGTAAACAGCTATGTTGCACTTTACAAATAAGTAAGGAGGAAATAGCTTGGCTACCTTGATTCATTATTGTTGGTTTGTTGGGGCTATCAGTGTTTGTATTGGAAAAGCATCTGAAACTCATATGAAAAGATGAATGCTTCATCATGGTGGATGTTCTTCACATATCCAAAGGTGTAGTCTGTGCTCCAGTGACCTCACCATGCCATTTTTCCTTCCCTCTATCTTCTTCTTCCCTTCTTTCTGTATCAATTGCAAGCAGCTGGTGCTTGACAAATTAAAGAATAGCCATACACTACAGTACAGACAAAGTAACTGCAGAGACTTCAAAGAAGAATTTCTTCAATCTTCTCATTGCAATTAGATGCCCAAGGCTTCAGGAAAAATGTCTGCAAGAGAAGATGGTAATCCGGTACACTATTGAGCAACCTGGTAGTACCTGCCTGTACCCGGGACCCTGCCTGCCCAACAGTGTTGGAGCAGACAGTGACAGCTAAACCCAAATGCCTCATTCAGGATAAACAGACTCTGGAACGGCCACACAGCTGTGTTCACACCTTCTACTGGTGTCAACCAGCTAATAGTGAGATTAACGTAAACGCGGATCAGTATCATATGGAAGGAAAGACAAGCATACATATCAGCACCATTTAGACTGTTTTGACAACTTTCAGTGTGTCTGTGGCAGCAGGAGACAGCGTGGCACACGGGGATGGCATGTACGCGTACTGGGCTGCACGGGGCAGGCAGGTGTGTTTGACAGCCGTGAACATGCCCACAGCAGAAGAGCTTCGGTGCTGGGCATAAATATGTCTAAGAAACAAGTGACTTATTTGTGTACTGTTTAACTGTGATCAAATAATATCCATAATTCGTCACTGAAACTGAGTAATAATTTTTCATGTTATAGATCCAGTTCTATAAATTAGTCAAAGAACATTTGTTTAATAATTTAAATTCCTCAGTGTTTCAGGGAAATGCTGGTTAAATTATTGGTGGTTGTTTCTGCATTATTCACTCAGCCTTAATAA
The DNA here is from genome assembly GCF_011004875.1 of Balearica regulorum gibbericeps. NCBI lineage: Eukaryota > Metazoa > Chordata > Aves > Gruiformes > Gruidae > Balearica > Balearica regulorum. The sequence goes on from NC_046220.1 coordinate 66,918,057, forward strand.
AGTACCTGAAGTAATGGTCTGACCAACTTTGCTCCCATTGGTGCCATAGCGGTATACTTACACATGCCTCAGTCTCGTTTGATAAACCTCTCTGATGGTATTTATTCATGACATACCCACTGATGGCCCTATTACCAAGTGCACTGACTTCTTAAGCTTCCCTTTCTCTGGTTTGTAATTAGTGCCTTCTGAGCAACAGTGTTGTCTTCTGTACTCGTTTATGAAATTTTACACGTGATCTAAATATTAGCAAGAACTAAATGTGATAAAAGTCTGAAATTGCCCACGGTTGACATAGAGCCTGATCATGAGACAGTCTAATCGGAGGCCTGTTTGAAGTGTGAAACTGCCTGCCACTGCTTAAATCAGCTTGATTTATTTATTTAGGGAAAGGGAAACGTCCCTATGCTTTCAGTAGGCTTCTGTCCCCATCTATCCAGACGTCTTCCTCCTGCAGGACACTCGCTTCCCAAGAGCTGCAGCTCCTCCGTGGGAGAAGCCGGGTTTGCTCCAGGGATGAGGGGAAGCAGAGGAGGGCATGGGTCTGGCACAGGGTGCAGTGCCCTGGGTCAGGGTGTCCCCACGGAGGGTGCTGCAGCTAGGTCAGAGCACAGCCAGGGCACGTGCTGGGGCCAAGGCGCCGGAGGACGCCCCAGGTCCAGCCGTGCCTGAGCACACACATCCTGGCAGCCCGCTCCCGCCGGCCCCACTGCTGGACGTGGGAGGGTGGATCTGCTCAGAGAGAGGGTGCAGGGGAGCGACCACAAGGGTAAGGGAGATGGCTTCACCGAAGTCTCACAGAGACAGGTCCCAGTCCCTCCTCCACGTAGGCCAGGCTCTCGTACGGGCGCCCGTTCAGCAGAGGGACCGGGCAGGCAGTGGTTTCACCATGTGTGCCTCCTCTCAACAACAGTAGCCAGCTGCATCTGTTTTTCTGCTGCTGAGCAGCTGCAGGAGGGCGTCGTCACAGTTTCCATCGCTGTCTGATCTCTCGCAGTTTCTGTAAGCCACCGGGAAGGAACCAGAACAGGAAATATTTTCATGAGTGCAAGGTGCATTTTAGCAGCAGAACTGAAACCACCAATGTAAAGTCTGAAAAACAGATGGCTGATAAAAGTAAAATATAGTTCATTCAGGAAGCACATAAATTGATGCAGCATGTTAATATTTCAGTGGCTCGGGCAGCTGCACTTTTTGTGATGCAGTGAGACCACCCCTTTCCTCTGGAGCACAAGCTGAGCTGCAGCTCTTGCGAGCCCTGGGAGGGTCGGGTTGTTCCTCTCAGCCTCTTCATCGGCAGCTGTAGGTACCTGGTGAGGCCGGGGGCAGCCAGCACTGGCAAGCACTGAAAGGAAAGCTGGGTTTGACACAGGGATCTTTATACGGCGAGCAGTAGGAATTGGGACTTATCTGGCCCAATCCTGATCACGTCGTTCATGTGAGCGATTGCATTAAAGTCAGTGAGACTGTCTGGCTACTTGAACGGCCCTGGGAAAGGGTGGCCCCAGGGTGCCACAGATGTCCCCTTCGTCTTGCTGTGGTGCAGGGGTGTCTCAGCCCTTCTGGGCAAACTGGCCCTGTGGGGTGTTAGCTTGGGGGGCTGCAAACCACCGCCGGACCCATGCGCCCTAGAAGGCATCACCCAGCCTCAGCAGCAGGCTCACAGCACTGAAGAAGGGAGATGAATCTCATCTCAAAGTCAGTCCTGAAGCTGCCCTTACCACAGGGTACCCACCTAAGCTGTGACTCCATCATTTCTAAGCTTTTATGCAGAGACTCACTTTTCAGATTTTTCCAGCAAAAACCTGACCAATTTTTGACAAAGCAGTTCTTTAAAAAGTGGTTTGTTTTTCAGTTGGAGGAAATTTTCTTTTGAAGGGAAATATCACTTCCCAATTTGTTCTGCTAAGCAGCAGAGATGTGCAGAGCACAGCAGGGATCTGCAGAACAGGAGCATCATCAGCAGCTTCCTGCAACAAAGTCAGAGCACCAACAGTTCAAATGCGGGAACTAGGCCAGGAAGCCAAAAGTGTATTCCCGTGTCCATGTGAAAAATCCTCATATCACATAACACAACCCACTAAAAACCATCTACAGGGAATCACAAATTTGATGCAGCTTCTCTAATTAGGAGTTGCATGAGTATAAAATGTCTTGGATTTAAAGGATGAGTAATAATCCAAATTCCTGCAAGTAATTGCAAGTCCAAATTCCTCAGCAATCTCTGAGCAGTTGCAGCCTGCTTTGAACATGCCTTGCTCAGGATGATGAAACCAAGGAGGCTTACAGCAAATTTGACTCAAAAAAAAAAAAAAAAAAAAAAGTGTCCTTTTCTTCAGAACAGTAGATGTGAGCAAACATCACAGTTGTTTGGATCTGCTTTTAGACATGAGGCTTTCCGAAGTGGAGGAGGAACGTGGCCTGTTGGAGTTTGCTGCTGACAAACGTTCTCCGTGATGTGCACTGAGGTTTGGTGCTCAGGCGCCGGGGCGGTGCAGAGGCAGGGGCTGCGGCTCTGTGCTGCACCTCTCTGCAGGGTGACTGCTCCAGCCCCTCCGCCGGCTTCTCGGGGCTTGTTTGGTTTGGTTTTGCTAAGCGCTGCTGCTTTCGGTTCCTCTACAATAGCAGAGCTTGTGTACAGAAAGGTCAACCTCAGGTCAAGCCAGAATCTTTTATCTTTTTTTTCAAACCTGGTATGCAGACAAGCCTTATCCTGTAGAGATAAAGTGAATTTAGGTGTTTTGAAAAAGATGCTGGAAAATGTTAGAAATAATTATTGGACCATAGCTTTTGGATCCCTTCTTTCTATGTGAGCATCATTAATGTGTTGTAAATGTGGACTAAATGCCCAGCATCCCCGAAAAGAATACAATAACATACCACATCTGGATCGGAGTGAGTTTATAAAAAGCATTATTAAAATGAGCTGACAGGATTAACCACTGTAACTGAAGAAAATAAAATCCACATTTTCCCACTGAATGTGAGCTGCACTTTTACCATATAGGGCAGTATGAGTCTCTCTTTTCAGTTGCTAGCAAGAATCGATCCAAACATTTTTTTTCCCCTGATTTTAACTTCAAGGCTAATCAGTGTAATCATTTTCTGTGATGACCCAGAGAGCTCTGTGGTGGTTACTGTTGTTTTGCTGAACACTTCCCTGAGAAATAGATTTTGGCCAGAGGCAATGTCATGTGTCGTCCCCCCTCCTGTGTCTCATTGTTGTGTATCTAAAGTCTGTGCCCAAGGGCAACTTCTTTCTCCCTGGGTATCTGGGTATTTCGCTCTGTCTTTCGTGCTGAGCAAAAGGTATTAATTCTGATTTTGCTGCTGCTATGCCCTGATTAGGCAGCTAAAAACAGGGATAGCAATGGCACGGAGAATTTATTTCGGCTGCCTGCATGCTTGCTGGGGAGCTCTCTTGGTCAGTCTGCTCAAGTGTGTTAGGGAAACCTCTGTAGACTCAATCCCATTGTGGTGGGCATCGTGCGAGAACACAACCAGAAAGAGTGCTCATCCTGAGGATCTTTGGTTCTGAAGAGGAAAAACAGACAGGAGCTGAAGCGTGCTCAGATAGGTACTCATTTAAGTGAATTTACACCAAAGGGTGAGTCTCAGAACAGCAATCCCTGATGGTGTCAGGTTTGCTGGGCAGTGCTGGGCTCCTGTAAGGCCACTGCCCTGGGAGGCTGGGGTGGGAGGTTGAGACAGAGACTTCAAATACAGAAACGCTGCTTTCAGCACAGCACCCAGTTTGATGTCCAGCTTACCATGCCCAAGCTCATCGGCTGAGAGGAGATTCTCCATGAGCAAGGGACATATGTGAGAGCAGCGTTGTGACACTAGCCCAAGCCCACAGGCCCCTCTCCAGGCTCTCCCTGACCTCCTGGTCCCACCAGCATGGTGATACCTCCATCTCCTGCCCAGGTTTGGTGCGGGAGGGGGAAATCTTGCAGGGAGCCCTGCTGCCTGCCACACTCCTCCTGGCAGCCCAGCTTGCAGATGGCAAAGCAACTGTCCTGCAGCCCAGGTCCTCCATGGCAAACCAAAGGGACGCCCTCTCAGCTGCAGGAGGGGATGTTGCAGTGCTCCAGAAAAGGAGCCACCACAGAACCTGCATGGACTCTTGTTTCAGCAGCAGGAAAAAGGTAAATAATTTCACTGATGCACCACTATGCTTTATTTTTTCCCAGTTATTATTGGTTTTAAAATGCCCTGGTTTTCTGAGGTTAAACTTTTGTGGAAGATATCTTTTGTTGTAAGAACTGGAAGCAGCCTGCACTGGCACCCAGTGAAATAACAGGAGTCTGTTGTGGACTTCCACTGAGAGAGGCTGAACCTCATGGCCACAGCCCATCCATCTGTTCCGTCTTCACCTGCCCAAACCTGGGGGTAGTATGGCCATTCCTGGGGCTGCTTGTTGAATGCAAAGGCATTTTGAGGGCCATAAAGGACCCTAGATATGACAGGATCAGACCTTACAGCTGCAATAGCAGATGACTAAGTATAGAGAAGTTTGTATGGCTAAAAGATGAGAGAGCAAAGGGGACTCTACCAGCATGACGCCAGCAGTTGTGTAATTTGAGTGAAGGTAGAGACATAGGGAAGGTGGCTCCCTGGCCATGATGACTGATTAACTGCTCTCTTTCTGCAGCTGGACTCATGGGGAACAAGGCACTCATGGCTTATCTTCTTTTGAAGACAACAGTGAAGCATCCTCTGCTGCCCAAACAAAATTGCCCCTTGTGTGTCAGATCTGACATACCTGCTGGGGATGGTCAGTGGGATACTGTCAGAGGAAGGAGGTAAGGGCTGATTGTGAATATCATACAGCCACTCCAAACATGCAGTGTCCTCAGCCAGCCCTGCTGCAGTGGACATGTTCTGAGTCATGGGCAGGTCCAGCTGGCCCCAGGCAGAGCCTGGCAGGCCCCAGCATTTAACTGTAATGTAGAGAAGGCAGCTGCCTGCACTGCAGGCAGGACAGAGCACCTTTGCTCCCTACCTGTGACCCCCACAGCCTCACAATGTGGAGGGTTTTCTGGACAAGGAAAATGGCAGGGTGTTGCACATTCCTCCCTCTAAGTCCTTTCTCGCCCTTTGCTCTCCCCAGATCCTGTGAACCATTTCATTGGGGCAGTATTTGGCTCCTGCAATAAGCATGAGCATATCCATGGAAGTGCAGTGAGTCAAACTCACCATCCATCTTCTTTTGTAATTATCTTGATTTTCTGGATCTCCAGCATGTCTGAGCACCTGCTTATACCCTGCCAGAATTTGGCATGGGAGTGTAAAATGATGGATCCATTCTATATCTCTGGGCTTTTTTACAAAGTGCAGAGAATCTGTGCAAAATGAGATCATTCAGCCAGAGATGGTGTGAGAGACAGCCAAAGTAAAGGATATACACCTGCATCAGGCAGTTCAGCAGCAAATAATGAATAATTACCTCTCTGCCTGCTGATTATCTGCTGCTGGCATGATGCCCAAGAGGGACAAGGGGAATATTTCCTTCTGCAGGTTGTTGGTAGCCTCTGCAGTCTGCAGATAAGGTAAGTAGCAAAGAAAAATCTTGCTGTTGTAGACATCAAAAAGGTTTCTCCTGGATCAGCCCTCTTTGTAAAAGTGCTGTAATGCCTTTGATTTGCTAAATTGCAGGCACCAACAAACCTGTATAGTAGGTTTGCAATGTTAAACACTAAAACAAAAACATTCCATGAGCCAAAATTCTAGTTGTCTCTGGTGTAACTCAGCTGAATTAAGTAGAGCTACATGGGGAGAGGGTGGAGGCTGTGAATTTCATCAGTCTGAGAGATCTCTTTGAATCTCTCACATTTTCATCATAGAAAAAGGGGAACATCTGGACATATTGTGCAAGGGCCACATTCTGCTTTCAGTCATCTTGAGGCAAAACCAGAGTTGTCCCAATGGGGCAATTCAAGATTTACCCCAGGATAAACAAGAGCAGGATCTGTCACCATATTTTTGGCTTCACTGCTTTGTTCTCTGAGGTTAACCTGTTTGTGTCCAGCTTACAGTAATTTTCTGAATTTTCCTCTTCCTGAACGAGACACAGGAGCAGGAGGGAAAATCAAAGAAGTCTCCAGTTTTTCATTAGAGTGAGTTTTTTATTGTTCTTCGCATTGTCCATAACCCTCTGTCCTGTATCACTCTTTCTGAGCATCTTTTCTCCCTTTGGCAACCTGTAAATTACTCCTGCTACCTTCCTCCCCCTCTACTTGCTTATTCTTTACTTTTCACTTCCAGTAAAGACGAGTGAACAACTGAGAGTTTTGTTGTTGTTTTTCTTTTCCCACTGGCTCCAAAGGCCTCAGCTAAGAAAACAAAACAAGGCAGCTCACTCAGGGCCGTGCTGGGAATTGTACTTTTCAACTGTCTCCTCTGTATGCCTCTGACACTCTTCAGAGTTTAGGGAACAGGAAGAGGCTGTCAAATGCAGCAGTCTTGCGCTTGTTTGATTTATCTCTAATTCCTCTTCTTACTCTCTGACTACACCTTCAATTCTGTCTTCTTTCGGCCAGAGCCAAAATCTGAAGCTATGATTTTTTGAGAGTAACGAGTGACGTCAGGTGCCCAAGCGAGACTCACACACAGGGTGTGATTTTTTGGAGATTCACTCTGAACACCTGAGGAAGTTCAAGCTCCTTCAACAGGGCGGCTCAGACACTTAGTGAAACCAGGACCTCAGTGTAAGCATCTCAACAGGAAGGCACAAAAAAGCCCTATATGCAGCTTGGCAGCCGGAGATGCTCAGCAGCCGGAGCCAGCCTCGCTCCGTCCCCGGTGCTGCACACAGGTGCTGCCTTCTACGTTTTCCTGACACACAGGGTCTCAGGTTGTGCCTGCTTTGCCTTTTTCTTCTTGCACAACTAACACAAGTCCCCTAACGCCTTTTTTCTGCTGCTTATATTTATAATGGGGAAAAGGGGGTGTTTGCTGCAGAAGTCCCTAGAAAAGTGTCTGCAAAGAATGCAGGCAGCAGCCTTTCCTGCCTGCTCTTGCCTTTCCTCCAGCTCCCTGTGCTGCTTCCCCAGGAGGCACCTGGGAGCTTGTAACATATTGTGCTTGATGCCACTGCAGTTCTAAGATAATTGGCTTTGTTGCTGAGAAAGAAATGTTCTTTCCCTGGTAGACATGAAAAAGCATCACCATACAGACATTTCCTGATACTTCTCTTTGCCAAAACTAGGACAGTGAAGGAGGAGGCTCGAATAGCCTTGGCATAAGGACAAGCTGATGCATGTAATGCATATAATTAAAAATAGTTAGCACAAAGAAATGGTTGTTATTTTGCTTAAATCGAGCTGGACTCAGTAACTAATTAAGTGCAGACTTTTTCCATGGTTATATGCAGTTTTCAAATTCCTATAACACAAACTGTTTTAGAGGATAAGTTAAATACAGAATGCATTGAGTTTGGTAGAGAAAGTTTAAAGGTCTGCATTTTCCCACCAAAGCTATTTGATATCAGCTACAGAGTGGGTGTGTGTGTGTGTGGAGGGGTTATGACCTCTTTTATTTTTACAACCATTGCCATGATTTCATAATACTGGCAGCAGTCACTTCAAGCGAGAGACTAGACTTTATTACTATAATTATATGCTAGTACGTGGGCATAAAACAGAAAAACTTTTCTATAGATAAATGCCAGTAGCAAAATCCTTTTGTCCAACAAACAGTCCTTTAGCAGTGTTATGAATATTATATTAACCTCAATAAAAGCTATGCCAGAAATGTCTACTGTACATGGCGCAAGTTCTGTGTTCTTACAGCAGCTTTGTTCTAAGAAATGAATATCCTCAGCGCTGAGACCATGCAGCCCCTTTCCTTTGCAAAGCATGTCAGAGATGTTTGCTGGTTAACCATAATGTCCCATTGTGGTAGGCAGTAACATCATTTTAAATGGAGAGGGAAACTGAGGCAGGGAGGGTACAGTTGAATGTAGTGAATGCAATTTTGGGTGCCCCCCACTGCGATGCTGTGGGTATGTACGGGTAGTGGTGTAGGTGCAGGGTGACACAGGGTGAGCCACGGGGCTCCAACCAGGCCAACACCCATAAGCATACTTTCCCATTTGAGTTTCTGGGGAGGCATGAAAGGGAAGGATGAATCCTGCAGGAGAGATGAGGCACTGAGCCCCATCCCCGCTGCCCCCCGGACAAACCCGCTGTGCTGGCGGGGCAGGGCACTGCCCTCGGACCCCACCTGTGTGGGAGCTCCATCAGCAAAGATGAAGGAGGGGATGAGGAATCAAAGAAGTCTGCGAGTGGTGGAGGTTCAGGAGAGGAGAACCATCGAGTCTGAAATCGCTTCTGATGGCAAAGCCACTTCTTGCTTGAGCTAAAAATTTCCCCCCTTTAGTCTTCTCAACTGCCCCCACCACTTGCAGCTCTCTTTGTGCTGCAGGGGCCTGGACGCTGATCTCCCAAGCCAGGCTGCTAACTACCCAGGCTGCATTTTATTCTCATGCATCGCCCAAAGCCCAGGCTCCAGGCAAGTCAAGCTCAGCTGGCTGGCAGGCTAGTGGCTCCGCATGAGCTGAAAGTCCTTTGGAGTTGATCTGAAGAGTGATGGACTTCACAAAGAGCGGGGCTCGCGGCAGGTGGGGTAGGGACTGCAGCAAGGGGCTGCTCCCCTCAGCAAAGGCTGAGCAAGACTCACTAGCAATTTAGCTAATAGAATTATGTCTAATACAAGGGATATAAAACCCAATAAACTATTGAGCTTGACTTTTTTTCACATTTACTTTTCTGTCCCTATTTTCAAGTAAGCTGACGGAGGGATGCAGACTAGTATATCCATCTCTGTGGACATTTAGTGGTTTTTTCCAGTCTTTTATTTCAGTTGTATTACATTTTCCATCAGGAAAGAAAAATGGCCAATTATATAAAAACAGCACATTGCATTGGAAGAATAGGCTGATTCAACTTTGTGTCAGTTATCATGTTAGCATGGAATTAGTAAAATTACATTTTGTGAATATTTCACAATGTCATTTTGAGTACTTTCCACTATTTGTTAGTGATCTGATACTGACAGGTAAAATTATTTTTAGGTAGTTGCCTGATAGCATGTGGAACCAATGCTGATGTACAGCTGAATTCCAAGCTGTTATTATTAATCATTTGCTATCAGTTCTATAATCCAGTGTGCTCTGTGTTTCTGCTTGACTGAAACTTTTATAAAGAGAGAATGATATATAACAAATATGGTGCTTTTTATGTTTTTCAGTATAATGGTTTGTTTTTTCTTTAAGTCAAGTAACAGAGTTATATTCATGGATTTCAAAAATATGAAATGATCACGACCAATGAATTATATGATCCTGCCACCCCAAATTGTACTCATTGTTTATAGTCATGTAAATATTCACAGAACAAATCTAAATATATGTGGATATTGCATATCTCTAATGAGAAATGCTTGCAACAACTCATATTTCAAAAAAAAAAAAAAAAAAATCATGTGTAAACACCAGCAGTGCTCAGGCCTGCAACAACATAACTTTTGCAATGTTTGAAGACCAGGAACCACTAATAATTCCAACCAGCTTGACATACATTTTAGCTAGCTGTACTTAAAATGAAAGGTCAGGTGGAAAACAAGCACAACCACGGGGAACAGGGATATTTGAAATGGCAAAAGAGATCTGAGAGTAAAATCGGAGACTCATCCAAAGCAAGGGATGTCACCTCTTGACTGCTGACCAAGAATGACCTGTAGGCAATTCAGACATGAAGACCCAGTGCTTTGTGTTTTATTTACTGTGCTCTGAGCCCTTGTGCTCCTGAAATAAATCCGCATCTTTGGTAAGAAACTCTTCGGAAACTTCTTGCAGAAGAATGGAAGCTTGTGATGGCAAGGACCAGGAGGAGGAAGAGACCTCCTCTGAAGCCTGAAGTGCCCTTGCAGAACTGCTTCACCACTCTGCAGACTGAAGAGGAAAGACTCACCACATCAGGAGAGATGCTGGAGCTGAGTAAGGCAGCCCAGTCTGCTCCCCATATAACAACCAGTGCAACTAAGAAAAGGCAACGACAGGTGACAGCAGTAGGCAAATCTCTTCTGAGGTACAGAGGCACCATCTGCCGACCTGACACACTGTCTAGAGATGTGTGCTGCTTACTGGGGGCTCGGATCAGGGATGTCATGGAGAGACTACCAAGCCTTGTGCAGTCCACTGAGTATTATACGCTGCTGGTGTTTCACATGGGCACTGGTGATTCAGCCAGGAGCAGTCTGAGGAGCATCAAGAAGGATTACAGAGCCCTGGGAGCAGCAGTAAGGGACACTGGAGCGCAGGTAGTTTTTGCATCAATCCTCCCAAAGAGAAAGAGCCAGTCAAATCTGGCGAGTCAACAAATGGTTACAGGACTGGTGCCACAATCAGGGGTTCAGCTACTTAGACCATGGGACTCGCTTTGAGAAACTTGGTCTACTGGGAGCTGATGGGGTCCATTTGTCAGAGAAGGGGAAGAGTAACTTTGGTCATACGCTTGCCAAGCTGGTGAAGAGGGCTTTAAACTAAAGTTGTGGGGAGAGGGGAACCCCAATCCATCCCACTCCTACTAGTTTGATGCCAGTGCCAGCAATAGATGCCCAGAGCCTGGAGAAAGATCACAAGTCAACAGAAGAGCACCTGAAGTGCAGCACAAAGGAATTCCAGCCACTCCAGCCAGTCAGCTTCATCGGGGGCCCAACTTCAATGCCTCTATGCAAACACATGGATGTAGCATGAAGAATAAACAAAAAGAGTTAGACGTGTGCACACCTGCAGGGCTAAGATCTCATCAGCATCGGGGAGATGTGGTGGGATGGCTCCTATGGCTGGAGTGTTGGGATGGAAGGATATAAGCTCTTTAGGAAGGACAGGAGGGAAGATAAGGAGAGGGTGTTGTCCTCCATGTCAATGACCAGCTGGAGTACATGGAGCTCCACCTGGGGATGGATGACGAGCCCACCGAGAGCCTATGGGTCAGGATTAAAGGGAGCACAGGGACAGGGAACACTATAGTGGGGGTCTGCTACAGGCTGCCCAAACAGGAAAACTGAGTGGATGAGGCCCTCTATAGACAGATAGGAGCAGCCTCACATTCACAAGTCCTTGTCCTCATGGGGGACTTCAACCACCCCCATATCTGTTGGAGGGACAACACAGCAGGGCACAAGAAATCCAGGAGGTTCCTGGAATGTATTGATGATAACTTCCTTCTCCAAGTGATAGAGGAGCCAATGAGGAGAGGTGCCATATTGGACCTTGTTCTCACCAACAAGGAGAGGCTGATGGGGAATGTGAAGCTCAAGGGCAGCCTTGGCTGCAGTGACCATGAAATGGTGGAGTTTGAGATCCTCAGGGCAGGGAGGAGGGCGCATGGCAAGCTCACTACCCTGGACTTCAGGAGAGCAGACTTTGGCCTCTTCAGGGACCTGCTTGGTAGAATACCATGGGACAAAGCCCTGGAGGGAAGAGAGGCCCAAGACAGGTGGTTAATATTTGACGATCACCTCCTCTAAACTCAGGAGCGATGTATCCCAACAAAGACAAGCCAGGAGGCCTGCATGAATGAACAAGGTGCCTCTGGACAAACTCAAACACAAAAAGGAAACCTACAGAGGGTGGGAGCAAGGGCACGTATCCTGGGAGGGATATAGAGAAATTTTCCAAGCAGCTACTGATCAGGTTAGGAAAGCCAGAGCCCTGATTGATAGAATTAAATCTGGCCAGGGATGTCAAGGGCAACAAGAAAAGCTTGTACAGGTACATCAGTGATAAAAGGAAGACGAGGGAAAATGTGAGCCCCCTCTGGAATGAAATGGGAGACCTGGTTAGCCAAGATATGGAGAGGCTGAGGTACTCAACAACTATTTTGCCTCAGTCTTCACCAGTAAGTGTTCAAGCCACACTGACCAAGTCACAGAAGGCAAAGGCAGGGAGTGGGATAATGAAGAACCACCCACTGTAGGAGAAGATCAGGTTTGAGAATATCTAAAGTCCATGGGACTGGTGAAATGAGATGCATCCATGGGTCCTGAGGGAACTGGCAGATGAAGTTGCTAAGCCACTTTCCATCACATTTAAGAAATTCTGGCAGCCTGGTGAAGTTCCCACTGACTGGAAAAGGGGAAACAAAACCCCCATTTTGAAAAAGGGAAAAAAGAAAGACCCAGGGAGCTACAGGCCAGTCAGTCTCACCTCTGTGCCTGGCAAGATCATGGAGCAGATCCTCCTGGAAACTATGTTGAGGCACATGGAAGATAAGGAGATGATTGGTGACCTCCAACATGGCTTCACTATGGGCAAATTGTGCCTGACAAATTTGGTGGCCTTCTACGATGGGGTTACAGCATTAGTGGATAAGGGAAGAGTGACTGATGTTATCCACCTGGACTTGTGCAAAGCATTTGACACTGTCTAACATGACATCCTTGTCTCTAAATTGGAGAGACATGGATTCAAAGGATGGACCACTAAGTGGATAAGGAATTGGCTGGATGGTCACACTCAAAGAGTTGCAGTGTCTGGGTGGAGACCAGTGATGACTGGTGCTCCTCAGGGGTCAGTATTGGGACCGGTGGTGTTTAACATCTTTGTCAGTGACACCCTCAGCGAGTTTCCCAACCACACCAAGCTGCGTGGTGCGTTTGACATGTTGGAGAGAAGGGATGCCATCCAGAGGGACCTTGACAGGCTTGAGTGGTGGGCCCGTGCAAACCTCATGAAGTTCAACAACGTCAAGTGCAAGGCTCGGCACATGGGTCAGGGCAATTCCAAGGACGACTATAGGCTGGGGAGAGAATGGATTGAGAGCAGCCCTGAAGAGAAGGACTTGGGGGTACAGGTGGATGAAAAGCTCAACATGAGCCGGCAGTGTGCGCTTGCAGCCCAGAAAGCCAACCGTATCCTGAGCTGCATCAAAAGAAGTGTGACCAGCAGGTCAAGGGAGGTGATCCTGCCCCTCTGCTCTGCTCTTGTGAGACCCCACCTGGAGTACTGCGTCCAGATCTCCGGTCCTCAGTACAAGAAAGACATGGAACTGTTGGAGCAAGTCCAGAGGAGGGCCGCAGAGATAATCAGAGAACTGGAGCACCTGTCCTATGAAGACAGGCTGAAAGAGTTGGGGTAGTTTAGTTGGGAGAAGAAAAGGCTTCAGGGAGGCTCCCAATACCAAAAGTGATTGCTGAACCTTACACTCAGGCAAGCGTTCTGAATTCCCCATCTACTTACCTAACATCCTTGCAAGGATCAATGTTAGGCCTTACTCAATGACTGTAACACATCTTCACTTCTCATTCAGCAAAATTAATAAGCAAAGACTGTCAGTGGTCTGGGAGACCACATCTGGATTGCTCGTTTGAAAGAGTCAACATGAATCTTCAAAGTTCTCTAAGAAGAAAAGGTATAAGATAATTTTATAGCATTGGCATTTTAATAATTATTATTCTTAAACTCCCACCCAACTTGTTTGTCTCATGGCGTATAGATTAAACAGAAACCAGTTTGGTCTCTCTTTTGACACACGGGACCATAACAGGATGGGGAGAACACTACGAGAGCAGGATAGGGCTGATCTGAAGATCTGTATAGCCATCCCATACTGCTTAGTCCCTGGCTAGAAGATGGAGACATATTTGGGAGAAGACAACACCTCAAATGATGTCCCTGAATAAGCAAACATTAAGCCATTTGCTGCATAATGTTGAGATTATGAGCCTACATTTATCATTTTGTTTGTTGAAAGAATAGGAAAGAAAACCTGTCAGAGACCTTGTTCAGCAACTAAAACATCTGAGTTTGGCTGAGCCAAAGATATATCCGCCTCAATTTCTTTCATAGCGTGTGCAGAGCCACAAAGAGCATGCCAGGGAAGAACAGCCTGCTATATCAGCACAGGGAATAAAAACGCCTTCACCTTTCTGATGGAGGTACAGTGATTGAAGAATGAACACAAGTTTCTTGTCTCAATTTTCTTAGCTTGGTTTTGGTGTAGCACTCAACCCATGCATGTGGTACCTCGGCAGGGCAGGAACCACATTCTAACGTAGGCAGGAGCCAAACTCGCTCTGGTCCTCTCATGTGAGGTGGGCGCCGGGGCTGTGGGAAGAGGCGGGTGCTGGGGACCAGGAGAGACAGTGGGGAAAAACCCCGTATATTTCAAAATGTATGAAAATATTTCAAAATCCAAGTGATATATCAATTCCCCCAGACAGTTCAGCATTTTTCCTAAAAGCTGGCTTGAACCTAGCAGACCAGTACTTGCTGGTATAAATGTAGTATTTTCCATGAGTTTATTACTATTTCTACCTGATTTTTTTTGGATCATCCCTTTTTTCCCCTCCTAGATGGTTCAGTTCCTTTCTCCAGAAACAAACACACTGTTATGTGAAAATACTGCTCATTGCAGGAAGCCTGCTTTTCTGCCTCATTTCTGTGCTTCCAGTAAGCTTCAGTCTCCAAGTCTAGCACTGCAGCTCAGGGACAAAGTTCTTTGTTTCCCAATGCTGCAAGGAAATATTTATGTGTGAACTTCACAATTTGTGTCCAGAATTTATCAGAAAAAAACCCCATAAAATTGTGCAATACAATTTGTCATAATATCATACTTTGCAGAAACTCTTTATTACTTGTCTATTTTTTAAGTTATGCAGAGAGGGGGAACCCAACATACCTCACGTGAGCCACTTCTCTGTTCAGATACACTGGATACCAAATGGGACCATTTACATTTGCAGCTGCTGGTACATATGCTAAAATTAGACTAAATAAAAAATAGCAGCCGCATGGGTAGAAACAAACCAAAGCTGATTCACAGATGAGAGACAACTTGGGGAACTCAGGCATTGCAGCTAGTTTTGACACAAAGACTGGTCCAGTGTTAAAAGCCCTGTGCCTACAAAGGCAAAGCTATGTTCTGCTCTACCCCCTTGCTGGGGAAATCCTTTCACCGCCCTGGACTTTTTTCCTTTTCTTTTTCTTTTTTTTTTTCTTTTTCTTTTTCTTTTTTTCTGTTTCTTTTTCTTTTCTTTTCTTTTTTTTTTTTTTTTTTTAAAAAAACGTATGTTACAATGTCTCATTATGTAGGAACACACTTTCTTTTAACATGTCTGTCTTCTATCCCTTCAGCCTCCCCCACAAACTTTCCTTGGACAACCACACTCATTGTGGCCAATGCCAAGAAAAGCCCACTCTCCGCTTGTGTCCAGTCCCATACTCCCCGTTAACTCCATGCCAAGACATTGACAGAGTGCAGGATCTTTCTCTGCAGCCGCTTCATGGGCTAGGGTTTTTTTTATAGGATTCCCTTTCAAAATGCTAGTGCAGTGGAACTTCATGACCTCTTCCACCAGTAGCTCCATCTCATGTTGCCCCATGCATTATATTCAGATAAAAGGATATATTGTGTTTTAAGGCGCAGTCTGCATTACAGGGAGGAGGGTGCAGAAGGGCAGACTGCACAGTCCGTGCTCTCCAAACAGTCTAACTGTACTTTCCTGGGGCAGAAAACACCAAAAATTCCAACTAGTTTTCAAAAGAAATCTCAGCAACATTTAATTAACAATACGAACACTTGTTAAGAAGGCTCATGGCTGGAGCCCTCTCATTCCTGGCCCTACAAGATAACATGGGACGTGCAGGATTTCTTGGTGGTGCGCTGCAGAGATCCCTGTGACTTCGCTGTGAGTCAGTGAAAGCTTATTGCCCTCGTGTCAGGCTCTGCATTCCCCATTACCCTTGTTTCCAGGCAGGTTTGTTAGCTTGGACTCCTCACAGGTGCCCTTCAGCCCTGGGAGCGCTCCCACATGCCCTCCTGAAGTGCGAAGCAGATCTTTAATCCCCAGGTAAGAGAGAGGACACGGCACAAACAGCTGCTGGCGTCAAGTTTCCAGGGGCTTTACTTCCACATTTGTGCAAAGCGGAAGAGAGACTTCACCACCTTGCAAGGGTTTAGCTACCTTCTTCTCTCCAGATCTTCTCTCCCTCCACTCCCAGCCCCTACCAGGACATTGCCTGGCAGCCACCTCAGCAGCAGTCTCTTACCACTCGCCTGTGCAGGACTGTGCCAGCCACAGACAAACACGGATCCAAGCGCTTCAGCACCAATTCCTCCTCAGACCATAAGGATCAAGAAGTGAGACAAAGGTTTTGCTCTGGCACTGGTTACTAACAATTGGCACTCAACTTTAAACAGCTTCTCTGAGCACATCCGCCTGTTGCTGGGGAAGAGCGGAGGTGTCGGTGTGCCCCCGTGGCGTTGCCCCGCACGCCTGCTCCCTGCCCCGGGGGTAACTTCCAGCGGAGCCTTGTGGCTGCCTGGCAGGCACTCTGCCTCTGCTGCACTGCCAGGGCCCCAGCGCAAGCTCAGAGCCTTAGAGGACAAATTGAGGGCTTTTCCTGGTAAAGGGCCCACCTACATAGCTGAGATAGCACCATTCGGACCTGGGCTGAATTCCTCCTTCACCCTGAAAAGCCTTATTAAGCCTTATCTCCTAACCACTTCAGACTCACCCTCTCTCTTCCATAAATTCTTGGACTTAATCTTATTTTCAGGTCTTGGATCCAGCTTCAGCTGGAAGGCAGGAAAATGTCCTCCTGCCCTCCATGCTCGGGTGCTTGGGGCATTCCCTGGAAAAATGGAAAACATTTGAACCTGTGTCTTCCATTTTGGGAGCCATTAAATTAGAGAAGGAACATCTACTGGCTACACACAGAAGGGACTGTTCAATGTGTATCAGATCTGTACACCCGAAGGAGCAGATATACCTTGATATACCTTGGGAGTGCTCAGCAAAACAACAGAGGCAGCTGTGTTTAAGAACAGGGATTTTTTTGGATTGCAATTTTTTGCAAGGTACTGTAATTCCACTTAAGCCTTTCTTTAGGCGAGTCCTTCCCTTACTGAGGCTTAATCTACCCTCCTTAATGGTAGATGCTCTTGGATGCTATAGCAGCAGACAGAGGGGGGGTCTGAAAGCTCTCACCCTGGGCCAGTTGTGAACCATGCTGCAAACCTGTTTGGTAGCCCTTGTGTGAATGGTGTCTTTGTTAGAGACTGATGAGTAGGATGTTCAGAGAACTTGGGAAAGTATGCTTGGCAAGTAAACTCACCTAACTAATAATAAAAATGGTCTTCAAATTTGCCAGGCTTCTTTGCCTGAGGCAAGCACAATTAAAGTCAATGGATTGTTTAATGTGAGGAAATAACAAGACAGGGAAGAAAAAAAGCATACTGTTCCCCGATGATGTTTTGGAATTTCTCTTGTGTAGATCCTCCTCTGGATTGATGATAAAAGTCCTTGGCATACATCCTGCAGAGAAATCAAGAAGCATAACAGAGATATGTGAGTCTGTTGAGAGCTGTATCTTACCTTAGCATGGGGATGGACTCTCTGATCTAAGGCATTTTTCATCTCTAGCTGGGATGATCCTCTATCTGGCAGGCACATATTTCATTTTGGATGTTTTAACAAGCCAGATGCTTTCATGGGAGCACTCCCAATGACATGGAGTGCTCTTTCACATATGCTGGCAAACTGCAATCCTCCTCCACAAGAGGCCCAGAGCAGGCACTAATTATGGGATGGGTGTAGCACATACCTGCTGCTGGTGGGAAAGAACCGAGCCTGAGAAATGCATCTCCACAGATCCAACCAATGTGCTGTCCTCCATCTAAAGCCAGGAGCCGGAAAATACTTTTAACACTCAAGAAGAGACATAATCCCTGCAGATAAGGCAGGAACTTGATTTAGAAACTGTCTTTGTGACCTGGACAACATTTCTGCTGTTTTTCCATTACTTTTTACTGTCTCCTCTCATTGTAAGGCCCTGAGCATCTTTAAGAGTCAGACATTTACCATGAGCTTACAGATTAAAGCAAGCACTAAATTTACCAAATAAATATGGTGCTAAATTTGTGCTTTGGGGACTCTTCTTTAATTCCTTGAGTTCTGCATCTTATCTGACTCCTTACATAATTTACTAAGGATGTTGTGTCGTTTCCTAGGTAAAGTATTGGTAATCTTGACTTGAACAAAAAGAATAAATTCTAGGTGGTAGTTTCTGTTACTCTGCAGTTCCTAGTTAACTGCTAATGGATTTTGGGTTTTTTTTAATAATAGCAAAGAAATAAATGATGGAGAGAGATTGCTAGCTATGTCTAACCTGCATTTTTGTATTGTGGTAAAAGAATCACAAAGATGAAATTTCCTTATTCTTTCCTTGTTCTATAAACTGTTCACTGGGATTCGGGAAGAATGACCTTTTCTCCAAAGCATAAGGGTGCACTATCATGCCAGACCATTACAGTGTGGAGTAAGGACACACTGCTTCATGCTGGAACATGACAGGGGCTGAGTTATGCCCTGGTGGTTCTGCTGCTAGTTATTTCTGAGACCAAAGATCTCAGCAACACTTCGGGCTGGGCAGTGCTAAAGGTAGAAGAGTGCAAGATGTGATGGGTTACTGCACTGGCCAGAGCCTTGAGGTATGGCTATCACACCCCTGAACATACCAAAAGCTACCACAGGTTTCTAGTGTCTTGAGTTAGCTTTCTCTGAACATCACATTTTAAACTAAAGAAAGATGGCATTTCAATGGGAAAACTGAGACCTGCTGTGTGAGATAGATTAAAATGCCTCTCCATTCTTTGCAGAGACAGTCAATCCTGACTTCAGGTGCAGCAATTTTGGCTGGCTTCCTGGGCTGCAGCAAACTCCACACTGTCCTCTCCTGGTCCCCAGGAAAGCCAGATTTTCTCGCTCATCTTAAAGGCTTAGGTGTGGGTCCACTGAAGCAAGCCCTCTGCTCTCCAGGTCTTTCCACCACTGCTGCTCACGGTTTCTCTACTCTGTCCCATCACGGCTCCCACGCTACAGATGCCCAGAAGCTGGGCAGGATGGCATCACCCTATGCAAGGCCCACTGCCAGCCCCCCTTTCCTCCCAGGCATGGTGAACAAGGCAGACAGATAGCCTCTCCTCCACTGGATTTACACTGCACACTGCAGGATGCAGCTTTACCCATCCTGGGGTGACCAAGAGGGAGGCCGAAGCCTGGATGCTGAAGCTCCTGGGAAGCCTGGGGCTGTGGTTCACAATCCAAATGGAAAATTCAGCTGTAAGTGCAATGCAGTGGCAAGCCTGGTCCAAAAGTCCCTCCCCTCTCCCCCTCTCCCTCCCACTATGCTGGGAGGATGGCCGGTGCCAGCAGTAATGTCCCAGGAAAGCTGCAGCTGGTGCCTCCATGCACAAGGCAGGCTGCAAGCTCCTCAGCTCCGTGATCACCATCAATAATGCATTCACAGGAGAGGACGGAAGAGGCGGGCAGCTAACATGACTCTCAGAGCTGCTCAATGACACTACTGTCTCTCCACTCACCAACGATGGCTGTGCGTGTGTGGAGGGTCGTACACTCCCGGTGAAGATACGCTAGTAGAGCTGGCAGGCTGTGTCCTAAGCTCAAGGCAGGCTCAGCCAGGGGTGTCAGGTTTGCTTAGAACTAAGGAAATCACGTGTCTTCCTGCCTTCCTCTCCTGTCCCTTACTTAAATAGCCTCCTCTGTGGCTAAGGAAGAGGCCCAGATGGCAAACAGCCCCAGCTGTGCTGCCGGGGGAAGAGTGTGAGGAAATGCCAAGTCTCGCACGGCGGGAGTAGCTCACAGACCTGTCAGAGCTTGTGGAGAGCGGGATTCCTTTAATCACGCTTTCTCAAGGTACACTGCGTACTTTCCTCTGCTTTCACTCTTTGTGTCCCCCTTTTTTCCTTCCCATTTGATGCGACCAGTGCAGCTCTGGGCTTAGGTCCTGTGCAAGTCTTCCCATGCACAGGGACTCCATTTGCACACAGCAGATATCATCAGGTGTGTTCCCTTCCCCAACAAGTCTTCAGACGCTCTTTCTAGACCATGTACTTCCTGACCATTGGTTTGACTCTAAATATTTAGTCCTCAAAATCTGTTGAAACCCCTTTTCATGTGGGTATATCTTAACACAGATATTGACTTCACCCCTCTTTAGGGGGAATATTCACATGAGTTGAGGCATGGGAGATCCACACTGATACTTCCCCATCCCTTTCTGCCACATGTATACATAAATACAATGTCCAATTCGTAGTCTAAAGCTAGTGCCTCTTTCTTTTCGCTGTTCTCAGTATTCTAAAAGCTTCTTTTAGAAGCTGAGCAGGGAGGAAGCAAAAGGCTTGCAGAATAAGTGCTGGTGGTGCATTGGGGGTACCCTGAGCAGCAGCCATGGTTGTGGAGTAGCTGGGCAGATCTGAGTGAAGGAACCAAATCTTCTTCCAGGCCTTCACCGTGGGGGTGATATAAAAGGAAAAGATGCAAGTATAACAACATCATTTTACCACTTTGTGATGTACAAAGGTCTTCTTGCCATGGAGAGAATCAGGAGCAAGGTGAAATATGACAGAAATTTGTGAGTTAAGGACATTTAATTGAGAGTATGATCTTGGACAGCTTTTGGGGTCTTTTTGTGGTTTTGGTTTTTTTCGTAAGAAGACATGGGTTATAAATTGCAATAGGTTTGATGTTGTTTCAGGGAAGCTGGTTCAGTGCTTGAGGACAAGACAGGTGTGGGTACCTTTCAGTAAGGCGCAGCTCTCCTCTCTTTGCCTCCCATGGTCATGGCCCAGGAGCTCGGCAATGGTGCAAAGGCAGGATGTGTGCAATGGGCAAGTTGGGGCATTGCTCAAAGGCGACAAAGCTAAGATGCTTAGCATGTGTCCTGGTTTTCAAAAGTTTTAAGTTTTGCTGATCTCAGTACTCTGAAGTGCGCAATCTTGGCACTGCGTTAATGCATATCTTTGCCAGTAAATTTCTTAGCGATTAAAAGAAGCAGCAATTTTCTCCTGAATATGCATTTAGGCAGCTGTCATTACTCCCAGGTTGTGCAGGTGGCATGTTTTTGTGCCTAATTGTACATAAAGCACCTGCTGAAATTCTGCAGAGATCTTCCAGTTTTGCTTTCTACTTTACAGGACTGAAACAAATAATATTTACACGGCACGGCAGCTGGCAGAGCAGAAGAAGCCGTAAGTATGGGTTTTAACCAAAAAGCCTTGACAGCTCCATTCTTGCTGATCACAGTACCTCTCATGCAATGGTAACACACAGCTCTCTCATCAGTCCTGCCCCCACTACATCTTGCAACGTATGTCCACTACCATAATTTTCATCTTTGCTCCTCTGTAAGACATTAACTGTCTAGAAGCCATAGCACATACAAGACTGCTTGCTTGCTTTTGTGGTGTATAAATAGCAGTTGGAGGGGAACGTTTCCTTTGCTTTCCTTGGCTGAGCTGTGCACTGAGCCAAATACTCTCCTCCTGCATCTCCAGCCAAGTTTTCCCAGCCATATCCATGGTCCACCAACATTCCCTTCACCGCAGGCCAGCATATCTTCCTTCCCATGCCAGTGTGGCCATCTCCTGGTTCCCCACCACCTAGAGGTGCTGTATGTCCTACATTCTTATTTCCTGCTTGCCCAGAGTTGAAATTTGTGTTATTTTAATTCATCATTCCCAGGTTTTTGGACATTTAGGACATCACCCCTCCTCCAAGATTCTGCCTCTTATGATGAAGATTGGGAAGAGAGACTTCCACCCCAACCAGTCATGGCTCCTCTGATCCCAGCACAGACACATCTGCACAAGGGTAAGGGCTTCAGCCTGCTGGCATTTCCCCTACCAGAGTGCAGCTTTGGTGTGGATTCAGGAGCGGACATGCAGGGCTGGCTACTTGCTGTGACAGAGTTCCCACCAGTGGTCTACAACCGTTGACAATTTGGTAATTCTGTGAGTTATAAAACTGGCTGGTCCTGTTTGACTCTAAAACTTTGATCAAGAAATTCCTCTTGGGGCCTAGGAAAACATAACAAACTCTACATTTAGATGGGAGCTTGGCAGCCAAAAATATGGATAGTCCAAGAATCATCAAATTAACAAATGCAATGACGCAGCTCTATTTTGTAAACACAGTGGATGCAGCTAAGCTCCCATGAAAAGCTACAAGGCTGTGAAAAGTGAAATGTTTACTCTTCCTTTATATTCAAGGACAGTCATAAAAATAAAGTAAATAGATGCTGAGACTATCAAGTAAGGGAGCAAGTCTGCAAGTAGGAAAGAGAAAGAAATAGGGGTTGGTGATTGGAGCTGATTTCATTTGTAATAGCTATTTCCTCTCCTGCTGCTTGTCAGGGCATCAAAACTGCACATTTCAAGGAAGACTTTTTGGGGGTTTTTTGAAGAAAACCTCAAGTGGCATGTCTAAAGAAAAAAACCCCTGTTGCTCATGGCAGTGTACATTTTGCTTAGTCATGCTGGCTGCAGAAGAGATGGTTTATGTTTTGAGGGAGGATTTTCCCCCTTGCAGGCTGCCCTAATGACTCCTTGTGATGTGTTTACTAGCTGAATCACACAGAAGCGCTAAGGGGACCGAGGAGCTTCCCTTGCAGATATGCAGCTGCCTTCGCATGTGATTCTCAGTTAGCTAAACATGCCCAGGTATCAGGCTATACACAGGCATATCCAGAAATCCCTCCAGTCCGTACATGACACAGCAGTACCCAGTAGCTTCACACTACATCTTCCATTTTAAGAAGGAAGGGGAAGGAGGAGTGCAGATACAAGGTTGCAGACTCTTATGCTCTCAAATTTTCAAGCATCTCCCAAGTCCTGTGCAAACATTCCCCCACCAAGCCTTTTCTTCCCTACTTTTTTCTCAAAAACTTTCTACTCCCTTTGTTGTCCCTTATTCTGCCTTTCTTATTTTTTAAGTCCAGGACTTAAGGGTCTCCACACAGTGCTAGGGAATCTGCCCCTTCAGAAAGCTCCCTTCTCCTGGCAATCCCTCCTGCCTTCTCATCCTCCATAATCCCTACTTCTCTCATGACCTGAATTATTGTACCTGTAATTTATCTTGTCTTTGTTTGACTTGCCTACTTTTTGTGGCAAGCAGTTTAGAGCAGGGAACGGGGCTTGCTCTGTCCCTGGAAGTTTGCTACTATCTGTGTCCTCTTTAAAGAGCAATAAATCTGGAATCTGTTTCTCTATGCCTCTGAGACTGCTTCAAACTTTTTTCAGTCTGAGTCTGATGGAAAAACCCTCTGGTATATTCAGATTGCAGAACAGGTCTCCCAGAAGCCCCGAGGGACCTGCACTGGATTTTCCCTGGGATCACAGCTCTTCCAGCTTGTACTGAGGCCCAGGAACATGGAGGGTGCTCAGGATACCCTGAGGAAGGGTCGTTTTCCCTGCTTAAAACTGGAATGAAATAAAGGACAAAAATTGGGGAAAATATTACTATAAATGGAGAGAATCCCATTCCCTGCTGGCAGGAGTATTTTGTGAGTCATGGTTATTTTCTTTTGAATACAGAGCTTCTCTGAGCTGATTAAGTGGAATTAACAGCATGGTCGGGAATCCTCACAGTTCCATGTTGCTCTGATCCCTGTGGTTCTTGTTTTACCTATCCTGCCTTTGGGAACACTTGAGGAATTTATTAATGAGGCCCAATTACAGAAAATTGTGGGTTTATAATCAACATTCTAGCTAATGCTGGAATGGCTCTTTTAACTCCTCGGGAAGTTAAAACAAACACCAAAACCTACCTTCCCAGGTATGTTTGCTCTCCAAAACACCCAGAACAAAAGCTGTCCTCAGAGCTGGCCAGTTATGCCCACAGGGGCACTGCAGCTGCATCACCAGCTCAGTGGAGGCTCCCAAGCAGCAGTGTGTTGAAGGCTCCAGATGCCTCTCAACAGGCTGTAGGTGTTGTGGAGGCCACAGGCAGGAAAGGGTTTCAATTAACTGTCCAATTATTGCCCAACATTGCACTTATTTAATCAAATGATTTGTACTGTGTGTGAGGCAGGGACTCCTGTGAATACTTGGTGCTAACTCTGAATGAGGGGTTGAGCTGAAAGGCACCCAGCAGGTCGTGGCACATCTTCTTGAGTTCAGAGGGACTCCTTCAGCATTGACTTAATTTCAGCATTCGGGATGAAGCTTCTATCTCTTTCCACAGGCAGCAAACCTTGAAAATGCCCAGCTGCTGCTAACAATGCTGAGACCCCAAGATTGGCAAGAGGTTCCTCCACCAGTAGAGTGACTTCCTTGGGGCAACATGAAGGTCTTCTGAAAAACCGAAACAAATCAATGACTCCTACAATCAACAGAGCTACTGGGGGTTGGGTTTTGATGTATAGGTCTATTCTGCTGAATAAAGGCAGCCAGTGATTGATTCCTGGTCCTGAGGACAAGTAAAGCCAAGTGACTCTACACCATCGTCTGTTTCTGGAGCAAAACTGTCATTCCAGCATATTATGGAGTCCCTGAGAACCAGTTATTATTATTAGTGTGTTGTGATGTTTTGTTGGGTTTTTTTTTAAAGTGTTTGAAAATAAAGGTCAGACTTTGTTGCAGCTCACATAAATGGGGTTTTCAAAGTATAAAACTGAGTATATGTGTTGCATGCCCTAGGGTAGACAGTGATGGTTCAACACCTTTGGGATAGTGTTGAAGGACTCATAGGCTGGAAGGAACCAAGTCTAGTGAGAATTGCTCATTCAAGCTATCTCCTGGGAAAAGCCCCTGGACGAACTATTTCCCAAGTCAAGGCTGGATGTTGTATTGGATAAAACTGGTTGGGGCCATGTAAAGCAAAGCTAAGGGGTGGACAAATAAATAAGCTGTGTGGATCAGCAGGTATCCAGAGGCTAAGCTCCCTTCGTGGACCTCTTTTAGCAGTATGGATGCGGTGAGCATATGTCTCTCATTTAGCTTTCCAGATAGCTCATAAAAGCTCACAGTTGAGGCACTAATAAGCCTTTCTCCTGTCTATCTAAAGACTAATTTTACAGAACTTGCAATGCTACATCATTTGGATACATTCACTGTTTTGTCAAGATTGGTTCAAGGTTACTGAGATCAGACTGAGAGGCAGCTCCAGATAAGTGGGTATATGGGGGTGGTATGAACACATATTCCTCATTTTGCTGGGAAATCTGGCTAAAATCAGATCACACCAAGTCCACTTCTTGTTATTTACAGGAGTGCTATAATTTCAGAGCACTTCTGGCCCAAAAGAAAATTACATCAGTGTATCCTATAGCTCAGGGAGAGTGCAAATCTCAACACTGTATGATTTCCTTGATTCCTACCTATCAGCTGAGGCTGCACGCTGTCTTGTAGTCTTCTACTGCTCCAAAATAGGGGATGTAGTTATTCTGTATTTCAAAAGGGAAAATATTCCCCTTTCTAGAAGTCATTGCCCACCTTATGGCATGTACCACAAATTGTCCCTCTCCCAAGCGCCCAGCCCAGTTCCAGGTAGGTCCATCAGTAACTTGCTGAAGTTAGGTGCTCCCTATTCTGCTTTCCTCAGTGAGAAGCTTCAGTCAAAAAGATAGCTCCAGCAAAGTCTGAAGATGCCCGTATAGTCCCAGAATGTCACTCATTACACAGCATGATCTGCAATGACAATGTCAAACACATCATTTCTCCTAAAATATGGCAAGGAGCTGGAAGCCCTCCACACCAAGCAGACCAGATTTCTTAAGCAGACAGATCATCTTCAAACTGGCTTTGTAGTCAACGTCCCAGTCGCCATCACAGCCTCAAGGAGAATTATGGAGTTGGAGCACAAGAACCAGTGACATCAAGCCTCCTGTATAGTCATACGAGGAAGCTCCAGCATGGGCTCTGCTCTCGGGCAGCTCTGCAACCACTTGCCACTGAACCACTGCTCTCCTAGGGCAAGTAGGGGTGGGGAGGGCTGGGCTGGGCTGGTGATGAGGAGCTGACATCTGTGGCCCTGCGCAGTCTGCACAGTTCACAAGGCTGCAGATACTTTCAGCTAGATGAAGCCCTTTGGCATTTATGGGATCATTAGCATTAGTGAGAGTTATGTCTGTTCACAGGGGAGAATATACTCTTTAGACTACATTACTCATTGTGTGAGTCACCATGTTGAATAACATATGTTTCCTATATTTGGTAGATGACCCAATACATTGCACTTCCATCCAGAATTATATTCCATATAAACACCACTAACTTTTTTTTTTTCTATTGTAAAAGCCTGAAAACATAAACCGAGGTGTACTGCAAACTGATTGAATATGTTTGCATTTTTATTTTTTGCATGATCAGTTGCAGGATGTGTAGTATTAAGCCAGATCAGCTATATGTTTGCTGATAGTGCCTAGATTATACCAAATTTATATGTATTCTAATGGAAGACATGTTTACCTGACAGAGGAGAATTCCAGGGGTTGGCTAGATTAAAACAAACAAAAAGAACATTTAACTTCAAGAACTTATGTAATTCCACTGGAACCAATACGACTATTCATGTGCTTACAGCTAAGCAAATGCGTATTTGTTGGCATGGTTGCTAACTATTGTTCTTGCAAGGAAGGAATAGTGATCCATCATCATCAAATGTAACGCAATGCTAGGGGCTACTTTCATTAGAGAGAATGGCAAAACTCCCATTGATTTGAATGGAAGCAGAAGCAGGCTCTGACACTGAAGTACTAAGTTTGTGTAAACAGAAGATACAGCGAAAGCTCCTCATTACAAGTATTCACGATGATTGTGGAGACCAAGAGACTTTTGGGTGTGGAGCCTCTGAGGTAAAGTGGTGTGGTGTGCCGGGATTCCTCAAGTTAACTAGTCTAGTGCATGCCATGGTAGTTAGAGTGGTGGGTGGCTAGAGGGCTTCTCCGTGGTCTCCTTAAGGCAGAGAAATTGTGCAGAGAATGTTATGTTTTAAACCGTAATGCTGGCTGCTGACTTCGAGCCTTGTGTAATCTTGTGTATCTTCTTGATTAACGTCAAAAAATTACTCTCTCTCATCTTTGAAGTTTGGCATAGCCCAGATACGCAGGTGTTTCAGTCTGTTTTGCTTTGACAACACATGAAACTTCACTGATATGACAGTGGTTTGGATTGGACTCAGACCAAGGGCAGCAGGACAGGGATGGATTGGTTCTCCAGGACACTGGCAGTCTGGACTTGGGTCAGCCCAGGGCTCATCAATGGGCTTGGTAAGACTCAAATGAGCAGCCAGTCTCATATCCAGCCTCTCCTCCCCACCTCTTTCCTCACTAGCACAAAGAGGAGATGAAAACAGATCTACTCTAAATTAATTTATGAAAGACCAGCCTTTTGAATGCAGCGTTGCCAGAGTAGAAGAAAATGGTTTAGCTCTTATTAATTCACTTTTCTCCAGTGTAATTAGGACCATCAGAATCACTGAGGCTGAGTAAGGTCCATCAACATCAACGTGCTAACTTTGAGTATGTGAGTACTGACTGGTATAAGTGAAATTATCTCAAGTGGGTGGTTTCTGAGAAAGCAAAAATTGCATTAAAACACATTTCCACTTCTACATGTTTACTTCTTGACTTTCTGGTAAGTGAAATTAGTTTTATTTTGTTTTAGTTTTTCTATCCTGGTGCTTCTAGAGCAGTGGTTATCACCTTCCTTGGGATGGGGAACCTCAAGTTTCTTATGATGCAGACCTGAATCCCATTACAGATGTCACACAGACAATTGCTGTCAAACAGGTGAATTTGCCTTTCCTATCCTTTCTCTCACACACCTTCAAGTAGTCAGCAGACCCCTTAATATAGACAGGCTTCTAGTTGAAAGTGACTGTTACAGTCAATTTATAGTCAGTTCTGGGTGTTGTGCCATGAAGAAATACTAGCTTACAATGCAATATTTAGATCCAAACTATATGCCCTACTTTTGCTGAAACGTAAATAATTGATTGTTCTGTGACTCCACATCAAGACACAAAAAGCAGCATGACCAAATAAGGGATAATAAACCACAAGTCATGTAAGAATATGAGAATTTCAGAGAGGTTTCAGCTCAGGACTCAAACCCCAAAGAGTATCATAGTTGCCTCATGTCTGCAGAAGTTAAATTCACAAAGCTATTCATATGAATCATAAATATTTTGCATTTATAAATTTCTACGTCTTCTTTCACTATTAGATCCTCAAGTTTGAAACTGATGTAAGACTTACTGCTCAATTTGGAACATAGCAATTGTTGCCTTGGACCCTGGCTATGCCTTTGATCCAGATCTAGTAGAGATTGGTAGAAGAGAGATCAGGAGAAGGTACAAGAAACCCAAATGAAGAAAATTATCTAACGATCTGCCACAGGAACATTTCCATTCCATGTGTTTCCTCATTCCCTTTTGACTTAAAGTATAAATGCTTACATTGTTAATGTATTTACTCAGTAAGTTTTATGATTTATAATGGAATGGAGGGTATTCTCACTATCAAGAGGAATAAGCAAGCCTTTAATGCTTTTGAATCGTTTAAGCTTTTGACTTCTGGGATATCATGTGGAGGCAACTTCTACTGTGTAAACAAATACCTTGTTTTACATTTATATCCCTTCATTTGAACTAAGTTTTTAATTATTTGCAGCATCACTTTTCTTTATTATGATATTTTGTATGCCTTTCCTTTATTGTGACACAAGAAACAGAATAGCAGTGATTTCTTTAGTGTCATTCTCATATTTGTAGTTTTTAAGTCTAATTGCTAGTACATTATATAAAATACATTTGAATGTTGACCACTGCATTTTTAATAGATACACTATTTCTCACTCATGTGATGTGAATGTGACATAGCAAACATTTCATAAAAATCTTTAACTAGTGCTTATTAAGGATCAGAGTAGCTCATCACTGAGGTCTCCGGTTTTAAAATCTTTACATCTATGAATTGTAATTTTTTTTTTTTTATTACCAGCCGAATCACTTTATTCCTACACTCCTTCAGTATTCTTGGATGAATACTAGCTAGTCTTGATGACCTGTTTTTCACTGAGTTGCTAATTTATTCCACCCAGTCTTATTGCAGTGCCTGTTTTTTACAGTAACTCTTCATCTTTAAAACTGAGATGTAGGTGTGGGAGAAATAAGGATTCTACCAGCCAAGGGTTAAAGATTATAATTGCCCAAGTCTTGATATGAAGAATTTTCTTTTCCTAATTCTCTTATCATTTTGGAGTGTAGTTTCTCAATGCTAGCGTCAATCTGATCCCTCCCAGGTGTTGTGAAATTGATTTATATTTTGGTCTTTTGGTCTGATATATTTATATCTTAGTAAGAGATATAGCTACTCCTTGAACAAATTACTGTTTGTTACTTAGGCTTGCAAAACTGATCACACAATAAAAGAAGGCCATGCACTCAGAGTGCAATGGACAGTTGCCAGCTGTTTTAATAATGGTTTATTTTTAGATATTCTCTAACCTAACACTTGACTATTTAATAGCTGTATGTAAGCAATAAAGAAATCTGTGAAATTTGTTGAGATTAATGGTTTTTCATAAGAAGACTGTGAAGTCTCAGCTGTCCAGTCATAAAGGCTAAGGTATTTTTTTACTTTTCTCCCTTCAGAGTAATTCTTTCTTTGAACATCAGATTCAGGTCGAATCAGGTTGTGGGATTTGTTAACCTTCTACGACACAATATGGGTGATCTAGAAGGCAGGCTCAAATATCCTGAAAATAAAAGATCTCTTCCTGGGGGGAAAGAAAAAGAAGAATAATATAAACAACAAACTTTTCTGCATTTTCTCAGCCCAGGGTCTTTCCACGTGAGAAAGGCTAACTTACATCTTCTACATGTGTCTGCCTGAGATGTTCTGCTCCACTGTATGTACTTGAAAGACATGATCAGACATGACTAGAAGAGAAGCCGTTAAATCCAAAAACCTTTTGTGTGGATCCTGCCTCAAACATCATAATCTGTTTGTTCATCTGATAATGGGAGAGGCTACACCATTAAGAGAAAAGAGGGTTTTTACATACAAGCCTTGACTTGAACCCTGACAGCTTTTTACAAACTTGGTGCAATGTAAAACCTACTCCTAGCTTTCATGAGCATAAGAAGTTCTGGTGTTTGCAGAAGATGTACCCTATCAAGTCTGTCTTTCTCCTCCTTTCCTTTTGAGCTCTTTTCCCTGCAACGTGGACGAGTTTTTGATTAATGCTGTGAAAAGTTCCTTGGATGACCTTCAAGAAGTCGCTGGGAAGGGTTGTCACTGAGTCAATGAGCTCAGGATTAGAAGCCAAATCTCCCCATCTCCACTTGCAAAATGGAAGATAAAATGCTCCTTCCCCACTCCCACTTTATGTTGAATTGTTTTCCAGAGCAGGTACTGATTCCAAAGCAGATATGTTGACAGTGAAATTATGGTGTATTTTTATTTTTTGGTAGAGTATAATAGCCCAATTCAGTGCCATGTTATTACAAATGATTACAATACCTCAGTACTTAAACTTCTAGTTTACTACTTAAACCCTAAGTATGGCTGTGGCATTATAAATAAACCCTATGTTTTTGTACAGTGTCACACACTTTATTTTAAAGTAAACTTATCCTACTGTAATATAAGTTGTAGGAGTAATACACAATAATGTTGTCTTGCTCTTCTTTTAACAGAAGGAGATGACAGTATCAGAATTCCATGGCTGGAAATGTTTCATTTTATAAAACACTGAGAAACGGGTGAAATCATACACAGAAGAAATATATCTGATTTCTTTGTGTGTCTGCTTTGACTGACTCTTATTGGGGTGGTACTTGGTAGTACTGAAGGTTTATTATGACTGGGTTTTGTGACAGCAATCATACCTCAGATGAATATACTCAGACATGACTCACCAAAAGGAGAGATCTTTGCATTTCTATAGTTCATTTTGTAGCTGCATATTAATTGGAGTTGTGCACAAATATCCCCATGCTCACTGTCTTTCACTGTGAAGCCTAATTTCTAAACCATGCAAATTCCTCCTGATTTTGCTGTTTGCTTGCATAGCCCATCAGAGTTTAGATGTGCAAAGCATTTTTTATGTTATCTTACCTTCTTGCCAATCAACTCAAAGGACTTCAGTTATAAAATTATAATGTACAGATAAACATTATCCCCATTTTATAAATTAGGTAAAAATTGAACAACAGAGTATAAAAACGCAGAATTTTTAAGAAAGTGGATAACAACTTTGGTTTCTGTGACCACTTTTCATTATGGGCAGCTATGTCTGAACTCTTCAGACCCCATGTGCCATCTTGTGTTTATCTTCAAAGGGAGATGGCCCTTTCTAGGGTGTTTGATTAACCAGTCCAATGACCAGAGTTCATATTTGCAGCATTCCTGTGATAC
The DNA here is from genome assembly GCF_011004875.1 of Balearica regulorum gibbericeps. Taxonomy (NCBI): domain Eukaryota; kingdom Metazoa; phylum Chordata; class Aves; order Gruiformes; family Gruidae; genus Balearica; species Balearica regulorum. The sequence continues at coordinate 66,949,291 of NC_046220.1, forward strand.
ATATTTTAAGTGAGCAGTTTGAGCCATTTTTCATTTCCAGTTGATCATTTTCTGTAGATGATAGGAACCTACATCTGGCTCGGGATTCTGGACTCAGAATAATTTCAAAGCTTAGATTCAGTTTCAATGGTGTCAAAATCTCAGAGAAATCCCTGTGAGAGTTCCAGCTCCAACTAGTGAGAAGATGGTGGTTTGTCCTGCTCTCCTGAGATGGCTGCAGTCTTGGTCACACCAAACCCAACTCAGGAAGGAAAGGTCACTCCAGCCTTGACCCAACACAGCACTGGTAAGGAAGGGGATGGAAGATCTCAAGTACGAAAAACAGGTCAGGGATTGACAACGGCTTCTGGTCCAGGCCTGTGTCAAATACTAATTCACTATGACTACACTGACCCAGTAACTGCTGTACAGTTTTCTTGCCTACTGTTAGATGTCTATATTTGTATTTTAACACCTTTAGGTAGACCTTGAATTTTGGATATACTGAGAAACCAAGGCTCTGACTGGCTTTTCTGAGACTTTAGGGTAACCGTTGAGCAACCTGGAGCATTTTTATTTGCTAGGTTTTTTGGGTTTTTTTAAAGTTACTCTGACCAAAAAATGTTGTTCTTTGAGTACTCAAAAGCACAACAGTGTTTAGATAAATTGGCCTCATAATCTATTTCATCATAATGAAAGCATTCACATCTCTGCAGAGGATTATTCCCTGCTTCTGCAGCACTTTCCACGTGTACTGGCCTTCCTAGGTTATTTTAATTTATGATTCTCAATGTAGCTACAGGCATTCTGCTGCTGGAACAGAGGGTGGTTTTGCAGAGCAAACATCTGTGGGGGTTTCCAGATGTAGGAAGATTATGGAAGTGGGTGTTATCTCTCAATGGGAAAGGAGGAATGTGGCTAGCAGCAGCAGATTCTTGGATATAACAAAGCATGTGAGTAAAATGTATCTATACTATGCCCATTAGAACAAAATAAAAAGAGGAAGGCGAGGTAAAAAATACCAAACGTTGAGGCTCTATTTCACTAAAAGACAGTAGGATTCAACATAACTGATCATACCCACAATCTATCTACTTCTCTGTTCTGCCTTGGCATCGGTCTGCACCAGATGCATCTCTCTGTGTGTTTATTTCCTACAGAAGTCAATGAACCTGAAGCCTGTGACTGAAATTAAATTTATGTTGAAAGCTTTTCTTCATTAAATCCCACATGAGGGGTGATCCTAAGTGAGTGAGTATGAAAAAAAAATTAAGTCTGCATGAAAAGAAAAATTGGCCATGTTTTTATTTTTGCATGCCCATTGTCCACAACCTGGGACTGTTCAAAGCACAAGCACAAAGGACAGATTTTCCCTAGGAACTTCCCACATCGGCACAGATGGGAATGTCAGAGGCAGATGATGATTCATAGATGCCACGAATACATTGTAGTCCTTGTTAGCAAAGGAAATTAAAAATTTGTCCATCTAGAACTAATTGAAAGAAATTCTGCCTCCCTTCTAGCTTCCCTTGACTGAGGTTACACTTTTGCTGCTGCATCTTAGGCCACGTGGAGCATCAGCTGCCAATTTCAGCTACAGACAAGGAGCTCCTACTCAACACATAGTGGGTGTCAAAGGGAGTCTGGCTAAAAGCCTTTTGACAAATAATTAAGCTTAATATGTATTTTCTCTCAGGTTTCACTTGATGTGAAACTGCCTGAGAGACGTGTTTATATATTCACAGCACACATGAAAAGAGAATCAAAATATGGCAGAAACAGATAGCTGGGATAAAACATGTCAGGAACTTCTCGAAGCTGGGCTGAAGATCAGACAAGCTTATAAAAAGTGCAGGGAATGCTCATTATGGACTGAGTCAGCTCAGCAGCTGCAAGGCTCCTCCCTCCCCACTTCACTGGTTTTATTGTTGTCCCATGCTGCTCGCAGGCACTCGGGAGAATTCTTCTTGGCCCTGCATCTGCCTCTCTGCTGGGTGCAATCGAGACTGGGCACTTGGTACTTCCGTTGTCCTTGAGAGGTCTCACTTGATGTGACCTCTCCTGATGGGATGCAAAGTGCAAGCAAAGCCACAAGTGCAGTGCAGACCTGACCCATGCACCATCCTGGGAAGATCGCGGCTGAACTAAAATGAAAGAAACAACAAATGGTACCAGAGTAGCAGATGAACGCTGACTTGAACTGCAAGCTTCCGATGCTTACAATAGGTTTTTGGTTGCAGGTGTAGACTTCCACCATACAGCTAATACTAGGTCAGACTGGTGTGTTTTTCATCTGTTACCTCTCAGGTCCACTTTGGGTTGGGCATTAACCATAACTCTGCCACTCACTGCTTTCCCAACTGATGAATGCATAAATATATTTCCGCCATCATGAAATCTGCTTGTTTTGAATTGCACTTTTCCTCTCCTTGTTGTTTCTTTTAAGAGTCATTTTGAGGAAACAAAGACCTGGAATGTCAGGAAAAAAGCAATAGATTTCTTGTCTTTCTCTTTTCTTTGTCACTGTGGAGATAAGATTGGTTGGTCAGTAAAAAGCCTCACGTTCTAATCTCCAAAAACAGCCCTAGTCCTCTCTGAAGCAACTGTTTTTCCCTGTGTGTTCTACCCTGAGCCATAACAGAACTGAAAGAATTAGCAGTTGCTGTGCTCCATTATAAAAAAGAAAAAAAAAAAAAGGAAAAAAAAAAAAGAAAAAAAAAGGAAAAAAAAAGAATTCTAGGCATCAGAAAGCCTTAAAACCCACAAGATGATCAAAGAAGAGTTCTGCTCTGATCTTCCCGCACTCCTGTGAAAGAAACTGAATTTTGGCTGGCAGGGACACAGAAGGTTCACCTGTCCAGCATCAGTAAACACGTTTCAGAGCCATACAGGAGGCTGCAGCCAAAGATAGGTTACATGCTTTGTCTATGAAAATCCAAGCCTTGGGTGTATACATTCATCTTTCCATAATCTGTTGAAGCACAGTTTCTTGTCATTGGAGCACTGGCTGGTCACAAGTGTACAAGGAGATTTTATACTTGGATAGCTTACCACTTAGAGTTGTCTCTAAAGGTGAATGCAAAGAAGAAATAAATGGTGTACACCATTTTATTTTCTACCTGTGTCGCCAATAAATTTGCTTTCATTTTCAAAGCATTTTGGTAATATTTCAATCCTCCCTAAGTGGTGGAAGCTGAGACCTTCATGGTGCAAAGAAAGAAACTAAGTTATAAGAGTCCTAAATCTTTTGCTCCAAGTGGGAGGAAAGGGCCATCTGAGCCAGGGGCACAACTTAGAAACCTCCAGCTCATCGCTTTGATCTCAGAAAGCCACACATCAGTTCAATCAGTGCAAAGAATCACAACATATCACCCTAGGTTAATGTGTCCTTCCCCAAACAAACTTCACAGTGCAGGCAGTTCCTCAGAAACCCGGCTCTGCTATCCAGCATGCGTGTGTTATCAAGCTGCCTCTTCCCCTAAGTGTCTGCTACGTTTACTGGTTGCTGAATAATACAGCCCTCTCCGTCTTATTCTCCAGTGCCTTGCCTCATATCGTATATATGCACAAAATTTTTACAGAAAAGCAGCAACTGAGCACATTTCTGTTTTGTTAGGAATCAAATCCCGAGTCCTTTTGAGTTGAAATCTGTTGCATTAAGTCAGCGTGTGTTTATGGTCATCCTTAAGGGTGAGGCACCACCACTTTCACTATCAAGTCTATTTCCACTAAAGGTTGTGATCAATGACTAATTGCACTGCAGAGGAGAGATGATGGCAAGTGTGCAAGCAATAATCTGTTGCAGATTTCCCCCCCCCCCCCCCCCCCCCCCAAAACAAAACTACATCCATGGTACAGTATAATTGTGTTTTGCAGCCAGGCAGGAGAAACAGGAAACATCAGGAAATGACCAGACAAACCCACCAAGAGAGTTGTTTGGAGGTGATTTACAACAGCAGGAAGAAGTTCAAAACCTGAAAGACAACGTTAACATGGCTTATGCTAGAGAATCTTGACTCTGCAATTTTGTGTGACTGTCTGATGTGACTGCATGTAAATGTCGTGTATATACTGCAATGGTACAGCCCTAGGAAAGCCTCAGTTCACCTTTCCAAACAGCCCAGCAGAACACAATAGCACCATTTTAATCTGCACCAAGATTAAATCTGAGCACTCCAAATCAGAATTTTCCTTTCATTGAATGTAAACAATCAAATCTCACTGTGAAGCCCTTTCCTGCTTTATTCAGCAATGGGCTCTCACAGTTTGCCTTCTATTTAATGAACATGCTCTAATTTAAAAGACACTTTAAATAAAAATGTGTTTCGTATTCAATAGGAGGTATCTGAGAATCTGTTTTATCCTGGCAGCATAGAGCTGGAAGAAATCTGACCTGAGCAACCATCAGAAAAAGCTTTTTAAGTGCCGGGGTCAGACTGTTATCTCATTTACTCCTATCTAAATCCAGAATATATCTACTGATTTCTGCAGAGCTGGTCCAGAATTACATAACAGAAAATGAGATAAAAATGGGTATTTTGCTTTTGCAACAGTCTCTCATCACAGGTCTCACCCTTGCAGTGCACTGCTCCAAGTATCTTGCTCTACCTCCAAGTGCCCTTCCTCAAAAACCACCATGCCCACTTGGAAAATTAGGTGCTTGAAAGTGCAGCAAAAGCCTTTCGCGATGCCAGGCTGGGTCCCTAGCTCCTGCCTTCACCAGGCACTGCCCGGGAGAGCCGCCAACCCACTCCTGCAGGAAACTGCCTGCGCAGGGTGCGTCCTCCTGCCTTTCCCTGCGCGGCCCGGGCGGGGACGGCGACACACAAGTAGCCCCAGCGCCAAAAGGCTGTTTTAACCCTCTGAGGCAAAATCGGGAGGTCAGTGAGAGGCTGCCTGTAATGTGACAACCCATCTGCACTGCCCAGCTCAGGTCTGTCCTTTGGCAAGCACCTTTCTTTCTGCAAGGAACTTTAGATAGTGTCAGTCATCTAAAATAATGCAGTTCACTTTCTAATGAAATCACAGAGAGGGAGGGGAGACCAAGAAAAAGAGCAGAAACTGGCAGGGAAGTCAATCACTCTGGTCTGTAAATAATTAAACGCCGAGTGGTGCTCAAATGTATATGTTGAGAAAGCTTCATTTGCCCTCCCCCTCCTCGGAGGCTAATTTAGAACATACCACAGTTTTTGCAAAGGCATTCCTAATACTATTGTGCTGCAAATCCTGTCTGATCCAACCTTCAAATATTTATGTAAACTGAAATATGTCTGGAAAGAAGTCAAAACAAAACAAATATGCCACACAATCTCATTCCCACATATCCCTCCCTCCTCATTTACATTCAGGATAAACCCTACCCAACTGGTTCCCAACTGTTAGGTGGTGGTTAATGAGTGATAATTGCAGAGCCTGTTTCTTTGAATGTACTGATGGCCTCACATCTTGCCAAACAATTTAGTCTGGAGTTTTCAGTAGTTGCAAAATGCTTTTGCAGCAATTTTTTTTTTTTTTTCTCTGCAAATAAGTACAGTAGTTTGGGGATTTAAATTATTTTTTAATATTGATAGTGTTTAGAAAGAGCTAGATTTTTTAAAAAATTCAAGTGGAAGTCTACTCTAGGGTCCAGCATGTGCTTAAATACCATATTCTTCTCAGTTGACAGTTGCCAGTAAACTCAGGCTAGATATGTTTAAAATGCAGCTACTTGTAAAACTCTTTTGTATCATTTGCAAATTGCAGCTGTCTCACTGTTTGCAGAGATACAGTCAACACATGCTGCCAGTTTGCTTCCCAGAGGACTGGCGACGCTGAGCAGCGCGAAGGATGTGTGTGAAATGTGCCACATTCTCAACTGACTCCTGTATTTGACCATTCCCCTGGAGGTGATGAAAGCCTGCAATTTTATTGACTTCAGTGGTGGAGAATGCTGCCGGTGCTGGAGGGCTCTGGGTGCAACAGGCAGCTCCCGGCCGGGGGATGAGGTAGGATGACAGGCTGTGTCTGTAGTGTGCAGTGTCAAGGAACCTGGGGACCTGCTCAGAAAGCACCCAAGATTATTTGTCCCTGAGCATTCAGTGTCTTGCGGGACAAGTCCTTGTGGGGAAGATGGTGGTGTTCCATTCATGAAACATGTGCCCTCCTGGCCGAGAAGGCCAATGGTATCCTGGGGTGCATGAAGAAGAGTGTGGCCAGCAGGTTGAGGGAGGTTATCCTCCCCCTCTGCCCTAGTGAGGCCAAATCTGGAATATCATGTCCAGTTCTGGGCTCCCCAGTTCAAGAAAGACAGGGAACTACTGGAGAGAGTTCAGTGAAGGGCTACAAGGATGATGAGGGGACTGGATCATCTCTCATATGAGGCAAGGCTGAGAGAGCTGGGGCTGTTTAGCCTGGAGAAGAGAAGACTGAGAAGGGATCACATCAGTGCTTATAAATATCTAAAGGGTGGCTGTCTAGAGGATGGGGCCAGACTCTTCTCAATGGTGCCCACTGACAGGACAAGGGGCAATGGGCACAAACTGGAACCCAGGAAGTTCCATCTGAACATGAGTAAAAACTTCATCCCTTTGCTCTGTTCCGAGCACTGGAACAGGCTGCCCAGAGAGGCTGTGGAGTCTCCTTTTCTGGAGATATTCGAAACCTGCCTGGACGCAACCCTGTGTGACCTGCTCTAGGTGATCCTGCTTTAGCAGGGGGGTTGGACTAGATGATTTCCAGAGGTCCCTTCCAACCCCCACCACTCTGTGATTTTGTGATTCTGTGAACCCTTCAATCCAGCACTTCTGCCTTATATGGGGCATTTTAAACTGTGTTTTTACTCATATACAGCTATTTAAAACACTTCTTTTGGAAAGCAGATTGCATCTGCTGCTGCTTTGGAAGGTCTGATTGACCCTGCCATGCTGAGCAGCCTCAGGGCAGCCATAAATTGAAGAAGCACAAAAACCCAAAGCTGTAGAGGTGGCCACATCCTCCCGCTCTGCAGTAGCAGGAGGAAAATGCAGAGCAGAAAACAGAGCCACCCCTGTGATGCTGTAATTATGATGGAGTGCTAGTGGTGACCTCGGAAGCATGAGGGAAAAATACCTTTCTGAGTGGATTATTTTTTAAGAGTCAGATGTTCTGATCTGCTGTTACGGGAATATTTGCAACCGAGAATGAGATGAACTAAATCTGGAATCTATATAGCTTTGGGACATACTTGGGAGGAGGGAACTAAGTATGTCACCAAGTTGGTAGCACAACAGCAAGAAGAAAAGGTGGTGGCTTACCCTATTTTATATTTTCTTTTTTGTAAGGGTTTCAATATGCCACATAGATACTTCCGGGACTAGAAACTGTGACACCTGACACAGCCCAACCTTTGGTTCCCCCCCCTCCCCCCGCCCCATCCTTAAAAGCAAAGCTCTGGCTATGTTCAGTTTTTATAAGTTCTCCTTCCTGGCACTTTGTGTCAGTTCCCCACCCAGCTATCTGAGATGGGACACTCATGCAGTAAGGATCTCCATCTTAGTTTCTAAGAGACTGCCACCACCAGCACCTCACCAGTCCTTTCCTGCTGCCTGGTGGGCTTGTGAGTAGAAATCTCACCTGGGAGAGCATCCCAACGCTACAAAAACATATCAGGATGTTAGGAAAAGCTGCTATGTCCAAGCTGGTTCCATAATGGCAAGTCAGGCCTGTCCAGCCTGAGAAAGTTTGATTTTGGGTTCAATCTTGTTCTTTCCTGCAAACATCTCTCAGTGAGTGCGATTCACCTGATTTCTTCTCCTGCTGTTAACAGAGTATTTTGCAAATCTTTTTGACCTCTGAAACCTCTCTGATCATGTATTGGTGATCTGTTAAATAAGAACTGAACAGGAATTGTAGTTATTTTTCTCTAGAGATTGCATTATGAGGAAACACCTTTAATCTCTCATGAAAAACAAGGGTTTAAGTAAGGATGTGTCTCTGTTAATTACTAGACCATCCTGAAAATGTTCTCTGCGCAGACCACTCACCTCTGAAACTTCACTATGTGGAATCCCATAATGGTAGGGGTTGGAAGGGACCTCTGGAGATCATCTAGTCCAACCTCCCTGATAAAGCAGGATCATCTAGAGCAGGTTGCACAGGATCACGTCCAGGTAGGTTTTGAATATCTCCAGAGAAGGAGACTCCACAACTGAGACTCCACAACTGGAAGATAAACAGTATCGATACTTAAATTCCTGTCTTTCATGTTGATAGTTATTTTCAACAGGACTTGTTTTGTTGTTTCTCTAAGATAATATAGCAATAGAAAACTGCAGTTAGCCTCAGTGGAAGCCAATCAGTTCCAACTTGATGAAATACTGGAAATGGCAGGATTTGTCTAGGGAAAAATTCTGCACCCTGAATGTGGTTAGGCAGAACTAATTAAGCAGGAGGAAGAAAGAGATTGCTATATTAAATACGTGTCAATTATTTGTCAAAGCAAGACCCAAAGTAGGAAGATGAGTCTGGGTGAGGTAAAGGAATATATGTGTATTATTCCTTCTATGTATGATTATTAAATCATGTCTTTTTTAGACATCTAACTTTTTAATCCTTCTCTTTTGGCAATAAAACTGCATTACTGAAGTGGGAGTAGACAGATTTTAAAATAACAGGTTGTAACTTTAACCCTCTCTTAAATTTAGAGAGTTTTGTTGCCAGGTGTGTCTTCTCAGTTTTTGAATTATTCTGATATTTATCAACTGACTTAATAGAAGTCCTTTGGTGGAGACTAGGAAAACTCGTTAATGAAATACAAAATCTTCTGTATTTTCTTGTATTGGTATTATCCTGGTATAACTTCATCACCTGCAGCAAGGATTTTTAGAAACTACGGACAGATCATAGATAATGCATCTAGACTTCATTCTGCCTTTGAAATGATAGCATTTAAAGCATTCATAAGGTCTAATGCTTCTAAAGATGGAAATGGTTTATGTGTCTAAACAAGAGGTCAGAGTGAGAAGTCCTAACCATCTGCTCTCAGAGTGATCTACTGTTCCAAAGCACCACATTGCCAGGACTTTTAAAATTAAGATAATCTCCTACTTAGCTGTCTCATGTGCAACCCGCCCTAATAATAGAATCAAAGTACTTCTGTTACATAGGTCACCAGATTATAGGACCAGAAATTTTAAAAAGCCCTTCTATTTTAGATGAAAGAAAATCTTCTGTTCTTTGAAAAAAGTCCAGAGCAGTGAATTTGAAAAAGTACAACAGACAGCAGAAAGACTAAATGATAACTCCCTTAATGTTCCTGATGCCCCCCACACACATACCCTCTGTGATCAAGATGATTTGCATCCAGTTCAAGAAAGAATCTTTTCATCTCTTTCTTTTAATAGTGGAAGATGCAAAGGTGCTAAGCAATTTTAATAGGGAGCAGAATGTATCAACAGTCAAGGGTCATTTTTACAGCTTTCAGATCATTTTATAGAGTCATAGAATGGCTGAAGGTTCCTCTGGAGATCATCTAGTCTAGTCCCACTGCTCAAACAACAGTCAATACAGGACCGTGTCCAGTCAGGTTTTAATACCTTCAAGAATAGATTCCACAGCATCTTTGGGCAACCTCTTCCAATACTTGATCATCCTTAGCGTAAAAAGAGTTTTTTCTTATATTTAACTGGAATGTCTTGTATTTCAGTTTGTGCCCATTACCTCCCATTGTCTCTCGTTCTTTCACTGGATACCAGTAATAAGACCCTATCTCTGTGTTCTTTTCTCCCTCCTTTCAAGTATTTATACATATCAATAAGTTTCCCTGAGGCTTCTCTTCCCCCAGCTGATCAGTCCCAGCTCTCTCAGTCCCTTGTATGTCAGATGTTCCAATTCCAGTCATCTTCATGGACTTTTACTCAACACACTCCAGTATGTCCTCATGTCTCTTGTACTGGACCAGACACAGCACTCCAGGTGTGTCTCAGTAGTGCTCAGTAGAGGGGAAGGATCACCTCCCTCGACCTGCTGGCAACACTCTTTCTAATGCAGCCAAGGATGTTGTTGTCTTTGCCACAAAGGCTCATTGCTGGCTCACGTTCAGCTTGTTAATCACCAGGATTCCCAGGTCCCTTTCTGCCAACTACTTTCCAGATGGTTGGCCTCCAGTCTGTATTGGTGCACAGGGTTTTTCTCTCCAGGTGCAGGACTTGGCATTTCCCTTGTTGAATTTCATGAGGTTGCCCTCTGTCCATTTCTCCAGTCTGTTGAGACCCACTGAATGGCAGCACAACCACATGGATGCATCAATCACTCCTCCCAGTTTTGTACCACCTGCAAACTTGCACTCTGCCTGGACCCACTTGTCCAGGTCATTAATGAAGATGTTAAACAGTATTAGCCCAAGTATTGACTGGTCGGTCCTCCACTAGTGACTGGCCCTCAGTTACATTTTGTACTGCTGAGCACAACCCTTTGAACCTGGCAGTTCAGCTAGATTTCAATCCACTTCATGGTCCACTTACTCAGCCTGTACTTTCTCAGCTTCTCTATGAGGATATTCTAGGAGAAAGTGTGAAAGGCCTTACTAAAGTTGAGGTAAACAACATCTCTCCATCTATCCAAGCTAGATACCTCATTGTAGAAGGCTGTCTGGTTAGCCAGGCAAGATTTCCCCTTCATAAGTCCATGCTGACTACTCACAATTGCCGCCTTGTCCTTCATATGTCTAGAAATGGTTTCCAGGATTGTTTGCTCCATCACTTTTGCAGTGATTGAGATGAGACTGACTGGCCTGTATTTCCCCGGATCTTTCTTCCTGATCTTCCTAAAGACAGGAGTGACATTTGCTTTCTCTCAGCCCACAGGAACCTCTTCCAGTCATCATGACCTTTTTGCGATAAGCAAGAGTGGCCTTACAATTGCATTGGCCAGCTCCCTCACCAGTTTTGAGGGCACCCTCTCAGGCACCATGGACTCCTATATGTCCAGTTTGAGTACGGGTTCCCTAACCTGACCCTCCTCCACCAAAGGTACATCTTCCTTGCTCTGGACTTTTCCACTGGTCTCAGAAACCTGGGATTGCTGAAGGCAGGTTTTACCAATGAAGACTAAGGTGAAGAAGGCCATGAGCACCGTGGAGTTTTCTGTGTTCGTTCTCCCCAGGTCCCCTTCTCCATTCAGCAGTGGGCCCATATTTTTCCATGACTTTCTTTTGCTTCTGAAGTACCTGCAGAAGCCTTTCATGTTACCCCTCACCTCCCTCACCAGTTTCAAATCCAGGTGGGTTTCGGCTTTCCTAACTCCATCCCTGCATGCTCAGACAGTGTGTCTATATTTCTCCTGAGTCTGTTTACAGACTTTCTCCTAACTGTCCATCCCGTGCAGTGGTCTGCGACGTGGTACAGTCCCAGTAGCACCAGGCTGCTTTAGCTGTTATGCTTTTTCCTACAGGAAAGACAGCTGAAGTGGAGCCTGGATGCCTTCTGCCTGTGAAAAAGAGCCTGTCTTGGCCTGCACCTCTAATATGGCAACATATCATCCAGACATCAAAGGGAAGAGGAGAAGAGCGCATGCAGGCGACTTTTCATTAAAACTCTCCTTGTTTTTCACTTGGCTTAGACAAGCTATTCATTATGTGCTCCTGGCTCTCTGGCCACCTGGATGCAATCTGTTCTTGCATTCGTAGCATTTTGCCTGTTCCTGCCATAGGGATTATGAGCGGCAAGACTGGCTAGAAAAGAACTCAATTTCATCAAAGATTTCAAAGTTTCTCCAGTTAGTTTTTCATTCTCTTTTGGAACAAAACTGAGACCTCATGGATTAATAGCTCAAACTGGCTTTAAAATAGCATTTTCCCTTCTAATACAATGCCTTATGATTTTCTTTACCTTAGCTGCCATGTGAAGAGAAAATAGTGGAAACACATGTGACATCAGTGAGGTGACCAATTTGCTCTGTCACTGACCCTGCAGTTCCTATGTATTTTTACAGTACTCATTACCAGGAAATCCTTTTAGTCCTTCCTGTTTCTTCACTTCTTATCCTCAGGAAGAAGAATTTTTGCAGAACTCTTTCTACTGCTGCACTTTTTGTGATGAACATTCAGAAGGTGGTGCTGCCAATGTACTTGAGATGCTGTAACGTGTAACATATATCCTACTATCGTCATTAATATTGCCTTACTTCTTAGGCAGGTACTCCACACTGACATTGTGACTTCACTGATGTGACCATGCTAAGAAATAAATCTTGTTCATATGAAAAGTTATAGGAAATAGCAGTGCAATCCCAAGCTTTGTGTGCTGCATGAGCTTCCTCCACCTATTTGAAGTGTGACAGTAATGTGCCTTTTGGAGCAGAATGTGTAGCAGTTCAAATGCAATCGCCATACTTTGCTAAAAGTACTGGGACTTCCCCCTCAAGGACTCCACTACCTCTCCAACTTTTACTCCTTTAGATGATGAGAAAGAGATGACATTCCTCAAACCTCCACATTCCAAGTCCCCACATGAAATGTCAATCACAGCACAGTGTGCAGATGCTCACAATGAGATAATTTCCCATATAAGTTTTAATCAAATTGGTAAATGGCACTGGCATTTAGATAATGCTTGTTAGGATCTTGTTTTAAACCTTCTTTTGAGATGAATAAAGGAAGTTCACTCCTTTCTACATTATTGTTTCTGGTTATCTGCAAGATCATAAATACAACTTTCTGTTGTTTTAACCGTAACATTTGAAGACTTTCTTTGGAACTGGATTTTTTAATGGTTATTTCTCTGCTCACCTCAAATACTCTCAGCAGGAACATGCACTTTAAGATTTCCAAGAGACCTCTCTACTAACTTTCAACATGTCATTCATTCCATGGCAAGCTTCAGCTGACAAGTTGTAAGTGTGTGAAGTCTACCTGAAACTAAGATGACATTAAAACTGTCTTCTTGTCTGTAGCAGCAAAATCATTAGTGTCCATTAGTCATCAAATAATTTCTCCCTGTATTTCATGTTTCCATTTCTAATTTGGAGGTGTGTACAACAGTAGATGAATCATTATGGACTCAAGCTTTGGTTTTGTATATATACAAAAACTAGTCATTCCTTTATGGACTTAAATTTAGTTACAGAAACTTAGTTTTACCACTCATGTTTAGAAAAATCCTGTGAAGTAAAAACTACACTTTAGCAAGAATAATAATACATGGAGACTAAAGCAGATAGAAAGGGCAAAGGAAAAGTCAGAAGACTGCGAATGAATAGAAACACCAAGTTATCCTCTAGCCTTCATAGAAAATAATCTATCTTGTCCTATCTTCTGAGCTTCTGTTTGTAACCAGATGGAAGCACTTTGAAGTAGAGAAGATGAGTGATGAGCACACCCAACTCGTGCACTGGGGGACTTCTATTCACTACCATGATGCAAACATATAATGCCCACAACATCCTTCATGGTCACAGCAGAAGTTGTTGGAGACATAGGTTCCTTTATGAAAAAATACATTTAGACTTGGTCAAAGTAAAGACACTCCTTTACTCCCCTCCCTTTGCCTTGTGGAAGGTTGTGTATGTGGTACCTCAGTAAAAAATAGTTCACATAATCCCTTTTTCATATCAATAGGTTCATTCTTGGCATAACAGGAAATGATAGGCAGTACTCCCCTATTGTGACATGCTTCAAATGGTATTGTAAAACATGAGTCCAAAAGCTGACTACAAACAATGATATCGTGTGGCTTATAGAACAATCATCCTCTCAAAATATATTGCCTGGTGTTCACCACTGCTCTTGTAACAGGGAATTTATAAACAGAGCTTAGAAAGTGACTATGACAGTGCATTAACTAGGATCCAGCAAGAGAACTCCAGTGAGGTCTGGGGCTCTGCAATTCCTTCATAGCTGAGAGGGCAGCATTACTGGAAACACGTTCAGTTTATATCCCTGTAAACAGCTTTCTGTGCTAAGCATAAACGAACTGGGAGCCACACTTTCCCCCATGGCTCTTTGGCCAATAGGAATCCATTTCATCTTCTGTGGGGCATTTGTGAAACAGGGACCGCAGAAGCATTTCCATGAAAGTCAGCGATTGCCTAATCCCTTGCAAGTGTGCTGTTCAGAAGTTAGTTACACTAATTTCAGCTTTTCTTTCGTTTGTGAACATTACAGCAAATCTCCTTTTTGGCTTTGATCTCCAGCCCGCTCTAATTCCAGTGACTCAGATTGTGGGGAAAATAGGTTATGTGACAGACAGAAATGTTGGTCTTACTGATTCAAAGATAAAAGGAGACTTCAGTCTGCTCTGTGTGATGTACCTTGGGCTCAAACTACTTAGGTGTTTGTTGCGTGAGGGCTGAGTGAACAGAGCCACAACATGAGTAGGCTGGCATGGGAGCAGAGAGGATGTGCTTTTATATTGGCTTATACGACAAGGGGGGAGAACAGAAATAGGGCAAAGGGAGTAAAGGAAGTGGGATGGGATGTCTAGGTTTCCCTCAGCTTCCCTTTCCCATTAAATCTACTTATATGCTGAAATGATTTAGAAACTGTGTGACAATTCAAGGCACTGACCATTTGATTCTGGAAATGGTTTTAGTTGGAGATCCATGGAAATATGTCTCTCCTCACCACCTTGTGGAGGTGGACCTATGATGGGCAAGGGACTGTTCAGTATAAGGGGTCTCAATAAATTTATGAAGCCAGTAAGGTCAAACCATAACTGAAGACATGATATCAACTCCTCTCATTTCACCCTCCCCATCTTTAATTATTTCTCCTGTAATAAAGGAGACCCCAAAGGGAGAATATGAGGATAAGCCAGCAGGTCAAGGGAGGTGATTCTGCCCCTCTATTCCACTCTAGTGAGACCCCATGTGGAGTACTGCATCCAGCTCTGAGGCCTCCAGATGGTCCAGAGGAGGGCCATGAAGATGACCAGAGGGCTGGAGCATCTCCCCTATGAGGACAGGCTGAGAGAGTTGGGGTTGTTCAGCCTGGAGAAGAGAAGGCTCTGGGGAGATCTAATTGTGGCCTTCCAGTACCTGAAGGGGCCTACAGGAAAGATGGTGAGGGACTGTTTACAAGGGCAGGGAGTGACAGGACAAGGGGTAATGGGTTTAAACTGAAAGAGGGTTGATTTAAATTAGATGTTAAAAAGAAATTCTTTACTGTAAGGGTGGTGAGGCACTGGAACAGGTTGCCCAGAGAAGCTGTGGAAGTCCCCTCTCTGGAAGTGTTCAAGGCCCAGTTGGATGGGGCTTTGGGGAACCTGGTCTAGTGGAGGGTGTCCCTGCCCATGGCAGGGAGGTTGGAACTAGATGATCTTTGAGGTCCCTTCCACCCCAAACCATTCTATGATTCTATGAGTCTATGAGGATAAACCTGTTGTGAAGAAGGAAGCAATGAAGTGAATCTGGCAAAATAAAAAATCTCTGGAAAATAGAGAGTTGGAGATAGTTGTTAAGTAAACAGAAAACCTGATTTGGAATACTGAAGTATTTTTGTTTAGATGCTGTGCACATTAACAAAATTCATCTTCTTTTCAACCTGTAAATAAATTTGGAAATGAAATGTGGAAAAAAGATCCCACCCAACTATTAAGATATTGTATATGGGCACAGAAAAAGTTTGCACAGCTAACACAACATCCTGCTTGCCAAGATCATCTTGCTCTAATTCTCTTGTCAGCAAAACCACTTTACAGAAGAACTATTAACTCACAATTTGTTTACTTGATTTTTTTCTTCCTAGCAATTTCATAATTTTGATATTCTTTGGGGGTTTTTTTCCCCAGTCCCAAAGCACTAAGAAATTTGGTTGAGACCACAATAAACTAAAACAAATCAATGCATGTGAATGGCCACAAATGTCACATTGCTTATCTTGCTCTGTGAAACACTAAGCAGCTGCTGGCTTTCAACAGGGAGGAAAAACAAAGCTCTGTTAGTATTCCTTCACACAATTTGTTATTTCACTTAGTAGCTGATTTTGGAAAATAGAAAGAAACAGAACTGATCTGATGTCTTTCCTCTCAAGATCAACCCACATCCTTCCTAGAGCAGGAAGAGCAGGTGAATAGGACACAGGACACTTGCCACTTCTATGACTTCAATTATCTAGTTTATTCCATGGCTTCCCCAAGAACAACAGTAGCAGACTCCAGCAATGTAATTAGTTCAGCAGAGAAGTGAAGATGAGAGCATCTGCTGAGGCATTTTGGCATAGGCACACCAAGTGTTGAAAAATCCCTTCTGCAAAGGACTGTTTTCCTGGCTCTGTGAGTAAATCTGTAGGGAGCCATTGTCTTCTCAGATATGCGGTTTGTCCTGACATGGAGAACAGCAAGTTGCATCTCACTTGGTAAAAGAAATGCAAGACAGAGGGGAAGGAGGGGCTGGAGAGAGCACTAGCAAATGAAAGGAAGCACAGCCTGAAAAGGCAGGCACGCAGCAGGCGCTGGGAGCCAGAGTCTTGTGCACCAAAAGGGCACGGAAATGAAATGTTTTTTTATACCAGTCTGACATTGGAGGCCCTCCACTTTCCCCCATTTTACAGTTCCCTCAGCAGCTGCATGATGGGACCGAGGAGGCTTTACATTTTCTGTCCTGCAGTCCAATGCTGAATCACCTAAGCTGTCCTGTCCCACCTACCTGGACCCAGCTCCCATGTATCAACAGAGGAAGGGTGATGTGGTGAGGACTTGGGAACCTGCCACAGACCCCTCAAAATGAGAACTGTGGTGCAGGTTGTCTTATGCATGTTGCAACCTCAACCTCGAGGTGCACGTATTATGAGTGGGAGGTTTCTATAAAAGTATATAAACAGTTGCTATAAACGTCATTCCATGTAATAAGCAAGGGTAAGGAGCTGTAAACCAGGGATAAGGAGTTGTTAATCCATAGATAAACACCTTGGAAGTAAAGCGCTGGCCTCCATTCATTGCCAGGCATATTTTGGAAGTTTGAATGAGAAAGGAATGATGTGGGTGCTAACCATAAGCACATACATGAACTCTGCAGTCTTCTGCCACCAATAGCTAACTCCCAGGTGAAGGAAGTGATGTGGTAGAGTGGTCAGTGTGAAAGCAAGGGTTACCAGAAACATGGGCTCTTCAGACTCTATTCCTGGCTCTGCCAGACCCAGTCCAGTCTCTTTAGATCCTTATGCCTGGATATACATACTGCTGCTGTATTCCTGAGACCTACTATTGAAAAGCTTTTTCATTATGATTATGAGGTGCAATGATGCAATGATGCTTGTGTATAGACAATGACATGCTGTCGTGGCATTTGTGACCCTAGTGACTCATCACAGGGGGACACCTGTGTTTCCCCCCTCCCCCCCCCCCCCACCCCCCCACCCCCCCTTTCCTGAGGTGCATGGTTGCTTTGTTGAACTTGCACTTCAAGGGTGATATTCAACACAAGCTACTGCAGATGTCACCCACTTCTGCCCAGCCTGCTGGGGGGAGGATGGGCCTGAGCCACCTGCTTCAAGGGAAGGTATGCTTGTAGGACTAGCTTGTGAAATCACCTGAAACAAGCAACTAAGTTCAGATGCTTCTCCATGATCTACATTAGCCACAGAACAATGTTTCTTATTCCCTGGACAAGTTTTTGTAGGTATCTTTTCCTTGTTCCCTTTTTGTTCAGCAGAGCTGCTGTAGTGCGATATTAAGAAACTGAGTATCCCTTTGGTTCAGTATGCTCAGCTCTCACAGAAACTGCTTTCTGGACGGGGTCCCAGAGTCAGAAAGCTTGTATTTACCTTCATATCATATCACAGTTATTAATATAGCACAGTGGGTATGCTTAAATTTATAGTAGAGCAAAAGTCTCTATGGTGTGGTCCTGTTAATTTGCCCTGCACACAGAAGTCAGTCAAGTCAGCTTTCACCACTTCAAAACCTTACCAAGGCAGGGATGGAAGTGCTTGTTTTGGGCATTTCCCAAAATGCAAAAATAGTAGCAATAAAAATATAGAAGGCATAGAGTAGGCTTGTGTATAGGGATGCAGCTGAGGCTGAGCAATATGTACATATTTCTTTCAGAGGAAAATATGTTTATTCTTTGAGGCTGTAAGAAAACCAGTGGTTTCTTGTTCTGAGCCAGAGTTCAGATAATTGTGTTGTAATGAAATATGCATTATCCTATATCTGATAAAAGTAATATGCTAAGCAACATAAGGTTTAGAAGGCAGTGAACTATTAATTCTTCTGCTTTAAAGTGCTTGGGGTTTGCAAATAACTGAGAAAAAAATGCACTGTTGGCTTTGGGAATCTTACCTGTCTCTGAAATTGTTTGGATTAGAATAAGTTAGAATTATTTATTAGAATAAATCCTGAAGTACTAGAGAGATTTTAATGGCATGCATTTGAAATGGCCACAAAGGGAGAAAGGAGAACACCTATTACGCTATGGCACCAAAGTTTTAAAAGTTAATTACTTTTCCCATCTCCCATCAGGCAGGTTTAGAACAAGATATTGTTCAGATATAATGAAAGAGGGAGGTAGTGGAATTTGAATAAAAGCAGCACGGCATTTGCTTGCAACTGGTCTCTGTTCATATGCTTCTGCCATAGCTGTGTCAGATGAAGAAAGACAGCAGAGATGGTGTTGACTGAGAATTTGTTTTGCCTGATGCACTGGAAAAAATTGTTCAATACTGGTTCATCTCAGCAAAGCTATTACCCTTTGAATGCTCAAAAGGTCAGCTGGGGTTATCTGCTGCATAAGTACTGGCTGCAAAAATTCCTGGGAGGGAGCTTAGCTCTTGCACCGTTCTTTCTGAAACAATGATATTTGGGTCTTTATTTATGAATCTGCCTGCTATGAGTCAATCCTTTTCTCTTCCATCCTTTCAGATGGCCTGTAAACAACTTTCCAGATGGGCTGGCATCCCACTGTTGATGGACAGCTCTGGGTGAATAAGCTGTTGTGTTACCCCAATAGAAGAGGTGTGTTGTACAACTTTTCTACTTGCATAGCAGTGGGTAGGAAGTTAACGTTATATATGGACCGAGCTGATAACGCTGACGGGAATCCAAATGGAACTCAGCATATTGTACTTCTCTTTCTCTCTGTTGCTATAATTGACTACTTCTGGAGGGCCGTAGGTGAGAAAGGTAAAGAATTATATATACTGTTAGCAAGAAATGTATATCTCCTTACCAGATCACTGTGCTGAAACAAGGGGACATTTCTGGATGGCATAGCCTATATCTGACAGTGTCTTCTGCTGTGAATTGGTACAGTCATTTAAATCATGCTTGAGTTTCCTCATTAATAACTTGTTTGTAACAATAATAAACTGCCCTTCTTGGCATTTTATATCATGGCAGCTACTTTTTTAATTCTAAAAGTACCCTGTTTATGACATTGTTAGGGAAAGTAGTGTTTGTGCAGGGTGCAGTGAGATATTAAGCCTGGCATCCTGTTAACAGCTTTTAAATCAGCTTCTGTCTGTCTGACAGAATGCTGCTGATCTCTTGATCAAGTTTTGGAAATAAATGTTAAATTAATCCGGTTTACATGGGTAACGTCACCAGGATGCAATCCTCACTGCATTTAACTGCAAACTGCAGCAGTGATTAATATTATGGTTGGCTCTTTAATGTCAATAATTCATTCCATTCAAACTGTTATAAGAGTGGCTTTGGCATTTTGATAGTTTTTTGATGTGTAAGAAGCCAGAGGGAGACAGTACTGACCATTAAAAACAGTGTATTATTGATTGCTCTAGACTAAACAAAAATGGCATAGAAAATTAAGTCTTAACTGGTTTATTCTGATCCTCAAGTACCATTAAATGTGTGTAGTTGAAACTTGAGCTTTTCTACGGGTTGACTAACATATCTACCAATACACCTTATTGTTCTCCTTCTTGGATGAGAACTGAGCAATACCGAGGAAGAAATTCATTGGAATGCAAACACAAATCTTTCTTTTTAATTAGAATTCAGTCTTTCCAGCAATATTATTTTTTCTGAGCAAATAGTTACCTTCATCATAGTTCCAAGGACCTTAGATTTTATTTTTTTTTTTAATCGACTTTACTGTGAGAAAATTTAGTCTTTTGTTGTCAAATCAAATATGCATTTTCTGGTAGATAAGACTCTGTGTCCTGAACTCATGATCCCGACTGACATCCCTGTTGTCAGATACAGGAGAGATCTTAAGATATAAATGGATCCTGAATTGTAACAATGTATCTGTTTGGAGTTGGTTTGAGACATATAAAAGTGTAGGGTGATGAATTTTCCTTTTCATACATTTCTATTTTTGCATGAAGCCTTGCAGTGTCCAGTGCTGATATTCCAGTTTTCCACCTCAAGATGTGCTGAAGGAGTGGAAGTAAATAAAACAGAAGTATCTAGAAATATTTATGATAGTATATCAGTAAATTTATGCAACATGCTTTTTCTCACTTGAAACTGCAAGCTTTTTGACAGGGAGTAATCACCTTCTGAAACATGTTCGTCAATCAAGCTGTTGTTCAGTGGAAAAACATCTGGAAAAAACTGATGTTGACGTTTGGATGAAATCTTCTTAATCAACACTGAAATTCAAAGAGGCATTCTTGAGCTGTGTGAGCTTATAGCAAATTATTATCAGTTCAAGATATGCAGAAGGTGTCTGTGCTATCAATAATACCAGTGTGTTAGATGATTCCCTGAACTCCATTATTTGTGAACTGTACTACAGCATCTGAGCAGCTATCCTTTAATTGCTCAGGAGTATTTTAAATTTCAGTTAGAGTTCATAATTCGGTGCCTCCTGATCTTTGAATTGGTGCTCCTCAATTCTGTGTCACTGAAATAGCAAGAGTGAACAGCAATCATCTGCTAAATTATGCTTTAAAAAGAGGTAAATTTGGCTTAAACCTCTATTACTTATCAGCTGAAATCAAAGGCATGCTTCTCACCAGACTTTTGTGCCATTGCAGGGTTGCTGGAGCTCCAAATATAAAAGTATGGGGACGCTGTGAGAAACTTCCTTTCCCAGCACACAGAACCTTTAATACACTGACATATGCACAGCTCTTACTTCATTGCACAGGGAGCTCAGAATAGACCTTCTGGGAGAACCTCAGCCGATGCCAGAAATCTGGATGTGCCTGACTCACATTAAGAAACAGCACAGAATTATTACACACTGCAAGCAGGATCGCGTTTTTCCACAGCACTGGGATTGGCCTGCAAAATGCCACCATCTCCTAAAATGAACTATCTGTGGCTAAAAGCAAATTTCTGCTCTTGCCAGGATTGCTGTCAACCACCTCTTCTGACTGCAACAGACATTACTTCCTCTTGGAGCAGCTGCTTTTCTCCGTGTCAGCAGAATAGTGACAGGTCATGAGTTGAAATTATTGCAGATTTTGCATCTATTTTTGCCACTTTCCAGCCTGAGCTGTTTCAACACCTTTGACTGGGTTTTCAAGGCTTTGTATGAAACAGTAGATGTGACAGGATCCTCAGGATAAAGGTCACTGAAGCACTTTCCTTTCAATAAAAAGTTTAAATTTGCACCAGGTGTCAGTTTAAATGTGATTTAGGTGTGATTGCCTTCTTTATTTCGTCAGTTATTTCTGCATAGAAGAAGATTTTTTTATTATTATTTGCAACAGATTAGCGATCGGGATTTTAAAAGTATAATACTTCCTTTTTAGTAGACTCAATGTATCCACCTTGCATGTCCTGAAGTAGAGGACACCCACTGAAAGTCCCATAATTTTAAAGTATCTGTCATTTGGTGTCTATAATTTTTGGTCTTTCCTGGAAATCTTGACCTGTATGAGAAGCATCTCACTTCTAAAGTTCTCACAGACTCAAATGTTAATAAAGGAAAAAAACTGTAATCTTAAGGGAGAAGAGTGATAGGTAGTATGACATGCCTCTAAGCAACAAATCATAGACTTTTAGGCTCTTTTGTTTACTTTTGTGAAATTGTATTAAACCCCAAAAAAGCCTTGGAGTCAAAGAGTTCTTAGTGAACCGTATCCTGGGCTGCGCCAACTGTATCCTGGGCTGCATCAAAAGAAGTGTGACCAGCAGGTCGAGGGAGGTGATTCTCCCCCTCTCTGCCCCTCTCGTGAGACCCCACCTGGAGTACTGCGTCCAGCTCTGGGCTCCCATTACAAGAAAGACATGGAGCTGTTGGAGCTAGTCCAGAGGAGGGCCACAAAGATGATCAGAGGGATGGAGCACCTCTTCTATGAAGACAGGCTGAGAGAGTTGGGGTTGTTCAGCCTGGAAAAGAGAAGGCTCCAGGAAGACCTTACAGCTGCCTTCCAGTGCCTGAAGGGGCCTACAGGAAAGCTGGAGAGGGACTGTTTACAAGGGCAGGGAGTGACAGGACAAGGCGGAATGGCTTTAAGTTGAAAGAGAGTACATTTAGATCAGATATTAGGAAGAAATTCTTTACTGTGAGGGTGGTGAGGCACTGGAACAGGTTACCCAGAGAAGCTGTGGATGCCCCCTCCCTGGAAGTGTTCAAGGCCTGGTTGGATGGGGCTTTGGGGAACCTGGTCTAGTGGAGGGTGTCCCTGGCCATGGCAGGGGGGTTGGAACTAGATGATCTTTGAGGTCACTTCCAACCCAAACCCATTCTATGAACATATGATCTATGATTAGTCATGGCTGAAAGTTTCCTGAAAGTGGTTTTCCGCTTGTGAATGCTAGTGAAGCAACACTGAACTGAGATGCTCCACAAGAATGTGTAACTGCTGACAGTGCCAGGAGACCACAGAAATGCTTTGGTTTGCTGAAGCCAGGACACTTCATGCCAATGCCAGCATAACAACTTCCATTTTTCTGCAATATATTGTGTAATAGATGCAAACAGTGAAGTCAAAGGTAGCCATTTTGATACCATTTTTAGAAATAAATATTTTCTTTCACGAGGAGTGTATCAGAGAATGTAACTTTTTGTCCCAATTGGGGAAATAACAAAGTGTCCGAACCTCAGCACCCCTCACTTGACAGCACCTTCCTTTTAGCTCAGCCTCATGAAATTAAAAAATTGACTTTCTGCTCTGCCATCTTTCTGTGGCAGTTCGCTGGACATACCTCATAGTTCACAAGGAGGAATTTCAGGGAAATGAAAGGCACTACTTTCAGATCAGCACACCAGGATATTTCCTGTTTAAAGAACAGGTCTGAGAAAACTTTCATGGCAATGGCAATACAGTACTACAAAACAGTGTTTCAGCAGGAGCCACTCTAAGGGCAGGACTAACACTCACAGAATGCAAGGACATAACCATAAGAGCATAGTGCCATGGGGATAGCAATAGGGCTAGTTTAGATACTGCACTTTAACATCTCAAAGTGTGCTCAGACACAGCTCTGTGGGATATTGCTGCTGGCTGGGAATCCCAGCAGACCCAAACCCTCTGCATATCACAGTGCGGTGTGGAGCAGAGAGGGCCCGAAGGGCAGGGAAAGCACTGGGCCACCGTGGGGTCCTGTGCTCAGGAGTGTGAACCAGCTCCCTCCGGGCTAGCTTGGGCATCTCTGCAGAAGCAGATGTAAGTCGCAGCAAAACTAGTTTGTCCATTTGCATGTTCTTTGCTATTAGTAATAAACTAATTGGCCATCTTCATTACCATGTATTTTCTAGGGTGGGAAGCAAACAAAGGATTATATGTTTGACATGCAAGCTTACATGTGCTGAGGACTAAGCTTCTTTAGGCTTTGTGAAGGGTCACCCAGCTTTCCTTCCAGGCCCTTTCAAACTGGCAGTTTCTGGCCACACATTTTTCTGTGAGCTTTTAGCACATTAACATATGTACAGTAACAAGACAACTAGGATTGTTACCTGTGAAGGCAATATTTCTCCTTTCCTTCCTGTGAAAAAGCCTGAGACAGAGGGGAAACTTGCTTACACTACACATGTCTAGCTGAAAAATTGTCCTAGCTTTTTATGGAAAGCAAGCACACTTCTTCCCCTAGGGAAGCTGTGTCTTAACACAAGACCTTGTGGATATTTTGCCATGGTTTCTGCATACCTGAAATTGGATGACCTCACTTTGTATGAAACTACCAGATGCCGTCTTTACATAGATTATCTTCAGCCAGACCAATAAACAAAAATTCCTGTCTCTGAACAGCTAGAAGTTTCCCCGTGGTCTTTCTGCCTTCTGTTAGCAAGGCTCTGCCCAGATTTGCTGAAGGACTGCTAACTTGTATAGTAATACCAGATAGGGACTCAGATATTTTTATGATTTTCAATATTAGTTTATTCTTTTATGCTGAAGCACTCACAAGAATATGAAAGAGTAGCTTCACTTATTTCATTGTTGTAGTGTAGCTTAGTGACATATTTATTTTCTGCTATTGGTTATATCCACATTGGTTATATCCAAATGATAGCAGAAAGAATGTCTTTTACTTTTTTCCTGGATAAAGTGCATATATTTAGTAGTGGTAGCTGCCATCACATCCAAACCACTTAGCTAGAGTGAAAAATCTTGTCTGATACAAACTAAGTTCTAGATGAAAATTAATTGCTTACGTTGAAACAGAGTTGTTATGCATGACTAGGATGTTTCTCTTTGATGATTAAAAAGACTCCATTTGCAAGCACCCTTCTTACACCC
Organism: Balearica regulorum gibbericeps; assembly: GCF_011004875.1. Taxonomy (NCBI): domain Eukaryota; kingdom Metazoa; phylum Chordata; class Aves; order Gruiformes; family Gruidae; genus Balearica; species Balearica regulorum. The sequence goes on from NC_046220.1 coordinate 66,973,814, forward strand.
CTCTTTTGATGAAACAAGGCTATTCATCCCTCATCAGAAGAAAGTGAAAATGTCAGTACAGTAACAAATATACAAGAAATTCCCTCTGAGAGAGTGGGAATGGCAAGAAGGAGAGACCTTATTATTTTAAAATATGTAGTGCTAGTGCATTTGCAGTTATGTTAAGATTGATTTTTGCCTGAGTAGTTGTGGGTTCCTGTAAGATCACTGCCAGACAAAGACACTATTCAGTGTCAGGGCTGTGGACGTTTTCTGTTTTCTTGCCTTTTTGTTTTTGTTGTTGTTGGTTTTGTTTTTGCTGTTTCTTTTTCCAAATGCTAAAGACAAATACTAAGTGTCATTTTATCATTCTCCCAAGTCTGTTATTCTCTTTTTGACTAACTGTGGTCTCTCTCCTCACCGTCCCCTTGTTTCTGTCTCAGTTTCCTGGAGAAATTGAAGGCAACGTTTCTCTGCACTGTTGAAGCTGTTGTAGGAAGGTAAGTATCTACCTTCTTCCAAAAGACCTTGAATTCTTCCAGTAGTGTGAACTATTTGAACAGAACAGTTAACACCCAACACATTAATATCACCCCAAGCAAGCACCAGTAAAGTCCTATCTAAAGCAGAGGAAAGTGTTATTTCTTGATCGTAAGTCTAAAATAATAGCCCTCCAGAAAACAATAATATGATTGAAAAATCAAAATAGAACAGTAACTTCATGCCTTTGGGAAATTATTTATCTTTTACAATTGCATCATAAGTAGGCCTGGAAGAATAATGATAAATTATAATGAGCATTTGAGAGACATCTTAGTGGAAGTTTTCTAGCTGTGTCCATACCTGTCTACACCTTTTTACAGACATCACTTTGAGTGAGCCTTGGTTCATTACTGGAAACCCAATTGCAGACTCATTAGCAAGATAACCTTAGCCACAGAATAAAATGACTGTGACAATGGAATAAAATTCCTTTGGGACAAAAAGAATAGTTCAATAAATCCATCACATTTAAATCAATTAAAGCTACAATAAACTGTCTATTTTATCGTTCTTTTTTGTCTTTCTTTAGAAGAAGATTATTTTTGCCAAGGTTTAGGAAACCAAAATTCCCTCTTTGCCTGCTGCCACAGAAACTGTTATGGTGCTTGTCCCTTTTACACAATGTCCAAATGTCCCTCATAAAAATAATTCTTCAGAATTTTCCAGAATCCTTTCTTGCAAAGACAGTATTTGTAAATTATTTTTAAAGTTATTTTTGGGACAAGGCCATATGGAGCGGTTTGAACTGTCAACTCTCCAAATTACCACGGACATTTGAGACTTTCTGTCAAAACAGTGGAAAATGACACCAGTGCAGATGTTCACGCGAACATCCCTGACACCTTGTTGCACAGCCCCTGCGCTCACCCAGGGAAGGTGAGCGCATATCTGGGCACAGTCATGGCTCTCTCAAATGCCTGTTATCATTGCTGATGCAAGGACTCACACAAAAGACCACACTTAAATATTCGTGTTTCTGAAGGCATATAAAGACATCAAATATTGTTGCCAGCTTTGCTATTCTCCCATATATAAAGTTTTCAAAAAAGAAGAAGATAGCTGGAAATGGCTAATTACAGTTTGAGATCTAAACATGTTTTAGCATTAATCCCTTGCTAACTGTTCAAAGCCATATGGATGCATGTATTTATATCAACCTAGATATGATCAGTGTTAGACCAGTTTTTAGTACAAAGTCTGCAATTACTTTGCTGAATTTCTAGATCTGTGTCCCACAAATCTGTCTAGTCTCACCATTGCTTTGATGTTCTCCCTAACAATTAAGTGTCTTGTCCTGGGGATAGCAGCTGCTTTAAAAATAATAGACGAGGGATCACCATATCTAATGGTGAATCTTAAAACTTGTTTTGATCTCCTCTGTTGTTTAAAAAACAAAATTGCAATTTGGAATCCAATTTGAGTCTCTGAAATGTAAATAATTGAGGTCTATGGGGAAGGCAGTAAATAGTCCTAGATGATTAATGAATATAGCAAAATCAGTCTGGCTGCATTACTGTAAATGATGTTACAGTGACATTAGAAAGTATCTATCTGGCTTGTGGTGCTTGATGCCATATATCTGAAATGTTTTAGGAAAAACAAGGAGGCAAGTTCACTCTGCCTTTGATCCGGGACATTTTTTTCTTAGACACTGTAGTAAGCAAGACCACCCAGGCACTTACAAAGTCAGATTAAAAGTCACTTTGCAACTGAACAGTAAGGCCTCTGCAGCCTTGCTCATGTTGGCAGTTCTTCATCCTTGACCACATGCTTTAACATTCACCCATGAGAGGGAAAAGATGAATCCTGGTGGTGGCCATGCTGCAAAAGGTGAGGTACAGGGAGGGGCTGTATAAGTGATGATGCCCTACACACTGAATTAACCAAAGCAAGTCTTCAAAGTAACAGCTTCATAACCTCTGGGTCAAGTCTTTTAAATTTTGATACCTCCGAAAATTCTCAGCATCCTCTTTTTCCAGTCAAGAGGGTTGCTTAACCTTCTGGGTGATGGAATGAGACCATTTCCCACATTTGCATTACTAAGAGCTAATAATGCATCATGTTTAATTCTGCAGTTAGAAACAAATCAAAGTTAGTCTGAGAGCTAAATGAAATATGATGTGCATGCAATTCAAATGGCTTTGCAGCACAACTCAAAAAAGTGGTTGTCCTTAGCAGCAAATTCAGGAGCCTGGTCTGTATGCATCACTAGGGATTTGATCAACCACCAATTTTGGCAGGCACACAACAGGTACCATCTTTGCTACAAATAGTTAATACATGCCAAGATATATCCCACCATCATGGCAGACACTGGATAGGTTATGTAAAGGGCAATGTTATGATATATTGAGGTTCAACAAGGCTCAGTGTTGGGTCCTGCACTTGGGTCACAGCAACCCCAGACAATGCTATAGGCTTGGTGAAGAGTGGCTGGAAAGCTGCCTGGAAGAAAAGGACCTGGAGATGTTGGTCAATAGCCAGCTGAAGAAGAGCTAGCAGTGTGCCCAGGTGGCCCAGAAGGCCAACAGCATCCTGGCTTGTATCAGAACTACTGTGGCCAGCAGAACCAGGGAAGTGATCGTCCCCCTGTACTGGGCACTGGTAAGGCCGCACCTCAAGTCCTGTGTTCAGTGTCAGGCCCCTCACTACAAGAAAGACATTGAGATGCTGGAGTGTGTCCAGAGAAGGGCAACGAAGCTGGTGAAGGGTCTAGAGCACAAGTCTTATGAGGAGCGGCTGAAGGAACTGGGGTTGTTTAGCCTGGAGAAAAGGAGGCTGAGGGGAGACCTTATCGCTCTCTACAACTACCTGACAGGAGGTTGTAGCCAGGTGGGTGTTGGTCTCTTCTCCCAAGTAACAAGTGACAGGACAAGAGGAAATGGCCTCAAGTTGTGCCAGGGGGGGTTTAGATTGGATATCAGGAAAAAATTATTCACCAAAACGGTTGTCAAGCATTGGAACAGGCTGTCCGGAGAAGTGGGTGAGTCACCATCCCTGGAGGTATTTAAAAGACATGTAGAGGTGGTGCTTAGGGACATGGTTTAGTGGTGGACTTGGCAGTGTTAGGTTTATGATCTTAAAGGTCTTTTCCAACTTAAATGATTCTTTTCTATGATTCTACCAGCATTTTGGCAAAGTGGCATTTTTCAAGGTTAGCCAGAAGGTGGCTAATCTACAATGAAACATATTGAATATACATATATAAAGATATACACATACACACATATACACTGCACGATTTTCATCACATGGGAAGCCGACACAGAGCACTTATAGGCAGTTCAAAGATCATAGAATCACAGAATCATAGAATCATAGAATGGTTTGGGTTGGAAGGGACCTCAAAGATCATCTAGTTCCAACCCCCCTGCCATGGCCAGGGACACCCTCCACTAGACCAGGTTCCCCAAAGCCCCATCCAACCAGGCCTTGAACACTTCCAGGGAGGGGGCATCCACAGCTTCTCTGGGTAACCTGTTCCAGTGCCTCACCACCCTCACAGTAAAGAATTTCTTCCTAATATCTGATCTAAATGTACTCTCTTTCAACTTAAAGCCATTCCGCCTTGTCCTGTCACTCCCTGCCCTTGTAAACAGTCCCTCTCCAGCTTTCCTGTAGGCCCCTTCAGGCACTGGAAGGCAGCTGTAAGGTCTTCCTGGAGCCTTCTCTTTTCCAGGCTGAACAACCCCAACTCTCTCAGCCTGTCTTCATAGAAGAGGTGCTCCATCCCTCTGATCATCTTTGTGGCCCTCCTCTGGACTAGCTCCAACAGCTCCATGTCTTTCTTGTAATGGGAGCCCAGAGCTGGACGCAGTACTCCAGGTGGGGTCTCACGAGAGGGGCGGAGAGGGGGAGAATCACCTCCCTCGACCTGCTGGTCACTGATGTGACACAGTTTTTTCCTTTACAACTCCACCACTTTTTTTGTTGAATGAGGGAGAAATGAAGCTTGTAGGAACCTACTGAGTAGCGAAAGTCTGGACAAACCAGCCATATCCAAAGCCCTTCTCCTCCATTGGAAGCAGCAGCTGTTGGGAGTGGGAAACCAAGAGCATCCCCTCTGAAGTCCCTTCCCAGTGTATGAGCTTTTTTGTCCCTGCTTCTTCCCTACATGCAAGAGCTGCACCACTTGAGCACTGAGACAGTGACTTCTACAGATTCGTTCTGCTGATCCTCCTGCTGCCCAGCCCCACTGTCCCCCTGCAGCATGGACCTCATGTGCTCTTCTGACAAAGCTGGAGGAAAAACCTATGATTCGTACTTTATTCATTGCAGATGACAGGCTTGCAAAATAAAGTCGCTAGGGCTTAGGTGTGACCTCTCCTTCAGAATCTGCAAATGTTCCCTGCCTGTGTGTGAGGGGAGAACGGGGCTTAGGAGGAAGGGCAGCACTCTAGAGGGTTCTACAGGATGAGCGGCAGATTTGAACTTCTTGCTGGAGTTGAAACTTTTTATAGTATCGCTTCTGCTCTCCACCCATGTCTAAATGTAGAATGGAGCAGCACAAAAACATCTTTCCCACAGCCACCTGGCTTAGTCAGGGAACAAGGCCAAGGGAAAGCCATCGGGAGAGACAAGCGGAGGGTTGCAAAAGGGGCTCCAGCAGCCTTTTCACAGACTATTAAAAAAGTAAATTCCCAGGAGGTTGCTTTTTCTGCTCAGGCCTCTCCACACAAATTCAGAAGGAAGTTTTCCATGTGACAGGGGAAACAGGCAGGACAGGAACCCAACTGCTCTCTGAATAGCAGCCATACCATGAAGGATTACTTGCTATCTTCATCTGTTGACAAAATTATTTGAATTTATTTAAATATCTCCCAGATGGTTGGCTTAACACATTCATCTAATATGTACCCAAGATTCATCACCTCCTCATTGATTTCTTGGTCTGACTGTCATTCATAAGTTCCACATCTTGGAACTGTGGTGCATCTTAGGCGACTAACCACTTGAACTTTCATTGAACTGCTCTTCCTCAGGCCACCTCTTCCTAAGAAGAAAACTAACTGCTCCTGTGCTATAATAGTAATAGTAGTAATAGTAATAGTAGTAGTAGTAGTAGTAATAATAATAACAACAACAACAACAATAATAATAATAATAATAATGATGATGATGATGATGATGCAGTAGCTGCAGTGAGCAAAAATACCACTTCATGTCTTGGTGTTTCTGTGGTTTAGGTTTGAACGCCCTAGGAGAGCTGCCAGCCAGCCACCCAGGACCTGGATTCTGGAATGAAACTCAACATCTGCCTGTGCCATCATACTCCTGGCTACTGAAGAAAGAAATAAAAGATAAACAACCAACCACATGAGTTTTGATGTAGCTCTGACCCACTCACTCACTCTGTGTGCAACAGGCAGGACTGTGCAGCGAAGCCTACAAGGTCAGGTTTTCTGTTCACACAGAAGAAGAAATAACGTGAAAATATGTGGTATTCAGCTAGAAACACAATGCTAATGGACAGTTCAGGAAGCTATTAAGAGACATGAAATTTAGAACATCCTGATTTTTCAATTCTTGAGGTATTTTATACTGGAGTTACAAGTTCCAACGTGCATCAATAGATCAGCATCACTGCAACTTGCAAGTCTATTTAGAAATGACCTGTTAAAAGTTAACTTACTCTCAGTTTATCTGAGTCTTCAGCACATTTATTATGCTCATGATATGAAGATGCTAGTGGGACATACCCCTTTCATCTACCAGGTTACTACATATAGAACAAAAGTAGCTTCAGAACGCATGAAAACAGTTTGATTAAGTGCAACTGAGCAGCTACAATCCATTTGATTATGCAGCGTGGATTCATCAGTCCAAAGAAGAGCTGAATTCCAGTGTTTTTTAGATGAATTTTGGAAATTTAGCCCTATGTTCCTTGACTTCTATGTTCAGCCTCAGTTCAATATCTATTCACTTTTGCAGCCTGTGCCCAAGATCTCCAGCTACATTCACTCTGCAGCGCCCTAAAATAGCCTGGAGGTCAGGGACCCAATATACCATATTATTCAGTAATGAGATTAGAGAACTGCTAGGAAAGGCATTCAAGTTATGGGCATAAGAACAAGGTACAGGAAGATAAGGAAAGATGTGAATTTATAACACACCATTTGCTTCATGCACTGTAAAAGCCTGCAGTAAATGTGAAACAGCTTTTCCTGCTCTGAGTAAGAAAGGAGTAAGGTTCTGTGTGCTCACAGTGGGCTGATCACATGCACATGTGCGCTGCTGTGAGTTTGTTTCACACCCTGCCTTACCTTGCAGTAAGTTCTTTGGGTGCCCCACTGCAGACAGAGGATCTCTACTGGTATTTTGAAAAGACCTCCTGAAGCACATTAGTCTAGATTTGATTGGCCTGGCCTGGATTTACCTGTGCTAAAGAGAAAAATATTTTATAAATGCTGTTAGACAAAAAGAGGAATTTACCAATGATTGGGGTTTACAGTTTTCTCTCTTGCTGGAGACTTCTTGGAAGGGAAAGAGGGATTTTGTATTTTCTGTAGCATAATATAATTGGAAACCCAAATGCAGTTACATGCAATATAGTATGTTCTTTTGCCTTGTCAATTTTAAGCGCTGGAGGTTTTGCTATGAGCTACATATACTATAGTCCAAATCACTCATCTCAGGTTCCTGCTATGGAAATAGTTCACTGATATTGATAACTTCCTCAGCATCTGTGTTTATCTCAGAACCAGATATACTTGGCTTGTATGCCTGGTTTAATTATAAAATTAAGTCATTTAATCCTTCCTAAAAAGACAATCACTAAGAGTTCATTTTCTTCTTGCTAAGTTATCATAACTCAACAACTTCAGTGGAATTTAGACAAATGAATCATAAGGGGAAACAAACCCTGAGAACTTGTATTCATGAGGTACAAGGTTTCACCAAGAGGAAATGGGACCAAACTCTGTTCAACATGTGTATTAAGTTTGTTCATCAAGGGCAGGATGCAATCTTAAAATACTCTATCACTATGCGATACACATCTCATTTCAGCATGCCAGTCAGTCAAATGGTGTAATCCCCATTTCTGAAAAACAGACCCATGTTAAAATCAGCTTTCTCAGTTATTTGGAAAATGCAGCCACAGTACCTCTGACTGACTACAGGCAATTTAAAGAAGCTGGGGATGCCATCTACCCTTCTCCAGGGAATGCCTGTATTCACACTATATATGGGTCCTGCATCTCACCCCATTGTGCTAACGTAGCTCCACAGACAGATGTGACTGAGGGGAGAATCACCCTCATGCACACCAACATAAACCCTTAGATATAGGATCTTATGCACTTATTTAAAAGAGAGCTGCCCTACCTGGTAGCGATGAACTAGAACCACAGTAACCTAACAAGAATGGCTGAGTGGCACCCAAGTGCATGGATGACCTGATGGGGCTTTCTGCTAACGACAAGAAGTGCATCTGATTATGAGAAGACCTTGTTTTGTGTCTTTTCTTTATGTTAAAGTGTTCACCTACGGTTGACAGAAGTGCAAACTCTGTTCAAGAAACATGTGGACAAGTTTTCAGAAAGGAGAAAGGGGAGAATGTCATTTGCAGAAGTCAAATTGTCATGGTATCTGGAGTGTTTAGGTCTGCATACATGCTGAGCCTAAGAACAGCATGTCTAAGACTCATCTCACCTACTCTGTATTTACATCAAAATAATTTCAGTGGAATTCTTGCTGATTTACACCAGCTTTACAGAGACCAACCCTTAGACTGGAAATGTCACCCCACATCCCAATGTCACGTTTGTCAGGATCTCTAACAAAACACCGTGTATCCTGATTGGATTGAGGGGCAGCCTAAAAGAATGCATAAACACATTAACTGAATCAGACATTAGCAGGGAAACTAATTCTCCTTAAATAGTTAGAGCCTTGTGGAAAAAACACAGCATGCTTCATATTTTCCACCCAATTTCTATGTAGTTTGGAGTGCCTCGCATCCAAAGAAAATTGTACTCTAATCACCCGGACCTGCGTGGATGTCATGCCCTCTAACACATGCAAACACCTTATCAAGTTATCACAGCATATCCTTTCAAGGACTCTGAAGGCAGCTGCCACCCACGACGGCTCTCGCTGCCTGTAGCATTCCAGGCACTTGCACCTCACTTAATACAGTAACAAAGACAGCTTGGCTGCCACACAGCCTACAGTGTGCTATTACAGCTGTGAAACAGCTAACTTTGGCAGCCGTATATCATTATGGCTTTGTTTCAGAGACTCTCAGAATAGCTTTTCGCCATGAAGCCACCAGCGTTTTGCCCGTAAACTGGCACAAGGAGCAGAGCATCTGGTGTATGGCTGAAAGCAATGGACTGGGTTTTGGAGCTGATCAAGGATGGAAACTAAACCACTGCCACGCAGATACACCAGTAGCAGTCATTTAACAGCAGCTCTTCCCTGGATGCCAAAGTTTTGCAGCTGTTGAATCAATAAATATGTTTGGGCTCTTGTCATTTTAAGATCTAAACAAGTGACTGGACAAACCCAGGCTAGCTGCTGCAAGTCACTAGGCTGAAGGTGAACTGTTCTGAAATTGGACAGAAGTAATGCATGTTGAAACCTGGGTCTATTTTCAGACAGTAGGGCTTTGCTGGATATTGCCTTCAGGATATTACCCCCACCCCCCCCAAAAAAAAAAAAAAAAAAAGACTCCTTTTGTAGGGTGGAGGTAGATAGTCATCAGAGAGAAAATGGGTCAGATATTACAAGCCAACACCAAAAGATAAAAGTCCACCTACACTGAGTATGCTGAAGAGGACAGGGCTCAGAGTATGGATGCATCCTTGCAGGCCAGGCTAGTATTTTCTATGAGTGTTTGTTCAGCAGCAGTGGCAAAAGTAAGTGGTAGGGACATTCCCTCCCCAGGGATGCACCTCTCCCTGCAGAGGCAGTGCTGTGGTTGAGGAGGAAGCCTGCAAGAGAGCTTTTCCTCAGGACTTCTCTCTCCAGACAGAGGACTCACATCCATAACAGTGTTGAGCATCCCACATGTCTGGGCAGCTGTCAGGCTGCAAATAAGGGAAGGGAGTGAATAAGTTGTGATCATTATGAAAAATTCAGCTGACTGACTTTTAAAATTGTCTTAGCAATGTAATGCTCTACTGTGGCTTTAAGGCATGAACTGGACCAGAGAGGGCATGCACTGAATGCGTGTGTGTTTATTTTTCTATATGTATGTGTGTGTGTGCTTGTGTGCATGTGCATAAGACCGGACTCCCTCGGGACAGTACAGCTGAGCCATGACACAGTTAGCCTGGGCAGGATACGCTCGAGTGACAGCCCACCATTTCCCTGCCCTGGCCCCGCGCTGGCTGCAGTGCAAGGCAGTGGCTGGGGCAGTGGTCCCACCTCTCCCATCCTCTCCAGACTGTGCTTGCTCCTCTGCAAACATGAGAAAGCTCACTTTCTCTTCTGGTCCTTCCTATATATGTGTATACAAGCACACACATTTTCATGCAGCCTTTCATAATCCATTTGAGACATTTTTAGCAATAAAAGCAGCATTGACCAAAACCAAAATAACCATCTTGTACTGGAGAATCCCTATAATTGCAATTTTCCCCTGGCTCAGATGATCTTGCCTCTACAGGCCTCAGGAGGAGCGGACTTTTTTTCCTGCATTTAGGTTAATGCTCTTTTGCATTCATATTTCATATTCCCTGACACTGCATGCAAAAAGGACTAAAGCAGTAGGTGTTTCATGTGTATTCTCTCAGCATATCTTTTCTTAAACAAACTTGTATGAAATATAGGTGAATGCCTAAAGAAAGATAAACATAAAATATAACACAGATATTTTAGGAAATGCCAGAAATTAGGTTTATTTTATGGTCTTAATTTGGTCCCATTTGCTTTAGTCTTTAATCAATGATAACATTTCTGTTACTTTTCACAGAATCATTTTCCTGCTAATCACTAGCTGTCACTGCAACCTTTAGGTTCACACTACAAAAGGGACTTGGAAGTGCAGAGGGGATTAAGAATGAGAGAGAAAACAGAATTTGGGTCCCAACTCCTAAAATCTGTTTTGCTTTTCTATTTCAGTGTCACTGAATTTTCTGGTAACTGGTTGTTAACATCCCTGGTAGAGTACAGCGAATCTGGCGCCTGGCAACTGAAGTTGGTCAAAGCCTGGCAGAGGCATAACTCTGCCTTGAGTGAGCTTTCTAGGCACAGAGCAGAGGGCAGGAATGTGGAGCTGGAGGAGGTGTGGAGGGGGCACTGTCACTTTTAGCATCAGACTACTCTAAAACTGGTATGTGGTGATAATGGGAACATGTGCAAGAATAATTATAGGAATGGATGTCTGGCAGTCCTACATCCAGGCTCTGCCTCAAATCAGGGAGCAGAAGTGAAGGATGTACAGCTAGAAACCACTTACACAACTGTCAGAATAAGCAACTTGCCTGTGTCAATTTTGTAGCCAAAAAGGAGTCCCGTTGCTAAATAAAACCTTCGGGCACATCAGCCTCAAGATCACTCACTGCAGCTCCTGCTGCATTTATTTTTATTGCAATAAATGAAGGAGGTTACTTGACACAAGAACTTAAAGTTGTTTTGTGAGCCCTGTGCATCTTGCACATCAACTGAGTCACAGTTACATCAAAGAGTCCATCAGTACCCCTGCTGCCTTCACAAATGTCACCACAAAAATGCTTCCTCCTGATTCAGCAGGTCAGAGTAGAACAAGCAGATTTTAAACCCCTTTGACTGTGGTATGAAAATACAAACACATGCAAACAGAGGAAGCAACTAGCAAATGCATATTAAAAAAAAAACAAACCCACAATAATCTGCTGAAGCCTTTACCTCCCAGACCAAACTGCCAGAGTGGTTTCACTGGTGAAGAAAAGAGATACTGTCCAAGAGAGACATTGCTTCTTCATCATTTGCTCCTGGGAGAGAAAGCATCGTGGTTTAACCCCAGCCGTCAGCTGAGCCCTGCACAGCCTCTCCTCACTCCCTCCTGGTGAGATGGAGGAGAGAATCAAAAGACTAAAAGGGAGAAAACTCATGGGTGAGATAAAGACAGTTTAATAAGTAAAGCAAAAGCCACACATACAAATAAACAAAACAAGGAATTCATTCAGCACTTCCCATGGGCAGGGAGGTGTTCAGCCACCTCCAGGAAAGCAGGGCTCCATCACACGTAATGGTGACTTGGGAAAACAAATGCCGTAACTCTGAATGCTCCCCTTTCCTCCTTTCACCCCAGCTTAATGTGCTGAGCATGACGCCATATAGTATGGGATATCCCTTTGGTCAGTTGGGGTCAGCTGTCCCAGCTGTGTCCCCTCCCAACTCCTTGTGCACCCCCAGCCCACTCGCTGGTGGGGTGGTGTGAGAAGCAGAACAGGCCTTGGCTCTGTGCAAGCACTGCTCAGCAGTAACAAAAGCATCTCTGTGTTATCAACACTGTTTCAGTACAAATCCAAACCAGCCCCATACCAGCTACTATGAAGAAAATTAACTCTATCTCAGCTGAAACAGCACAGAAAGCAACATGGACACTCTCCTGCTTGCCCAGGCCACTGGGGCAGGGTCATGGCAAGTCTGAGTTTGGGATGCTCTGTGGAATTTGGTGAAATTTAGCAGCTTCACATGTCAAAAATTTCACTCATCGGCAGCATTGATGTTGCTTTAGATTTGCATGTTTGATAGCTGGGAGTTGTGAGTAACACAGAGATGTCTCCACAGGTATGCATATTCCTGTTGATTTAGGAAGTCATCTGTGCACTTGCCCTTTGGGGACGGAGCAAGTGCAAAAAAGTGATGTCAGTAAATTAACCTTTAGGAGAGAGGAGCTCTCTGGAGGACACAAGGTTAATAACCTTCCTCTGCGATGCTCCTTTCTTGAGACTTCTGCATTAACAGCTTGCTCCTGCAGTGCACAGAGAAGGCAGAGAGAAGAATGGCTGTCAGATAGTAATGGACTCATACTCTGAGCCATTTTCACGTCTGTTTTACCATTCAGCAGACCCTGAGAGCAGGGCTAATTGGCAGAGGAGGAAATGGTGGCATCATTGTATGTGCCTGAATGTTAACCCATTGATCTCATTCCCTACACAGTACTACCAGATGGTCTGATATGGGCTGCCAAGCCCAAATCCAAAAAAGAATTCCCTGTTGATGGCAAGCATACAGAAAGAGACATGATTTCTGTCAGTTTTAGTCAATGATTTTTGACCAAATAAATTTGGTCCAAATTAATTTATCCAAAGAAACTGGTATCTGAAATAGTTCACAATTAAAAAAGAGATTTGGTTTCCCAATCTATCCTGAAAATATTCGATTCTCATCTTCATCAACAGAATATCATCACTCATTTGCATCTGATGCTGTGTAGGTACTCAGGGCCTGCTACTGTAGAGAAGGCAACACCCTCTCCATGTGATTAATTTAGTTCCTTTCACTGATAAAACATTTTCAAAATATTAAAATATTGTTATAGTGATGTTTTACTTGCCAGTTGTGTAACTGATAGGCCTGCAGTTACGTCAAGGGTGGACACAGGCACAGTGAAAGACCCGAGGCAGGGACCCCCAGTCTGGACATGTGATTCAGTACTGCCCTCTTCCTTGGGCCTCTGCCCCCCCAAAGAGACACTGGAGGAGGTGGCAAATGAGCCCATACCAAGGCTCCTCAAGGAAGGAGGAAGGTCTGCAAAAAATTTGACCCCTTATATTACAAGAAACACTGCAGTTGGCATTGCAACTACTAAGTTAGCTTAAGCAGCCAGGTAATATTACACAGGTAATTGTGTCTTTTCTCTGACCATGCAGGTCTGCTGCCTTTACATTTACTGTGTTGGTTGTGGTTTCACTTTTGCTTAACTCTTTGATTTCACTACTTTGTTTATTCCCCCTCCCTTGATGCTGTACTGGCTGGGATGTGTACACAGTACCTAAAAAATTTACCTGCTTTGTCAAAGGAGGGATATTCCTACTGCATTTAGGTTTGATAAATGCTGCATTTTATCAAATCTTAATTAAAGGACAAATACAACCTCAGAATCTGTCTCCAAAGTGTGGCAGCTAATAACATGCTGTTTGGTAGCATCTCTTTTTGGGTCCACTCTGTACACAGAACTAGGATCTCATTTTAAGGAGTGAAACCTGGATTTCTAGAAATAGCAATAGCGTAAGGGGTGAAGAGAGAGGCCACATTGCAAGTCTCTGTGCTGTCAGGAAGTGGGTGTCCTACCTCCTCGCTGTAAAGGACTGAGGACTTGAATGTTGGTCCTTGGACTTCATGACAGTGAAAGGGTGATGGGCATTACTGTGTGCATCGATTGATACAGGAGGATGTCTGCACTTCACGCATGTCCAGTTGTTGGATTACATCTGAATTCAGAAACTCTGTAGTTATGTTTGTCCAAAATGTTTAAAGAAATGTGCTGCAGAAAATTATGGGTTGGATCCTGACTCTGAGAGGTTGCAGCACTTGGCAGAAGAGCAGTGTTTGTGTTGTACCCAAAACTTTCTGCTTGAAGAAGCCAGATTATCTACAGAATGTCCCCAGGGTCTGGAGAGAGTACACCCAGCAGCAAAGGCTGCTCTACAAGGGGGAGATAACTGGAGAATAAACCACCCATTCCTTTCCTGGCATGAGCAGGTGCACAGGGAAGCAGGAGGGTGGATCCCTGTGCCAACCTAAAACTTGAACTGAGGTTTATGCCATGTTGTTCAGCAATTGTATTTCAGTGCTGCCTGTACATGTGCTGCTTAGAAAGAGTGGAGATGCACTCAGAGCCCCGTGGGAAGAAGGTTTTCCCATCATAGTTCACTTGCCTCTGCAAAACACAACCCCTTTTCACTCTGTATTGCAGCCAGAGTGAAGGATGAGGAGTCTGGACAATGCCAAAGGGATCGGCTGTTTGTAGGCCTTTTATTATATGGCACACACAGTGGAGCACGCCCTGGCACAGATTTTCTTTTCTCTGTTCCCCAGTCTGTTTTCTTTCCTTGAATGTTAAAGCTATGAAATCAATAACAGATGACAAGTGGGTTTAATTTGTGAAGTAAGAGGAATGTAAGCCTAACTGAGTAGTTAACAATTAACAGTTCCAGACTGAGAGCAGGATTTTGTTCATTTCAGGAACCACCTGGGGCCATTTGCTTTGCACTAATATATACAGAGATCTGGAATGTACCACCTTATTATCCTGGTGCTGATCAGTACCTGCACGAACATTCGCACTTAGTGTAAATCTAGTTATGTCTGGATGCCTTTCTCCTTTGCTTTATGCAATTATGCTGTTTAGTCATGAATCGCAGACCTTCTAATTAAGGCTCAAGGTCAGGAAAAGTGGGATGGAAGGTGACCAGATTTCTAGCTAAAGGCCTTTAAAACCTTTCGTTGTTTACGGGAACTGCCGTGTGCTTTTCTGAAAGAACTAGATTGACAGATCTTGCATTAACAGAACAAAGTTAATTCCTCTAATTTCTCGCTCATTCTTGTAAGCAGTTTCCTCTAACTGAGGACTTAAAGGTCATGCACCAGCTCCCTCCTGTACTACCCCAGCCGTACTTTACCAGCCGTCAGCCCTGGGCTCCTCGGTGGGGGAAGCAGCCACCTGTACCACAGTCAGTTGCTTTGAGAGCCACCAGCTCTTTAGTACCTTGATACATCCTTCAAAATGACCCATTATATTTTCCTCGCTTCATGTGGCAGTGGTGGTTTAGTACACAGAAAAAGAAGGGGATATTGCTGGGAAATTCCATATTTCTTTATTCAGTTTCACATCTGGGACAGAATAATTTCCCTGTGAAGTTCAAGGATCTGCCACTGAGCTACATAGTCTCTGATAGCTGGTGGCCTCCTGTAATTCCTGCACCTCTTTGGACTCTACGATGGCTCAGCCATTGGAGGAATTTTCTCGCCACAGCCCCTTGGTGTCACTTCCTCTTGCATTTTAGTGGAGGCTAGGCAAAAGGACCCTTTGCCATGTTCTGCAGCCTTCAGGGACAGAAACCACCTCTTCCTTCTACAGGTCTTTGGGCAACCACCAGATAAAAAGACACCCTTGCTTTGGCCATTGTGATGGCTGAGGACCCCGTGAGAGGCAGCAATAGACAGGCAACTAACCTAGTCCTGCAGAGTGCAGAGGATCTAGGAAAAGAAAAGTAATGCCCTGGTAACTCTTAGCAGATGGGATTGTCCATCTACACTGCCCTAAGGGGCTTCAGTATCTTCTTTCCAGGTTGCATGCATCACCATGTCCAGCTTACTGCTGCAAGGTAACCTTACTTACCCAATAAACAGCTCATGGAGAACTACTTTTGTTCCTACTCTGCCATCTAGCACTGAAGTCTCTCCTTTAATGATCTCATAATAAGAAGTTGAGATAATTTCAGTGAGCAAGTATGAAATGTGCTGGGGTTTGGCTCGGAGCCATGTCCTGCTGGATGCAGAGCGCTTGCCTCCCAGGGGCATTCCTTGCTTCCATCCTCCAGCCAACCAGGGCTATAAACACAAGTCAAGAAGCAGAGAAACCTGAGCTGAAGTTATCATCTCTGCATCCCCTGGAACACAGGGAGTTTTGCCACAGGTGGGTTTGGGATGTGAGCTGATT
The DNA here is from genome assembly GCF_011004875.1 of Balearica regulorum gibbericeps. Taxonomy (NCBI): domain Eukaryota; kingdom Metazoa; phylum Chordata; class Aves; order Gruiformes; family Gruidae; genus Balearica; species Balearica regulorum. The sequence continues at coordinate 66,989,934 of NC_046220.1, forward strand.
AAACAACTGGGCAGACCTCTCCTCTTTCTCCCCACCCAGTCCTTTTGAATAACATGGGTACAGGGAGGGAAGAAGGAATAATCCCAACAATTTTAACAAATTGTGAAATGTAGAGGAAAAGAGGATATAGGTAAACCCCAACTTTGGTTGTAGGGAGAAGATGGATGTGGAAAGGAAACAGCAAGAGAAGACAAGGTCTAGAAATCCTAGGCCTCCCCAGTTCTATGCCCTGCCAATTTTCTTCTTTTTTTTTTCAGAAGACATTTACATAATAACAAGAAAGGACTAGAACTGGTCTCAGCTGTGTCCCATGTCTAGCCATACGCCTTGTCATGTCTAAACAAACTGGCAGCTGACATTTTAGCTGTTCTTAGCCATGGGGTTTCCAGAAAGCAAAACATGGTTTTTTTCCATTTTATGTGTGTCTGTGTGTTAACGTCCTCTTCAGAAAAACTGCGAATGAACTGCAGAAAAAAAGAAAACTGAGTAAAACAAACTGAACTTGGAAATAACAAGCCCAAGGCTAAGGGCAACATATTTCTGAAGGAGAAGATGTGAGCTGGGGTTCGACAGCTTATTTGCTGAGAAAACAACCTCCTCAATGTCACTACTATATTTGGGTTTCATGATGGGCGCATTGCCTTTCATTATCCCAACCTTGTCTTCATGGCTTTGCTTGTGGTTTAGCTCAGATGAATTATTCTTCATCGCAGAGGCGCCTTGTTTCTTCTTTCATGTCAGCTTAGAACGAGGAGAGCCTTGTGTGCCCAAGAGAAGGGCTAGTGTTCTCTTTGCTTTTCACTCATCTTCCTCTCTCTGGGGTCAGATTCTGCTCTCTAACAAGAGCAGTATCATTGGCATGGCTGTCCCCCAGCCACATGAGAAGGATACTTCAGTTGGCACCTCAGTTGAACACGTTTTGATGCCCACAGCTGGATATTTCTCACCCTCAGGGGTGCCACAGAACAGTTCACCCATCGATGAGTGTCAGCTCCTGTGGACTGCATGGGTCTCAGCTAACCAGCCAGTTGCCCAGGCCCACTTGCACTAGAGTTTCTGAGATGTCACAGTCTTTTTATTAATTGCAGTGAGTTTTGGAGTCAAGTCTGTACCAGATCAAGGTGAACTCTGGTGTCCTCCTGCCTTTGAGCTGGGTTAGAGCTGATACTCATATGCCCCCAACACCGAAACTGGCCCAGCTTGCTCTTTGTAGATCTTGGAAGATATTTAAGCGTGAGATAATCTTTCCTTCTGCAGGTTTTCTCAGGCATCGTAAGACTGTATTCCCTTTGACACAAATTTATCAGTCTGTCTGTGGGATTTCTTTTGCTAAGTGAATCTACATGTGAGGCTTTAAAACTTTGTCATTGGTAAAGTATTCTTGTTCATCAAAAAAGGAAAATGTAAAAGCAAAGACTATTTAAAAGGTGATTAATGGACTAGTCATTTGATGTAACGCCAAAATCTAGGATGCTCAGGGCAAAATTTGGTGACAAAAATAAATGTTGAATTACTCCCTCTGTCTCTCCCTTGCCTGTGACTACACTATATTGAAAGCAAGTTGTAGCTAACTCCAATTTCTCCATCCTTTAAACTGTCATACGTTTTGTTGTTAATTGCTGGGGTGTTAGAAAAATATTTGATGTTGTCCTGTTATAGCTGTGGCACATGTTCTGCTTGGTCAAAGAAAGAAGCTTATTCCTAAATTTGGTTGTTATTGTTTGATTTACTTCTTGCATGTTGATGTTTATATTAACTTTGCTTTAAAGGAACGATTTTTTTCTTCTTTTTTTGTCACGGATGAATCATAATAAGAGTGACCTTAAGAAAAGCAGTAGAATGGAACAAGGGAAAAAAGGTCTGGCAGGCACAGCGTATGGAAAATAAACCTGACCTCTTGCTTAGTGGGGCCAAAGTTAATGGTTATAGACAGGTTGTGTTGGTGGAACATGTTCTCCTCCTCTGAAGAAAGTGAGCAATTGTTCTGCTAAATTGAAACAATGTGAAATGAACAGCCCTTTTTATGGGAAGAGAGTTCCCTGTCCTGGAGAGTCCCCCAGTCAGTTAGGAGTCCCTTCATGCGCAAGCCCTGAGTCCTACATGTCTCATGTCCTTCCAGTGGAACACGAAATAAGGCTGTCCGGGACACCTGCTGTGGGGAGAGGTGCTCGTGATACCTTGTGTAAAGTGAGGATTTCTTTTTTTTTTTTTTTTTTTTTCTTTTTGAAGGGGGAGAGGGATGAATCCCACAGAGAAGGGGTCAGTGCACACAGCACTCTCGTTCCCTACTGCTTTGTCTGCATTGAATGTCAAAACTCTGGTCATGGAGTGAAAATTCCTGGGCACAATGACAGGACCTGTCACTTCATCCCTCATCTGTGTTGGGACAACGTTGTAAAATGCTAACACAAGCCACTGAGCACTCCAGCTGATAAGGAAGACCTTTGATCTTTCTTTGGTGTTTTCTGGGAATGCTCACTTCTAAACCACACTCAAAGTGGGGGCAGCTCCGGGGCACCTCTCGAAGTTTATTAACATACTGACCTCAGCTTCTTTGTCCCAGAGCTAGGAGTATGATATGGCTAATGAGTGGGATCAGCAATAAAATACTGGCCATGGGCTGGAATAAAGGAGCAATGTCATATTGCCTGTTTGATATTCCATGATACTGGTTCTGGCAGTGTGCGGGGAAGGACTAGCTGTCATTTCAAAGGCAAGGGACAGCACCTCTGAGATGTCTGGTTTGGATTTCTACTTTCTACACGTAATTTTCTCTGGAATTTCTGTGTGAAGAGACACAGCTTCTTGAGAGCCTAAAAGATTTCATATGATAGGGCACTTACCACACATCTAAGTAAATTAATCTGAGAATATGTTAATCCTGCTATTAAAAATATCCGTTTTATTTCTAGTGTAAATCTGTCTAGCCTCAACACCTAGACATCAAATCTTCTTAAGCCTCTGCCTGATTAAATATCTCCATGGTCCCTGATGCCCTCTCTCTGTACAGTACCTTACAAACTGTGATCCACACGCTTGCTGAAGCTCTCTTTCGTAAACTAAAATAATTGTATTATCTCTCTGTAATTCTCTCTCAGAGAGGTAGTCTCAGTTCTCTTGCAGCTTTTTCTGATTTTGTATATTGTCCTTAAGAAATGAACACAGGAACTGGATACAACTCTGTAACTGGGTGGCCCTTTCCTGCTCAAGGAGAGCAACTTTGCTTAGTTGTACTCTGTTCAGGTACTAGAGTCCTGCACAAAAATAGAGAGCTGCCTCGTGCTAGCAGGTGGATCCTGCTGGCTCCAGCTAGGATGTGAGAAGAGTTTGTTTCTTTGAAAGGCAACAAGCAAGGGGTTGGGATAGAGGAGATCTGTGCAGAGAAACCCTAGCCAAGTTTGGAGAGAAAACTTTGGCTGAGGTTTGTTTTATTATTGTTGTTGTTTGAATTGCAAATAAAGGCCAGGAAGGAGGCAAGTCTGGACTATGTACAGCATGTGAGTACTCTTTTTAGAGCCAGTGGGAACGTTGCCTGCTCACCCACACACACAAATGCATGCACTCAAATCTCAGACTCCTCTGTCTCTTCAAGGGATGAGTTTCATGCTCTTGCAAGGGAAAAGAAAAAATTCCAGCTGCAGATAAAGAAATGCTGGTGACTAAATTATAGTCTTTAAATACAAAGGCACTACCTGAGGATAAATATGGGTTGTACTTAATGCAGAACCACATGAGATGCCTGAAGTTGTCACACTGGAATGTACAAATAACATACAGTGAGTGATACTTTGGCAAAACTTGAAGAACTAGAGGACAAATATAGCACATTAAACACGAATCAGATGGCCAGACAATGCATTTCCCACCTTGTGGGGATTGCCTCCTTCTAGTGATGTATGGAGCAGTCACCTGTTGAGCTGAGTTGTCATAATCTTGATATCATAGAACACTGCTTCACTGTGTAAGTACAGCCAGATGGTCATAAATATGCAACAAGAGCAGCGTTAAGGAGAAAAAACCCACATGTATTATCTTAATACAGAATGACTGCTGCCCACATGCACGCACACATACACGCGCGTGCACACACACATACACATGTATACACATACAAGCTTCTTAGTTTGTCGGTGCAACCCTTCAGGACATTAACTATTCAGAATCTGAACAGTCCTGTTCTACAGTAACCTCTACAGAATAAAGCATATGAAGTAATATCAAGAAAATCTTCAGACCTGCTTCAAATTAAGCAAGGGCAAGTAAAGCTTGTGAAAGAAAGCTAAAACAGTATGAAAGAGTAAGAATAATGGGGGTGTTTAATTTCCCAGGGCTTTAATGAGTGAATTTTCCACTCAACACACCACAGGTCAGAAACCCAGGTCCATTCCAAAGTTAATGTTATTGTTTTCTGATCTTTGAACCCTAACACCTGTCAGTGCCACATTCCCAGAGGACAAGACTGGGGCTGCTATTTCTTTTTAACAAAGAAAATATTTACAGACTTTTCACTCCCTAAACAACATCCATCCTGTTGGACTACTAAATGCAACTGAAAGTTATTAGGGAAATGCTATGACTCTGAATGTCATCAGACATGACTTTTCCTGTCACACCAGAGGTATCTGAAATAACTCTGCTTACGCTAAGCAGTTACTCTGGATTCATGGAAGGTAACTGAGAGAAGGATTTGGCCCCAGCAATTGGAAATGAAATTCGGTTCTTATTCAAGTTTCCAGAATGTATCTTTCAAAAACAAGTTTCCATGACCTTATATTTCTATTATAATTCTCTGTTTGTACAGAAGAAGGAAGAAATAGGAGCGTTTATAAACAAGGAAGTGGTCTAACTCACTCCCTTTTGCAGGAAAATCCAAAAAAGGACAACTCCGAAGTCAGTTGTTCCCTGGACTGTGCCAAACATCCACCCCTTTTGCAAAGAAAAGCAAAGCCTTTGGCTCCCCTCTCCTGCAGATCTGCACGTAGCACGGGAGATCCCCCAAGAGGAGAGGGGGAGCCCCACGCCACTGCCCTGGCTCCCAGTTCCTTCCTGCTTCCCCCAGCGCCTGTTGGCATAGCTCTGCTGGGCTCTAAATCAGACCCACAACCTCTCCTCGACAGCCCCTGCTCCAGATGGGCATCACAAGGGAGAGTCCTCTGCAGCGCCTGGGGAGGATGGTGCTGGACGAACCTGTGGGAGATGTGGAGCAGAGCTGCTTCTCCTTGCCGGGCTCTCAGCTGCAAAGCCTGTCCTCTGGCTTCCACTCCGTGCAGGATGAAGTCTCATCCACCTGCATGGGAACTTGGCTGTCCAAAGGTCTTCACTGACCTGCAGACATACAGGTTAAGGGGCAGACAGTCACAGCTCCTACTGAATAACCTTTTCCCCAGGCAGCTGCTAATGCCACCAGATCAGTTTGTGGTCAAAAATAATAAAAGCAAAGGTTTTCTCTGATAACGCTTGGGTAACACTTTCTGGCCACATCTGAGTGAGATTCAGGTTGCCTGTCTCTGAATCATTGTGTTAGGCACTCTTGCTTGTTACTTTGACTTAAATAAAGGTCACATCTCAGAGAAAGGAGAGCCTGAAGCTGAGTGAGCAGTTTGACTGTCTAATGGATGAGCTAAGAGAGATTCACCCTGAACTTCCACCGGCTAATGAAACACTACCTCCGCTAGATAATTTCTAATGCCTTCTCATGTGCAGCTAAAAAAGAAACTTGATCAGTAAAGAGCAGTAGCTATTTTAAACACAGAGGTGCGAGAGCTGAGTTGCCGTCAGGTGAGCAGGCCTAAGACACGATAGCTGAGTAATAACCACATCTCTGTTTTGCTAGTGATGCTCCACCTCAGGCGCCTGTGTTAGCTTTTGTGTAGCTGCTGCCATTAACTTCTATACCTCAAGGTCAGCTTGCACTTACGGAGCAATGAGTCGGGAGAGAAAAGATAACTGCAGCGGTTCAATAACTGAGATTAGCGTAGGCCAAATAATTTGTAGGAAATTACTAATCTTGCAAATGCTACCTTTCTGCACAGGTAGTGATTTTCACTAATTCAATTGGTATTTAAATTACTGGTTATGTAGTTAGGGCAATTAGCTGTTAAGTCATAACATCTATTTCTGTATCTATCTCTTTGGGAGTACTGAAAAGCGAGCTGTTCATATCGCATGACCCTGCTGTATTTCCTGATTGGATAAACAGCAGTCTGATGATTGGGTTTCCTTAGTACATTCTTGTGACTCTTAGTCTGAAATCTAATTTCTGCAAATAATCTGCAATATCCTCATAAGGTGGGCAGTGGTGCAGAAGTGCCATTCACTAAATTATTTAGAGGATGTGTGTACACAAGTAACAGGCTCTTGCCTAGCAGAGGCAGACACCGCATCCTGAATGCAGTGAATTTCTGAATGCAGAAAGCAGCAGGCATACAGGCTGCTCCACAGAACACCCTTCTGCCTTGCCAGCTTTCATGGGACTACCTTGATGACTAGAGAAAGTTCACTCTCCAAGTCTATTCAGTCTTTGGCTTCCCAACAAGGCTTGTTAGCAATGTGGCTAACTGATGCACATTGTGATGTGGGATTCATGGTATGGCTGTCTCTGCGTATGGATTGGTATGAGGTTGACAGTGTGCTCATCAGATATTGTAACCTTAGTGTAAGATTAACTGTGCTATCAACACCAAGATTTAGCCTGCTGGGCATGCTTTTTCATTCATATAGTTGCATTTTGTATTCATTTTTCACAAGCAATAACTTAGGCTGTAAGGCAAAGCAGAATTAGGTGATATTTCTGCAGCTTTTTCTTACACCCTCAAACTGATTAAACTAGATGCCTCGCTATGCATACAGTTATAAATGTGGTGTCTTTTCTTTAGCAATCCTGACATGGGAACATGAAAAATTGTGGGATGGATAGTAAGTTTTGAAATTTTTAACTATGATCTTTCAAAAATATTTTTTGCATTTTAACCTTGACTTGAAACTAAAGATTAGCAAAAAGGTTGAAAAATAGGAAACTAAGTTAAAAATACATTTAGGGGATAGATGGAGAGAGAGAGAGAGAGAGAGAGAGAGATGGAAAGAAAAATGAAATTTTATGGAATTTTTCTCTGTGCCAAAATCCTGGTGAATTTCTGTTTTGATGTGATATTCTCTTAATATTTTTCTAGCCTTGCAACCAAATCTATGGCTCCAGTAATTGCCCTTTTCCTGAGCACACATTAAGCAATACATATGACAGAAATATGGATCTTATAGAGTCTCTAAGTCTTCTGGATTTGCAAGAGGAGCTTGCAAAAAATAGCATCCTTTGAGAGAATAATTGGAAATGCTTACAGTGTAAGTTTCTTTTCTGTAGACTTACAGTCTAGTATCAAGCTCAGCAATGTTGCAGCTGTCATGATGCTTGACAGAGAAGTCAGTAGAAGATAAAAATGTGATATTCTGATATGAAAATCTGGAAGACAAAGTTGATGAGCCCTCTTTTAGGCGGAAGGGGACAGGACAGGACAGGAATGGGGGAGGGATTCTTTAGGGAGTCTTGTTTTGTTTTCCAATGTGCAGTCCAGAGTAATTTGAACCATTCAAGTCTGATGCATGTGTGACTGATTTAAAGATTAAAACTCAACCATGTGAATTTGGAGACCTAAATGACTCATTATAAAGAGAAAAAATAACCTCATGTGTGGAATACATAATGAAGCACAAACTGCTGCAGGAAGCTGATTTAACCTTCAGGGAGATGGAGGAGCTGGGGAAATCGTGGTTCAGGCTCTTTACAAGCCACTGTCTAACAAGTAGGTGCCCTGAGACAGAGGGCATATTTCAGACAGAAATATCCACATACAAGGAAAACACAAGAGCTAAAGTGAGAGTTCTAGAGAGGGAAAACTGTGGTTACCTCATGTACAAGGACTAGAAAAAGTAATAGAAGAGGGAGGTATCTTTTTCTCTGTGTACACTCCAAACATTCCACATGCATGATATATTTACTTCCTACAGCATATGCAAAAAAGGCCATGAACTGAAGACCCCAGAGTGGCTGGAGGGTGTTAGGTGCAGTCCTGGAGTGCATCTGTCAGTTTGGTTTGCCTGAGGGGAACCCAGTTTGAGTGCTCTGACACTGCTCTGTGGGTTGTCAACCTAAACAAAGCAAGGGGGAGCAACTGAGATTTTTTTCTTTTTTTTCCTTTTCTTTTTTTCTTTTTTTTTTCTTTTTTTCCCAAAAACATCCTCTTAGTCCAAATGTAAGCTGTTACCCTAAATGAACCTTCATTCCCTGATTGTCCCAATCTGGTTTCCAGAACTGGATGACTAGCAGCATCCATTCACTTAGGGAGAGGTACTCAGCCATGATGCCAACACCCAGGCTCCTTGCTGTGGCTCCAGACCCAAAGCTCAGGTACCAGTAGCCAACATTTCAAGTGGAAAATCACTACCAAAGTTAAGTGCCTCTGTAGAGCTTAGAACAAGTTATGTTAATGGCTGTATTCTGAGATGACTGAGACTGTGACTGAGAAAGAGATTATTTCTGGCAAACTGAATGACCCGGGGGAGATGTTCCAGAAACACAATTTAACAAGAATTATTTACACATTGTGTTTTGCCTCAAGTTGCATTTACACTAGGCATAATGTGTCTATACTCATTGACTGTAATGTTTTCCTCTGACCCACATGTAACGTTGGTGATGCACCATGTTCCTGCAGAGGCTGGTTTCCCAGCATGCCCTAGCTGCTAGCTAACAGTGTCACAACATCTGTACCCACGCGTCCCAGTGGCTGTTCCCTCACACTTGAACAAGCACCGCAGAACAATCATCTGGTAAAGCAGCACAGAGAACTTTTGGGACACTGTTCTTTTGGAGGAGATAGAAAGACCATGGACAGAACAGCAGAAGTACCGTACAATCCTCATCTGCTGGGATGGCAAAGGACACAGGCTGTTGTTTTCTGTGGACACAGACTGAGTGACAAACTCAATTCAGTTGCGGACCTGCCCAGGAGCAGAGAGAGCAGGGCTGCTCCAGGAGAAGGGATGAGCGAGGAGCTGAGGGTGACCCCAGCGTTAGCTGTGCCCTCGTCTGAACCCAGGGGCCAGCCTGGTGGTGGTCACAGAGTCCATCCACATCCTGGATGCTGCAAGTCCAGAGTCTGATACTTAAAGTGAAGTTAATAACTTTTGCCTCTCCTCTGAAATGCTACAACCTTAATTATGTTTCTTCAATGCTTTGTAAAAAGCTCCTAGATAAAAGACACTGTGTAAGCACAGACTAATGGCATTCCCAAAGAGAGAACCTAACGGTTAGCTGAACTCATTCTAAGAAGTTGAAGATTTCTTTGCAACTTTTCCAAGTAAATTAGCTAATTTTCCCTTCCATCAAAACAATATAACGTCACAGGGATGGCATTTTTTAGCTGTTACAGACTAGCCAAGGTCACATTCCACTGCAAGGCAATTGTCTTCCAATGCATACCATTCCTTGGGATAGATAAATAGTGAGTTAATGTTTACAGGGAATACTGTCAACAGAAAACAGTCTAAAAATATCTCTTTTTTGTATTGATTTCACTTCATTGGGAAAAAAAAAAAGGCAGGGAAAACAGTAAATTTCATTTAGATTTTCATGTATAGGAACATATAAATCAGGCATCATTATCAATATTATTATGGTAACATCACTGGCACATCTTTCAACATCAAAATGATTTTCCTTTAAGGGAACTCAGCTACAAAAGTGTTATTTTGCATTTAGAAAAGTAACAAAAGATAACCTACTTCTTTAAAGTGCACGGGAATGTGTGATCTTCCAAAATCAGTGCAAGACTTCTTTGTTGTGACTAATGCCACAACCTAGGGCTTTCATTAGTAACAGATGTTGCTTTCATCTTTGAACTACGTAGCACTAGCACAAAACAAGGATTGACAAAGATTGCAGATTTCCCATAGGAATACATGTACAGCCTTTCCCTTCTGTGTGGCTGATCATTAGACCTCACTGCAGTGTTGATCCTCTACATGCTGACCTGGTAAAGTCTACAGGTCAGTTACCAGGGTTGAATTTAGTCCACTGTCTGGTCGAAAGATGGTCAATTCTGTACATAATGCCATACCTGTACTTTGCAAAGCTTGGTCCTCTAAGTGCACTCTAAATAACATATTGCGCCTTCCAATTAACAAGGATTACAAGACCAAACCTAGCAGTTCAAATATCTGCACATTTACACTTATCTTTACAATGGCATATTAATTGCTTTTCATGTTAGTTTTTGAAACTAGAGAAAAACCTCCCTTCTTCAGAAGAAAAGGGTATCGTTTTTCAGGTTGGTTGGTCAGATTATTCAAACAGTGCTCACAGCGTGAGTCAGGCCTTGCACTTACCCATACACCACTGTTCGGGACTGCGTTGGGAATGCACATTGCAACCCTTGCACTAAACGTTGCTCCTGGTATGCGCCCAGCAGTTAGTCTCTCCAGGGAACCACTCCAGGAGGAAATATTTTCTGTATCAGCCATGTTCCCTTTGCTGGGAGCAAACCGAGCCCAAGAGCCCAAACTTTGAGTCATTTACTGTTTTGATTTGATCCAAGACTGATGTCTATGTCTGTTAATGGTCAAGACAGAGTTTCACCTAAATATTTTACTCTATCTTCCCCAAGCCTGAGAGTTAAAAGAAGCAGCCCACTGCATCAAACTTCATGGTGGCAGGCAACTTTGTAATATAAATTGAAGAAACCTGAAGTGAAATCCATAAATTAAAAAATTCTCCTTTGAATTTATTTTCCTGTCTATTCCTTTTTACATATTTATTCCCATTTTATTTTATTTCTTTTTCTCCATCTCTCAGTGACTTCTTTTCTTTGCTGCCTTTATTTCTTCCCATTAATCCAATTTTCTCTAGGTGTGTCCTTATTTTTCCCCCATTGCCTTCTTTCTTGCTGATTACTCGCACTCTGTGTTAGTGTAAGTCCTGGTGCATGGTATAAAACTGGTCCCTCCCACCTCCTGGGTGCTGGTTTGCTCTTGAGTTGTGCCTAAAAGCTCTTCATGCATGATGACTAAACCACTATTTTCTCCTGTCTTCCAAGCATTTCCTTTTTGCCCTTGGGTTTCAGGTTTTTTCTTTTTTGCCAGCTGTGTCTCTGTTTCTCTCTCTTTTTTTTTTTTTTTTTTTTTTTTTTTTTAAATAAGTTATACAAGTCCTCCACACACTTGGGAAGACTCTGGCGTAATTTGCTCATTTGAATTTAAAATTGTTTGCACATCTGATGCAATATAGTCTGGGCTGCAACACAGTGGGCTGTGTTAAAAGGTAGGATGCCAGGGGTAGGAGCGCATTTCTAGAAGGGGACAGAGGGACTGTCCATGCCCGTGTTTGAGACGTGCCTTCTGAGGAAGGTGATGTAAAAACCACAAAGTAAACCAACAAAAGGAAACATCCAGTACCCTTTCATCTCAGTCTGCCTCGGGCACAGGAGGAAAAATGGGTTAATGACAGAAAAGCATTTAGACTAATCCAAGGCAAAAATGATCGTCCTTTCAAATGCGATTACTAGGAAAGTGATTTGGAAGCCAGTGGGACAGAGCGGTGTGGAGTAAGCTGTCTCTCTGATACATATCACGGAGACCTTCACACTGGCTGGTTATAATGAATACAGAGTTGACATTAGCAGATACAAAAAGTTACACGAGCACCATGTTGCCTTCAACGTTCCCTTCACCCTTGAAAATTTTCTCAGGAGCAAAAGGCATTATTTTGTCTCATCCAGACAGCAGCACAGGTAAAGGTTTCTCTGGAAGTCAGAAGCATTTCACCCTCTAGAAAGAATAAAAAAACCCCATCTCTAAGTCATATACCACTATCTATACATCTCTGTGGAAATGCAAAGGGGACTTTACATCAGGTTCATGCAGCAGTACTGGGCCAGGTTCAGCCCTGGTGCAAGCAGAGCCGGCACGGCCAAGCCCAGGAGAGGCTGCAGTGCTAAGGGTGGTTAGAGCTTTTAATTAATTAAGGACTGCCATTTGTTTATTTACTTGTGCGCATGCTGTACCTCCCTCCCAGGCATGATATCCAGCATGGGGGCTGCTTTCTCCTGGTACTTTTGCAGAAGCAGCCCATCCTGGGGAGGAGTGCGGGAGCAATGCTGCTCACCGCCTTCCTCCTAACGCCCAGCCCGCCGTCCCACCCCGCGCACCTCCGCTCATCGCTGCAGCGAGGGGAGCAGGCTCTGCCTCTCTGCCAGGAAACCGCGCACCGTGGGCCGGTGCCTATCAGATATCAGCCAGCCACAATATTTAGATGTAACGCATTGTGCTAGAGAAGTAGAGCCCTTTTTATAAACACTTTCAAAAGCTTGTGCTTGCCGTGCGATATGGAACCAGCAACAGTAGAACACAACATTAATTGTGCGGGTTTCTGCAGCTGCTAAAGCAATTTGTTAGAGAAACTTATATAAATAGAAAGTGGTCTTTTTGAGTGCAACAAATATGTTTAACTGCTTGTAAATGGCCATCAATCTTTCATTTTTAGCTTTGTACTAGTCAGTGCCCACGGTCCTTGTTCCACATTTATTCAGCCTTTGTTCCCAGCACATATGAACTAGAAGTCAATGGAAATTTTATCAGAACAAAAAGAAAGTTTTTTAAAAAAAAGTAAGCTGGCTTACGGGATGCTGGTGTTTTGTGTTACAGCAAGTCTGTGAAGCTGGGCAACAACATTCAAGCAGTTGAGACAGCTAAGCACATTAGTAAGATCAATCGGAGTAACATATGGGATGTGCTACTTTGATAAGGACTGAGATTTCACAAATGCAGAAATGATTAATTACCCCAAAGTAAGAGAAGCAAGAAAATTCCTTGACTTACAAGTATGGAAGCTGATGTGTGCTTTGGGAACACATGGTGCTTGGGTGTTTGGCTTGTTTTGCAGGTTACTGGGTATGTCAGGCTCCTCTGAATCTCTACTGAATAGGCCTGTCTTTGCATTCAAAGTACAAGACAGCCTGCAAAGACGGCTCGACCTGACCACAAACACTCTCTAGGCAATTTGTTTCCAGGTGAGCTTGCAATTCTCTTTTCAAGTTTGCATCTTTCTCCCTTGTCTAAAAAAAACCAAAACCCAACAAGCTAAACAACACCACAAGCAAAAAAGAAAATCAGAAAGCAAACATTATTAACACAGGATCTGAAAAATATCACAAAAAACTCCTGGGGAGCACTCACCTGGTTGTAAGAGTGCTAGGAAGTAAAGCACAGTAATATTGCATATACTGACCATTATACGCTGAAATACATCATCCCTCTCATATCTGTGACTTAAAACAACAATATTAATCCCTTAGCCTCAAGGCACAAATTCTGAAAGCCCCTGTGTAAGAGTACGTGATGACACACATGAGTGGAGGTTCCCTTAGAAACAAAAGCAAACAGGCTTTTTTTTTTTTCTCTCTGCTGGACCAGCCCAACCCATAACATGCCCATGAACAGTGCTTGCAGCGGATAGTGCGATTTTGCGATCCATCCGTTTGCTTGGGGGTGATTTGTCTAGCAGGGGCCACTAATTTCATAAATGTTTTTAAATGGTGCTTGTAGAGTAAGGGGAAATGAATTAAAACTTTTCTAGCTCTAATTAAAGAGACCAGGAATTTGTTGGAGTTTTTTGGTTGGTCCTAGTGATATTTCCACTGACATGTTAGAGAGAAACCATGAATCATGCTTTGCTGCCCTTGGTTTTTGGGTTTGTTTTTTTCTACCAAGTTAAGTCATCTCTTACTAGATGCCATATTATATAAGCCTAAGAGCTTTCCCCTTTGTACTTAAGTTTCAGTGATTTATTTTAAAACCTCATCAGGTGCAGAAAACCAGATTATGTAAAGCAGAAACTAGAAATACTAGAAACCTTCGAGAAACATGAAAACTGTGGTTTTAGGGGATGAACTAACCAGTTCAGATAGAATAACACCTAGCATCAGCCCACTGCCATCTATAATGTGAAACATTGGAGTAAAATTTAAACTAAGCTTGCTGAGTGGACAGACACTAATCCTGTGTTTGAGTGAGTTATCTAGGTCATTGCCAGCACTCTTAAACTTGCCTTTTTTCTTCTTCTGACAAATGATATTCCTTGCATGTGGTCTTTTATTGCAAGCCTCTCTCCTCTCTCTTCTCCGAAGTCTCTTGTGGAGTTCTCAGCCTAGATATGATGTCAGCCTTGCTACTCAGGGAAAAGAAAAATAAATTTTAAAAAGAAGCTAATGAAGAAAAGGACTTGACAACTGAAAAACACTGGCTTCTTGCTACTTTCCTTACTGTGTCATTAGTGGTCCCATCTCTGCCTGTCCTATATACTTGAGAATTCACTTCCACTTATAAAGGACGTAATATATTAATAATTCCTCAAAAAGCAGGTAAGCAATGGATGTTCTGCAACTCTTTGTGAGTTTGCAATCATCTTCTGAGCTGTTTTATCATGAATTAAGTAATTGCTAGGTATACTGTAACTTGAAGCTTCTTGGCATACTTGTTTAAAGCTATAAATAATATGAACACCACCAAGGCATAATTACCACCTGACATGGCACATCGTGTCCTTTGGACTGAATTCCATTGATTCCAGGCTCATTCAAATGAGTGTAAATGGAGAAAAAGCTTCAGGCTCAATTTTTCCTCATGCCATCCCTATCCTTTTATAGTAATTTCTAAGAACACGTTGTAAAATATTACCGGTCTTTCTACTTTGTGACTCACACTTGACTAGTCTCAGATATAGGTAATCATTGTTTCTGCCTACAATATATGGTGCATGTGGCTAATAACATGTTATTGATTTCCCCTGAAGATCCTTTGCTTTTGGACATGGACGTTGCAATTGATATACTACAGAGAAATGGACCCAATCTCAGCCTCTTGGTTCAAGCAGAAAAACTTCAGGGAAGTGTGGGTCTAGGGCAGACATACTTCTATTAGTATCATTAAATGAATATTGGTAACTTTTTTTAAAAAAAAAGGTTTTGCACTCATTTAATGTTACTGTTTAATTAAAAAAGTTGTCTCTACCAGTGTGAAACAGGTTTATATCATGAAAGTTCTCATCAGTTTAAAGTTGAAGGGCTCATACATGTCCTGTCTCGCCTTGACAGCTACTGCACAGCATAATGCAATGTTGCCAATCAGATCTAAACAAAGGAAACAGCAGTTGTCTGACTGTGAATCACTTCTCACCTCAATTAATATAAATATTGAGTTTGCACAACTAGACTTGACAATTTGAGGCATGCCCAAATTTTCTGTGTAATTAGCACTTAATGACTGATACCCAATACTTGGACCTGGCACTGAAGGTGAAGTCAACAGTTAAGCACTTTGTTTTGTGGAAGTGACTGGAGGCTCAGCAGAAAGATTCAATGTCTTTTGTAGAAGTTTTGGAAATAACACATAGTTGTAGATGGAAAGGCTCCCGTTGGTTTTAATAGCTCACAGATGTGTTCTTGGCATTTCTGAAGTGAATTCTCTTTCCTTTGACTCCATCTCATTCGTGTTCGCCTCCTGCAAATACTCTAATGAATACATCAACTCTAGGAAATGTTCCCCAGAACAAAGGATGCTTAAGCTAGACCTAGAGAGTATGTGAGCAAAGCCAAATCTGAGGACACAATTCTGTGTGTTTGTAGCAGCAGGGTCTGATTCTAAAATTTATATTTATTCAGCAAAGAGAATAAACTTACCGCATGAATAGTACATCCAACAAAATGCCTTGTTTCTTTCAACATGCTTGCAAATAATCTGCAGTTCAAGAACTAGTCCATTCATCTGAGAAATCGTGGACCAGGTTAAAAAAAAAAAAACCACCCTCACAAAACCCATTTCAAACAAAGTATTTGCCCAACTCTGACTCTAGATAATTAGTTCAAATCTGGCACTGGCTGATCCTAGATACTGAAAGGCACAATTGTCTAACAGCATCTTACCAGACTTTCTAAAATGCTGTGGTGGTCTCATTTAATTTCCTAGACAGTGGACAAGTGTCAGCAGGAAAATTACTTCCAGCATTAGCCCTAGTTAGTAACCTCACCGTCTGTCCAGGGTCTTAATCAGCAAAGACACTAAAGTGCCTTGTGATCCTTATTAAAGGAGTTCTTCTGGGCTAGGATTTGTTGACAAGGACATGAAAGAAAGCTTTTGGTTTGGATATTTGCATCTACAAGAGAAATACATCTTCTGAGGAAAACAGACTGCTTAGCACTGTTACATTTTCCTGAAAGGAAATACGTACACAGCTTCAGTGTCTTTAGTTTAAAGTTCACCTCTCAAATCAGTGCTGAGAAATTTAATACAGTAATCTGATTTCCAGCAATCTCAAGTACCCACAGTTCTTGCTCCTTTGCAGAAGCAAATAGTCAGCAAGTCCGGAAATTGGACCACTTAATTACAGGTATAAATAAATGTTTGTGTTCAATTTGGTTCCAATATACAATACTAGGGGGAAACACTAATTCACACTGGTGTCTGTCTGCAACCAAGATGAATGGATACATATGCGTGTACAGGTGAGACAGAAAGGCAGAGGGAGACCATTTATGTGGTAGGCAACACTACAGTAAAGAATTACCTGTATTGGGTATTTTGATTTTGCATTCCATTTCATGGTTATGGCACATACAGGTTTAAAAGTGCCTTCTCAATATGATAACATGTCACACAGCCTATTTTGCCTGTTGTATTTTTGTGGGCATGGCTTTATGCACATACGTTTATCAAACATAGGAGATCAGGTATGAACTCCAACAGTCTTTACGGAATAGAAAAACAGTCTTACCATGACAGAAGAGTTGCACGAGTTTTGTTCAGCTTATTGATCAGCAGGCCATGTGGTAACCTGACCTTCTCTAAGTCTATGTATGCAAATAACATCTGCTGGCAAAAGCAACCTTAATGAGCTTGAGTAGAGGCCAGATAAAGCTAGAGATATATATATATAGGAATAAAATGTAGATTCCTAACAAAGAAGTCAATTAGCCTTTGGAGCAGCACAGAAAGCAATGTAGTGGATTTTTTTATTATTATTATTTTTTGCTAGAGAAAGAAACAAAGGCTTTTTAGAGATAGACCAGACATCTTTCTAATATATGTGTTTAATCAATCACAAATTATTGGGTTCAATGAGACACTCAAGGAGGGATGTTCAGTAGCCTGTGCCTTGCATTGAGTCCAAGTAAAGGGTCAGAACATACCATCTAGAGTACTGCGGACATTTTACCATGACTCTCACATGAAGGTGTGAGTCCTTCACATACTGAAGGTTTTACACGGAAAGCCAAGGCCCAGAGGTAAACAGCTACGCTACAGTCTCAACTTACTTTATTTCTTTTCTTGCTTCTTGCCTACACTCTTATAACCACCAAATTCTAGAAATGGGGAACTGGAAGAAACATCGGCAGATTATTCCCACAGGGCAGGGAAGCAGGACTGCACACAGTCTGCACGATCCATGCAGATGTTTGCCTGATCTGTTCTCAAAAACCTCCTGTGAAGGAGATCTCCATCTTTCTGAAAAGTCAGTTCCAATGCTACGCCATATTTGTAATCAGACTATTTTTCCTAAGATTTAATCTAAATTCAGCTGGTGAATTAGCCAATTACTTCACATCCTACCCTTTGTGGAGAAGGAAAAAATTGATTTCTACCTTCTTAAAAATAATTTTTATGCATTTGCAAAGTGTTATCATCTTCCTTCTGTCTCTACTTCCTTGACTAAACAATCCCAGTTCTCTTAATGTTTCTCAGAGGTTCATGTTTTCTAAACCTCTTATCATCTTGCTGCAGTTATCTGAAAATGCAACACCCAAAACTGGATGCACAACTTCAGCTGAGACTGCACCAGTGCCAAGTAGAGCAGAATAATTACCTCTCTTGTCGTATACCCAGCATTCCAGCTAATACATCTCAGAGTGACATTTGTCTTTTCTGCAAGAGCATCACATTGTTGTGAAGAGAGGCTTGAAAATGTGACCCAAGTGCTGGCTGAAGTTTCAGGATCCAAAAGGCACATAAAAAGCAGCAGGGTGTGTGCGGGGGAAGGTTATGTTTCAGTCACTCACACAAAATGAGGGCCTGGCTCAATATATTCAAACGTCTTGTGTTGGCAGTTCTGACTTAAAAGCAATGAACCTCTGCAGCCGAGCCTCATTGAATTTGAACCCATGAATGGGAAACCTCTAGCAAACTACAATTTTTTGCAAAGTGAGACAGAGAAAAGCAAACACTGGAAAAGGCATTGAATCACAGAACACACTATCTGCATTATCTACAAAATGGTATTAATTCTGTAAAGCACTTGCAGTATGTGCAGCCTTACTGAGGAAGCCCTGTGCAATGCTGAGAAACTGGGTGAACCATTCAGGACTGGGGGGAAAAGGGAGGCATGATGTGGAATCCTGATGTGCCAACTAATGCCATGCAAATTGGAGAGGTTCTAATGTAACTGTCTTTATCGGGTTACTAGCTGCTTTTTAATCTGTGGCCCCGTTAGCCATGGTTTTCAGCAAACTGTGGGGTTTTGTTTTTTTTTTTAATTTCCCAGGCCAAAGCATCATGCTCAATTACATCAGTCACCTCATGTACTCCTGCAACTGAGTTTAACACATTCTAGCAATGACTTGTCACCTTAGCAAAATCAGAAAGGTCTGATTTACAGAATGTATGATGTTAAATACAGCCAGGAGGCTAAAGAGACTGCCAGTCATTTACGGACTATTTAGAAATATTTATCTGCATTTGATGATTTATAAATCCCATGTAACACATTTTCTTTCAACAATAAATGACAAGCAGAAAGACCCTCCTCATCTCCCCTTCCCAGGACCCTGACAATCTGGGAAAATTTCTCCTTTAGGCCATTTGCCTATTTAAAGTGTAAGTCTGATTGATTTTACAAGGGAGAAAGAAAGAGTGAGGGTGTCATTGTGTTTCAGAACCTTTATCAGGAGTTTGGCCAGGACTGTCACGGGTAATTTGCTTGTTAGCTTGATGAGAGACCTCACGAGTGTTATGGTACAGGGGCTGTATAGGATGTCTGGAGTGTCTAATGATCTGCAGTTGAGAGAGAGGGTACGTTAGGAGGAGAAGCAAGAGGACATGATATAATTGCTCCAATAGCAATTCATTCCCTTTCAGCGGAGGTCAAAAGGAAGAACCTACACCTGCACACCCCTCTTTCTGAGGTGGGAGAGATGCTGTTCACACCAAAGTGTTGGTATTAAAGTATCATCTCAAGGCAGTGCAGCTGAGGCAGACACTTAGGGCTCGGTCTCAGGGAACGCGCAGCAAAAGGCAGTCCCTCCCACAGAACAAACACACTCTGAATAGACTCAAGAAGAGGAAATGCTGTCATGCCTTACAGCTGAGGATATCAGATGCACTGAAACGACACGTGTCACCCTACGCCACACAGTCTGCGGTAGATCCAGGTCAGCCCACTCCCCGTGCAGAGCTTGTGGCCAGTCCACATTACATTATCATGTAGCATTGCATAAACTGAGGCTTTGTCCTAAAAGTCAGCCTTGTTCAGCTAAGGAACAGCTCATGGAATCTGTGTGCTGTGAAGAAACATTCCCTTTCATGCTATTTCATACAACATTCCCATGGACCTGTCCCAGGCGAGTAAGTGAGGCTGGAGGTGTCTTCTACCCATGCAGGGGCACACTGTCCTAATAAGTGACAAGTCTTACAAACATTGCTGACCTGTATATTTATGTTTTTTGTAGAAAACATGTGCATGCTCATCACTCTACAGTCAGAACACAGGAACAGGAATTGAAATGGGAACCTTGATAAGTGACTGACATAAACTTTCTGTCTAGTTCTCTTTTAGCTCAGAAGCATGAAACACCTGATCTGGGGGAACCTAAGGCAGGTCCCTGGGACACGTTAGCAATTTTATTACAGCTGAGGAAACAAGAAGAAAGATGGAACTGTCTTAAATGAATTCATTTCTTTCACATGGAAATGCTATGAGGGTTAAAAATTCAGGCTTCCCAATTATGCAGTAATAAGAAGGTGGGGAAAAGACTTCCTCTCTTCTCCTTTTTCCTTTTTTTTGGACTAATAAAAAGTCCTTTCTTGCTCCTCTTATGCATCTTTACCTTATGTATAGTAGTATTGTTTCAAACTAGACATACATTCAGCAAAAACTCTATGAGTCATCACTTGCCTACCCTCCACCTCACCCTGTAAAGAACTGTAATCTTAGAAGAAATTCACTGTATGTTCAAAGATGAACATGTGGATGATTTTGGAGCCAAGTGAATTTGTGCCAGATGAATTGAATTTTAGTGCAAAGTCTGGGTCATTTTTCGCAGCATGTTTTCCTGTGGCAGTAATGCTTTCATTTAGGTTATGCTCTAGCAAACCTGAGAGGCCAGGGTACAGGATCAGGCATGGCCCTGCAGTCATCTTTACAGTTTAGTTGTTAGCACATTCCCTGCTATGCATTTGACCCACACCAGCTAGATCCGGTGACTTTCAGACTCCATGTAAAAGATCCACGTTGAGGTCTGCCAAAATAACCCTTGAACTGAGCAGAGGCTTGCTGGGGTAAGACATGCTGGTGCTGTGTTTGCAGAAGTTAAACTGCACCACAGAACGGGGACAGGATGGCTTCTTCCTCCTGAGAAATGCTGAGGGGCTACATGTGAATCTTTCATCCTTCCAGATGGACAAAAAGAAAGAGAGGAAAGTGGCAAAGCTTCCTTAATGGGCAGACATCCGGTACTGGATTTTTATTTCTTTTCCATTAATTAGGCTTGTTTTAGGAGACAAAATTTTGAAGCTGATCTCCCACCGCTACAGTGCATACTGCCCAATAGCCAAAAGTGTTTGTTGAACTTGCAACATGTTTATTTCTCCATTTAAAGATATATCCTAGATCTAGGATAGTTTTGAAATTGTGAACAGCCCTTGCAGGTGGGCCACTGACCACCGGCTGGCCACAAAATGCAGATTGCAGCTGGCACCCCAGGTAAAAAAAGCAAGAGGATCTGCAAATTATGCTTTGAATTTTGCCCCTTTATGTGTCTGACTTGGGCTATGCTATGTGGGCACTGAATGCTTGGTAACGAGGGGCCGTGTCTCAGCCCAGGGAGCCAGAAAAGAAGGGGGTGGGAATCAGCTTGCCGGTGAGCAGCTTGTGTGACCGCTTCTCTCTCAAGCAGATCATCCTCAAACAGGACACACGAGAAGGAGGTGTCACTAGTTATGATCAAAAATGTTGGCCTTCCTTTTTAATACTGTTGTCGTTTAACACCAGCTGGTAACTGAGCATCATGCAGCCGCTTGCTCACCCCTCCTCCCCAAGGGAATGAGGAGGAGAATGGGAAGAAATCCTCGTGAGTTGAGATAACAGTTTAATAGGATAACAAATTAAGATTATAACAGTAATAATAGTAATAACAATAATACAAGTGATGCACAAATGCAATAGCTCACTATATGCAAAAGGAAAATAAAACAAACTCCAGTGTGTTTCCAAGCAGCCATCCCACCTCCCGGCTAGCTTCCCCAGTTACACACAGAGCATGATGTTCTATGGCAGGGAATGTCCCTTTGGCCAGCCTGGGCCAGCTGTCCTGGCTGTGCTCTCCCAGCTTCTTGTGCACCTGGCAGAGTGTGAGAACCTGAAAAGTCCTTGACTTAGTGTAGGCACTACAACTACTAGCAACAACTAAAAACATCAGTGTGCTATTAACATTACTGTCGTATCAAATCTAAAACACAGCACTATACCAGCTACTAGAAAGAAAAATTAACTCTACCCCAGATGAAACCAGGACGAATACAAATCTGCTTAAAAGGAACACAACTCAGCATGAGGTCCACAAACCTCTGCTGCTAAATGCCTCCACCGGCAGTGGCAGCCAGCACCATTACTGGTGGCAGTAGCTCTCAGCTCCATGCCAAGCCACGGACATTACTGGGTTTTAAATATTGTTGTTTGGGAATTCCTCACCCGTGGTCCTATTACAGACCTCACAGACCTGCTCTTCTAAATTCTAATCCCATTTTCAATCACTGCGCAGTAATAATGGTACCTCAGGCACAGCGACTTTCTTGGAAAATAACTTAGCCACTTTAATTTAAACCTTATTTTCCCCATCATAACAATAAGGCCAGTTGTATACAAACCTAAGGCATGTACGCACACTATTTTGAGTGCATGCATCCTGCCTGTGCTCCATCCTGATTTGTTTGTCTCCTCTAGTTCTTCTTGGCTCACAAGGTCCTGAGACTCACATATAGCACCTCATAAAACTAGGTCCTGCCCTAGGCTCTTGGTTCTGTACCAGCACAAACTTTAACAGCCGGAAATGCTGACAGGATTCAGGATTAAGTGGAAGCACTCTTGGATCTTTCTGAGGAGAGTATGTGGTTTTTAGAAGCAATGGGGTATACAATACCAATAAATCTGAGGTGGTAGGGCTTTATGCTCACATAACACATAACACAGGGGGGGATGACCCCCTGTAAAGGGTCACCCGAGGTGCAAGGCAGGAAAAAGTCTGGCCTGATGCCTGTTTACTGCCATCAACCTGTGCGGTAGGAGTAAACCATAATAATCTGAGTACTACAAAGCAAAGTTAATTCAAGGTGAGGAGAAGTGAGCACGGACACAGTATGATTCAAAGCAGGCGAGCGAGCTGCTGCATTAACTCTTTCGAATGGTTTCCTGGAAGGACCCCTCAGCATGGCCTTCAAGCACAAGACTTTGAGTCTTTTGCCAACTTTATCTGAGGAGGAAGAAGGGTGAGAGGAATGTCTTCTCAAGGGGAAAAAAAACCCCTTAACCCATTAAAGCTTTCTGTTGCCAGGGAAGTTCAGGGAAAATTCAGGAAAACTCCTTTTTATGTTCTTTATGATGTTTACTCTGTTGCACAGAGCCAAGTCAGGGATGAGAAAGGCTGCAGCATGATGCGGGGCTGCAAAAGCTGTGTGTATTTAATAGGGTGACATAAATGGTGTGTTTCTCTTTGCCCTCTGCTGAGTGCTGTGGGTAAAATCTGGCCTAAGTAGCAAAACGAGAAGCCATGAGAGTGGTTTCTGGCTCTCATCAGTCGGCCGTCCCCTGGGCCAAGCCCCCGGCTCCGACGGGAAGTACACAGCGGATGTTTAATGAAAGGGCTGCTGCGGCTTATCTCCGTGTGCAGGGGACTTCTTTGTGAACTCGCTTGCTTTGAAAGATATGTGGCCCACTATGCTGGTATTGTTGGCTCTCACTTTAAGCACAGCCACATGATTCACATAGGAGCTGTGTGCTACGTCTGCCAAGGAAAGCTTCCCCCTTTCCCTCCCCAGTTAGGAATAAACTCAGCAGAAGGTCATCGAGGTCACAAGATCTGCCTGTTACTGCATTTTACAGGAAGGAAGATACGTTGTCTTAAGATCAGTTTATCAGCTGACTTTCCTGTGAAGAAGACGGAGGCTATTTTCCTGTGTACCGCCACCCCCGTAATTCCCAAACGAGCGCGCTCTGTTTGCATCTCCTGTCAGCTCAGCTGTGCGTGTTTCTGAAACAGCCCAGTATTAAGCAAACAAATAAAAAAGCCATTGTGAGACCGAGCAGAATCAACATCCCTTATCAAACTGCCGGACGGGAGGGGATAAATCTCTTCCTCGAGGCTGCCTGTCATCTCGCTGCCTCCCTCCCTCTCAGCGTCAATGCACAATTAAATCCGTTGTGGTGAAATAGACTCCGCTGATAATTGTGGGGAGAGTTACTTACAAGGGTGCTGAGAACAGCAAAAAGACCAGCAGCCTTCTCTGCCTTCGAAGTGGTTTCTTTTGAGCCTGCTGCTCTGAAAATCCACAAGTGTTTGGTTTTGTTGGTTTGGGGGTTTTTGGGGGGTTTGTTTTCTAAAGCTCCTGGTCTCTGCAGATCTTTTTAATCAGCTCTGCTTTTTCTGTGCAAGGGAACAAGCAGCGTGCAGGGCTGGCTCCCTCCCCCACAGCATCCTCTGCAAGGTCCCTGCTTTCATAAGGTTTTCAGCTGGGGAATGGTTGCCTGTTTCCTCTCTGTGCTCACTGTGACAAATACATTTCTGTGACCAGGAAACTGCAGATGTTACAGATGCACTAAGGCATAGCTTATTAGTTAATGAATCTTAATCTCTGAAGGATTACACATATTGAATAATGCCATTCATTGACAAACAGTTGAAGGGAATCATCCTGGCTCCAAAGTATTTACAGTGGCAGCTTTAATTGATTATGTTCTCTTTTTATACATCTGTAAAGCTAAAATAACCCTCCAATGCTCCCTGCATCTTAACAGCACTGATTAACCCAGCAAGAAACAGCATTTGCCAGAATAAAATTACTGATTTTCAAATAACCATTTGCTGGGCTGCAAACTTGCATTGCACAGGAAAACAGCTAATAATCTTTGATAATATCCACTAATTTTTGTGACATTCATATAGTTAGATTTTTCATCTGGTTTTGCATTGCTTTGCATTTCCCTCATCTACACAGAAGAACCTTTAGCTTCTAGTACTAAGGGTCTTCAGATTCCTTTAGTAATCCAGAGGGGGGGAAGGGGCTGAAAACCAGGTCAGTGCAGACCCCATCCCATTCGCAAGCCAGTAAGAGCTCTGGTTTTGAGGAAGGATCAGGACTCACATCTCTATTCCCGCAGCATTTTTATTAACTGTGAGGTGAATTCCTCTTTCCCAGTTTTTCAGAGTCAGTGTCTATCTAAAAATATTTCATATCCTGACCTTAATGCCTGCATCCAGGTCCACGTCTGCAGTTCACAGTTACAGAGATGAAACAATAAGTTTCATGTGCAAGCTGCGGCATTAAGGACTTTTATCATCCTGCTTGTAATATAAAATATATATATATGGAAGTATTACAGATACACCATGTTTATTCTCAGGCAATGTTGCTTTATTGAATTCTGGCAGCTGAATCTGTACTGGACCTTGTCGGTAGCTAACTGGATACTCCCCACACTAAGAAACTGAACTCAGATAATGTTTACAAAATGTTTTTTAAAAGTCTTCATGAATATCATAGTGCAGCCCTAAAACATGAAGATGGCATTTTATAACAAAAAGGGTGCGTGAATGTTCTGGCAGTACAAAAAAAAAAAGAACTTTTGCTGTTCTGTTTATTCTAGATGATTTGGAAAAGCCCTTGTCATATTGAATCTAAATTGGAGTATCTAAGAGACAATTATAACAAAGCTGAAACAGGAGGCAAAAGAGAAGGCAGAATCCTTCCAAGCTTTGTTGTTACACAAATAGGGTTTGAGTTGAACTCTTTTATTTGCCACTTGTCAGCCTACATCTAAGAAGCAACCTTGTTTGGATCTCCACAAAGAATGTCATTCTTTTTTCAATAAAAAGACCTGGCAATAATTCTTTTGGCACTAGATGAAGAGCTTGCTTATTCCACTGGCGATGGTTTCTTTTGTTGTTATCTAGTTTAATGAAAACTTCATTAAAAAAAAGACTCTGAAAGTTTATGGATAAAGCTTATGTACATTTGTTCGGGTCATATGCCAAGGGGTTGCTTGTTATTGTAGAAGTCATTGCACCAGGGAGAAACAGGGTTAATAATAGCACTTTTTGCAAGCAGCAGTCTTTATTCAAAAGCATGAACAAGGGAAGCAAACTGCAGGGCCTGAGGCAGGCATGTGGGCAATACAACTATTTTCTTAGCAACCTTTCAGGAAAGTCCTAAAAAATCCAACAGGGAGGGGGTGCCTTTGCTCTTTAAAGTCAAGAAAGCCCTAAAGAGCTGTGTCTTCTTTGTACAGGGTTTTTTTTATTTACTGCAAACACCATAAAGCAGAAATCTAGTTCTCTCTTCAGAATTGCATTAGGAATATGGATGTTTTTCTGTCAGTAGTACTGGTCAAAACTTTAAATTTTGCAACTTTTTGATGAAACGTGGTGCCATTTTTTTCCAACATGTCTACCACTTGTCAAGTTCTGTGGTTTGTAGCTGCTTAATACACAGCTTTAAATTCAAGGCTTTTAACAAAGCATATAACGCACAATGACAAACTGAGTATCTCTTCGCAGCAAAGGTTATCATTGAATATGTTCCTCATCCTTTAGCTCACAACGCATCACCCTCATACTCAGAGAGGCAATGTCCTTGATGGGATCTGCGGTGACCTTTCAGCAAGCTCGATGGGGAGCCAGAGCATGCTAATAAGGCCGGAGGATGCGGATGCTGCTGGACCGTGAGAGGCAAAGGCCAGTGGGAAGCGCCAGCTCCCGCCGCGGTGACCACAGCTCCTCCATGCGCTGCAAGGCACTGCCGGCCCCACGGGAGCACAGCCCCATCCTCCCCGGCCGTGCTCAGGGCACACTCATATTCATCCAGCTTGCCAAGGCAGCAGTACAAGGTCACTCCTGATGGCATGCCATTTCACTCGCCCACACAGGGAGCGATGCTCCCAGGCACCGCCGTGTCGTCTCAGCTTGCGTGCCTGCCCCTGTGCCCCAGGGAGGCCAGCCCGGGTGTGCGGGGTGCAGTGGGACAGCCATGGATGTACACACACATGCGGTGCAGGGCATTTGCCCGTGCAATGTTTTACCTTTTACTAGATTTACGGATCCCAAGTAACAAGGCTTAACAGTGCAAAGTCGGGATCTTTTCATTAGAGCTAAATGTACTTTCTTTCCACAACTTTCTCCCTCTTATCTTGCTTCTCCTCTCTGCTCTGACTGCCTTCTCACAAGCAACAGCTAGGGGAACATGTCAAGGGTGCAGTTGTTGGGGTTTCTATTTAGTCATAATTCTCTGCAAAAGGAGAGTAATAAATAAAATAAATTAACCATGTTCGCTAATGAACATAATTGGGTAGTTTGGTTAAATCCTAAAATAAATGAATCCCTGACAGTCTCCAGATCAATACATGAGAAAATTCATATTGAACTGAACACAAAAAACTCCAGCTCTCACAACACATTTCACTAAATTTAAGTTCTATAGAACAGTGGTGAATTAGGTTAATGTTAATTGCGTACAGTGAAATGAAAAACTGTCCACCAGGCAGATGAGAGCTCAAGGGGTTGTCAGATCCCAGGGCATCCTTTTTTCAAGACATTTTCTTGAATCTCTGCTGCAGCCATGCATATTGGATGCTTGCCTTTAGGAGAGGGACAGTTTTACAATACAAATGTTTTACACTTAGCAAGATTCAATTAAGAGGTGGATCTTTAAACACTAGCAAGAGTGTGAAACAGGTCTCACCAGCCTGTTAGGATTAGAGGACTCCAAGAGAGCAGATTTTTCTCCATCTGCCCCTTGGGGAGCTTCTGTACCTTCCTTAAATGCCCTCATTGGAGACAGGGCAGGATGTGACTATGTATGTATTTGGTGACACTCAATATGGTCTAGCTCTCAACAACCTGGCACTTGCTCCGTCATGGTGCTCAAAAAACTCCTCTTTCAGGACTATGCGCTGGGTTTCTGAATTGGGCAGGTGATATTCTGAGTCTCACCAGGAAGGCAAGGTGTTCTACGCTAGTCCCTCAGCTCATACAAAAAAATGGATAAACCCTCAGATTTTGGCAGCTGATACTCTGTCTTCACACCTTGAAGAGTTGTATATATACACACAGATTTAAAATAATATCATTCTGATGGGTGGCTTGTACAAACAGCGTGGAAGGGTCTCTGAGACTGGATAATGTTAGAGATGATGCTCTACAGTTGTATTTGTCAGTCAATGCAAAAGCAAGCCAAACAGGAAGACTGGCAAAAAGAAAGCATAGCTTGAAGTCTTGATCCTTGCTGTGTTTGTCTCCAGGAACCCTCTTTAATTGTCTGCACGTGTATGAGCTGTGTGAGTCATGGTAGGAAGACAAAACATGTCAAGGATGGGTAGGAGAAGGAACCAGCAGACAGAGACTGGAAGAATTACAGAGGTCTTTGTGGGAGGTTTGGAAATCTGGAAGAGATGGAGGATAAGCAAGCAGCTGCAGTCTACCAGGCCATTACAGCTCCTGAGAAGTAAGAATATGAACTTACTTGGCTTTCTGTCTTCAGAAGGACCCATAAATTGGACCACTATTTCTTTGCTAAATTTTGCTCAGGGATTAGTTTTTGGGATCAGGACTTTAATGAACAGAACCACAAATACATAATATTAATTATTGGTTTGGAGTTTATGTCCAAGTTCTGGAAAATGCTTAGGAAGTTTCCTGGTCTAAAGTCCCCTCGCAAAACAGAGAAGTCATGTGATGGAAGTAGAAGTGCTGCCTCTACATCTGTTTGTGTATGCATGCTTGTCAATTATCAACATCACTGCATTAGTGAAGTTTTCCTGTCATGTTTCTTCTTTTTCAAATAATATTTTAATTTTCCCTTCAACTCAGTTCACTGCTGTCTTGACGTTATGTCACTATAAATAAACATACAGTAGAGTCTTGGGTACACCTGGCAACTAATAACCCCTTGGAATGAATAGTCTTATACAAAAGAGACAAGGCTTGAGGCAAAGATACTATTTTCACTTCATCATCTCACTCATCCTTGACTTATTACTGGATTCATCACTGTTTTCAGATCTGGAGGAAACAGAACTGTGAGAGATCTAAAAGATCATCTTGCACAGGGTGGACACTCCTTTTCATCCTACAAGCCACATGCCACAACCTTTGAGTCATTAGAGCCTGAAGACTTATAGGACATAGCTCAATGAGCTTGGGGTGCAGGGTGACAGACACCTGGGAGTTTTTCACAGACGCTAGAGGCCAGTGGCTCAGGGACAGGGGACAGCCAAGTTGGCCTGAGCAGCCCTGCTGGCTTTGCTTCCCTTACTCCTTGGATTAGAATCATAGAATCATAGAGTCATAGAATCATTTGGGTTGGAAGGGACCTCAAAGATCATCTAGTTCCAACCCCTCTCCCATGGGCAGGGACACCCTCCACTAGACCAGGTTCCCCAAAGCCCCATCCAACCTGGCCTTGAACACCTCCAGGGATGGGGCATCCACAGCTTCTCTGGGCAACCTGTTCCAGTGCCTCACCACCCTCACAGTAAAGAATTTCTTCCTTTAATCTAAATCTACCCTCTTTCAGTTTAAAGACATTCCCCCTTGTCCTATCACTCCATGCCCTTGTAAACAGTCCCTCTCCAGCTTTCCTGTAGGCCCCTTCAGGTACTGGAAGGCAGCTGTAAGGTCTTCCTGGAGCCTTCTCTTTTCCAGGCTGAACAACCCCAACTCTCTCAGCCTGTCCTCATAGGGGAGATGCTCCATCCCTCTGGTCATCTTCATGGCCCTCCTCTGGACCATCTGGAGGCCTCAGAGCTGGATGCAGTACTCCACGTGGGGTCTCACTAGAGTGGAATAGAGGGGCAGAATCACCTCCCTTGACCTGCTGGCCATGCTTCTTTTGAAGCAGCCCAGGACACGGTTGGCTTTCTGGGCTGCTAGTGCATATTGCTGGCTCATATCCAGTTTTTCATCCACCAGTATGCCCAAGTCCTTCTCCCCAGGGCTGCTCTCAATCCATTCATCCTCCAGACTGTAGTGATACTGGTGATTGACCCAGCCCAGGTGCAGGACCTTGCCAGATTCACTGGGCCAGCATATCCCTGCTGCCGTGTGAAGTGACACAGGAGTCCTGCTTGTACTGCTTGCCAGCAGCATAAGCTGAGGTTGGTCACCCCTGATATTCCTGCTCTCTCATGGGTACTGTTCTCAAAAATGTCTCCCCAATGGTCATGCTGATTTCATCCTCAATGAGTTGAGCAAAGAGGGTTTCTCCATGGAATCCCAGAGATGCAGGAGACAAGGTTGGACTTGGATTAACTTCTAGTTTGGATGGTTTAATTTTTGTCCTTGATAATCCAGCAGACTGTACAGACTACTCTTTTGCCTTCTTGTGTCTAGCGTTTCACTTCCTGACAGAAATATCCTCCTAACATGCTATTCTTACTTGCTTTCAGGATCTTATTGAAACCTACTGAATTTTGCTCTCCTACCCTGTTTACCCCAGACAATGGGATGTGCCTACTGGCTTCTTCTCTTGCCCTCTTACGTATCACTCCTTCTAACTTCCTCACTTCTTAATTCTCTTCTTCTTTTCTCTGATCTACCTCCAATTAATAAACACCTTTCAGACACACACAGCATTTCAGACCCTGTCAAACCTGCATATAAAGCAGTGGTCTTCAGCCTTGCATTTGTATTTACAACAAAGACAGTCTAGCTTAAAAACATTTGGACAATCAGTGCTAACATATTACACTGCGGACGGTTATTGCATTTTATATGAATATAACTTTTGCTAAATATCTCCTTGCCATTGAATGTATGGGATCATGAGATGACTTGTGTTGCCTGTTCTGATCCCATGGGCAGCTGTACTGATGCACTAGCAGCCTCCAGGCTGATACGTGGTAGCCTGAGGATCCCTGCCAGACCACGGTGCAAGCCGTGCTTGCCAGCCCTTATTACAAAGAGCAGGGGAAACTCAGCCTAAGACTTTCTACAACAGTTCTCCTCCCCGCCCCCAAACTCCACACTGAAAAAACAACATTTTTAATTTTCTGCAAAGAGCAAATGTTGGCAGTAACATAGTCAACCAAAATCAGGCAATCATACACTCCCATCTTTCCACCCTTCCTCTGAGAAATGTCGATGCCTTTGTAGCTGTGCCTGATCCAGGTACAGATTTACATGGGCAGAGGAAAGGGGAGCAGACAAGGAGGCTCGCACTTGCACTCGCCCACACTGCATACAAATTCCCGTGACTCATGTGACACAGCGACCGCCCCAACCCACACTAGTTTCTCAGGCCAGGACCTGACACAATCGTAAGTGTCCTGGTTGCTCCCTTCTTCTACAGAGTTCAGAAAGAAGAAAAAGAGGAAGGAGCGCATCAATGCTCTTGTTTCTTTTTTGTCTTACCCCTTGGATGTTTCTGCTCTTCTCCTGCCACTCTCCTGGCCCCTTCGTGGGTGTCACATTTCCTTCTGTCAAAGAAATTGTCTCCTCCAGAACATATCTGTTGACTTGTGGTTTTGTGTAAAAACAAATACTTGAATGCAAACATTTCAACCAGTACTTTTTATAGTACTTTTTATAGTTTTAATTGACTCAAATTTATAAATAGGTTTTCTTAGGAGAAGAGCAGCAGAATGAGATATTTCACAGTATAATAACATACAGATGTTGTAACACAGTTTGCTAAGGGCATAACCCCAGGTAAGAGAATTCCCCCTTCCACACACCAATCTAATTCTTTGCCAGCATCTCTTCTTTCTCAACTGCAGAGTGTGGAAATGCCTTGGAGCTTCATTGCAAGGGGAAAGATAATGAACAGCAATGAGTGGAAAGGCAGGAACAGAGATAAAGGTCTGCATACTGAAATAGCAATAACACACTGGGGTATATCCTGTTGTGATGTATATACTTTTCTCTTTAATTCCTCCCTTGGGCAGTTTGAGGATGGAAATGTTTTTCTCAGAGGAAGTATTCTCACTATGGATTTTATGGAGAAGCAGCAATTTCCGTAAATGGGATAATACTGGAGAGTAGTTAGAGATCCCTTTGCAAGATATGAACCTGTGCTGTTAAATGCTGGTGCTCTCTAGGGCGAAGCATTGGTAGAAGCAGGAGGATTATAAGAAATGCCATGTGCACTATGATAGCAGGAAAGTTAAGGGCCAAACAATCTCTCCTATGACGGCTCTACCACCCTTCACCAGGTCAGCACTAAAGGACACCGGTGTTTCTACAGCTTCATCTTGACCCCGTGCTTATACATCTTTTAATAATGTATTTTCTACCAGGGGCTCATTAATATACAGCTTTAGGTGCAGATTATATTATGCATATCAATGGTCCTCTATGCCACTCTGGGTATTACTGTTCAATTTAAGATGAGTGCCCTGCAGAGGTCCTAGCCAGCCCTGGATACACTGGCTGGGGGACCAAAAGGAGTAGCAGCATATTGCATCTGCTGGGGAAGATCTTCAGCATCTCCACCAGGAGCCTGCAGGTCAATTAAAAAAAAAAACAAACAGCTGGTTTAAAACCGTATCAGACCCTTAACTGCAAGGTAGGGGTCCCACAATCATATTAATGTTAGGGATCCCAGAGCAGGTGAGGTTTAGCTCTGGTCTGGGATCCATTTTATTTTTTTAATTGAAACTGAAAGTCGCTTATAGACAAGTTCATATGGAAAAGCAGTTTGTTGAAGCACAACCGCAAGATAAACAGTTTTATCTCTACCTAGCACAAATGTGCCTGAAGGGAAGAGTAATGTCGTGACCTGGCTATATGGGACAAGGAGATATATGGCTGTTAAGAACTGGGAGGGAGGGGGTGTAATGCTAAAATCATAAATTTCCATAGTCATCTGAGCAATATGAGGGGACCATAATATCTAAGGGTGCAAACGACTAGCAGCCTCATTAGCTTCAGTGTATTGTCTCATTTATGCCACCAGAAATTTGGCCCTATGTGAATCCTACCTAGTATATAGAAAAGAATTTGTTGGTTTGGAGTTTTTAGAAATGTTTTTGAAACACCTGCACACAATTCCCAAACTTTCTTCACAAATTAATTTGCTCAAAATTTTCCATATCTAAATCTTTCATCCAATAAAATGGCCTTATGTTGAATATAATAGTTTTTTTCTTCCCAGAAAAAAACTTGGCATCCTGCAAGTTAAGAATGTCTCCAGATTCTGGGTGTTTATGGAGCATTTCCATCAGGGTGCTTGTTTATTCTGGATTCAGTCCAGGACACAAGGCTGGTCCTAGATGGCTGCTGTTGACAAGAGAACAATGTATGACTGATCATGTGAGATTATTCTGATCACAAAGCACCTACACAGTTTGTTTGTGCACTGGGGCAACTCAGAAGCACATATAAAAAGTCCTCAAGATTCAAATATCTTGCTTTTTCCATAGAGAAGAATATAAACAGCTACCAAGGGGACAAACAGAAACATTAGGCTGTGAGGCAATACTTGACTTTCTCAGAAAGTTCACAAGGTTACAGTCAGCTGCTCCTTTTCTCAACCTGTCTGTGTGGCGGGGATTTAATTTGCAGTCCTTGGTGCCACCCACAGAGTTTGATAAGCGTCTCTGAATTTCACACTTGGTTCTTTCTGGCCAAAAAACTCAGGAGGGGAAATGTGGCGTCAGACCCAAGCAGAAGGTGCACAAGTGCATGTCAGTCTTCATCAGGAAGCTGCAAGGTCTTTGTTACAACACAGGGAGGACTGCTGAAATGAGTGAGGGTATTCAGGATACTACTCATTAAATTGCTGGTGGCAGACACTGGAACCATGCTTTCCCAGTACTTGCAAAGCAGCCTTCAGCTGAACTTGTAACCTTTGCACACATTTCAGTTTCAGTTTCTCAAAAGCGCTTCAAGGATTTAAATGTCTAATTTGTATAACGGTCAGTGGGACTGAGGCATGTAACCCTTCTAATCAGTCATGGAAATTTCACCGTCAGTAACCAATTTTCGCAGCGCTCCAAGGGATTATCCCTGATACAGAAACCTGAGACAGAGAAAATCCCAAAAGCATGGCAGGGACCCATGTTTTCCCGTGTTCCCCACCTTCCCCTTACATGGTCCTTTCTCTCTGAGTGGAGCTTAGAGGTGCTTGTCCAACATTTCCACTGTAAGCCCTCATATTTTTCTTGTAAAAAATGCTCTGGGCTGCAATTTAGTTTCAGATATGTCTAAAATTAGTAGAAACAATTATTAAATTAAATTAACAGTGTAGGAAAGAAAGAAACCCCCTGAATTCTTTGTACTCAGACCTTGATTTGTATTCTTCTTGCCCTAAACTGGAATTGTTTACAATGTTCTCTCTTTAATGTAGTATGAAACATCTGATCATGGTTAAAAATAAAAATCTTTGGAAATATTCGCACTTAAAATTTGATTGTGCTTGTAAAGAAACTGTTTCCTCCTAAGAGACTGCAGTGTATATCCTATCACAAGACTGCAGATTATAAAGATCTTTTTTATTACATTATACTCAAAATATCACAAATATATGGAAGGACTTCAAAGGAGACAATAGACTGTTTTACTGCTAATCCTTGGGGTAGGAAAAAGTCCCTGTACCGTGTGTTTGTGTGCTAGACTATATCAATGCCAAAGGATTCTGTCTTTTCTTATGCATTATAATGAATTACAAGGTGGATGAAGAGCCATATTTTTATGCAACAGATAATGGTTACATGTTTAAACAAGGAAGCAGGGAAAAAAACCCAAACCACCCAGAATCAGCAGCATTATAGGTCTACAGCTAGGTATAATCAACTCATAGAGGACACTTCTTCAGAGCTTTTCCTTTTCCCATTAGACTCTCCACCTCTGCATCTTACTTTATGCAGCACAGATGTGGCTGCAAGTTGTCATGGGAATTCTTCTAAGAGAAGTTTACTTTTTAAGAAGTTTCACTATATGAATGAAATATGGTATAGCCTATCCCCAAAGTTCAGCTGACAGCAAAGGTTATTTTAAACAGCTGAATGCTTTTAGAGAAGTTCATGGGCTACACACTACAAATATTGTAAAAGGATTACAGTAGCAAAAGCAAAAAGTTCTTATAAACTACTTAGTGTGAGCATCAGTATAGACCTGTATTCAGGACACCTGAGTTCAGACACAGTCGAAGCTAACGTGCATCCATTTCTGGAGGAAGGGATTATAATACCTGTCATGGACCTAAGGACGAACTTTTTTGTTTGGGGAATATGACTGGAAATATATTCAATTAGCAGTAAAGAAGGGAATGGGTAGAGTGGAACAATAAATGTGTTGAATAGTCTGGGTCATATGTGGTAAAGCTTATACTTGGGAGTGTAATATCAACTGGAAAATATTTAGCTGTCAGGTATTCAGGAATGTGTTGGTTAAAATTGGTTCCAGAGAGATCTCAAAGAAATTCTCCAGTCCCTCACTGGCTAAGTTCACAGTAAGATTTTGCAGACATTTTCCTTTCTTCTGGGTCCTGCCTGTGTCCAGTATGGGGTCATCTTCAGAAAAGAGCTGCAAAAGCAGAAAGCAGCAAATTTTGGGGTGCAAACACTAGTTTCTGATTCACTAACCTAGGCCTTACTTTGTAGTTTGTCTGGTTTTAGGACTAAGACCAGTGCCTGAAGAGGTGCTGTGGGGTTGGACAGGTTGCAAGTCTCTAAGAAGCTCTGATGTTATTGTAACAGATGAAGAGAAAAGATAATAGCTAAAATAAGGAAAAAGTTTTTAGAGAGTTCACATCTTATAGTGTGCCATCAGCTGTGTTCAGACCTAAGCCCCTCCAAATCTAAAGGCTTGACTGCCATGACAGGGCCAAAATGACAGCAGCAGTGCAACTGCTGAGCCCAGTAGGTCTGTCGCCTTGTGCTCACGGGTATTGCACTTGGAAGATGCAAGAAGCTGGGTCCAAAAGCAGCACAGCCTTCAAGCCCTGCATCGCAGAAAGTGGCGTGCTGAAATGTTTATGCTTCTCCCCGTTCTGCTGCTATCTGGCAACTCTGCGCACATCCCTGCCATGAGTTTCTAGTGCACCAGTAACATAGTGGGCTCTGAATATATTTTATGCCTCACAGTGTAGGATTAAAATCTATTATTAATCATGACAGCTCACTATGTTTCATCCTTGCCAGGAGTCTTGGCTGGCATATCGCTGTCTCCCTGTAACCAGCCCAGCATAACCCCTTTTGTGTGTGTGTGGGCAAGGCCCCCTACCAGTGCCTGTGTAATCGCTTTTGCCAGTCCCCTTTCCTTCCCACTGCCTGCGTGCTAGGGCACTCCGGAGTCCTCTGCCTTCCCCACCACACTGCTCCCCAGGCACAGCCCCACGGGATACACCATGCTTCCCATGGCCCTGGCAGAGGACAATTTGCCCATAACACCCAGAACCCATCAATGTAAGTGCAGCAACCCAAAATGACCGGGGGTGGTAGAGGTGAAACTACATTTTTGCAAGAGGAAAAATTGTACTGCAGAGGCACATATTGACCCTTGTTTTTTTAAAACTGACTGTGTTTCCTTCACCTACCAAGTGAAAAAATTATGGGTGTGATTC
Source organism: Balearica regulorum gibbericeps (assembly GCF_011004875.1). Lineage (NCBI taxonomy): Eukaryota > Metazoa > Chordata > Aves > Gruiformes > Gruidae > Balearica > Balearica regulorum. The sequence goes on from NC_046220.1 coordinate 67,026,015, forward strand.
AGCCTGTCCTGACAATACACTGCAATTTGTCTCAGTGGCTTCTTTCATGGGATGGCACGGCCCTGATGCTTAGGAAGAGAGATCTGAGCCCTGTTTCCCTCCTATGTCACTCCCATGGTGAAAGTGTCATTCTGCTATAATGCACGACCCTTAAGATTTCTGTAGTGTTTCATACCTTGCCTTTGTCTTGCCAATGTATTGGATTGAGCAGGCAAAGACAGGTCATTGTCCTCTACCTGAACATACAGACTCCTGGTGCTATGGAAGGGGAAAGAGAACAGGGATTATCTGTATCGTGCATACAGATAATTACCTGCATCTGACTGGTAAATTCATTTGGATGTTAGTAACTGATCTCTTCCTCAAGAGGCATCTGAGGTGCTCAGTCTATCATTATTAGGACTTGCAAGGCACTGTAAAATTATCTTGTTTTGATTCAAAAATCTCACTTCCATATTTAATTTTAAGAAAATGTTGGTTATTTCTTTCATCTAAATAGCATAGTTACTTGGGAAGACTCCAAACATGTCCCATCCCCTCCTTCCTTCTTCCTCCCCCAGCTTTATATGCTGAGCATCACATTGTATGTTATGGAATATCCCCTGGGTCAGTTGGGGTCAACTGTCCTGGCTGTGTCCCCTCCCAACTTCCTGTGCACCCCCTATCCCTCCTCTCCCCCCGCCTCCTCTCTGGTGGGGTGGTGTGAGAAGCAGAAAAGGCCTTGGCTCTGTGTAAGTACTGCTCAGCAGTAACAAAAACATCTCTGTATTATCAACATTATTTTCAGCACAAATCCAGAACAGCCTTATACCAGCTACTATGAAGAAAATTAACTCTATCCCAGCCAAAACCCCCACACACCCATGCTTACTTGTTTGACATGATAGCTGCCCACGCAGCAGCTGTGTGCTACCAGACTTGGGACACCCAGAAAACGGCTGCTGTGTGCCATGGGGCATCCTGCAGAGGTTCCTGGGAGGCGAGGAGTGGCAAACCTCTGCATGTCATTTCGGCTCAAGCCTGGAAGTGCCATAGCAGCATCTATGGAGCATTGGACTTTCTTCTGGTCCAGGCAGCAGACTGGAAGTCTGGATAACCAAGAAGAGTTCCTCATTCTGTTGGAGACTTACGTGTTACACCAACAAAAGTCTTCCATCTTTTTCAGCTGTGTGTATGCCATGTTTCTGTCATGAAACTGAATCTGAATCCACATCCACTCGGTATCCATGTCAGATAGTGAACCCCTGAAGGCTGTATCTCTTGGTGTTTCTACAATGCCTACCAAAAGAGGGCTATGATCTCAGTTGAGGATTTCAGACCCTCTCTTCATAACATAATGCAATATGTTCTTCCTAGTGTCTGAGGTTTTCCTCCACCACACTCTCCTTCCAGTGTTACTAAAAAAGCAAAGGTATTCTGCCCTGGGGAGGTTCTGAGCTGTCACCCAAAAGTGGAAGAAATTGTTGATATTGTACCTTTGCCTCCACAAGCCTCTGGAGCAACAGCATCCAGATTAAATGTATTGACTTGCCTATTGCAAGAGGAAATTCCAGTAAGAAACCTGTTTCTACTGGTTCCAGGCAGCTAGCAGAGGCATAGATCTTCATGCAGTCTGTTGGTTTCTGGAGCAAATGGTCTTTCTCATGAAACCAAAAGAGGCCGATTCAAAATGATAGAAATCAAGAGAAGTCAAAAGATAAACGACATTAAGTAAAGGTTAGTAAGGCATGCAGAGAATTTGGCTTCTTACCATTAAAAATGAAAGATAACTATCAGAATGAAAGGGGCACAAAATAATTCTGAATTTTTTTATTGGATCTCATGGAGTCAGAAAGGTATAATACCCTGAATTCAGCCACCCAAACAAATCTGATCTTTACTCAAAAGCACATCCAACACACAACAGAGGCACTTCCCCCATCCAAATCCAGCTTAAAAGATTCCTTATCACTTCATTAAATTTGGCAAATGGCTGAATAAAGCACATTGTACCAAACTCAGGTCTCAGTTACATCATTAGCACTGCAATGAAAAATGCAATAGCATGGCACTGAAGTGGCTGGGGGATGCATTTGGCATGTTATTTGTATGAAGGAAATAGCTGTGCCTTGCTCCCAAAAAGAAGAGAGTGAAAAGCTTGCCTGTCTCTATACTCCTGCATGTAACTTCTTACCTACCCACCACTTTCCCATTATTTCTGTCAATGTAAAAGAGCAGACTCCTGTCCCAATAATATGATCAATGCAGTCATTGTCAGGCTCACAGAACTTTTTCCAAAACATTTCCATTTACAACTAGCAGATCAAGTTGTGGGTTGCTGTATGGGCTTTCTGTACTCATGAAGACTGCATCAGAAAGAATTGGCACAGTAAGCTGTCTTGAAAATAGAGAGATGTAGTGTATTAGGCAGCCAAATAATTAATGCAGGCACAACAAGCATGTTAAGTTACCTATTTAACTCTATCAGCAAACTAAGTAGTTGCACACTACTTCCCTTCTTCAGAAAACAAAGTTTAAGAGGAAATGATTAATGGGAAAGACTGCTTTGGGGCTTGTGGCACATGTGCCTGTTGAAATGCTCTTGCATTTCAACATTTCAAGGAGATTCTTCAAAATAAGAGAGACACTACCATTGGCAGCAGAGGGTTCAGGATCAGAGCTGGAAGGTCATCTTCTCAATATCAGTTTTCATATGTGACCCCTAGCTCATTACAGAGCTATCTTATGCTCTCTCCTCCTTTACATTCTTCCTAACTTCCAAGTTTTAGTAGTAAAAGCATCATAAACCAAGTTCAAAACAATCGTAAATTGTTCTTTTGCTGTGACTCAAATAAAATCTTGTACTTTGATGAAGTTCATGGAGGAGTGGTTGTTTTCACGGTGTCCATATGAGGGTTTAGCTCTCCAGCACTGGATAACTGAATCTTATTACACACCTGGATGTGTTGGTCTGTTGTCCACTGTCTCTGAACACCATTAGAAATGCTGGCCTAGCTGCATGTGATTTGACCAGAATTGAGTAGACTTTGCGCTGCCTATATCAAGAGACACATAGGTCTTCTGGCATTTAAGAAAATATTGGCATTAAGAAAATACTTCAGTTCATCTCCCCAAATGTTTAAGTTGTGGTTTCTTTGATGGGCAAGGTCAAAGGGATTTTTATTTTGTGTGCATGTCACTTTAGTGATCTCACTACATACAGTGACGGTTTCTGTCACAACTTTTTGCTGCCCAAGAATAACTTTTCCTTTTTAAAACAGTGTATGAAAGGGGTATGAAAAGCACTTTCTAGGATATTGCTCAGTATGTTCAGTGTTGTGGCCTGGAATATTGTATGACCTGAAGGAAGGAGAATTTACAGTATGTCAGACTGATTTTGATTAAAAAATATGTCCAGATTTACGAGAATGGCATGTCTGAATGGCTCAGAGCTCCATGGAAGGATATGATGAGTTTAGGTTTTTTATGAGTTTCCAGTGATGCTGTCAAACAATTTAGCAGGACAATATTTAGTATCTATTTCAAAATGGATCTTAGAAGTTATTTCTTTCTGGCATAGCATCACAGTACTGTATTTGGTGATTAAATCAGGTAACTTAGCACCTTTACAATATTGAAAAAACAAGAAGGCAAACAGCAAGATATTTAACACAGTCTCACATATTCAAGCAAATAGGCTAATTGCAAGTCACCATACTGATCCTGGGGTGCCTTTACCTCATCCCCAGAAAATGAGGGTAAGATTCACACACCTCCTGAGCTAGCGAAATCCCAGTTTGCAGCAGCTTCTCACTAGAGTTAGCAGGGCAAGGAAAAAATACCCCAAAGTTAGCAAAAACATGTCAGCTCCCACTGGACAAAAGAAAAATCAGACCTTGTCTGCACACACAGCAGCAGGCAGTGACCTGTGTTTCCTGTCTCACCCTGTGCTGTCTGCTCACAGATGAGGTGACTTTGCAGTGACTTCTCATTTCCCAACCTCCAAAACAGCTAGAGAAATTCATATGTTACAGCATGTGATTCAGGGAGAGATAAGTTGACTGAAGGATGGGTGCAATTAAATGCTGGGAGGGAGAGGGGCAGAACTAGACGAGGCTACTACGCGGTAAGAATGTGTTTATCTGTCACAGCATTTACAATGCTCAGGCACTTAAAGGAAGTAAATTATGACAGTCTCCATAACTCTTAACATTAGCCACCAAATAGACAACCCTGTATGTTTTATCAAGTAAGAATACACACCTTTACATGTACCTGGAATTAGAGCAGTGTAATTGCATATTATCTCTGGGTTTTGGTACCACAGGCACTTGTAAAATGGGAAATAATAAATCTAATAGCTACCTGCAAAAAATGAATTTTGCAAACCTGCTTAGAATTGCTGTTCCCTCAGAGCACAACACAGTTCAATGGGAAAACTGCTACCATAACAAGTCTACTAAATAATCCTACAAGCACTTGGGTGTGCAAAAGATAAAAGATATGATTAAACCTGATTCCTTTAGGTTTTGTATTAATTGAACTAAAGCAAATAGACAGATGGAAGAAAAGTGGAATAGGCACAGATAATGAAGCATTCTGCCACCATTGAACTCCAGGGGAAAATTCCCATTAACAGAGAGGCGATGGAAAGGATCCTGTCTTCCCATGATCTTCAAATATAAGCACTACCTGTGATGTCAGCGTGTAAAAGTTTGAAAAGTGGCTGATGAGAGTCTTTTTCCAAGAGCAGGGAGCTGCAAACAGCTCAGAAAAATGAATTCCACCTTCACACTGTTGACAGGCACAGGAATAGGGGAAAAAGCTGTAGAACAACATCTTAAAAACCCAGAATTGACTTATGGATTGAATGTAAACCATGGGATGAAAGCAGTGGGACAGATTTTATTCCAGCTTTAAAGAAACATTCCCTTGGAGATTAAATCTGACAATGCCAAATCCATTTTCCATAGCAAGTTTATGTGAATGGGAGAGCAGAGGCAGGACTTTCCTGGGGAAGCTGGCCGCATCCTTCACTGGGAAGAGAGCAGGACCATATGGAAGGGGAACAAGGCATTCCCTCCAAGGTCGAAGGTGGGGCAGGCTCTCCCCCTTGCTACAGAGCTGCGTGTTTCCACACCCAGAGGTGATGTTTAGGCTTCGCTCTGACTGCAGCTTTTTGGTTTCTTTTGGGGAATACCTCAGGAGGAGGAGAGGGTTCCTAGCACAGCGACGGCCACACAGATCCCCACCTTGCTCCCAGGCATACACTGCCTACATGCCTCTGAAGGGACATCCATGCAAAGAGCCAGGAGCCTGTCAAGGGTTATGGGGCAGAGTAATTGCAGCACTGAGAAAGGTGATAGTTTAAAAGGAAATAGCGATTTGATGTGTAATCCTTCATTTTTGCCCACAAAAGGACTAGTCACCATCATCATAACTGAACCACAGAGCACACCTTCAGTAGCAACTCGGCATGGGAGAAGACTGCCACCTTCCTGTTTTTAAACCAGAGCCCCCCAACCAACATTTTCACTAGCAGCCTGCCCTCCTTTTGCAGTTTTTAATACACCCAGCTCACAATCCTACTCTTTCACAACTTTAATAAACAAGTTATCATCAAGATATAAATGAAAAGCAGGAGAAAACTACTGAAAAAAGCATAGATCTGAGTCTAGTAAAAGAGAAGGGCTGTGCTAATTTGCCGGAAATTCCATTTTCTCCCCTCTCTCTCAAAACCGTGTACAAATTAGACATTTACATGATAGATGAGTATGTTCCTTTCTTAGGGAAAGTGCTCTGCTGGAACTCGGAGCTCGGGTAAGTTCCATGTAATGTGGCTGTTGCCAAGGAAACTACTTGTTCTTAATTGAATAGTAGAGAAAATATTTGTGTAACTTATTGGCACATAAATTAAGGTTGCCCTTGAGCAGCCTTAAACTCACACAACCTTTTTTTTTTTTAAACCAAATTGTCCTAGTTTCTTAGATTCTCTTTTAATGCACAAACATCGTGGAAGAGTCACAAGATGCCATTGGCCTCTTCCCTGACTCTGACGACTGTTAAAGTTGCATGATGCTTAGCTGCAGCACCAAAAAGAGAAGAAGCTTGATTATTACAGAGGAGATGACAATAAAATGCCAAGCAAGTATTTGCTAAGTGGGAAAAAGGCAATAGAATAAAATAAGCTGCTGTAGATAAAACTTCTCCCAAAAAGAACGCCACATCCTCAGTGATAACGGTGATGACAACCTCAGTTTGTCCACACTGGTGTAACTCCACTGAAGTCAACAGATTCATGCTGATTTACATCTCCTGAGCCTTTTATTTGATTTTTTTGTCTTCACTCTGTCACCAGTTTTTACTATTTTTTCAAATTACTATTGGTTTCCAAAAGGCAAAAGAAGTGTTTTTCCAAAACAAGAATTGTCTTTCACACAAAATCTGAGAGACTGTAAAACCCCAGGACAGGCTGGTTAAGTTAAGCAGTCCTCTGCTGCTACTGATGTGCAAGAGGCAGAGACTTTGCACAGCTTCTTAGCAAGGGAAAATGTGGGATGGAGGAAGACTACATCACCTTACCCTTATCTTTCCATTCCCCATATGCTCTTTACAGGAACTGTCAGTAGGGAGGTGTCTGATAACCAAATAATAGATTGTGCTGTTTGAAAAACAGGCAATTTTGCTTTCTTTATCTCTCCCATACCTCGGATGCTCAACAAATTTCATCCAGAATATTTCAAAATGTTAATGTCTAATTTAATTGAAGCTTCTCTGGAGTAGACTCATTAAAGTGCTTCACAAAAAGGAGGTAATAAAATAAAGGTAGCTAGATTGGGATCTTGTAAGGAACCAGTTAACACCAGCAAATGTTAAACTGAACTATTTCATTCTTTCTTGGTAAATTGTCTTCTCTTAAGTCATGGTCCTGCTATTTTGGAGATGAAAAATAGTTCTTCCATTTGTCAGGTCCTGCAGGAGAATAGTCATCATCCTGGATTGCAGGACACAGCCGCTATATTAGATGTCTGCAAAAATGCCTTTAAATAATAGGCCACTGTAATACTTCTCATGTAGTTCCTTGCCACTAATGGTTTTCATTTTGTTAATGAAATGTGGCTTTTAAAGTTCAGACAAAAGACAGATTCTTATTGAAGGGATTCCTCCTTCCACTGGAGATGAGAGAGTGGTGAGTGCGGTGTCCTTTCAGTCAGTGATGACTTAGTGCAGAGTCTATATATTCAGATAACTGAGAAAAAATGCTGGTTAATTCAGGGTTATGTGCCTGACAGATAAATCCTCTGAATAAAAATGTGGCAAGATTCTATGAGACCAGAGCAAGGAGCCCAAACAGCATCATATAGGTGACCCTGTCATTTAAGCTGAACTTGTATTAATAATGGTCCTTAACAAGCTGTCAATCTCTAAGGAGAGCCTTTTGTGCCTTTTCCCTGATGCTTTTGTGTTCGCTTACTCGATGGCCACAAATCAGCCCTAGCTGAGTTGCGGTCAGTCCTAGGGCAGCTTGGGAAAAATGAAGCTTCTTTCTCCTTGTCTTCCCTGTGCTCTTGCTTTTTTCCCCTTTCTTTGCCTTTCACTGCCACACAAATCATAAAAATTGCAGGCTGGGGGTCAAGCTGTGTAAAACAAGCAGACACCAGCTTCCTCTTTGTTTCAGCACACAGCACAGATGGGAGGGGGAGATAATTGCCATTAGAGTAGAAAATCCAGAAGTATCGCAATGACACTGGGAAACAGAGGATGCTTTTCAGTTAGTAGGAAATCCAAATGGGTTTCTTAATACCTGCTGAAAAGTAATAGCAAACAATCCACTGAGTAGTTAAGCTCTGCTCCACTTTTCCTGCCTTTTCTTGTTAAATTAAAACCAGAAATAAACCAAAAACCCCACCATGCTGAGAACCAGAAAATAATGTGCAGGTTTGGACAGGCTGCAGCAAAGCTTTGTACTCTCAAAGCCTCATGGCCATCAGTGCAGTGGTGAAGGAAGGAGGAATGGTTTGATCTTCCTCCATCACCCATTCATGTCTGCTGATGGCTTGCTTGTTCCTGGATTCCAAGCAACTGAAGAGCAGAGTGACAAGTGCAAAGCCTACCTGGGATAAGGACATTGGTATCAGCCGCACTTTCAGAGCTGTGTTCTCAGCTACTTCAAGATACAGTGACACAGAGCAAGTTTCTTTCTGGGCTCATCAAGCTTGATTCAAGGCTTGTCTCAAGACTGTACTTGCTCACCGTCTACAATCCATCCCTTCAGACGTAATATCTAGGAGGTCACCATGGTGTAAACTCCAGCAGGCTCTGGAGACAGCAGGCCACAGCATCTCTGGTGTCTCGCAGGCTCCAACCTGCCTCTTCAGATAATCTGGGTGGATGCAAGGCAGAGCCAAGCACACCCCAGCCCTGCAGGCTTTGAGCCCTGTCTGCAGCCCAACTGCAAGCAGCAATGTGGACAGACAGCACGGGAGTTACGGACCGCAGGATCTCTGGCATGGTGATGCCTCTTCCCCAGCCCAGCTCACAGTGTGGTGCTACATGACCTGTGCTGCCCAATTGTCCTGCCTGGGCTTGGCTGCACCCTGTGTTCCAGCACCACCATCAAAGGAGCACACAATAGTGAGGGTGTGTGCAGAAAGGCTTCTGCTCAGTCTACTCAGCCTCATTAGATTAAATCCTGTAGGATATGTTAGATTTACCTTGGTTTGCATTGAAAGTCACAGTTTATGTAGTGACTGCAATACTGGTTTGGGCTGTGACAACTCTCAAGACATTTCACTAGTCTAAAATCCCAGTTGTAGAGGAGTTTAAGCACTTTGGCAGCTGGCAGGTCTCATGAGAGGTAGAGGTGAGGAGAGAAGGAGGAGAGAGAAAATACTCCTTTTCATTCAAGTACCTTCTTACCCGACTTGGATGCAGTTATCCATAATGACCAAGAGCATGGATGTTCCTACTTAGTAGAATAAGACGCACTTGCCTCTTTGAGATGGAAATTCAGATAATATTTGTTAGCCATCAACATTTTTGTTTTCTCCCTTATTCTTGAGTATGCATGTTTTCTTTTGGAAAGGAGATGTTTCCTATGAAAACTGTATTTGGCCTTGAATACTCAACATCACAAAAATAACTTAAAAAGCACAACTGATGTGATGGTTGAGACAGAAGAAAAAAAGCTAAGCATTGTCTCAGCACCAACACACAGAGAAGAGTAGGTTTGCAGGTGAATCACATTTGCTTTCCCCCTCACTGTGTGTTCAGCAACTTCTGCCCCAGATTCTCTTTCCTGTTTTGCTATCAGCATGAGCAAATGATTTTCTCACTCTGTTCCTATGTTCTGGTTGCTGCTGCCACTGGGATAATAATCCATACCTAGATTTCGGTATTGTGAGAAGGATTTAACTTGTCTAAAGAGCTTTGACACCTCAGATGAAAGGATATTTAGAAGTGAAAAGTATTTTATTACCATTGTTATGACTCGTTTGAAAAGCAAACCTCAGCTGGACAAGACTCTGCTAATCAAACACCACTCCATGCTTGAAAGGCAGCAAAGTCTAAATCAACTAGAGAAACCACCTACCTCTACAAACTTTGGGAACTCAGTAAACTACTAAGATCCAAATTCCACCTTTGGTTATTAACAAGCCTAGTAAAGTGATGAAAGCCTTCTTTTCCTTTGCTTACTTTAGTCAGGTGTAGTTTTTTTCATGGTCAAGATTGTCCCCTTTTCAGATCATTTTTTTTGCGTATGTCTTATAACATGCTATTTGAAAAGAAAATGAATGGAAGCAGCTAATCGTAGTGATCTACTTGCATTCCCAAAATTAGAAGCTGACTAAAGAGCCTTCTCATCAGCTTTGGTGTCAAGTGATGTCTGGTCTTATTTTCGTTTCTTGAGCCATGCTTTGCTTACAGGTTAGGCATCTTCTGTTTGAAAAGGTGCATGGGGAAGAGTTGCTTCACCCATTTCTAATTCTCGTTCCTCTACAATTTTACACAAAAAATCAGTTTCTGCTTCTTTACCTTTTTCTGTTATAACAGCCTACAGATTGAAGAAAACTAATGACTATTTATTTATTTTAATCACAACCTGGACTAGCTAAGGACCAGCTAGCTGACCCTAACTGCTGGCAGCAGACCAGCCAGCAGACATGATCAGGGTGGGAGCGTGAGGCTCATCCTGCAGCAAGCCTGCCCTGGCTCAGTGGGACTGAGCTGCCGCTCAGTCCGGGGAGGGCAAGCACAGGCCTCATCCAAAACAGAGGAAGGGAACGCATGCAAAACCATTGAGAACTGCTAGTTTACAAGAAATCCACTTGATACGTGACCTATATTACATCTGACACCAGATATTCAAGGTTAAAAAAAATTCCCATCAGTTGCTATTCACAGACACCACTATCTAATGAAATGAGAGCAATAGTTTTCTTGATTTGTTTTATCTATCAATAAGGCATTAGAGATCTATTACAGCCAAGGAATAAAGACACAAACAAGTTCATCCTGCTACAGGCTGAACTGGATACTTCAGTCTATTATCTGGTTTTGGCTTTTGTGTCTTGATGAGTGTGATCTATTTACTAATGGAATTAAATGGAAGCAGAATTAGGTGTCTTAAATCAGGTTGGCTATTGTGGCTTTTTACATCCCATTATCGTATCAGTATTCACAGTCTCTAATTTCCAAATTCAGCTTGAAAGTATTTTAAACCCAGGAAGAAAAGTGTATCGTGCATGGAGCATTCATATGCAGAAAGTATTTGTCCCAATTAATCTAGATTAATTTTCTTTTCACATGATAAGTCATACTCAGAAGCAAATTCAAGACTCATGACTTTGCAGTAAATTACCCTGCTATTTCTCAAAACAAAATCAAGCAGTAGGCTTTATTTTGCTGATTATAAAATGCAAAATGTCCTGTAGATAAGATGCTGAAGAATGCAAATATTTTACTATTGAGATGCTGGACTTTGACTTAATTTATAAAGAAAAAGCAGTTTGGGGTTTTTAGCAGCTGAAGTAAAATTCATTTCTTATTCATTATTCTTGAGTATGCCAAGAGAGGGATCACAGAAAGGTAGTCTTTCAATAGCAGGTCTTGGCAGGGATTTAAAGACTAACTGACAACAGTTTGGAAGTGGGACCTTTATCAGCACTGCAGGTAATACCACTCTTAGCAAATTACATAAGGAAATTTGCCAAGGCTGTAGTGTCTGCAGGTCATCTGGAGGAGCTGTTTGAAGCTTTATCTATGTAATAAAAAAAAAAAATTCAGAATGCCCTTTTCACATATTAAAGCCCAATGAAAGGGCACTATCAAAAGCAGATTTTCTGATAATGGATAGGCACAGGTGGCTTTCAGTAGTGAAAAGCATCTTGGAAATATTAAGAAGGTAAAGTCAATGGGCCTACAGGTTTTGTTTTGTGGAGTATTTTAGAGTGATGTTGCCCTTTTGTGCATTCATTATGCACCGACATAATATTAATCACAGAGCAGCTGGAATAAGCACTCTTTAACAGCTTCCTGCATCAAATCCCATTCAAGTTCAACTTGTCCCATCTGTTTCATTGCACAAGATGGCTTTGAGATTGCTACACTTCCAGTCAGCAGCTATTGTCTAGGCTGATCAAATGAACTTCATACTCAGTTTTAAAAGCCAGGCTTGAAATAGGAATTAAGATAAATACGCAGGCCTGCTGATTTCCACTAGGGAGGGATCCATAAGAGATTTAACAAGCAGAAAAATTTCTAGGTCATAAATTCTGGAAGCAATTGATGACTGTCATCAGATTAATCTTTGTCCTAAAGTTAATCATAGACTCAATTCAGCAGGTGGTGCTGGTCCAGGGCAGGAGAAAGAGGACAGTGCTGCAGTGATGCATCAGGTTATACCACCCCAGCTCCAGAACTTCGTGCTTCTCCTTGCTGAACGTCACAAGGCTGCAGTATATCCAGTTGGCATATTTATCCAGGTGTCTCTGGGCTGAAGTTCTGTCTTTCAATATCTCAGCCACGCTCCAGGTCTAGTGTCATCTCCAGTTTGCATAGGGTACGCTTAGTGTCATTTTCCAGGTCATTGACAAAGACGTTTAACAATATGTGTCCCCATATCAACCTTCAGGGTACCTGGCTTGCAATAGGCTGCAAAGCAGGCACTAGCCATTAGTTGTTATCCTTTGGTAAGGAGGAATAGCCACTGGATGTACCAAATGTAGACAGCGCATCTCACAGAGCTGGAAGCAGTGCTGTCATAGGTGGCCACCTAAGGTGGCTTTTTAGCAGCAGGTTTGGGAAGCATCTGTGATTTCAGCAGTTTCTCTGCAGAGACAAACCAAACTGCAACAGAGCTTGGTTGAAATGTGTGCTGAGCCTGGGCATTCTCTTTTCAGACTAAACCACAATAAATACACTGAACTAGAGGGAAATAACAAACACCGTGATCCCCCACAATAGCTGTATTCTTCATTTCATCCAAACTAACAGAGAGGTTGAATGGTATGTTCACTGGCTGAGATGAATGGGTGGTGGAAGCCAGAGGACAGGACTGACATGAATTCCACTCAGACATCTAGTTGTGGGCATCGATGTCTCAGTCTGCTCAGTTGTTGTGTTAGATAGAGACTGTCAGCAAAGAAGCAGGAAACAGAAATGAAACAGTGGCAACTGTAGCAATAAGAAGAATCTACACTTTTCCACTTCACCAAAATTCTTCCTAATCCTACACTTCCATATCAGCTACTGTACCCCAAGTATTTTCTAACCCACTGAAGCAGCCCAAAGCAACACTTCCTCCTTCCCAACAGAACAGAACATTTCAGAAATGGAAGCAGGACCCATGGGTTTAATTACATTAATTACGAATACCTAAATGTGCTTCTGAAAATGTATTTTCATGGAAAATTGCTTTGATTAAATGTATTTCTTCCAGGAAAAGTGTCTGCTATATAATAGAGCATGTCCCATCTCCCTCGTTACATTGCGACTGTGATCCCATCACACCAGCTCATTTCCCCAGGGAAGAGTGTAATGCAATGCAGGAAATACACTGTGGCAGGAGAGTCTAGGCTGTAAAAGCAAAGGGGAATACAAGATTAATTTTCCAAGACAAACATTTTTGTGTCAGCCAAAAACTGTTGATGTTCACATTTCTAAAAAAAAAAAAAAAAAAAAAAAAAAAAGAAAAGAATAGCAAAGTATTTTCTGTGGGTACTTTTCCTTTTTATTAACTCCAGAATTAACTCTAATTCTATCGTCATTACTTCTAGGAATTTCCCTAAAAGTTTGCCAGTTTTTTTTCATGAGCATTAAGATACAGCACATGATAGGACCCAAAACTGTTTCCAGCAGAGCAATTCACTGAGCCAAGTTCCAAAGCAGTTCCACCTACCAGTTCTTGCTTATCATTATTAATAAGAGCACTACTGCTAATCAAACACAGTATTGCAACATTTCTTGTATCACTTCTTAGAGAGGGCTATAAAATAAATCATAGGGAAGCAGAGTTCAATTATGTAGAGCACTTCCATTAGCACACAAAGAGGAAAGAAACCCACAAGAACCCCCAAAACAAAAAGCAAAGGAGCACGAGGGTAATTGCAGCTCCTTGGGCATCACTGACTTTAACAAGGATTTCACCAGCTCATCTAGCGAATAAAGGCCTTCATCCAGGAAGGAGTTGCTAGGAAAAGTGTGAGCAGATGGTTTTTAAACTTGTTTTGAAGCCCTCTGGATATTTTGTCACAGATTACAGAGGACTTGGACTTACTTTCCATGAACTGCAGAAAGGCAGGCAGTAGCTATGAGCTCTATAGTTGTTGTCCAGGGGTATTTACCCATGCAATTTACTCTTACTTTCAGGGGCGGGGGGGGGGAACCTCGACTGTTCAGCCCTGTGTGAATTGCTGACTGAGGACTTTGCAGCACTGTGATTGAAACTGCTTCTGGAGGCAGTGGCAGATGGGCTCCTTCGGGGAAGGACTGTGAGAAAACTTTTGAGACGTTATGTGCTGGGGGAAGTCAGGGAGGTTCCCAGGGGCAAGGAGGGGGAGAAGAGTAGTAGTGAGCTGGGACATCGTGAGGAGAAGGGAAAAACTAGGATGGGTCAGATGTCAGCAAAGGGCTCTGCACTGGATGGGAAGCTGGCCCGAAGTGGTCCGCATGGCCTCAGAGAGTGTGGGGGCAGCTGGGGAGTCCATCTTTCTCCCTTTAGCATCATTTTCTCTCCCCGGGCCCCAGCAAGCTCCAGGGGACACACAAGCCCTCCACTCTTAGCGCACACCGCTCCGAGAAATCCAGCTGAGGGGGAAACAACAAGCAGTGTGAAAACTTCAGGCAAGCGTTCACTACTTTGTTTCACTAAATAAGCCATTCAGATACAGAGAGGAAAAAACACCAAAAAGCGACTGTCATAGAAAAACTGTCTTTAGGCAATTCTCGAAAAGAAATATGGGTTGGGACCGCAGACACATCTGAAAATATTGCAGCCTGTTCCTGGAGCAGAGGTGCCAGAAGGGAGGGACACACAATTTATTGAACAAATTGCATGCTGTGATTTGGGTTAGGAAGTTAATGCACCGTGTACTCGCTCATGCAGCTTCTCTCCCTCTCTCTAAATGCAGGGAAGTAACACACACCATGGCAGAGCACACACTATTTTGTTCTGAGCATTTCTCGAAGCGTCATACAAACCTGAATTAATTCCTCCATACAAACTATTTCTGAGGTAGCTCAGCCAGTGATATTTTCCCTATTTAAGAAGAGAAGAAAGTGATTCTGTGTACTGAATTTCTATATAATTTCCGTAACTTCACTGAGGAACAGCCAAGTCCCTAAGCACAAGCCCAGGTTACTGAGAAGCCCACGCAGCACACGTCAGGGTCCCTGTGCAGCACCGGAGGGCTCTGTCCCATAGGGACGGGAGTCTGACACAGTGGTCCATTTCTGCAGTATTTTGTACCAGTGGTAAGTGTTATCCCAGGGCTACAGGACAATTTCCAAGTGGCCACTTGGGCTGTCCCTGGGCATGGCACCAAACTCCCTGGCTGCTTCAGTTACCCGGTGTGGTCTTTGCCTCCTGTCCTGTATGGAGCGGTGTGGCAGGGCACCACCGAGCAGCTCTGCACTGCTCCCCGGGGGTGACGGGCTTTCAGCAGCGTGTGAAGTGCCCCTGTTAGCAAGAAGAGTTTGTAAGCTGGTTGTAAAGAATGTAAAGCACTTTTGGATTCTTCTGGATGAATGACAAATAAATGACAACAGTGAAGTTATTAACTGGCTGACATAACTGGCTCATTCAGACTTCCAGCTCTGCTCAGTATCTGCATGACCTCACCTCTGCTTGGGAGACAAAGTTTTTACTTACTGGTTGGCCAAATCTGAAAATTAAAAAAAAAAAACAAAAAAACCCAACATTTTTCTGGCAAGAGGAATGAGCAATGACAGCACTCTGGGCAGGGCAGTGCACTGGCCAGCTTTGTCAGCTCGGGAGGTGACTTCAGCTGGAATTAGCAGAGGGAATACCGCCCAAAGACCAGGCTGAGCAAACAAGAACAACCATCGGGAAGGGCACCAGCCTTCCCTCCTGGGAGAGAGGACACAAGCAGGGCTGTGCAAGGTTTCTGCGGATGGGAATGGCTGACTGAACAGCATGCTCTTCATCTTCCACTGCAGGCAGGAACAGTTGTATATGGTCTTCCAAGCAAAGGCTTGCTCAATGCAGGATGGATTTCAAGTGAAGCATGGTGTAAGAGATAACTGGTCTCTTGCTAATTTCCCTGATTTACAGCTACAGCTGCATTATTGTGCTTACATTTCACATGACAGGGTGTTATATCACAGGGCGTAGGAGATCACCAAAACAAACTGTACACAAAGAGCAAATAAATGGCTAGGCCTCATGATAGTGGTCACCAAAATGAAGATAACTCATTAAATTTGATGAAAGGGTGTTTCTTTTAAATCACATGCCATGAGCACACAGGTGACAGCCTCATGGTCAATGAGCACCAAGCATTGCTGCAAATCCTTCGTCACACGTGACTGGTGGAAGCTGCTCACTGGTGGACACGTGGGAGACATACACTGTGGCTCTGGTGGAGCAGTGATGAGACACGGTGGCAGGGGTGCCTGCTGTGTTTGTCAGATCAGCCCATCCCAAATGAATAAAAAGGCCTTGCCATCCTGTCCAAGCCTCTCTCTTGGGATACACAAGGGGACTGCCTGGGGTTGTCAGGGAAGAGGGACTTGAACTGTGAAAACAGCAAGAGAAAACTTTGGGTTCTGATAAGAGGCACTCAGGCACCTCGCTCCATCTGTGTCAGAAGGAATTAGGTACCTAAGCGGCTTTGCAAAGCTTGCACATACCCATCGAATGAGGAATTTTGTCATTTCAAGTTACTACTACATTCTTTTGTAGTCAGCAACAAAACCCAGTTTAAAAATAGGAAGCGATTGCAGAGAGGCAAGAGGAACAGGATGAGTTTTCTGTTTGTTTTACCCAGGGAATTGGCAGTGGTTGCCTCTGCTGACAGCAGTGCTGTACGTCATTCTCGCATCCTGACCAGTCCTCTCCAACCTCGGACATCCCCATACCACTACCTGCCCTGGATCCATCTCTTCAGTAACTGATTAGGTATCAGCAGCAAATGAGGATTAATTTTCTAAGATGCAATGGGACTTTCAGGAGTTTGACTGGAATACCAATGGGAGAGCTCCCTTTTCCTTTCTATTACCTAATTTTGAAAGTATTGATGGCTCCATTGTTGGTACTGTCTTGCTAGCAGAGCTATATCATATTAATGCTGAAATCTGATTCATTTTCCCCATGCAACAGAACTCATGGCTCAAAAAACAAGGAAAAAATCCTGGTTTGGATAGATGCTGGATCTCTTATTTACCCATCCTTGCTTACAGAGGTATTTTAATGGACAAGTCGGATAATTTGTTCCCCATAGCTAAGGCCTGGTTTCTAATGTTGATTCAAATATAGTACTGAATCTTCTCCAGATTAAAGATCTTTCCTTTTAAATCAATTTGTCTATTATTACAAAATTTAAAGTACACCACTCAACTAGATATTTATACTTCTTCAAAGATCTATAATGTGAACAATACTTGCACATTGTTCCCTAAATGGCCTCCTGGATTTTTGCCTGGGATTAAGTGCATCAGATGACATTGGGCCATCTGTGCTGTGCTTTGCTATTATTTTATTCTGGAAAATAAATGAACAGAAGGCAGCATTATGGTAGTTGCATCCGCCCATTTAAAGGGCATGTGTTTAGCCAAAAAACAATATCATTCAACTATTAGCATCATGTTATAAGATCTTCTTTCTCTGAAGAAAATACATAATGTGCATTAATAGTTCATTACTTGTTATGTGATTTATCAGCTTTTGTTTAGGCTTGGAAGATTTATAGTGGAACACTTAAAGTCTAAAATATGCTGACTGTCAAAGTCCTGACTTTACTCTGGCTCAAGAGGACAATTATTTGTCTGGTCAACCTCTATGCTGTCTTAGAATAAGAATGGGACAAACTTTGAATTCATATATGGCCCCACTGTAATAAACATTACATTCCAGGTTATCCAGGTTATTTCTGACCAAAGAAATACTTTCTATGTGCCCATGCTCCAAACAATAAGATTTTTTTTAATTCTGAGAATTATTTTCTTTATGACTAATAGCAAATACCACCAGGCAATGTTCAGTTGTGTGAAATAGACCAAAAGTGCAGACATAGTTTGGCAGAGTCCTGATGTAGACTTCAGAGCAAACTCCTCTAAGTGTTGGTACTGAACTCACTCCCACACATGGAAACACTTTCACCTGAGCATAATGCAATGATGCATAATGCATAATGTATATTGTGAGCTGATCGCAGCTGTGATGGAGTGTGCCTAACATCACTCCTTCTCCACACTGCACAGGGCTTGGGCTGCACTGGGGACTGTAACTTTCTCCCCTTAATTGCAGCCATGTCTGCAAAAAATTTCCACACACCTGATAATTTGAGGCCCAAAGTTAGACTTGGGTAACTTCTGCAGTGTCTTACTCATTCATCACAGATAGTTTTTCAAGCTTTCTCAGGAGTGGGCGTCCCTTTATTCTGTGCACTTCTACTTTATTCTGTGCATTTTCTACTGCACAATGTAAAGAATAAATTTTGCCCATAAGGCTCTAGCACTTCGCAATGAGTGTCTTTGCTACAATTACTGTCCCTCCAGTGCAGAGTGTGAAAGCTCATTGAGGAAGGCAAAGATATCTTAGGGGGCAGGAGGACACTTACTGCATCTCTGCAAATCAGCACTCACCTGCCAGTGTGGCTGCCCTGCGGTCGGTCCTCCCTGGGGATCCTCTTCATGTTTGAGAAACTGGTCAGTCTCCAACAGTACTGACAACTGTGTTTCTTTGGACTTGTTTGACTTGGACTTCAACCGGTTGCTGTTTAGTTTTGACTTGTCAGCAGACTGTGTCTGTGATTAATTCTCCTCATGAATGGAAATACCATAGGCTTTTTGCAAATATGGTTTCTGTTGCTGGGTTAGTTCTTGTGACAAATGTTATTGAGCATCTCTTCCTGGCTGCATACTTCACACTGCAAGATGTTCTCTTGCATTTCAGGCTCAAGATGTTCCTGTCTCTTGACTGTTCTGCCCTTGAGACAGAGCAATATGCCATGTGCAACAAGAGAGCAACTTCAGGGACTCCTACTCTGCCCAGAGGTGACAGTACAGAGCTGGCATCTTATCTGTACTGGTAGCTCTTTCCCACATGTATCAAGTCCTGCCATGTTCTTTATTTGTGCCAAACTACAAACCACAGCACTCTTTTTTCATCGGACTTTCCACAAATTTCTCTCTGTGGTCATCCTCATTTTCTATTCTGTTAAGCAAACCTCACGTGCTATAAATATTGCTCAGGGCCGCTCAGGGCCCCTCAGAGATACTTCCACAGTTGCACAGGATATGTTATCTCTTGGGTACCCAGGAGCCGAAAAGATCAATGTTTTAACATGTTGATACCTTTCACATTTTTTTTTTAGTTTACATTTTCATCAATAAGTCATGGCCTCTATTAACAGAAGGATAAGCAGAATTCACAGTGGACTGAAAAGCTCAAGCTTTCTCATGTATAATATATACAAATCCATGTATAGAATTTATATATACATTATATATACTCTGCTTTTGTGAGACCCCACCTGGAGTACTGCATCCAGCTCTGGGGGCCCCAGTACAGGAGAGACATGGAGCTGTTGGAGCGAGTCCAGAGGAGGGCCACGAAGCTGATCAGAGGGCTGGAGCACCTCTCCTATGAGGACAGGCTGAGAGAGTTGGGATTGTTCAGCCTGGAGAAAAGAAGGCTCCGGGGAGATCTAACTGTGGCTTACCAGTACCTGAAGGGGCCTACAGGAAAGCTGGTGAGGGACTGTTTTTCAGGGAGTGTAGTTACAGGAGAAGGGGTAATGGGTTTAAACTAAAAGAGAGTAGACTTAGATTAGATGTTAGAAAGAAATTCTTTACTGTGAGGGCGGTGAGGCACTGGAACAGGTTGCCCAGAGAAGCTGTGGATGCCCCCTCCCTGGAATTGTTCAAGGCCAGGCTGGATGGGGCTTTGGGCAACCTGGTCTAGTGGAGGGTGTCCCTGCCCATGGCAGGGAGGTTGAAACTAGATGGTTTTAAGGTCCCTTCCAACCCAAGCCATTCTATCATTCTATGATTCTGTATATCATATTATATATAGCATATATATATAGTTTATTTATAATGACTATAAATAAATAATGCATAATGGTAAAACTATTCCAGGTAAAAAAGAGCTTCTGCTCTGTCTCCCAGTGAAGAAAGGTAGAACCAGTGCTTTGCCTGACATGTTTCTGTTCCTTGCCTCATGGAGACTGAGCTATGACAACTGCAAAGGGCTTCATAGTGCCCTGTATTGCTGTACCTGAGAACTGAGCATTTTTCAGAGGCCAGTAGCAATTACACATCACGATATGGCAGTCTGACTGGGAGTGATTTCAAGTTATTGAGGCCCATAAAGCAAAGGTCTTTCATGTGGAAGAGGCTGAGCAACTGGCTGACCAGCTTTGAAATTTGCTCCCAAGTGCCATTCCCCTCCCCTGATATGAAATGATACATCTGGAGGTTAGATGTCTGATCTGTGGTACCTGCCTAGGCATCCTTTGTAGCAGATAGAGACCTCTGAAAACAGGTAATTGAAAATGGCCAATATGAAAATGGCTAAAATGTGGTAACATGAATCCTATGTTGGAGCCCTTGTACTTTTTTCAGCGTCACAATGTGGTTTCTATGTTTTCCACATTTGTCTGGCTCTGTCTCCACAATTCTCCTCCTCTTCCATTTTGCTCTTTCTCATTTCAGCCTTGAGAAACGAAGGCTTCAAGGAGACCCCATCACCATGTTCCAGCACTTAAAGAGTGGCTACAAAGAAGATCAAGGCTCCCTTTTTACAAGGAGTCACATGGAAAAGATGAGGGTTAGTGGGTGTAAGTTACTCCTGAGGAGATTCCAATTTGACACTAAGAGGAAACTTTTTCACAATGAGAACAATAAGCCATTAGAATAATCTTCCCAGGGATTCCCCAGCACTGGACACTTTTAAGATTCAGCTGGACAGGGTACTGGGCCATCTTGTCTAGATGGTGTTTTTGTTTACACGGACCTTTGTCAAGAAAAGTTGGATCAGATGATGCTTAAGGTCCCTTCCAACCTGGTATTCTATGATTCTATGATTTGTGTTCCTCCTGGTGCTTTCTATTCCTCTTTCTTCATGCACTTGCCTTGTGTCCCTTCTCCCAGAAACCATCACTTTGGCTAGCTGTGCTGTTTGCCACCAAGATGAGTATCAGATACTTGCCCCTGGCTGGCACCGCTGAAGCTCCACTACAGCTTGTCTTCTCTGTACCTAGCTGCACAGTTTTCTCACTACAGAAATAGCCATGGGCTCTTCAAAGGCAAATGGCACACTACATAGGCCCGTAGAGTAACAGGAAAAATGAAGCAACATAACCAAGATTTTATGAGTTCTGTAACATTGCTGATATTTTTGCCTCAAAGACAGACACTATCAGCAAGTTTCCTCTGCCAGAGCTTGGAAGACATTCAAAAATGTCCCAAAATCTCATAAAATGAAGGCAGCATACATCTATCTGCAAGGAATGGAAGGGAAAGCACATAAAACCTGTAGCATCACACCTTAGGGAGAGGAGCAAGACACATGACCCTTCCATTTGACTCAGGCATTATACAAAGTATTGATGCATAATCATTTTCACATGAGAGACAGTGCCTCCAGCAGAATCAGAGTGCAAGTCACAGTAGCGTGAGTTGGGGATTTGGTAATCTTCTTCAAACCTCCAAGGGGTGTTTTAACCATCGCCCTCCCCCAGACTGCCTGAACATTGCAAGCTCTGACTTGCACCCTCTTGTAACAAGCCTGGAAGTTAGCTCCAGACTAATAGCAGTGGTGTATCCTAATCACACCCATTTGTCCTGCTCCACGGTCTCGGGATAAGCATGCATCAGCTGCGTGTGTGCACAGGCTGCCATTGCCTTCAGCCCTTGCAAAGAGAGCAACCCCGCTGCTGGATGCAGCAAAGGTTACAATGGAAATATGAGTCCAACGGTGTTCTCTGTCATTACAGGATAAGACATGTGTAACATCTTAGAGTGTATTTTTTTTTAGCAAGCAAGTCAAAGAGCTGAGGTGATCAGAGTGCTACAGAGAGGTTCATCCCCATGCACTGCCCCTCCAAGCAAGCAGCCCCAAGGAAAGAGCCACAAGTTCCTGGGAAACACACTGAGCCCTTTGCAGAAATCACAGACACATTCTCTCACGTACACAGAAGCCCCTGACACCAGAGGCATCCCAGAGGGGGTGGGGGCTGATAATGTAGCCAACTCTCATGACTTTATCATGAATCTTATAATGGTCAATGTTTATTTTAAAGTTCCTGGAGTCATAGTTTCATAGACTTAGCAATAACATCATCCTGGGAGTTCATGCTTAGTGAATTATCTACTATTTCCCTCAGTCTATTCCAGTTCTGTGCCTTTCCTTCTATGTTCTTCATCTTTTCTGGAGCAATTCTGCTTTTTGTCATATTAAAGCACATATTGCCCAGATGGACCCACTTAACCAGTTAATACATCTCATCTGCATGCCTGATCTGTTCCTCTCATTATTTACCACAACACCCATGTTTGTGGCACCTGCAGATTTCACAAATTGTAGCCACATCTATTCCTTCAGACTAGGAGTGAAGATGCTGAATAACATTGGGCCAGGTACAATTCCCAAAAATTTTCCCACACAGTTCTTCTGTTAGATGAGGATTGAACATTTACAAGCACTTTTTAATACCTGTTAGTTCACGTATCTAATAAAGACTATGGCCATTTGAACTTATGTGTGAATAGATATATAGATATAGATATATAAGAAATTTAAATTTTTTTAATTATTATTATTTTTTAAACCAATGCACTGCACAGGAGTCTACAAGTGTGTGTTTCTGTGCGTGGTGGCACAGTAATACAGCAGCATGGCTTTTTCAATCATCAGCCCTGCCTCGCATCTGGCTGGACCAGGCAGGATGCAAAGATAATACCATTATTTGCACCCATTACTGAGACAGACCCCTAGTTACCTTTTTAAGATTATAATCTCATCAACATGATAACTGTTACAGGAAAGAGAGGTCTAACAACCTTGTTAGCCTGTTGACTGCCATTGATTACACTGCCCTCCTTTTCCAGTTGTTTCCCACATCTGCTTTCTGGTGTCTGGCCTGTGTCTGCGTATGGTTATGTGGGAAATGTAGCTTATATTTAAGATAAAATAAATATTTAGTCCTTCTAGTTTCAAGGCAAAAACTAAAATCCCAAAAGCTAATTAAAAATCCCAAAGTTTATAACTTGGTATAATCTCATGGCTTTTAAGTTACTGTTGTGAATTTCTGGATCCTGCTTCCATGAACCAGCAGCAAAGTGTGCCTGGGGCTGAATGGTGGGAACTGCCCCCGAGTGGCTGGGGAAGTGGTCTTTAGCCCCAGCAAGGCAATTTGGGGAAGGTCTCTGGGCTGTCATCAGCACTGGCTGAGGTGGCTCCCAGCCTGCCTGGGAGGGTCAAAGCTGAGGAAATAGCTAAGTACGCAAGCTTCAGATATGAGTGCAGGCACAGCTTGCAGGACGGGATGCCCCTGTACAGCACTGCAGGAGAGAGGAGGGACCATGACAGCCCAGGCCTGCTGCCACCACAGGCAGCACCAGCCAGCACGGATGCCCCTCTGAACCTCACCCCACAAACCCTTGCTTGCCAATGTCTGCTAGTTAACTGTGCTCACGCTGTGTGTAAATCCCTGGATTAGTGAATAAAATATGACCTTTCTGCTGATTACCAAGGGAAGGGAATATGCAGTAAAGTAAATGAAGGGAAAGCCTGTACCGGAAGAAGAGTGGCCACTGCTCCTGCAGTGGTGACCAAATGGTGAGCAGGGTCCATGCACCAGTAGGAGCTGGGATCATGCATGTGTGTGGGGCCCCTTTCAGCTGGCAGACCCCTCACACCCTATGGAGTCACTGTATACCTGCACCAAAAGCAGAGAGTTAGGAGGATTTAAAATATCAGAGACTGACCCTCACCATATGAACATATTAATTCCCCACATTATATCCCATCAGCTCCAGGGAGTGAAATTTGTAACACACTGCTGCCTATGAAACCCCTGAAAAAGAAGCAAGCATCAGGGAGAGAGGAAAGTGCTTTCTCTGGGGAGGCTCCTGGCTTATAGGAGTGAAGCACAAGGGAAAATTGGTTGGAGCTGTAATCTCCTGTTGAATTTAAATGTGTGGCAGTTCCTGTTTAAACAAAATTTATAGTCTCCAAGCAGCCATAGCAGCAAGTTAATCTTTGTGTTTTGTTACTATCCAAAACCCTGAGCAAGCCTGGACTTCTCCTGTGGTATCAGTGGTACACAGATAGGACAGGACTAATATAATATAAAGACAAATAGAAGATAAGATGAGAAAAGGAGGCAAAAAAGAAAGACTACAAGTTTTGCAATGGGTTACTGAGCCACAGTGCAACCAAGCATAGACCTCAGTGCATCTAATATCCAGTCCAGCGTCTGTTACCCATTAACTTGGGGAATTCC
The DNA here is from genome assembly GCF_011004875.1 of Balearica regulorum gibbericeps. NCBI lineage: Eukaryota > Metazoa > Chordata > Aves > Gruiformes > Gruidae > Balearica > Balearica regulorum. Next base: position 67,050,185 of record NC_046220.1, read on the forward strand.
TGTACCATGGCACGTTCTCCTTGAAAGAGAGCACAACTCCTGTAGCAACCCACAAAGAAGTTGGGTAAAATAGATATATGCATCTATACAATCTATAGGGTATGCTATGCAAAAAGGCCAATTTGAGAGCCTTTTTAGGAAGCTCAGATATCCCAAAGAGACTGTCTTGCTCTCAGGTTTTTTAGGTATTCTTCCTGGGATGTGTCAGAAAGCTGTTCAGTGGCCTGAGCTGTTCGATGGGCAGTGTTGGCCAGTTTCTGGAATCAAGCAAAGCAATCAGGGCACAAACTTCTGCCACTGAGACAATGCAAGAAAGTAGTGTTTTCTTAATCTGAATTGCTTTTAAAGACAAACCTACAGATTTTTAAAACTAGCTCAAACTGATCACCCCTAACATGGGTCCAATCCAAAAGAAGAATCTGAGCAATGGTGATGCAAACATCTGTACTGCAAAGACCCTATACAGCTATGAAACTGCAGCTTTATGTGGAAAAGATCACAGTGGAAGGGCATTCATTTCCCTTCTCAGGTGCCACCCCACCTTCCATTCATAACAGGAATGTCTTCAGTATAGGATATTTTTATATGTTATTAATCTTTCTTGCTATTCTATTATAAATCAAGAAGCAAAAAACTTTGTCTCCTTTCTCATCAATGGGCTTGAAAAGTTCCCTCCCCTTTTTTCAGGCTGTAAAGTTAAAAACTAATAATTAATTGAGGTGAAATCTTCATGAAGGGAATTAATATATGTGAAATTTCCTGCTAAGACTTATACTTACAAATGGAAAAGAGAGCTAGGTCTAGTTGCTCTCAAGAGCAAAACTTTCAAGTTATCTTACTCATCTAACTTTCCAGCTGGTTTGTGTTGCAGAATAATAGCTAAGTACTGTACATGAAGTAGGGAAAATTGCCTCTGTGGCCACATGCAATACTTTTAGAGAAATGCAAACACAAAGGGAAGAAATATAGGAAGTCTGTACAGGAAATGTTTGCTTAAAATAGTATTCAGCTTCTTCTTTGCTTGCAGAATTTTGATATTTTTATATTCCCTATACTCCCTCAAGCAAGAGGCTGCGTGTTGGCAGACAGCACTGACCCCAGTGAGCACAAGTTCCACTGGTGGGAGACTAGGGAACAGTTGGGTATGTGTAAGATTGCCATGTTGATGTGAAGGGAAACAAAGGACACACCTCTACCTTATCTGCAGAGGAAAAAATAAACCAATAGTCATTATTAGACCACCACATAAAATAGATCTTTCCATTCTGTCAGCAGAAGCAAAGTAGACCAGTCCCACACCACTGGCTAGTTTTGCTCCTAACTTGCCATGTATTACCATTTGTTTTGGCTCCTGACCAGCTCATTCAGAGCTTTGAAGGTGCTTGAACTCACAAGAAAAATCAACAGCTATTTGCCTAACATTGTTCTTACTCATGTTGCTATATTCTGATTCCACAAAATTAAGTTTCTTTATTACTGTTCATGATGTTCCTGCTTTTCTAGTATTTAGAAAAACCTTTCAAAGCAAGAGTCTTATGTAAAAAAAAAAAACCAAACACAAACCCCATCTTTTTCTTTCAAATTTTCTAGTTCTTTGCTCTGAGCTGGATTAGCTATCAGCACTCTTCATGTACAGTACTACCTGCTTGGGTTTTGCACAGAAAATAGAGAGTTTCTTGCACAGAATAGGTCACTCTTGAACTTCAAGGGATTTTGTAATGTTCTGTCTCCAGAGATCTTCTTCCAACTCTTTCAGCTTGTTGTAATTGGCCCTGCCATGGAAATCCTATCCGGTCAAGTGCATCAAGACATGTGCAGGAATGGACAGGTATTTTAATACATATCATTAAAACATGTCCCACAACTTCAAAGCAAATAATTTCAAGAGCTTTACAATGCAGGGTGCTTATTGGGGTCCATGCCAAGCAGATGCATAGAGAGGTTGTAGAGGAATAATCTGACCATATGAGAGCAAGAGGCAGGAACGAACCTGCACTCTCTGAACTCCAATCTGGTGCACTCTGCGTGGGACCAGGCGCTCCTTTACATTGAATAGCCCTAGAATATCCCTAAAGCAGTGATACTTCTTACCCTGTCCTGGGATAATGAGCTTGTATTTTATTACATATAAGGTTATTAACCTATTAACCTAATCAAATGGCAAAGCAAAGCACTCAGAAGGCAGAGTCAGCCAATAATCGATCTCTGTGCCAGATACATGTTACAAGAGCGCTGAAGTGCCTGATCCTCACCAGGTCCCTGTGCCTGTTCAGTGCTTAGGAAGGACCAGGCTCGCTGAATGAATGGCTGCTTTATGTCCCACTGCTGACTGCCCTGAGTGGCCCTGTGGTACAGAGGTGTCCCCAACACAGTGTCCAACTGCTGCTCTGATGACAGGCTCATTCATTCCCTGCTGTGGTGCTCACAATTTCACCTCCATGCACAAGTACTAAGTCATTGACCCTCACCATGTTATGAGTAAGTGGCATGGTCTCCTTCTCATGGTTGGGGCACTGAGGCCTAGTGCTGTGATTTAAGCTGGGAGGCAGCTAAAACAACCACACAGCCATTCGCCCCTGCCCTGCAGTGGGATGGGGGAAAGAGTTGAAAAGAAAAAGGTAAAACTCATGGGTTGAGATAAAAACAGTTTAATAGGACAGAAAAGGATGATGATGATGATAATAATAAAAGAATATACAAAACAGGTGATACACAGCACAATTGTTCACCACCTGGAGCTGATGCTCAGCTAGTTCCTGAGCCACACCACCTCCCAGCCCACCCCCCAGTTACATGCAGACCATGACGTCATATGGTATGGAATATCCCTTTGGCCAGTTTGGGTCAGCTGTCCTGGCTGTGTCCCCTCCCAGTTTGTCGGATGCTCCTGCCTTCTCGTTGGCAGGGCAGTATGAGAAGCTGAAAAGTCCTTGACTGCTTGGCAACACTTGAAAACATCAGTGTGTTATCAACATTATTCTCACACTAAATCCAAAACACAGCACTACACCAGCTACCAGCAAGAAAATTTACCTCTATTCCAGCTGAAACCAGGACACCCAGTGAGGCAGGCTGGGGTCAGTAATGTGCAGACACAATGGCAGTTCCCACCTCCTTTAGGTGCCGCAGCGTCTTCTGTGGCCTCCTGCAAATCAGACCCAGATGTCTCAGAAAACAGACACCAGAGAAGGAGGAACCTACAGAGTGTTTCTACCTGTTTTAAGTGATTTTTCTACCAATTAAAATGCTGTGGCACACCAAGGACAGAATCCAGTTAGCCAGGGCAATATTTAAATCATGCTCACCATGAGGCCATCTCTTCTCTCCTGCACTTCTTGTCCTGTCCATTGCAAGCATGCAGGAGAACTGCAGGTGCATCTTCTGGGATGGTGGGGCCTAGCCCTTTTGGCTCAATCTCCCAACACATTTCTTTGCCCACTGGACATCTCCAGCCATGAAGGGTGCCATCAGAGCTCCTTTCCTTCTTTCGCATCCAGCACTGCCTCTCCCTTCATGCCTGACTTTTTAATAGAAAAGTTCTCCAAACTCATCTGGACTTGTAGGTCTGTGTCCCTTTCCCTAAACCTCCTAACAGGGAGGGTCTTTATTTCTGGACAGTTGTAGGCTTGACCCTAGCACAGAGTGGCAGTAAATGCAGTCTTTCCAAAATCTTTCCCATGGCAGCAGTTGTAATTAGCACTATCCATCATCTGCACTAAACAAGGGAGGGACTATACCGCAAAACAGCAGTGCTCAGACACTATCACAACACACATGAAGGCGGCTGAATCACAGTTCTGTTGCTGTTTCTTGGCATTTGAGTATTTGACTTTGAAACTTTAACAACTTTCACAGACTTTTTGCCGTAATTCATGCACACACTGAGGTTTTAAGAGCCATGTATAGGAATTTGAGATCTTTCATCCATCAGAGTGCATGCAAGGAGCTCTGGCTCAGCTGTGATCCCTGACAGAAGCCCTGCCAATGTCCATGAGCAGTAGGACTTCTAAAGCCATCTCTGCTTTAAAATAATCAGCCAGACTAGGTATACCGCTCGCCCATCACCCGGGTAGTCAGCCAGTCAGGAAGGTTTCGCCTGAGGTGATCTTGTCTAACCATGTTCTCCTGCTGCCTTTAAAAGCTGCACTTTCTGCTTCATCCTTACTATTGCTATCACAGCATCACTGGGCTTCAGCAGAGATTAGGGTTTCATTGTGCAGGGTGCTGCTCTGCCACTGAGGAGGAGAGAGTGTCTGCCACTAAGCACTTAGATCTAAATAGACTGGACAGAAAAAGGGGTCCAGAATGGGTGTACTGCTGTCTCTCTTTGGCAGCAGAAGAAAGAAATATCAGCACAGACGCTACCATAAAATCACACTGGAAGTCTGTATTGGAAACAGATTTGTACCCCCAGTGTTTCTCTCACCATTTTACCACAAGACTATCCTTTGATTGTTTGCTCTCAGTTTAGAAACAATGCTTTGGGGAAGTCTTTTTTTTTTTTTTTTTTTCCCTGCTCCCAAAAATAAAGTTGCTACATGTGATTTAATACTGAGTTCTGAAAACAGTCTTGCACTGCTGTCCTGTTAAAACACCTTTCTTGCATGCTTTGGATTCTTGCATGCTTGTGCCTGTCACCTTTTATATAAAATGCGCACAACTTTCAAACATGATGTGAAGAGCTCAGCTGCAGTCTCTGCAGACATCTCTGCAGAGATCAGGCTGACCCTGAGACAGCGCTCTGATTAGTTTGATAGCCTAGAGGCCTCCATCAACCTACAGGGAACAGGCCACAGCAGGGTTGAGGGTTTTTTTCCTCTCTAAATAGCAGTTTGAACTCGACAGAACCAAAACAATTAGGTTGGAAGTAACTATTAGTAAAGAAGCATCATTTTAATTTAGAAAATCAAAATTTAAAAGGAAAGCTCATAAAATTATATTTAATGCATTTATTGGAAAAGATACTAAAGCCTCTCCCTTTTTCACATGAAAGTTGTCTTCACAGAAAGCTATGATATTCCTCCCAAACAAGGAAGTATGTGGTTTTATTTGTGTGGTTCTAGCACAGCTGTGGGCTGTACTCTATTTTGTGAACTGAAAAACAGATCTGGTCCCTTGCTTTTACAAATGTATTATCAAGTGGCTTGAAATGTCATGAAAAGATTCAAGTTTGAACACACTAAAAACTTTACTGTCTTTTATGACCAGGATGTATAAGGATTATCAGATTATGTATGGATTGGCAGCTCTTGGGATTTTATCATGAGTCCCATTATACATCATCTTTTTTTTCTGAAAGTTTAAACTGACTGTTGTTAGCAACTCTGCAATCCATTTATGCTACAAACGCACAAAAACAATGGCAAAGCAGAAAAACCTGGAGAAAATGTTCAGCTTTCCCCAGTCAGTGCCCTGAGAAGCTGCAATTTTTGTCAGTGTCATGTGCTTATAGGCCTTGGCAGTGGCAACACATTTGAACCATTTGACTTGACTTTGGGATGGCTTCCCTTTCTCATCTAGCAAGATATGGTCCTTATGGGCTGAGCTCACATCCAACCTTCCTCCCTCCTACTGCCCAGTGAGTCAAGTATGTCAGGAAGCATAAGTTATTTGCAGAGTTCACTGTGGGCTAAGGCTGAGGAACTACTGCATTGAAGATGCTCAGGGTCATTCATTGATTTAGTCCATATGGTATTCTGTGCTCAGGATCAGGAAACATAGCCTGGTTTCCTTCTGCCTCCTGTTTACCACAGGCAGAAATAAGTTCTGCAATATGCACATTTCATTTGGCTTCTCTTTAGCCTTTCCCAGAGGAACCCATAAAAACCATTACTGTGTCCTTTTGTCGAATGATTGTCACCTTTAAGTCTTTCACTGGTAGTAGCAGGTTGCTTTTGAATGAGCCATCCTAACTCTGCCAGGTCAAAATCCTCATAGTTCACATTCCTTGTTCACATTGATGGAGTTTGGAAAAGTTATGCCCGAGAGTATTGTGCCATTGCCCATACGTGTGTGCTGTCTACATAGCAACAATTTGCAAAACACAATTGCACCATTTAAGTGTGTTATGTGATTAGCGCAAGCAGGGATCTGGTCCTGCATGCTGTGTCTGTGCTGTTCTGCTCATCATTTCTGAGATCTATAGCACCAGAGAACATGATACCACAAGTCTGTAATTTTCAAGCTTAAACAAAGTATTTCCTTGGATTGGTGACTAAACTAATTTTTATGACATGTCATTTCAGTAAGGACATTGCTTTATTTCGCAGAAGGGTTTCCCATAGATAATGGTTGTTAGTTGGCTGAGTTGGAATCTGACAGGATTAAGGAAATCTAAACTGACAGCTGGTTTTGTGCAAGGAAGCATAATGTGGCTGTTGTTACAAGAGGCAATGTGGGATGTTTTTGCACAAATGCATGACAAGAGGGCTTGCTCTTAGCTGTATATGTAAGTGCAGCTTAGCTGTTAAAGCAGCGCATCAGGGCTAAATGCCTTGCAGAGTAAACTTAATGTGACTTTTTCATCATGCACAGTTTATGGTTATAAATATGACTATGTTTTTACTTTCACTATAGTTGTCAGGAACAGATGTTTGAATTCTGGTCAAAATAAAAAGGAGCCATGTTGCCAATTACCTTAAAGAGAAGCCAAGTCAGCTCACCACTAAAGAGTGAGGATCCATAGCTAGAGGAACAGATTGCCTCTCCAGATAACACCCAGCTCATAGGAATTCACAGCTGATGCAGCAGAAGTGGTGTGTCCTATCAGAAACAGCACCTCAGATGCTCGCATTTCACACCCCAGCTCCTAGGTTTTATTTTCTTCAAGCAAAGTGCCCAGCAACTGCTAAGCACGGGCATTTAGAAACAAATGGAGTTTCAATGGGACCACACAGCTCGGTGCTCGGAGGCACCACTGCCACTTCTGCTGAACTCAACAGGCACCGAGGCAGCTACCGGCACTGAAGGTGCCCGTCTGGAAATACAAAGCATTTCTCAAGGTTTTTTTCAGTCAGGAGAGATTTTACCATATCAGTTGAGCTCACAGCTGAAAAATGTTAGAAATGGTTTTATTACAGCTCTGTGTAAAATCACAGGCTGCGCTTCAGCATGTTTTGCACAGGTTTTACACTACTGCAACTCAAATGAATGCCCCAAAGTAACATCTAATTTCCATCAGTGTCAGTGAGGACATAGATGAGCCCAGGATTTACTAAGTGCTCAGCACAATGCTAATGATGTTTTGGTGACTCTGATAGGATTGAGGCATAGATGTACTCACATGGGACTGACACTTGTCAGTATTGGCTAAAATAAAAATGGAAAAAGCATTCAGAAGAGATGAAAGCAGAGGGACAGGATAAAGGCATGAGGGTCACGTATGCTGAAAGCACAAGAGCTAGTGACTGGCATAAAACATGGCACTGCAGAGTAGGGCAGAGGGCAGAGAAAGCATCAAGTGTTCCTCTGGCCATGAATGCCATAAATCTGCAGCCCATCTTGCCATTGCTCTGGCATCCAGAGGATGCAGCTACCTGGCTGGATAAGCACGTCTGAAGAAAGGTATCCAGACTGGGCAGACTGAAGCCCACGTGGTCCTAGAGTTGCAATTTGGACTTCTGCAGCTGCTAAGTCCAGGGCAGACTGCTCTGGAAAGGAAGCCATTCCTGAGCATGGAGTGTCAGGTACACCACACTGGGCTTGTGCAAATGAAGGACAGAGAGCTAGTGTCACAAAATCTGAGCACAAAAAAAAAACAAACCAAAAACCAAAAAACCCTTCCAGCACAAATGAGATAGAAGAAACAGCTGCAGTTCCGCACACCCTCGTAACCCAAAGTCATATGTGGCCATAGAGGTGCTGTCCCAGGAGACTTAATCTCAGGACTTCCACATTTGGCCGTCCTGGGGAAATTATTTGCTTCCAGGAGGGGAACACAGTGGGAAATGCCTCCCACCTTGTCCTGCAGCCCCAGCATTAGAGGATACTCAGCCCCCTCAGCCAAACCTTGCAACGAAATCCTTTCTGTGGATGGATGAGACACTTTTGCTGTGAGGTTTTGGATTTATGCTGCTGTTTGAAATACAGATATAACACTAATTACTTTCACACTAGCTAACATAAACTTAGAAGTAAAGAAGATTGGAATAAAGGTGAAAAATAAGTCCAAAAACTAAGAGGCAAATCTGGTTGATATAAACTTCTATCATACAGGTCCCTCAGAGTCGAATTCGCTTCCTTAGTGGTTTGTGGATCCCTTATTTAGAATACAATATATTTCTTGTGTTGAGCTTGCTGGAAAACAAGTTCTGGTCTTTTCCTGTGGAAATATTCTCCTTCCAAACTGCTGCATGTCTATGTGAAAGCAACATGTTCACTCCCATTAACTCAACTCAGCATCTGATCACAATTACTCCAGCTATTTCATGAAAACACACACAAACAACCCCACCAGTTTATCTTCGTTTTCATACTAATTTTCATAGTAAAATGTGCATAGATGAAATGTGCATACATTAATATGTTCTCTCTTCACTGAAGTAAGGGATAAAACAGCAAATCTCTGGCCTTAACCTTTAATTCTGAATGCAGAAAGTGCACTAAAGGCTTACGTAAATGATACAACTGCTGAAGAAGTGTAACTGAACTTGTTATTTTCAAAACAAAATCATACTGATATTTTCACAACAAAGCGTTTGTAAAGCATTTTTGAGCATGGGTCACTGGAAATTGCAGAGCTGCTTCTTGCTTTCTAATGAAGTCGAGAAACCATCCAGACTTGCCACAAATGTAAACAAGAGCCAGGAATTCATGTAGAAGCTGGAAAGACCCAACATCCAGTTTTGCTTCCTGAATAAACAGGCTGTGTGAGAACCAGGATATAATTTTAAGGATGGCAACCATCCTCCGCTCCATGAGCCTGACGGAACATATTTTAATGAGAAAATGCCAGTTCACTGGAACTGATTAATTCCACATGTTTTCTTGTTTCCTGCTCATCATGATCACCTTCGGGAGTTCCCACCCAGACTTCAGCTGGGAACAGAGATGCAGCCTGGGCTTGTGTGGCATCCAAAGGCTCAGGTCGGGCCACCACATTGAGTGTCACAGCACCCATCTGCCCCTTGAGGACTTGCAGAGTCCAGCAGGCATGACTTCATCAGCTCTAGAGCTGTGTGGTGATGTCCCCTGCCCATCCCTGGCAGGTATAGAGGTTTTGAAGACTGCGTGCTCTCCTCCTGCACCCCTTGATATGCTGTTCCCATAGGCAGATACTTCTGATTTTACAAACATCCGCTAGTTTCTAGTTTCTCTGGATTCACCTTTGAATCACTACGCTAAATTTGCCTCTTTACTTCATTATGGATGCTGCTGCATTCAAATATTTTCTCCCACTGCAGTCCATTATAGATCAGGATCTAATCCCTTCTCTATTTTATTTCCAATATACAAAAGCTGTATAGGACTTTCTAAGGTTATATAGCTGGATCTCAGTCTGAGTGTGAAAAACATGCATTTCAATAACTTTACTTTTGGGTAAATTAGGGATTTAAAATATGAAATAATAACTAAAAATAAGACACTACTTCTTTTTAAGGCTGTTGCTTGCAGCTTAAGTCAGTATATTCTATAGATACCTAGGAAGAGGGCACAGCTATTATAGGGTGCAATTTATATAATTTTACATGTATTTATATTATGGTCTATTTTATGAGTAAATGTAAATGAGTACTCAATGAAGTTGCAACAGGAAAGAAAGTTCTAAAAATTATTTATCATTTGCCTAAGAATCAAGACCAAAAAATTAGGAACAAACAAACTTCTACCATTGAAAAAGCTTTTTACACTAGATTGGCTAACTTAAACTTTAAAGCACAAAACTGGTCTAAAATCAGAACAGAAATAGGCTAGCAATAACTTGAAACTTAACAGGTTTTGGTATTGGAAGGAGTACCCTAAAACATTAGGTGATTCAGGGCAAAGGTGTTCCTTCCGCACTGAAAACAGGTTCCCAGAATACCGTTGTATTTCTTTTAAATGAGCATAACTTTCATTGACTTGGGAATGATTGTGCCCCTCTGTTCTGTGCACAGCATAACTAAATAAAGTGAGAGATTTTGCAACAAACAGCTGGTCAGTGTAAGGAAGGCAGCAACAAAGGAATATTCCTGAACAGCAAGGGGATGGTGCGAAGGAGGAAAAGAGCAATATCATCAGATTTTTGAGAAGTTTTTGTTTTAATTAAAGGCCTAGCTACCTAAAATTAGTGACGAGTCTCAGTACCACTAGCCAAATGTAGCATTATTGGAGGATTAACCCTGAAGCTTTCTAATTCCCTCAGATACACAAGGGAACCGAGTGATTTCTGGAAGGTGTTGTCAGAGGATGTGACATCCTTCTACTAGCCTTTGGGATGACACCAAAAAAGTCACTTCATCTTCCTCTTTCCCTTGTCCAGCCAGATTTTGTAGGCTCCCCATGGCAGAGGTTGCCACTATTTGTACGAGCACAGCTGAGGTCCCCAGGACCCTTTGACATGAAGTGCAGCAGTAACCGCTCCTCAGCCCCCAGGAAGGGCAGAACAGTCCCTGAGCAGGCGGTAGCCACATCCCCTGGTGCTGTGCTTTGACAGGTGAAGTAGCTTTGGCTCTTAAATTCCCCTCTGGCACCTGGGTGCTGCCGTAGGGCGGCTGGCCGCTGCCCGGGGATCCTTCCTCCGGCCGGGGTGCCGGGGCAGCGCCCGCACTGGCTGGATGCTCCGGCGAGAGGCTGCGCTGGGACGCCCTGACCTCTTGTGGTCAAGAAAGAGCCCGTACCGCCTCTCCGGGAGGCGGGGGAGAAAGAAAAAAAAAAAAAAAAAAAAAAGGAAAAAAAAAGGTGTTAACCCTGGTGCAGTTCTGGCTAAATTCTGGCTGCTTCCTTAATCCCTTCCTGCTTTCCAGGGGAATATCGTGTTGGGCACTGAAACAGCTGTGTTGTGCTTCCATGGGCATCCAGCAGCTCCTGTGGTTGCTTTTCTATGGATGAATTATTTCAGATGCGTGAGTTGGCAGGACTCATCCTGCAAGAGGTATCCCTTTTCTGTTGCAGAGAGTTTTGTCAGACTTTAAATGTTGGGCTGAAATTTTCCATGCCATGGACCTTACCTCACCCTCAGTCTTTTGGACTCCTAGAAGTCTCACTCTCAGGAAAACTGGTATTTTGGATGTATTCAAAAACAAGTGTGCTGTGACTAAAAAGTTCTCTGGAAAGGTTTAAACTCTGGAAACTCTGGAAAGGTAGGAAGATCATCAGTTGAAATTTTGCTGAGGTAAGGCAACAGTGCTTTGCATGAAGACTGTGACTTTTTGGCAAAGCTATAGACCTTTCAATCTACGGTTTGCACACGCTTGGCAGCTCCTTACATGTCTCAGCACCTTTTCTACTGAAGATTTTTGCCCACTACCATGTATGGTCTAGCCTGAAGCTCTTCAGGTTTTTTCTTGTGGTCTTAACCCCAGCTTCCCTGAGAAATATCAGGTCCCTAAGACCCACCTTGGGTGACAAAATTAAGGGCTGGATACAGAAATTGGCTAGATAAGGGAAGAAGGCAGAAGACAAGTGAAGAGTGACAACACAGAATGGTGACACTGGGAAGGAATAGCATGTGCTCATGTCCCTTTCCCTCCAGGGCCAGAGCCAGAATTGGGACTCCCCACGCTCCCATGGCTTGTGGTCAGCAAATGCCTCTGTCAGCCCTGGGCAAGGCATTACTGGTCAATACCCCTCCTCCAGAGCCTGTAACTAGCAGCTGAGGATGAAAAATTGTCCCTGGAGATTTGGGCTGGCCTAGCTACTGTGAAAATGCTGTATACACCAAAAATAGTTCCCAGTAGTGAGACAGGGAGTGATGACCAGTACTGCTGACCAGTACTGCAGCAGCTCATGTGGCAGAGGCCAGGGCCATGAGAATTACATTACCTGCCCTGGCAGTATGTGACAGTAATAACATACTGGCTGATGATACTTCTACAGATATATTTTTTCAGTTTGATTTCCCAGCAACATGGGAAGTTTTACATGCAGAGTAGCATTAGAAGAGCAGGTTAAATACCAAAAAACTGAGATGCCCAAACACCCTATGAGACCTCTTCTTCCCTAACCCCACCTTAACATAGGATAGAGCTCTCAATTACTGACCACACACAGTTTCCCCACAGGACACCTGCCCAGGCAGGATCAGCCCTGGGGTCACTGGAGAAATGGATTTTTCCTTGTCTCTGCTGTAGAATCAAACCACTTTAGCTTAACAACTTCCAGATGGTCTGCTTTTCAGAGCCTGGCTTGAGATTTCCAGGCCCAGTTGGAACAAATGCTGAGTATTCACAGCTGCATTGACATCGTTGCTGCTTTGAGCACTGCAAAAAGCTGAGCATGGGGAGAAAGCACATCCTTAGTGCCTCAAAACTGGGACTCCACAGTAGTGGTCAATCTTCATTCCAGCTTGTGTTACACCTGCAACCTTCTTCCTCTTTCAACACTTGGAAAAGACACTTAATTTCTGCAAGTAAAAAGGGGTTATGGAGCTGTAAAATGATAATCCCTTTGTACTTTATTTAAGAATGGAGATTCAGCAAAGATATTAGCTTGGCTTTTAGTTCTGCTGCAATATATTATGGATTTGAGTTTAATGAAAAATAATCTGTGATATGATTTCACTTGAGATACAAACAAAGGAAAGCACAGTTTGTCCTGACCTCCTTTAGAATAAAGAATCTATATCTAGCTGAGCAGCCCTTTTTATGTGGTAGGTGAATAGCCCAAAATATACTTGAGGTATATGTACTGAGTTCATACTTAAGAAAAGTATAGTGTAATGAGAACTGCCCATACATAGAGATCAAAGTTAATATATTGGACAAAACAATAAAGGAAATGATCCCTATCTTGTGTTCAGCCAAGCCACTAGATTCAAGTGTGCTATTATGTCAGTAGTATTTGATTTGAAAGACTTAATAATTAAGAAGTTAATTCTCAACAGCAGTAGATACCGGTACAATGAATTTGTACTTTCAAAAGTCTACATCCTACAAAACTTCGGTAAGTTACTTGTATTCCTAAATTTTCCGTTAGGGACCTAAACAAGGCCAATGAATCAAAACCAGACCACAACAAAGCTCACAAGAAGAAATTATTTCTAGATTAAAATAAGCACCTTCCTGTACAGTAGTGGTGTGCAATGTGCATGAATCTGTATGTATTGCAATGGGTATGCATGCTTGAGTAGTACATCAGGAAAGATATAGACTAAAACTGATATATACTAAACTTTCCAACCAGGGAGACTGAGTGGATGAGGCCCTCTATAGGCAGATAGGAGCAGCCTCACGTTCACAAGCCCTGGTCCTCATGGGGAACTTCAACCACCCCAACATCTGTTGGAGGGACAGCACAGCAGGCCATAAGCAACCCAGGAGGTTCCTGGAATGCGTCGGTGATAACTTCGTCCTCCAAGTGATAGAGGAGCCAATGAGGAGAGGTGCCATGCTGGACCTTGTTCTCACCAACAAGGAGGGGCTGGTAGGGGATGTGAAGCTCAAGGGCAACCTTGGCTACAGTGACCGTGAAATGGTGGAGTTTGAGATCCTCAGGGCAGGGAGGAGGGCGCATGGCAAGCTCACTACCCTGGACTTCAGGAGAGCAGACTTTGGCCTCTTCAGGGACCTGCTTGGTAGAATACCATGGGACAAAGCCCTGGAAGGAAGAGGGGCCCAAGACAGCTGGCTAGTATTCAAGGGTCACCTCCTCCAAGCTCAGGAGCGATGCATCCCAACAAAGAAGAAGTCAAGCAAAAACACCCAGAGGCCTGCATGGATGAACAAGGAGCTCCTGGGCAAAGTCAAACACAAAAAGGAAGCACTTCTCCTGTGAAGACAGGCTGAGAGAGTTGGGGTTGTTCAGCCTGGAGAAGAGAAGGCTCTGGGGAGACCTTAGAGCAGCCTTCCAGTACCTGAAGGGGCCTACAGGGAAGCTGGAGAGGGATTGTTTATCAGGGAGTGTAGTGATAGGACAAGGGCTAATGGGCTGAAATTAAAAGAGGGTAGATTTAGGTTAGATATAAGGAAGAAACTCTTTACTGTGAGGGCGGTGAGGCACTGGAACAGCTTTCCCAGAGTAGCGGTGGATGCCCCATCCCTGGAAGTGTTCAAGGCCAGGTTGGATGGGGCTTTGGACAACCTGGTCTAGTGGAGGGTGTCCCTGCCCATGGCAGGAGGGTTGGAACTAGATGGTCTTTGAGGTCCCTTCCAACCCAAACCATTCTATGATTCCATGATTCTATGAAAACATCATAAAAGATTGACTGATGATATCCCCCCAAACTGACAATCTGGCGAATTTTCTTTCTAGAAAGGCTTCTAGACATAGAAAGGTGGATATGTCTTCATTGTGTTGTGCTTGTCTTGTGTTGATTGCAGAACAGAAGTCCTAATTGTTTTATAAGGCCTATACAAAACTATAATATTCAAGAACACCTCTACTTGTGGAAGCCCAGTTACTATGTTTGCATATACAGTTATGCACACTGTTCACCAAACACCTGGACTTCTCAAAAATATAATTAGCAAATCTTCACACAAAGTCATAATCCATTCAACGTTGTCATGAGTAAGTTTGACATATCCTGCATGAATCTCTGCTTTTCATGTTGAAAATGTAGCCAATAGTGTCCTTCAAATACGGTGCTTAAATTCTAAATAAGGAAGCAGAGTTAAGCTCTTGACATTATTTAGATCGTAAGAGGGGTTCAACATAGGGACGAATCTTTGTAATATTTTACTGCATATGGACAACTTTTAGAGTCAGTTGAGGGCTGTGTGTGACATGATTCCCAGCAATGAAATACCCCTGAGAGAAGGTTACAATTAATCACCAACTTTTGTTTTACCACCCAGCAAGATTTTTATTTTTTCATGCTGAGAGACTTAAGGGAGGGAAAACAGAGCTTGAAAAGACTATGTCCAGACATACTTGCTTAATTTGGCTTTGAATTTGCTCATGCTTCAAAAATTATTCTGAACATCTGGCTTCTTTGTTAATCAGAGAGAGTGTGTTTTATTCCCTTGACTTTTTGGCAAGAAAAAATGAATGTATTGTAGTCCACGATATGATAAGAATCCTCTGTAACAGTAACAGTTTGGAGGAACCGAACATGATATCATGCTACTCTTGATAAGCCCATGTGTGCATGTGTGTGTGATGCTCACGATAGCAATTATTTTCGCAAAGGATTTGAAACCACACACAGAACCCCCCCACCACAGGCACCCAGGAGTGCAGCACCTACTTAGCACCTGCTTAGCACCATGATGGCCAGCTCAACTCAGCCAGAGACTTACAGGTGGGTAGAGTGATTTACCAGGGGAGAAATAGTTCTTCTCTTTAGTGATGTTCAACAGGGTTTAAAGATCAGAGATAATGAAGACTTTGTTTCCTGAGACATCAGTGTCTGCTCCATTCCTATCAAAACAGTCATCCTCAGGTATGGCTTCCTTGATTTCCTCCGCATGGTGTATATAGCCATGTGTTATAGCAGAGGGATGAGTTTGAAGCCCCATGGAGACTTTAAGCCAGTTCAACTGGTGAGTGAATAGTTTACCTCCTGGTATGCAGAGAGATCAGAGGCTTCTCTCTGCTCCCTTCGTAGTCTTCAGAGATGTCTCCATCACCACCTCTTCGGTCATGGCCACACTTAGGAAGGAGAACAGAATGCAGCTGCTTCTTGTGACATCCAGCTGGAGCAGTGGCTCCTGATAAGTGATGGCAGACAAGAAATAGAGCAAAGTCAGGACCTTTCATTTCATATTACTAGCTCCAGTGTCAGACTGGGGAGCTGCTGCTTCTCCCTTTCAGATTAGAGTGGAGAACAGCTCCACCAGACCACAGACTAAATCATCAGCATCATTACAATGAGGAAAGCAACCATGATACAAGGGTCCTCTGTGCATCAGACAGTCAAGCTATGGATAAGGGTTTGGGGCTTGGTTTTTAAGGAATTTTATTAAACACACATTAAAATGCAGTAACAGGGGACATTAAACCTTTGCTGTTTAATCAAAATGGTGGGAACTGGATTTCAAAAAACCCTCTCACTCATTACTTTCTCACAAAATCTAAGTAAATTATAAGAGCAGGTAAGGTAGTTAGTCTTAAATAGAGACTAAAATGGTTTGTGGAACAACGCTTCAGAAATATATCTGTATTATGGTCAGTAAAACCTATAGGAAAAGACTTTAAATAGACCTGTTTTGATTTAATGCCACACACATAAAAACAGTACTCCAGCAGAGCAGCATTGCCAGCCCTTGACGAACAGAGATGCTGGGGCTGCTACTCGTCACTTGTTACTGATGAATAAGAGATCTTTAATGATTACCCACATTGGACAGGACCCTTTACTGCAGAGGAGAACAAGAATACCACACTCCTGTCAAAGCACTGCCAGTTTCTCCTGACTTCCTCCATTGAGGTGTTGCTCACCTCTGACAGGTGCCGGGGCTTGGCCCCCAGCCCTCCTGGTCTCCATGAGCCAGAGAGTTCCTGGCCTGCTGGCAGCACCGGTGGTGGGACTCTGTGCAAACCATGCAGCTAACCGTACCTCAGGGCCACGGGGACTGGGGAGGCATCGTTTGGCAGTCACTCCTCCCTGCCGCCGAGGATGCTGTGGCAGCAGGCCTCAAGGCTGTGCTCGCAGCACCTGCCCCACTGGCATGGGGAGCAGGATGCCTGGGACAGCGAGAGAACAAGGATGGGGAAAGGAGAGAGAAATGGCAGAGCGAGGCTGGCACTGTCTGCAAAAGCCAGCGAGATCATGCAATGAGCTCCTTCTTGGGCTGTTGTTGCAATGGTCTCAGCTCTTCCGTGCTGCTCAGTTTTGATTGATTGATTGATTGATTTATTACCTTTTAAATGCTTAATTTCACAGACTTTATGGTCTTTTCTGTGCAATTTAGGTTTCATATACATGCATGGGCACACGCACGCACACGTATGACCTGCCTCACTTCTTCTGCATGGGTCATTCATGAGAAACACTCAGGTGACCCACAATATTGCCTACCCAGCACAAGGACCATGAAGCCTGCAAATGACTGTAGGGAGGAGGGAATTTCCTCCACTGGGTCATTCGAGTTTCCCCAACCAAAGTGACTCTCTCTGAAGCAAGCTGACTTTCCAAATGCACGCTGACTAAAAGAGCCGCTGATACTGTTACGCCGTCACAGTGTGCCAAATGTGTCAGCAAGGCTCGGGGGCAAGCCGGGCAGTGTGAATGGCAGCCCTTCCTCGCAGCTCCTGGCACTTGCGCAGGGCTCCCTTCACCCCCACCCACAGCCGCCCCACGCGGGCCACGGCCTGGCTGCCTGGGAAGGGCTGCTGTGGCTGCAGACAGCCTCCCGCAGTCAGTGTGTCGCAGAGAGAATACAGTCCGTGTGGCCAAGGGCTGGTGCTGGTTGCCAGAAGCCCACGGAGGTGCCATTTACAATTGTTTTTCCCCTACTATAAGCATCAGCTGCACGGGTCTGACAGTTGACCTGGGTGGATCTTGGTGGACCTGAGCAACTTCCTCCAGCAATCTCTGCTAACAAAAGGCCTCTGTAAAGCCATGTAAAGCAAAGAACTGGCACTGCAGCATGCTAGTACACTACTATTAAGGAATTAGCACAATGAGAAAATGTTTTCAGCACCAAACTGCAGCAATGTCTGGGACACCAGGACAGACGCCCACTTGTACCCATGCAAAGCTCTCCTAGTGTTTGTGGGCAATCTCTGCCTCCTCTTTTCCATGCAGAATTTGGCCACTGGAGACAGGGAGGGGGTGCAGCCAATATAGGCATAATTAAATATATTTCTTAATGATCTTTGAACTCTGGTACTTGGAATAGTCCTGAAAGTAAAGATTTAACCTTACTGGATTTAAGATGTAGTAAAATTTTAAATGGGCACATGCTCTTCTGGGGTAAATTGGTATAAAAGTAGTTCCATGAGATTGTATCAGTTGAGGTTCAGTTCTATATTTTACTCTTTTGGGGTTTTCCAAATAATAAAAGTAGATTAAGTGTTGAATGCTGATAAGAATGACTGTGAGACCAGACAAGAAAGGACACTATTGGTTTTGCGGTCTTGTCAAAACTCTGGCTGAGTTGTCAGATTTTAGTCAAAAAATGAGTTTTGAGTTATTCACAACGGCAACTCAGAGGCTGGATCTATTTTTAAATGGTCGTATTTCAAACTTGACTCTGCTTTTAAATCAAAGAGGAGGTCTAACCTATTTCCAGACATTTCTCTGATTAGTTTCTCAGCAACAACATCTAACTGTATTAACACAGCTGTCAGAAGGGTCTTGCTTAATAAAATGTAGCCTTTGTTAAGGGGGAAGAAAAGAAAATTTTATTAGTTTGTTGACCAGGGCATTTCTACAGATTGAGTCTGCTTCTCTGGTTTATGTCGTTGCTCAGATCTGAGTCCTGTCACTGTACTATTTGTCTAGTTTAATTTCTCTAATCTGAGCATCTGAAGTGATTATGGAGAGATATTAAACTGGAAGCGTATATGAAAGATCTTATTAAAGAGCGTTCCTGAATTATCTAAAACAGATGTAGTATTGTAAAACAAAAAAAGGGTTTATTAAGCCTCCAAAGCTGTCTTCGTCCATCTGCGTAAATTGGCAGGTTGCATGAAGACCTTTTTTGTAATTTATAAATAGAGTCATGCCCAAAATATAACTGCACATCCAAACAGCCTCTAATTTAGGAAGAGTTAAAATCCCGGGTCTTGATATACATCTTGCAGCTAAAGCCTGTCATTATTATCAGAGATTTTACTGCTTGCTTCCTCTGGTTCTTGCTATTATTTCTTTTTACAAGCTGGCCTCCAGTTAACCTTGACTCTTTCATTCATGTTATCAGCATCTTGCACGTGTTATACCAGATAAAAGTAGACATCCTTATCAACCTGTGAAATACATATGCTGAAAGGCCCCTAAGGCTGTTCCATTAGCCTTTACCTCCCCAGCACAAGATTGGCCCTACATTGTTTTTTGCTTATAAAATACAGTATACTGGTCATTATACCTTATTGGCTTCAGCAATTACCTTGTAAATCCAGAGCAAGAAGGCATCAAATACCCTATGCTGTCTCCTACTTGGGTATCCAGTACCTCCAGAATACCACAAGGTCCCCCCTGAAATCACCATTTGCAGGACAAATTGTCTCTGGGTGAGCCCTGCACCTAGGTACTTTTGAATAGGGGGGATGCTCTGACTGCAGGTCTGTTGCCTCTGGTAAGTCCAAAAGCAGCAGCCCTACACAGAAGTCCATGTAAAAGCATACCCAAACCACATCCAAAGCCTACAGGGTTCAGCAGGTACGCGAGTGCTTGTCTGCTTGCACTGTACAGCGTGGGGGCTGTATGGCTGCACTCTTGTACCCACGCCGACCTGCTCCCAGCCTGCACCCACCGTACCTGCTCCGCTCACGCTGCTGCTCCAGGCCCCCACCACCCAAGAAAGCCATGCCATTTTTATGCAGATGTCTCAAAACAGGGACTTAAGAGTCCAGTGTAGGGCCAAAGACAAGAGTTTTTGCAAGTTTTCAGAAACAACAAAATTAAAAGGGATGTAGTCCAATTTAGTCAAGATTTCCCATAGCTGCAGTTGAAACTTCCTGCTTGCTGAGTCATTTGTAAAAATTGAGCACTTAAATCCAGGATCTAGTTAGACCACTGTGTTCAACGCCTGTGAGCTGCCTGTGATGAAGCCCCTTCTCTGTGGTAAATGCAAGGGGGCTTCTCCCTGTGAAATGCAGCCACTCAGCTCCCCATACACTTGCAGGAGAATGAGAGCACCCTCCCTGCCAGGAAGCAAAGATGCACAATCCTGTGGTAATTTCTTTGAGTGTTGAAGCCTGAAGAATTTTTCTTTAAAAAGTACTTTCAGCTTATGAAATACTGTGTGAGGCAGCCACTGGTCTGATTTTAGTACGTGGAGTGTGACAGCTTGTAGATCTGTAGGAGAAAAATAGTGTGAAAATAAAATTGTACTTCTTCCTATTCCTGGTGCAGTAGCATGGGCATCCCTGGCTCCCTTAAGCTAGATAGCATTGGAAGGAAGGTAAATAGCATTACTCTCTTTTAACTTGATTTCAGTGCATTATAGAATCATGGAATCATAGAATGGTTTGGGTTGGAAGGGACCTCAAAGACCATCTAGTTCCAACCCTCCTGCCATGGGCAGGGACACCCTCCACTAGACCAGGTTGTCCAAAGCCCCATCCAACCTGGCCTTGAACACTTCCAGGGATGGGGCATCCACCGCTACTCTGGGAAAGCTGTTCCAGTGCCTCACCGCCCTCACAGTAAAGAGTTTCTTCCTTATATCTAACCTAAATCTACCCTCTTTTAATTTCAGCCCATTAGCCCTTGTCCTATCACTACACTCCCTGATAAACAATCCCTCTCCAGCTTCCCTGTAGGCCCCTTCAGGTACTGGAAGGCTCTAAGGTCTCCCCAGAGCCTTCTCTTCTCCAGGCTGAACAACCCCAACTCTCTCAGCCTGTCTTCACAGGAGAAGTGCTTCCTTTTTGTGTTTGACTTTGCCCAGGAGCTCCTTGTTCATCCATGCAGGCCTCTGGGTGTTTTTGCTTGACTTCTTCTTTGTTGGGATGCATCGCTCCTGAGCTTGGAGGAGGTGACCCTTGAATACTAGCCAGCTGTCTTGGGCCCCTCTTCCTTCCAGGGCTTTGTCCCATGGTATTCTACCAAGCAGGTCCCTGAAGAGGCCAAAGTCTGCTCTCCTGAAGTCCAGGGTAGTGAGCTTGCCATGCGCCCTCCTCCCTGCCCTGAGGATCTCAAACTCCACCATTTCACGGTCACTGTAGCCAAGGTTGCCCTTGAGCTTCACATCCCCTACCAGCCCCTCCTTGTTGGTGAGAACAAGGTCCAGCATGGCACCTCTCCTCATTGGCTCCTCTATCACTTGGAGGACGAAGTTATCACCGACGCATTCCAGGAACCTCCTGGGTTGCTTATGGCCTGCTGTGCTGTCCCTCCAACAGATGTTGGGGTGGTTGAAGTTCCCCATGAGGACCAGGGCTTGTGAACGTGAGGCTGCTCCTATCTGCCTATAGAGGGCCTCATCCACTCAGTCTCTCTGGTCAGGGGGCCTGTAGCAGAACCCCTGCTATGATGTCCCCTGTCCCTGCCCTCCCTTTAATCCTGACCCATAAGCTCTTGGTCAGCTCCTCACCCATCCCCAGGTGGAGCTCCATGCACTCCAGCTGGTCATTGACATAGAGGGTGACACCCCCTCCTCATCTCCCCTGCCTGTCCTTCCTAAAAAGCCTGTACCCTTCCATTACAACACTGCAGTCATAGGAGCCATCCCACCACATCTCCGTGATGCCGATGAGATCATAGCCCTGCAGGCATGTTCACGTCTCTAACTCCTCTTGTTTATTCCCCATGCTACCTGTGTTTGCATAGAGGCATTTAAGTTGGCCCCCCGATGAAGCTGACTTACTGGCTTATCATGATTTGGAGACTTAGTTTCTGTTAATTTCTTAATTACTGAGGCATCTCATAGTTATAAAGCAAAGGCTCCATGATTGTGTCTGTATTCATCAACAAGGGCAGAGATGGGTGACTGCATGGAGCCCAGGGAAAGGCTTGAATAACAAAATGCCATGCTTACCAGAAACTCCTGAATTTTGTCTTTAGATCCCCAGCTAAAGCCACTTGAATTTCACCACAGCCATAAAGCAGAGCATAACATCGTGCCACTTAAATACTGTTTACCTCTCACAGAAAAAAGGCTGCAGTGAAGTTTCCTTAACAACTGGCATTTAACAGCTGGCAACAGGCAGGCAGCATGACTTACGGTGGTGACTGGAGATGCCTCTGCTTATCACAAAACAGCACAGACAGTCCTTATCCCAAGGAATTACTGCTGTTAATGACCCAATTCATTAAACTGGCAAAGCTATTCATACACATCAACAGTCTCTGTTGGTGGGAAAGGGATAGGGATTGTCTCTGGCACTTTTCCTCGAGATGGATATAACTCATGAGCTGCTTCTAGCATCTGATGCCAGCCACCCAGAAAACTTATCTAGTGTTGGTAAAAAATGAGTTTGTTATCACTGCCACGCTTAGGAAATATTCTGTGCTTTACAGTGACTGTATTTTCTTAAGCAATATTAAGAAATGGCTGAGAAACTCACATCTGTGTATTACTTCTCCAAACCATGTCCAAATCAAACCGAACATCAGTTATGGTTACACAGACTTTGTACCTTTATCTGATTGAGCTAGTCTGATGAGAAATGGTTCTGTTCACAAAGACAAGTCGTTAATGTTTTCTGGAAGGTTTTTCTAATTAACACTTGGCATATATTATTTCTTTGCGGTGCATGCGTGCATGCTAGAAA
Organism: Balearica regulorum gibbericeps; assembly: GCF_011004875.1. Classification (NCBI taxonomy): domain Eukaryota; kingdom Metazoa; phylum Chordata; class Aves; order Gruiformes; family Gruidae; genus Balearica; species Balearica regulorum. The sequence continues at coordinate 67,072,646 of NC_046220.1, forward strand.
ATTAGGGGCAGATGTGCTCTTCAAAAAAAGACACAGAATTACATTCTTTATATCTGATTTTAATGCTGCAAGGTTAAAATAAAGACTTTCTTGTACCTTGGGACACAGTACCTCAGTCCTTGCATGACTGAGGCTTTCAGTGACCTCGCTGTGGCCAGGTCTTCAGGCCTCTGCTCATTCCCTTCTTCAGCTCTGCTGTTAGTCATACTCCCTTCTACAAAAAGTGACCAGTCTCCATTACTTTTCTCTCTACCTTTTCATCTCTACTCTCCAGCTGTCATTACAACAGCCTTTGTTGGGGTGTCTGCATTGCTTTTTTGAGACTTTGGACTCTTTATCAAGCTGCTCCGCACTTTCACTTAGATAACTTGATCCACCCATAGTTCCAAACTTCCTCTTAGTCCTAGTTCCCAAAATTGTCTTGCTAGTCCTGATCTTTGTCCCTCCATCCTATTCCAGCTTTATTTTTATTTTTTTCCTGACTTCCTGTAGGAGATGCTTTGCTGGCATCTTAACCTGAACATGGCTAAATCGTAATCCTCTACAGAGTCACCAATGGATAGAGCTATAAGATGCAGCAAGGTATCTTCCTCCGCCAACACAAATAAATGTTTACCTATCAACTTATTAACATTTTCCAGTACTTTCACCACACCCTTAGACAGCCTCCTCTAATATCTGACCATGGTAACACTTACAAATGTTTTCTAATTCCACCATACACTTTCCTCCTGCAATGTAAGGTGATTTCTTCCTATCCCTCCCCCAGCTGCCGTGGGATTCAAGTGGTCATCACACTTCTTCTTACAACACTGGAAGGGTGTTACCATGAGCGTCCTCTCTTCCTCCCCAGTCTTCTCTCTGTTTTGAATTAAGCAAACCCGACTCTGCTCCTAGCAAGTTATGTTTTCCAGACCTGCTGTCATTTTGTTCTCTTTTCTCTGATCTCCTGCAAATGTATTTACATCTAAAAACATGAGGCATAAAAATGAAACTTCCTAAGAGGCTTCTCAGGACTCAGTAGAGTCGTATTGTCTAGCCTTGCATACGGCTCTCCTGGTTTTGTTTCTCTCAGCTTCTCTCTCTTCCCATTTTGTGCTAGTAACCGTGCTATAACTTAAGACCATGGTGCACAGCATTTACTTACAAATCCAAAGCCATATGAATACATGAGATGGCTTCTTATACCTTTGTTGAGAGGATGAGAAAATACAAACTATTCTCCTTGTTCTGCAGACCTTCCCTGTGAAAACAGTGAAGTTTTCCCAGGTTACCCCAAGGCTACAGTTATGGTTGCATCCTATAAATCTGATTTATTAACTCATTGACCACCTCAATTCTCATTACTTTAAATGCAAAACAAAACAAACCCCACTGGACACAATTTTCCTCTCCCCTCAGCTTTATTCATAAATGAGGTTGCCTGAAGGGAAGTATTAAATCACTGCCTGTTATGGATTTCCTCCTATACGATTAGTACTTCGAAACTCCAGTGCTTTTCCTTGAATCTTGCCTTTCTTCTATCATCATTTAAACAACTGACAGTTCTAATTATTGTACTCATAGGCAAGGACTTAATTAACCTAATCAGCCTGCCATGGAGCTGACAGGTATGCTTTTCTGTCAGTTAGGTCAAAACATGTAATCTGCAATGAATAGGAGCTCTTTTTCAGCTGCTCTGGCAGTGGTTCAGTGCATCTATCCCTCTCCTCAGGCCACTGAGTCGTGTGACCTTGCAGTTCACAATGAAGAGTGACGATTATAAAGTGTATGTCAAAAAGCTAGTCTTCTCTGACCCAGTTTCCAGACATAGCATCATGGATAAATGCCAGTGAAGCAGCAGCCTGTGTTACCAAACAGTAACAGGACCAAAGCAGAGGGGAGCACGCCTTCAGCACCTCCCAGAAATGATCACTGTCATCACAGAGCAGCATGGAGAGTTTTGTTTTTCAGGGTATGATTAGGAGGTGTAAGGTGACACCACACAGAGACACCATCCTAAGCACTCCTGGGTGTCTGTGCCTGTACTGACTTAGCACTCTGACCACTTTCTGGCCATCACTAAAGGAAGCAACATGAGTTCTTCCGCAAGCCATGGCCACTGTGTATTGTTAGGAACAGGTCTCTACTGCATACCTGGTGGACTCCCTTGCTGCTCTGCTATCACAAGGTCAGGGAGGGAGATAATGGCTGCAGAAAACTGTGACAGTCTGCATTTGTTCCTCTTGCCAGCCTTCTCTGAAGTTGGAGCTACTGCATGCCAGAGTGGGAAGCCCAGAGTGATTCTTATTAACTTGCTGGCTTACCCTGAAGTAAAAATAATACAACATACTACCTATCCTGACAAAGCTTTATGAATAACACAGCTGATATAAAATTAACCCAGCTAGGCAGTTACCTATAAATCAAAATATATTAAAAAGCATTTATACAAATAGATCCTTTAATACTTGCTGTATATTTCTGTGAGTTCATCACTTCCTTATTTCTAAAGGAGTTTCAAAACAGCAAAAAAGCTAGAAGCTTTCTCCTCATATTTTGCAAATCTAAGAACAGTTTAGTTGTTCTCTACAAGCTCATAAACAGCAAAATGTAGGGTTCACATAATTTCTGCCTTTTCAAATGGATAGCTGAAATTGTAGGTAACAGACCAGTATTAATGACTTATACCAAAAGACTAACTCAGAGAACATGCAACAGCCAAGTCTGTCCCTGTGTGTCCTGTTGTTCTCTGCTGGCTGCTCTGTTTGGTCTTCCTGTGTCTCCTTTGGCAGCTTCAGCCCAGGAAAGGTCTCTTTTAGCTCAGCTAGGAGGGAAATGCCTTTTGCCAATTGACTTTCTGGATTTTTCCCAGAATTGAAGCCTGAATGGCAAGGTGTTGGGATAGTTAGTTTTCTTTCAGACCCAACCTGCTCTCTTTTTTGCCAGCATCGATTGCTTTGATATGTTTAGATCATACAGCATCAGCAAGTGGTAAGTCAGAATTCTGCATGTAGGCTTTGTATGCAGTGAAGGTATAAAGTCATAAAGTCAGAGTTAAGCATGGCTTCAATCTGGCTCTGCGCTATACCTGGCTGCTTCCAAAAAGCCTCCTTTTATCCCTGAAGAGATGAGCCAATATAAAGCCATCAAAAAGATCAAGGTTGATAGTAGTATAACATACATGTTTATAAATATAAACATGGCTTTTATGTGAGTGCAAGTGGCTTTTTAACAGGAACAACCTCATGAGTAGAGAGGATTTTCCTGGGCACTTCCTCATCTCCTTGAGGAATGAGCCTCTCCCCCAGCATTTACCAGTCTCTGCTCCCCTTGTGAGGATCTAACCGTCTCCCTCCTCACATCTCAATTTCCTTTCACTAATGTCACAAAGCCAAGTGCTCTCCTCAGGCAGAATTTTTTCCTGCTGGTTTGATTGCTTAAAGTTCTGGGTTCACCACCACTCTAAGATCTTCGCAAGGCTGGAGCAGCTGCAGTGCTGTTGGCAGACCATCTCAGACTCCCTCTTTCTCAATTTCCTCCCAGCCTCTCAACATACTCACTTCCTTTGACAGTTTCCTACCCTAGGAAATATCCCCTCGTTGAAAAATCAATCAACACAGAGAAAGGTGTTTCCCCATTAGCAGTTTCCTGCCTCCCATCAGGGAAGTCAGCTGCCAGCAGCAGTGACAAATTTGTAACAGGAAAAAAAAAAAATCAAAAAGAAATTGGAAACTAAGTTGGAAAGCCAAAGACTGTGAGAACATTACAAAGAGCTCATGTTTGCCCCTGTCTTTATGTGAAGTCTGTCTGTCCTTGGGCCACTGAAAGGAGAAAAGTACTTGAAATAAACTTGCGTAGACATTAATCGTTAATGAGATTGGATCCTTATCCATCATTTCTCAGATATCCTACTGTAAGAGCCAGCCACACAGTTGTTAGTGCTGGAGTGCAACCTTTGCAGGTGATTAACAGGCCTCTGTTTGCAAGCACTGGGTTTCCCTCTTCCAGTGTCATACCAAAAGGAGTGAAAGCAGATGGACACACCAAGCCCATTCGGATGATAATGCCTGTTTCGCTCATCTGTGTGTGAATTTGTTTTAACCTAGACTTACTTCGAACCACCTCAGTCCTGCTCCTTTCAAGATATTAAGGGAAACCTGGAATTTATATCTGCTTAGATGATACCAGAGTCTGTCACATTGTCACCCAAATTTCATTGCCAAAGGAAAACAAATACATCCTTAAAAGCCAGACTGGCTAGGTTAAGCACCTAGATTATGGATCACAAACTGCATAGGACTCCAGCCCCCACACCTGAGGGCTAGAGAGAACAAGTGTGCAGAAGAGCAGACAGCTGGAAACAAATATTCCGGTCCAAATGATCCCTTAGGAATATGGACAAAGGCAAAGCACTGACATTTTTAGTAAGGAATCTGAAATCTTACTCTAGTGCTTCAAAAATGGCAAATGCGCTCCGAACTGAGCTGAATCATGTAGAACACCAGGTCTCTGAGAAGATCTTGAAGACTTTCATGAAGGACCTCGTAATATGTAGTGTGACATGAAGGACTGTCGTGGTTTTACCCCAGCTGGCAGCTGAGCACCACGCAGCCGCTCGTTCACTCCCTCCCCATCGGGATGGGGGAGAGAATTGGAAGACAGGACATCAATGTCTCAGGTCCCTATGATTCATCAGAGCACTGACCTGTTACACAATCCAAACTACAGCAAGAAAGACATTTGTGATGATGTAGTTTGATTTTAGTATTTCAGAAAACAAACACTTTTCTTATATTTCTGAAATTATACTACTGGATAGAGCTGATTTATGCATACCTTCATATTCACAAGTGATGGTGGAGTGCTGGCCAAAAGAAAATGAAGAGTCTGAAATAAGTAGAGATCTAGTATTTAGTATTAACAGTCAAACCAAATGTGAGACCACTGCAGGCTGAGCAAGGGCTTGGCTTTGCAAGCAGAATTGAAACAAGAAGTTGAAGCAACAAACTGAACTGTATTGGCTACAGCATTTTTATAAGATGCACATTGAAGGGCATCAGAAGACTTGCAAACTCCAAAGAGTCATGGGATCCCCCATAGCCATTGGATCCTCATTGTTTTTAATGTGTAGGAAATAGGGATTAAAATTAGAAGATAAGCCTCTTGAAGCAATATGGAGTCCTAGAGGCTCTTACATTTATTCTGATTTTATTTGGGAACATGAGGATAGATTCTAAATTTAATCTTAAGGACACATGCTCAAACTTTGTGGCTATTAAGCACTGTACAGTTTAACTGCTGCTTACTTGTGTTTATAGCCTTAGTAACGTATCAGCTGCAATGTAGTTTCACAGATTGACACATCTGAGGAAGAACTGAATCTTACTTGTCTTAACCCTTAAAAGGCTTATAAAACCTTGTATGTAACATACATAATAAACTGATATTACTGCCTAATGCCTAAATCAGTAGATTAGATTAGCAAGGTTTCTGAAGAGGAGACTGCTCCCATGTGCCTGTTTGCACTGCATCCAGGGCAAAGAAAGTGATGTCCTAACAGGTTCGGCAGTGTGAATCCCAACACGGGTTCTCTCCGAACAACAGCTTTCCATCAGCCTGGGGACAGAATGCTTCTGATCACAAATACTGTGGAGATGCTCTTTTCAGGACTATTTCTACTCAGACTTTCTCACGCTGAGTAAGTAGAGCAGGGAGACAGCTTTCAGTGGAAAAGCACGCAAAGAACAAAACAGAACAACCTCTCTAAGTTAGGGTAGATTAAGAGTCTGGGAATCTTTTGATCCCTTGGACTCAGTCATCCTCCTGCAGAACAGAGAAGAGCTGACAGAGGAAAAATAATGCCAAATAACTGGATTTCTGGAAGAAAAAAGCTAAAATCAAGCTAGGAGTGAATGGGAAAATGTGTTTGTCAGTGAAGCTGGCCGGGTGAAATCCTAGCATTGCCACAATCAAACAAGAGCTTTGCTTTTGGCTGTGGGGTAGCCACTGAGTGAACCACTGAGTTCAGTGAGGTCATACACCTTGCAAGCAGCATTCACCCTGGGAGTTAAAAAAATTATCGTGGAAACATTCTGAAAATTCATCATTTGGAGGAATTATAAAGCAGTGTAAGTATGAAGAAAGTATTACAAAGAAATTAAGAAACTTTATTTCCATCTGAGGTAAACAACTATAGTGGGCATAGTGAGAGTTACATTAAGATTGTTACTGCTAAAGTTCAGATACAGCTGCCAAATTTTCAGTAAGGTACACTTCACCTTTGACAAAACCTGCCCATGTGGGCTTCAAAAATAATGAAATCTTGTATTTATCAATATAATAGTAAAATATAGAGTGCATACATGTGTTATACACCTATATGCATGTATACACACAGAGCAAAACTCATTGAGTGAGATTATTTTTGCCTAGGGACCAGAATACCTGTGTTTGAAATACATGATTATGCTGGTTTACCAACCCTTGGATTATAAACATTGCATTACTAGCCTGTCCCTAACTCAGCCGTCACTCAAATCAAGATAGCTGAAAAATTTCTGACAAGGATTTTTTTTATTTGAAATTGCCAACTTGTACAAACACAAAAGTTCCAACAACATGGCATGATTTTTGTAGATGTTTCTCCTGATTTCTCTTCACCTGTCCACCTGGGCCAAAGGCTGACCAAGGACCCTGGAGTTCTGGCTGCCCAGCTGATGAGCTCTTGGAAGTTCCCAGGCTTTACTAAGTCCTCAGATCTCAGATCAGCTGCCTTCAACTTAAGATTATGGAGTCCCTGTGGCCTACTGCTCAGAATTCATATATGCTGTACATACTATAAACCAGGAATATATATGTTATAAACCAGGATCTTCCCTCTTTTCAGAGAGTACTTTTTAATTCTTGGTTTTGTCAGAGATCAAAACAAGATTTTTTTTTTCTTTTTAATATTGATGTCTTCCACAAATTGGAAGTGCTTTTTCCATCCAGTTCTGATCACTTTCTCAAACATGAAAAATTCTCTATTTTCACAGCAGGAAGCTAAAAAATTTTTATCATCTCAGCTGGCACTATTCCTCAATGTTAACCACAGACTAGTCTGCACATTGCAAACTGCAACTGGCAAGTGGGTTCAAACTCCAGATCTATTTCCCAGTGTTCATTATGAAGATTTGTATCTCAGAAAAAACATTTGAAGAAGGGTCTCCTTAAGTACCTTAAGTTAACTGGGAACCAGCTAACACAGGGACATCAACATCTGAGAGATGTACAAGCATGCAGAAACTCCCATTCCCCCCTGGGGCCCATGACAGCCCAAAGGCTAAATGTTAAGTGTGACAAAGGCACTCGGGCATAGACAGACACCCGTGGGTACTCCCCTTTCCGGACCCTGTTGAGTTCTACTTAAACGTTGCTCTAGAAGAAATATATTGTCTTCCAAGGACAGCAGCTGTCCTTTGAATCACAGGAACCTGACTGCAAAGTCATTGCAATCCATTTATATAGATACATATAAATATATATATACACATCCTGTGCTGTGACAATAATAGCAATGAAGAGATATGATGCTCATGCAAATAATGGCATTACTTTCAAATAAAACAAAGCTAGTGACCAAAAAAAAAAAAAAACAAACCCCACAACAGATTTTTAACAAATGTATTGATAAACTGACTTCAGTTTATCATTTACTAACAACAAGCCTTTTTCTAAGCAAGGCTACATTGATCCATGGGGCAAGAGTGAAAACATAAAATATTTACTTATTCATGGAATAACAGTAAGCAACATTTTTGCTAGGTAGCCAGGCATCTGCACAGGATGCTGGGAGTGCATGGGGAGTACTCTATTAACAGAGCTGTTCTACATATTTTGTGTAGGTTACTCCTTGTGTTTTGAGCTTCTCCTGAAAGGCCAAGATTTACCGCCTGGAACAGAGGCGGGTGTTCATTCATCCAGCAAAAATTAGTCTCTGGTGCAGGTTTAAGGCAACCGGCAGTGCAGGCCTTAACTCGATGAACCTGGAAAGGCTCACACCTCCCACACCACTGCCTTTCAAATGAGAAATTCCTCGGCACAAAAGGCTCAGCCCACGGGACTTCTCCAGACAAACAATCAGCCTGCAGTGCTTCACTGGGCATAAGGGTCTTGGCAAGGCGCCATTCACTATCATTAAAAGTGTTTATAAAAAAAATGTTCATTTTTGGCCAGCTTTTTTTCCAAGGCCAGGCCTCCACCCCCACATCTTCAGTGGAATGTGTTAATAATTTGCTTTGTGGAGATGAAAGGCTCTTTGATAGGAGCAGCATAAACACATCTCACTGTGCTCAAAGGTCTTTGTCCCACAATAGAAGCATAGTTTCTGTACAGTGGCTTGAACGGAAAGAGCAGACACATTTCTGAATCACTTTTCATGGTTTTTTCTGCCTTTTTTTCCCTCCATTTGTCTCTTCCTTTATTTCTTATAGTCTCTTGTAAATCCTTGTGTGGAATATAAACAGGCAAGTGGTTCCAGACAAGAAATCCTCACTGATACTAGTAGCCCATGGATTAAAAATGCCAGTCAGTCCCCACAGTCTGCGGTGTCAAAACCCAAAAGTCACACCAAACCCTAAGTCTGTCCCAGGGTATGTGACTGAGCATAACCTGGAACAGTGTGTAGCATCGGAGGAGGGAAGATCGTCTTCCGATCCTCTCTTCAATAGCAGGTTGCAGGGCCTACTGAATAAATACAAATGGGATTTTATAATTTATCTGGAGAAAACAACATGTTATAATTACCTCAAAATGCAGTGTGCACTAGCAAGCACTGCCTAACTGTTGTCCCTTGGCTATAGTGCATCCCCTTCACTACCGTTTGAGCCATTGCATACATCTCCTCTATACTAACATTGCCCCTTTGAAAACCCAACCTAGTAGTGCTGAGCCATAGCATCAGTCTTCAGTTCCATTTTAATCAGATCCTGAAGGGATAAAGACATAACTGAGATGTGGCCCTTACTCCTTTTCTGGTTTAAATGTTAACACAAGTCTTAATCACCAACCTGTCTCTTGAGATATTAGCACTTCAGGACATCTTTAAAGATGGTCTTTGTCTAGGCTTGTTTTCTTTTTGTCTGTCCTTTTGTTAAAAATTATGCCTCTTTCCATGGTACACTGTCCCACCTTTACCTGTGTCTTTGTTTTCCTAAAGTATTCACTGTTCTCACTCTTTGCCTCTATTTACTGTTAACAGATTATTTTTTTTTTATTCATGACAGACCTATCTAAAGAAAAATCAAGTAATTTTACAGACGTGTCACCTAACACTTTTGAAGGATCACGATTCAGTCATTAGGATAACATGGTCAGATATGCTAAAGTGAGTTGAGAGCCTATGCTGCATTTTCAAAAGCAATTTAAACTTTAAAGGCGTTTAGCCACCGCTTCACGCAATGTTAAGCTCTTTATGTTGTAGGCTATGACTCCACAGCTGCCCCCATCAGCTCTGTTTGCACTCTACAGCAAAGCAGCTTCAGTCTAGACACACATAGCCACCTATTTCCTTCTGGGAGAGAATGCTCCTGGTGCTGAGGGGTCTGCCAATGCTTTTGACATGTATGTCCTGTTTTCAAAAGGATTTTAAATCCTTACTCTACTCGGAGCGTCACTACTGAAAAAAGGGATTGATGTTTGTTAGCAAAAATGTAAGGGTTTAGGAAAAATACAAGCATTGTACTTTAAATGTAAGTTTGCCTCAGCACAAGCAAAGCACATAGTCTCTGAGCTCACCTGAGGTGACAGGAATGAATAGTTTTAGGTCAAGTCTCTTGACAGTCGAGTTTGTGTTGTGGGTAGAGGGGGGATTTAGCAGCTTTGAGCTACAGCAGCTCAGCAAGTGCTAATCTGGTCACTCTGTGCTGCTAATCTTGCGCATTTCTATAATCACTGTTTCCAGCCCTGGTGTTTCAGCAAACATAATCGCAGCTTGTCATCTGCAACGCTTCCTCCCACGTAATACTCTCTGATAACATTGATGTCAAGCCTGAGTTTCGGCTGTGGCGCTCAGTCTTGCCCTAGGAAGGGAGGAAGGCTGTCACTGCAACAGGCATTTGGACTGACAGGAGTGAAGGTGAGTCAGGACCTCTCCTGATGGGTTCACATCTTTAAGCTAAATGGTGTGGTATGAAAGAGCATGTCTTGAAAATACTGCTGAATTACTATGGACAGCATGTATTTTTGCTAATCCTAATGTGTGAGAGCTCTGGATCCACCACTCAGTGTAAAGTGGCCTTTAATACCACAGTTTGCCGAAATGTTACTGCCCGTTTTAGCTTTTCTAAATATACCTTTCCATAACTCTCTGTGAAACAGTGACCATCTATTTTGACATAGTTTCCATGCAAAACCACCTGATGAATGGCAGTTTCACTTGAGCTTGTTTTGAATGCTTTGGGCCCATTCAGAGGAGAAACTTCCAGATTGCCAAGGATACTGTGGAGCAAAGCAAATATTTGCACAACCACTGGAGACCTAGAAGCATCAAGTTTAAAGCATACCTATTGTGTGCTGCCACCTCCAGCCAGCATCTGCATATTTGTGGTAGGCATAAGCAGGTTGGACCTGCTATGCATCTCTCCTAGTGACAACCTCTGGCAGAGACGTGGAGCAGACAGTTGTGGGGGGCCAAGGGGAAGGATAGCATTTTAAATTGTAGTGGAAAATTCACCAGAGCTTCTCTGCATGCACCTGATTCACAACATCTCTGATTCAAAGTGGTTTCCAAGGCAAAACTGTTTTCCTGCAACAGGGGCATAGTGCTGAAGGGAGGTTCCTGAAAGAAAGGATCTTCTGCTTGGCGGTTTGACTTCTGCTGCATTGTTGGAGATGTTTAAATACAATGACCTACATTGTAAAACACTCAGGTTCCTCTTAGCTGATATTTCATTCACGCAGGCTGATTTGCAAGCCCAGATATGTCTAGTGCTACCTGGGAGAAGGACAGGACAATGTGCTGGTAAAGGAGCTAATATTCTGCAATGAACAAAATTTTCTTTACTCTGCATGTGATGTCTGAAATTGGCTCACAAACATTCCCCTTAGAAAATACTTCTGTTTTCCCTGGCATGCTCTGAGTTATGTGGCACAGTGATGGAGTTGCCTGCTCCCTGTGAAGAGAAAGCTGTGCTCTGACCATCTTCCCTGTACCATAGCTACTCTCTGTCTAGAGAGAAGCCATAAAACTGGCGTAGAAAGACCCAAGAGCAGGGCTGATCTGAAGCTGACTTTGTAGCAAGATGAGTCCTGACCAGTAATAGTGAAAATACAGGTATGGCAGTGTGCACATATAGGAGAGATTACAGAACTGAACAGGAGGAATTGGCTTAACAGCTGGCACAGAGGGTGTCAAAGCAGGTAACAGGTATAATGGAGTGTCCCCAGCCCTGCTCCTATTCAGGCCTGTGAGTAAAGCTGGAGAAAGAAGGAACTGGAAATATGACAGGGATGTCTGAAGTATAAAGCTAGGCATCTATTATTTGCTTACAGACGATGGGCAGAGCTGTGGTTGCACTTTTTTGTCCTGTTTTTTCTCTTGTGTAAAAACACAGGGAGCATTGCCAATCTTCTGATCATTTTCCTGTTTCCTTAAATAAAAAATCTCTGTTTCCATGTTCCCAAGGAGTCTGAGGACATATGAGCATAGCAGGGCTGGAGCACAGATTGAAGTAGGAATACACCTTTGGGCTGAAAGATCTAGCCACAGTTTTCTTTATTTTAGAAAGAAAAACATAACAAATAAATAGTTATGACAACCTGGGAGAAAACACTCTTTCATTTCTTGTCTTTATCTAATTTGGATGATACAACAAATAGCTAATAACAAGCCATTGCTGGAAGGTACATGCAATATGCAAAGTCCCTTTTCATCCATGTGAAGGGTCCCTGCTCATGAGAGGCCAGTCCTTGCAGCCTTTGCTCATGTGACCGGTGTCTACTCACAACAGGGTTTGTTGGACTAAAGCATTAAGCACACAATAATAATGATGACTTTTTAGTGTGCTTGAAGAAGAAAATTGAGGTGCTTTATATTTTCAACACAGGGTGAAAGTAATACTTTTTTAAAATTATGAAATGTAAGAGAAACATGGTATTTCCAGGCAGGGAGGACAGTGGGAGCTGTCAGTGCTGGGTGCTGCCGCTGGAGATCTGCTTGTGCTACAACACACTCCCTGTGCTCCCACAACAATAACACTCCACCGCTAATTTTAGCATCAGCTATAATACAAAGTAATTCAAGGCATCCACAGGGTATTTCGTGAGGACAGTATTTCTCTTTTGCTTGTGTAGTTCCCAGGCTGCAGTGCCATTCTGTTCACCAATCTTAAACAAACACCGCCCTTGAGATTTCCTAAATAGCTCAAAGTGGTGTCTAGGGAAACATTAGAAACGCATATGGAAAGCCTGAATACGCTTCATATGAAACCACTTTGAATATCCATTTTTGTGCAAGTTCTGGGCTGGAAGATAGTATAAAGCAACAGTTTTTAAGATAAATTGTCAGGAATGATGCTATAATAGCAAAGTTCTCTAAATATTTATTCTTGATAAGCCCTCCTCCCTGGCTCATCACTTCATTCAATTTTTAATGTAAGAAATGTTTGATGAAGAAGAACTAATGGTCATGAACTCTGCAGTCCCCTGCAGTCCTGATTGGAATGTTTTTTATATGTTGTTTCTCTGCTTATCTATTACAGGGAGATGCAGGAGCCAATGTACAACAGGCACTACTTCAGAAGTCAGTGTTTGACAGCAGGGGCCACAGTTACCATAGCTATTTTCTAGTCTAAGTACAGGGAGGTGCTGCAGTAACTGAGACATGCTAGTTTGCAAAACACTGACCAATACCATCTCATTAATGGATAATCACTGTTTGCAGGTGCTGGAAATCAGTACCTATGAACAGCTACAACACCTGAACCTTCCTTTGAGGAAATATATGAAGTCAACTCAAATTTCAGAAAGCAGCAGCAAAAGACACTAACATGAAAAGACTATACGTGGGACAATACCTCCTGATTTCTGCTCCTCATTCTTCTCTTTGGAAAGTCTTGGGACATTTTCTAGGCCTTATTCATCACTGTCACCATCCATCTCTAGTTTCAGGAATGTCACAGGTCACAATCAAAATAGCTGCCACTTTCCCATCCCTTTTGTGATATTTTTGCAATCTCATGTGGATGGAAGGCAGCACAAGGGAGCTCTAAACTTCCTCGTCTTCCTTAATGCACTCCCCCAGCTGCCATGCAGTACGCTGGAAGCTGGAGGAACATTTTGAGGAATTATTACCACAGGTCTGGTTTTGTTCTTATTTTCCAAACACACTTACTGTGGGTCACTGTTGGAAGCAGGGCACTTGGCTAGAAAGAACTTTGGCTTCATCTGGTTTGGTTAGTCTTCCTTTTTTAGGATGCTCACCACAAAGACAGCACAATGACAGTCAGTCCTGCGCCCAGGACCGTGAAGGTCCAGGCAATTCTGCTGTGGCCCTTTCTGTGACTCCTATAGCTTGGGAAAGGTGCTAGACCCAGAGAAAGAGATTCACGTTGCTTCTCTCCAATGTGCTCAAAGCTACCAACCTTTCTCCAATCCTTAACCAACAAATGCCTACTGAAACCCATTGGAACATCCACCAGCCTCAGTCAAGTTTAGCCCAAAAACTGAATCACAGATCACATCTGGCCAGTGCAACCCTTTACGACTCACCACCATATTAAACTTACAGCAGGCCACACAGATGTAATATGTGTTCATCCGCTATAGAAGTGTAGTGTAGCCCACTAGGTGCTTCAGGACACTCAGTTTACCAGGAAATCTTGTCCAGAATACAGATGTTTTGGCCCAAAGGTTAGGATGCTGGAGAGGAGGATGATTTGAGGAGGCTGCTGCTCAGCCAGCAGGACACAATTATCTTGTCTTTTCAGCACATGGCCAAGATGAAAATGTGGTCAGAGAAAATCAAGAAAGCAAAAGATCTGCACTACCTGGGGGATGGAGGTTAGGAGAAGAACCAGGTGGCCCATCCGTCCTGCCACTGCCTCCCAAGTCTGCTCCCTGTCTCCTGTTCTCTCCCAGTCCTTGTGCCAGCTCCTAGCTGACTTCCAGCCACATTCCATGCCCAGCTGCTTCCTTGACCATCCCCAATCTGCTATTACTAATGCTTTTACTGGCCAAAGACCTAAGGCCTGGCTCCCGACCATGCTACTGGCCTTGCCTTGTGGTCTGTCCCCTCCTTCCTCGGCTCCATTTGCCAGGGCAGCAGCAGAGGCGGAGGGCTCCCTGCCCTGTCCTGCCCTGTCCTGCCCTGCCCGTGGCGTTGGGGGCTGTGCTGGGGGGCAGGGGGCAGCCCTCCAGCCAGCCCCCTCGGGGCAGAGCAAGCAGACAGGGTGTGATGGGGAGATCTCGGTGCAGGCAGCGGAGCAGAGGCAAAATGCCAAACTTCAGCAGTGGCAGGAGGAAAGGGACTTCCTCAGCATCTGGAGGGGACAGAGCAGTCTGCTGCCATCCAGAAAAACACCACTAGACCAAAACCAGACCTGGGGCAGGTGTTTCAGTCCCTTTTCCCCTATTTTGTTTCTGACACGTTCTGTCCTCTCTAATTAAAGCAGCTAGTGGTCCTACCAAGCTGACCCCATTATAGGGGTTTTAACCAGGGCCGTAGATATTATGGCACCATTAGAAAATGATACAAATGTTTTTGAAATAGCTCTGGGACCTGAGAGAGTCTGCTAAACAGAAAACAAAAAGAGCCTGCCCACGCAGTTTAGTGTTTGTTGGATGTTTTTCACAGATGAAAAGCCATTTGAACACCCCTTTCAGAGGAAAAGCCATTCCCCTTGCCCTTGACTGTTGACCACAACCACCAAGCACAGGGCCTCCTGGTATCGTGAGTGAATTTGAGTTCCTCTGGCCCAAAAACCTTCTGGATGTTGGCGAGTGCCCTGGCAGCCCCACACGTGCAGCCTCATGCCAAGCGTAGTGTTTGTCCCTCCAATGAGTGTGTATAACAATAAATTTAAGGTTTATACAGTCATTCAATTCATTATTAAATCACATGAATTACTATAAATCTAAATTTTATACATTAAACACTTACAGGACACAAATCAGTCTCCAGTGCATCTGGCTCCATTTCAAAAGTGTAACTGCTAGATTTGTGACTGTATTGTTTCTCTCTCACTTGGGTGATCAGACTAAAATTTTCCTTTTGACATTTTACTTTATTTATTAATAAGCCTGTGGTCATGGTTCCTGGTTTTGCAGAGTTGAGCTGAGCAAAACATTTCCTATCTGCCAAGAGGATGAATGCCCTAGCTGCCAGTGCGCGCGCACGAGTATGTATGTACACAGTAAGTGTGTGTGTACACACATATATACATGCAGTATGCATATATTGTGTGTGTTGGAGAGGAAGAAGCAGGAACAAACACCCAATCACACATGTAGATGTTTGCATGGAGCGAGAGAGCGAAGGAAGGCTGAGCAACAGCCGTGCAGTGGGCACCCAGTCAGGGAGCTGGCTGAGGAGTCCAAGGCTCTGCTCTCTGCTCTGCCCTTCTGTAAAAATGCAGAAACAACCCATGCAGTAGGGTCCAAGGCCCAGGTTTGTTCTTCCTGAGTGCTCCAGCCATCAGGATAAAGAGCTATTCCTTCTTTGACCCAGTTAATCTTTAAAGATGTCCTTCAGACATTAGCAGGAGAGCAGCCTTCAGACTGGGTTGCAGAGCATCCTCCTCAGAGGCAGGCTGTGTGTCCTTTAGTGGCTTAGGGCAGAGGGCATTAAAATGTCGTCCTTCACATGTCCAATTCTGGTTCTAGCCACTGTACAGCTGTATCAAAGGAACATGGTCTTTCGTAGCTCCTCCTGTATTTTTATTTTAAATAAAAGCACTTTCTGCCACTCTGTTTTATGTAGACCCTAATCTTGTGGATATGCATTACATGTGCTCCAAAGCTACTTTCCAGTAACAGCAGATGAACTCCATGTTTGTGCAACCCAATGGCACGTTAGTGGAATACAGGGATTAAGCTGTTTGTTTAGACTCCCTGAGTCTGAGATGTTTTGAGACTGCTGCAGAAAAGGAACTTGTGGATCCCTGGGAACATAAGATTTTCCATCTTGAACTTAAGGTCCTCAAAGATCTAGGCAAGTACTAAGGCAAGGCTTTTGAAGCTCACAAATCTCAGGTGCATAATGTCCAATGGTACGTACAGTTTTGTGAATATGGCCTTACCATGTGCCTGCCTCACATCCCTGTAAATTAGAAGGTCCATGACATACAGGTGTAAGAGCAGAACTTGGCAAAGAGTTGGCTTAAGTCAGGAGACAAAAAAACTTCACATGAAAATATAGTAGAAGAGAAAACAGAAGTTTTGAAATCAAAGCAAATCCCTCTGTCTTCTTGTTTCTGCTTTCTAAGAAGAACTGAAAGTGTTGCAATAACTGCCATAATGAAGGCTGCTACCACTGGTGTATTCAGCATCAGAAATTAACAAAACTCTCCTAAAAGCCTGCCATGAAGCACCCAAAGCCAAGTGCTGCAGAAGAGGCTGAAAGCTGGCTTCCTGGAGAAGTGTGTCCTTACAAGTGAACTTGCTTGGATGTGTCACAGATATAGCACACACAGCATGCTTATGTATAAATTGCATATGAAAGATTGCTTTTGAACAGGAAGTTTCACCACTATAGGAAGCATCTGGAACTAAATCTGTGTTGCAGTCTAAATAACTATGACTTACAACACTACACACAAGAACTGAACACAAAGCTTTTTGCAAGTAGACTAGAAGAAACCTAGAGGTCCGCAATCAGCCAAGTGGGAAAAAACAGAGGTCCTAAACCTCTCAGAAGATCTCAGTCATCTGGCAGGTATGTCTTTTGAGTGGGTCTAGAGTACACGGCAGACTGACATTTTTTTCCTCAAAGAGGGTACAAGCAATTGAGGGAATAGGGTCAGGGGAAGTTAATCAGCCAGCAGGAGCTCTGTGCTGGTTTGTGTACTGGCCATCAGTGCCCCTATGTGGACATATGGCCAGATGCACAGACCTGCCCCACTGCTGTTTCATGAGCAGGAGAACTGGCTAGTGTGAGGATGGTAGCGGTTGTGCGTAATATACTCCATTTCCTTTCCTACCCTACCTTCTCCCAGCTGACTCAAAGGAATGTTCTTTAACATCTCTTCAGACATTGAAAAAGAAAGTAAAAGGTACCACAGATTTAGTTTGTAGCATGTTATCGAATGCATGACTATGAATGCAATGCAGCTAACACTACAAAAGCCTTAAATATCTCATAAACAGAACTACATAATAAGGAAGCTTTATGTATCACTTTTTCAGTGTAACACTATGTTTTACTTCCTACATAATAAAAATAAAAAGCAGAAGACTTGAGACAGAACCTTTCCAAGCCGTGGTGCTGCTATGGAAAGTATTATCTAAAATATGCATGCAGAGAAGGGTAGCCAAGGGATGCGAATATCTCTCCGCACATTGTGAAGTCTCTGAGTAATCACTTGTCAAATGTTAACATTACATGCAATACTTCAAAAATCAATGAAGAAGCCAGAACATGTTAGACCCATTTACCAGAGCTTAATCAACCAAGTAAGCTCAGATCATTAAACTAATTATGAGTGACCGAAATAATTAAGGATTCGCTTCTCACGTGATATTGTTGGAATTCTCTGTTACAGAACAACTGCATGGTCATTAGTAAACACTATGCATGTGTCCAGACATTTGCTGGATTTGATAAACAACCCTTGTTCTTGAGAAACTTTGGTGGCCTTTGTGAGCAACAGTCAGTTGCAAGTAAGTAAGAACAAGCAACATATGTTCAGGGAGGTTTTCTTGGGAAGATCACTTTAGGGGGGAGGATAAAAGAGAAAATGATAACTGGCACGTAAGAGTGCCTCTATAAAACTGTGGGGTTCATTGCCAGACAAGTGTTCTCTCTATCCTGTTTGCATAGAGCGAAAGTAACCCCTGATGACTGATTATATTAACTGGATGTCTGCATTCCACAGATCTTTCCTGCGGATTTATACCATACCAAGTCATTTCTCATATTTATAGTTAATATAGAATAAAGTCAGAAAACAACTTGCCTTTTTCTGACAGACATCCAACAAATTCTATAGTGGTACCAGTTACAGCTTCCTGGATAAAATTATCCTCATTCATCATAAATCTGTACACAGACACACATATCTTCATGTTCACAATCAACTTGAACATTAATATGCAAACTTACTCCAGAATGAAATTAGTCATGTTAAATTCTTCATTATAAGCACTGTATTTGATTTTTATATTTAAAACACAGTTTTGATTTCAGCTTATCAAGTCTTTGCTGATGTAAGGATCCAGTTGATAACTTTTACCCACTACAGGTGCCATACATTTTTTTTCTGATAGCACAACATCAAACTTTAGATCCAATCATATGGAACTAAAAGCCGGTGCAGGTGCAAGACTTTGGCCAGGCCTGAGTCTCAATCCACTCAGTGTCTGCTAGCATTCTTGACATATTAATTAAGGTCTAAATTTTGGAAAAGCCACAGGAATCTCTAACGTGAACTTAAGTGGTTTCCAACCCAAACCATTCTATGATTCCATGTAAATCTGCCGTACAGTACTGTGGACAGGATAAAAAATCAGTCCAAATATCAGAGGCACTCTACAGTGCTTCAAACATACAGAACATGTTTTTGCTGAGGAAAATACTACAAGCTTAAAATGACTGAGAAGAGAGTGTTTCAGCTGTGGCCAAAGCCTTCTCCTAAATGGAGGACGGCCCAGACAGACGACATGGCTACATCCCACGGCCCCACAGCACGCACCACACCAAGCAGGGCTAGCACAGGAGCACAAGTAACATTATACCAGCTTAGTCTGAGTCCTCTGTGGCTTCTTAACATCATTTTCACAAGGGTCAGTAATCTGTGTGGGAATTAATCTTTTCCCTTCCTTTCCCCAATTATTGTTCAGTTAATGATTAAAGCAACCCCTGGGAAACAGGGGGAAGATGAGAGTTTCAATCCCCAGGGACTGAGGCGAGCCTACAGCCCTTTCCTGGGTGGTGCTGCTTTAGCTGACATGAAAACGGCAGGAGCAAACATAAGGTTCACTTCAGGTTTGATACTGCTTTTTTTTATTAACTACACATGACAGACTAAGACAGAAATATTTTAAATATGGAAAAAACCTGACATAACAGCGATTTTTGACCACTTTTCTCTAAGGGTGGTAATGCTTGATACAGCACAGCATGGTGCAGTGAATATAAAGCATCCCAGATACTATGATCAGAAAAAACCTGAGTTCAGGAATGAAGAGGTTAAAATGGGTGCAGTCTTTCTTGAACGTACAGGCCTGCTTCATACACCAGTGAAAGGAACATTTTATAGTTTATTGCAAGTGGGTTTTTTTGTTTTTTTCCCTGATGAAAAATGACCTGAGAGGTAATATAAACAGGCCTTTGCAGAACTACTTTAAAATCACTCTTTATCTTTCACCATATTTTCTAGCAGCTATGTTTTATTATAAACAGTATAAGCAGAGTTGGGGAAACAATATAGGAAGAGGAGCATGCACCTATGAAAGACTGATGCAAAGTGCTGTGAGGAACTCATATGGGACACTTTTACCTTTTTTTTTCTTTTGCCTTCTTCTGCACATATGTCTATCTTCCCTGCAAAAAAGTGCCTTCCAATTGTGCTACAACAAGTAAACCAGTCTACAATAGTGTCTCCATTTTGAAAAAAATACACAATGTTTATATTTTGCATTTGTTTATAATGGAATTCTCACCACTTAAGACTTATGTCTTCATACATCCTTAATAAATTTCCACATCCACGCAAGTCCTACATGTTAGACATTCAGCTTAGGACTATATGGGAAGTGGGGAAAAAAAATGAGAAAAACTGGAATAAGTAAATAAGTGGATTGCCATTGAGTTTCTTGGGATTCCTGGCGTTCTGGTGTCAAATGGTATTTAATTCCACACATGTGTGTACATATGTATGTACATAAACATATCTAGTACACATAGAGAGAGAGATGTATTTATTCCTGGTGCAAATCTTCCTGGCAAACCTATTTCTACAGGGTAAGCAGATGTGCATGTGAGGCTTAATAGATGAGCAAGACAAACCACAGTTGACGGGTATTCAACAGAGATGTCACGGAGACTTGTGAATTATATTTCACTTATAACTGATCAATTCCTTTTCCCTTGCTCTCTTTCCACCTGTCATCCCTATTTGTCTGCCAAATCTCTTTATTTGCCTCTACTTCAGCTTGGATGCTGGCCTATTTCCGACAGTTTTTTAAGATTTTTCACATATAATGGTTTTGTTTTGTTTTGTTTTGTTTTGTTTTGTTTTGTTTTGTTTTGTTTTACATCCATCTTGCATGGCAAAATAAAGATGCTTTCTAATTTTGGTATCTCACAAATGGTTTTGCTTATTTTTATATGATTTGACTCTATGAACAATTCAAAGAATTACCAGTGTATCAGTTTTAGTACAGTGAAAATATTTTGAAAGTATGTGTGATATCAGGATATATTTCTTGACCTACATAGAGTTAGCCCAGAACTGATACTAAAATTTAAAGTAATTTAAAATGAAAGTTTCAGATTCTGCTCTATTATTCTGGGTTTAGTCAGAAAAAAAAATGTACTCTGATTGTAAACGCATATGTTTTTTGAGGCGATATGATAGCAGTGATATCCTGTCCTGTATCCTTTTTGCTTTCTTTCTGAACATACAGAGACATGCAGATTTGTCACTTTTAACTATATTCCACTGAGCTTCGGCAATGGCTCCATTATAGGAAAAAGTTCTGCTTCCAGGGGAAGAGTCATGCTTTGCAGGCCACAGACATTCTTCTTTATCCTCAGTCCTCCCTTGTGGGAGTGTAAAGTAATGCTCTTAACCCTGTCCACTGTCAGTAACACACACTCACTCCAGCAGATGCTGTTGTGAACAAAATGGGAGAGCAACATAGCTGCCACCCCACCACACCGTGCGAAGCAGGGGGATGCACCACACCACCGGTGCCAGTGGCAGGGGAAAGGCTAGAGCCCCCGTAGCTATTCACTTCTGGTCAGCCTCCACCCTGAAGAGGCTTGAAATGGCTGTGAGGATTCCCATGTTTGACTGTACACTGGAGAATAAATGCAGGGCAACTCTTTAAAAATGTGCACATGCATGAGCGGAAAGTGCAGAAAGAGCTTGAGAAACAAAAGAAGATGGAGGGCTGTGCAGCTGCGGGCATTCCGCCACCCACATGCCAAGAAAGCAACAAGCAAGAAAAATACTTTCCTGGGAAAACTTTCATTTTACGGAACGATGAACACAACATGAGAAGAAAGATGAATGCATATTTTGGCGAATATGTCCAGGTGGTTTAGAAAAGCAGGTTGTAAAGATGCATGTAGGGTTCCAGCTGCTTGTGAACTTAGGAGAGACCCATGCCAGCAGGCTGGCCTGCCTGTGACTCGTGGTGCAGTGCTTCAGGAGGTTCAGAAGTCAAGACACAAGTTTTCTCACATGGCAGAATATCCCATTTTGGAGCAATGTGGGCAAACTTAGATTAAAGAGTAATAATAATGGTTTCTTGTTTGGCAACCAGATCTGACTAATAACAGTGCATTCCTTTCTGCTTAAAACTTAATTTGGGGGCTAAACCTGCCAGCACAGAAGAAAAAGTAATATGTTGAGGTTCTTTTTCTGAATTAAATAAATATTTATGATGCAATAAAGAGCTAAAATATTACTTTCAGGGCCAGCACAATGCATGTATTCACAAAGCCTCCAAGAGAAAAGGAGCACAGAAGAAGGCAAGGTCTACAGCACTGAACTAGGAATCCATTAGGCAGCATGCTCAACACTGTATAAGGTTTGGCTCTTTCACCCTACCTCCTCCTCCAACACTATCCCGGTCACCTTTTTATCCTCACCTCAGGTTCATATTGGTGATGCCACTGGTACTTTGCAAAACACTGATCACATTATTTTAGATACCTTGAACTGAAAACCAAAAAGCATGCAAAGAATAGTCCTGTGGGCCAGAAGAACTGCATGGGACTCAGAGGACACCAGGGTCAAATGTAGTGTGAACGTGGCTAGTTGGGGACCTGTTTCAGGCCCTTCTCTAGCTATGCTTTATTTGCAATATAGATGTTGTCTGAGAAGAGGCCAAGCCAAAGCAGACCTGCTACGTCACTGACACCAACTCCAGGCAGGCATGGGAAAAAGGTTACATGAAAGTATTCATGAATGAAGAAGGATATCAGGCACAAACTGGGAAGCATTACAATGATGGTGATGATGACAATGATGATGCAGTGCGGCAGTGCCAGACAAAGAAATTATATGCCATTATCTCAATTAATCTCTTTACACTTAATCTATTGTTGTTTACAAAAGGTGAAAAATAAGTAACTGGCTTATTGGGAACTAAAACAATGTTTTTATTTGTTTGTTTACTATGCTGTTTTCCAGCTATATCAAATAGAGTATAGTATAGTCTATGCAAAAGTCACAGCTATTTTATTTTTCTTATCTCTGACATGCTGTGTCTTTATCAGTAGAATCATGGAGATAAATAACCTATATCACATGGGACTTTAGCTAAAATATGGCATCTGTTTTATGTCAAAGTTGGCTGGTTTTATATCTTTGATCTTTCAGCTAGGGCATCAAGGCCAACATTTTTAATAACTCGCACTAGGCAGAATAAATTCTGTCTCTGAGAAAACAGGAGGAATATCATTAATCTGTTTCTAAACAGTGAGTTATAACATCTCTTTAATCTGAAGAGGAAAGATCCTGAGCCGGAATGAAGCATCTAAGCCAGCCAAGTTCTGTGAAGAGTGAATAGCATATATATCATAATTTATCTTGACATTGCTGTTTTGTGATCTACAAGAAGACATTCATTGTGTTAGAAGTACTTGAGAGAGACAGCTATTTGTGATCAATTGGTGCACTTGCTATATGTTCTTCCTTTAAGAAAGACTGACTCTTTTTTCTTTTTTTTTTTCACTTTCATTCTTTATCTATTCAGTCCTTCCAGCAACTTCAACCTATTAATTAAAAGCAGATAGGCCATCATTCAGTACTGAAATTACTGGAGTATTTTAGAATATACATTGGAGCATGCATACCACCAGCCTGTATTTATGAATGCGAATGTGCAAGTTGTTAATGCCTGAGTAAATCCAAAAGTTACTGTGATTGAGAATATCTTGAGGCAAAGACTAAAAATAGTAGTTTTATGGACTTGGTAGGCATTTCAGGATTTGCTCAACCATTATTTGATAAACTAAGTATTCTCTTTCGTGATGACTTTCACTGAATTCTTTCACGACAGTAAATGAGCAGCAGCTCATAATAATCAAAAGAGGATACTTAAAGACATGCCAGCAAAATACAATAAGCATTTTGTTAAAAGTTGCAGAATTATACACATGTAATTCCAATGCTTTGCTACCAAAAACACTACAGTAAGATAAAAAACATTACAATAAGACAACTCATGAAACAAAGAAATAATAAAAAAAAAAAAGAGCAAGAAATCTTCTTATACTAAAGTAAAATCAAAATGTTTGCTAACTTGGTGGTATGTTAGTACAAGGCATTAGTTGTGTCAATCACCAAGGCCAATGATGAAATGAAGTATAACATCTGGACCAATGAGCTTTTCGACATTCTGCAAGCAGCATGCATCATATCTCAGTTGTAACACCAAGCCATAGGAGGCACTTTAAAACTATGTAGAAGCACATTTCAAGGGATATAATAATGAAGCATTCTAATGTATTAAAGGTTTGGCTTTAAAAAACAAAACAAAACAAAAAAACCCCACCCCACCCAAATAATTGAAGTCGTCTTCAGACATAGGCTATCTAATGAACTAAACATGTGCTTTCAAATTATCTTTACTGGCCTTCAGAGTTGACAACTTCAGCTTTGTCTTAGCAAGTTTCTATGTCTTCATGTTCTGAAAAGCCAAACTACAGATGAAATTGCTTTAGATCCAGCCAGTATGCTTTGATTTGTAAATGCTCCAAACATATTGAAAGCCGACTAACTTATCAAGCCAGTGCGCACTGAACAATTAATTCAGTGAACTTACAGATAAGGCTAGTTTCATCACCCCCAAAATCAAGGAAGGACAGAAAGCACAAACAAGAACTTGAAGGGAAAACAGCAATACAAATATGTTTTATGGACACACTGAGGTTCTCAGTGGTATCTAACCAAATCCAGTTCAATAAAGGTTTGTGTAAAGTAAATGCTAGCATAATATGCAGAAGAATCAAGAAATATTTCTACATGCTAATGACAGTACATCCCAATTAGCTTGGCAGCAGACCTACCAGTAATGCAAAACCAAGCAATCTGGTTTTGGCATGCCCTCAGCTGATAAACACAAATTGAGAAATCATTGTTGGGTGAAAAGCATAATAATGTACTTATAACCACAGTATTTATTACAAATACTAAAAGCATATGCCAAAAATGTAATAAAATTATGCAACTGAACAAACATAAGCAGCAGCTCCCAGATATCTACTGGCATAAGCCAAGGTTGCCCCTGGGAATATGAGTTTCACATGACAACAAATAGTCTATTGACATTGTGGAAGTTGTCTTCAGATATTGAGGTCCTTGAACTTAATGAATTCACGGCAAAGTGAAAAGGTGAAGTATATATGGAAGTGTGAAAAGAAATACTTCCAGAGAGATAGGGTTACCCTGGCTTGGACTGTAAGAAAATGTAAGGTAACTTTTATCAATCTGGAAATTTACAAAGACTTTCCAGGAGCTACTTATATTTCACATGTGACTTCAGTGATAACAGATAACATGACTTCAAGTGTATTAGTCTTTCCAGTAATCTTAACCTTGCTCAACTGCCTTAACTTCATTGAAAGGCAAGCCTGTATCACTCATCATCATAGATTTTTTTTTGCACAGGAACTGGAACAACAGCACATGATTGAAATATGTTTAAATAAAAGCCTATGCAAATGGGAGGCCATTTTTTATTTCAGTGGACTTGGATAATGTCACTATAATTTGACAGCATCTTTGAAATAATTTATTAAAAAAAAAGTGTCAGTGACATCACAACAATATCAGTTCTTAAAAATAGGAATTCCCGTAGAAGTTCATAGGATCCATGTCTTAGTGCAAGAGTATGTTGAGACATCAAAATTGGGACTGGAGACCAGGGGGCCCTTGAGGACCATGAGTGATTTAAGTGTTGACAGTTCAGAAGGACCTGATTTCATTTCACTCTGAAGTCGTGCAAAACAAGCACATGAACTCTTGCCTGTTTCTCCAAGTGTAGTTCTATTTCATGTATTTCTCATGTGTCCTGCATGTTAGTGATGCCATTCATCTCACCTGTTTTTCACATTTGCTTTAGGATGAGATGAGCTATGTGCTAGCAGCATCTATTTTTCTCTTGACTCTAAAGGACTCTAGAGTCCCTACCTTAGAAACTGGTATGTACGGTGCAAATAAATATCCTTAGCATAGTTTAGTCAGATGGATCCCATCTATGGAACTCTAAGGACAACACACTTTACTTGTAAGCTTATACTTATCCTGAAATAAAGAGGATTACGAGCCATGCAATGCAATCTCTTCCTTCTAGGATCTCAGCCCAACACCAATGCCTGTTTCCAGGAGAGAAACTCTGCCTTGGAAATTTACCCTTGTTAAGGAAGGTAACAAAGAGTAACTTGTCCAGCTATCTTCTCCAGGAAGGTAAAACATCTTCTATTGCAGCAGTGACTGGATGCTTTCTTGCATCATAATTAGTGATGGGAATCAGTCATTTACCCCAAAAACAGTCTCAGGAGTAAATTAGTTGAGCTCTATGTTTGTATGTCTGCACAGTGACATACACCATCAGCACTCACTAACAAGTAACCTTCATTAAATTCAACATGGCTCTCTTAAAATGGCATGCTATGGTCATTTTGAGGTAAATAAAATAGACACTTTGGCAGAATACCACCTGACGATCCTTTCATGGCTTTCCTATTTTATATATGTACACACTAGATATTGTTTAACAGTCTAGCCTGTGCAGAGTATTTTATTTGGAGCTATAATGTATGGAGGGAAAATATTTTTTCCCATAAAGGATTTGTAAAATGGTCAAAAATAACAAATCCCGTGGTCCAAAGAGACTTACCCTAAGCAGATCCTGAAACTTGTTATTTTAATGTTTCTTGATGCTGAAGTATTACCCTGGCAATGTAAGATATTCTACCATTTCACATACCATCTCATGTACTGGGAATCCTAAAACCAGACAATGACTGCTTTCTGATGGAACTGAAGTTCTCATGCCAAATTTCTCCTGAACACATCCCTTAATTTATTGATTAAAACTTTTTTGAGCTATCTCCAGCAGTCAGCTACTTGGATCAGCTAGCAAGGGACCAGATAATGTGTTTTAAAAATTCAGCAGATGCCTTGCAAGCATGTGACACTGTTCTGACCCTGTGCTCCCTTTTTTTCTTTTTTTGTTTCTCATTGCTAATTAGTAATACAGATTTGTTCAGCAGGATTGCTACCATCTCAATGATGTGTGCAGGAGGCAGTTGCAGCTGCCTGCAGAAACCCTGTTCATTTTCAGACTGCTGTTAGGGCCAGAGGTCAAGGGCACATTTCACCCACAAACTGCTGTGTGCCAAACCCAGGGTGCTTAGGGTTAGCCCAGCTTTTCTTTTTGGGTAAAATGGTATCAGTGATGCTATGCTGGTTTGCAGCAGCTGAGGATCTGCCCTGCTCTGGAGACACTGGTCAGGAGGAATGATAAATGTATATTCCCTTGAAATAAAATCAATCTGATGACCTTCACAAGTCACTAAATCAGATCTATCAGGAGGACCAGACTGACATCTTGCCATTAGTTCCAACCATGGATCTATATTTGCCCTACAGGAACTAGCAGTGGGGACCCTGATTTAATAGAACATTTTAATTACAACACAAGTCCAGTCCACTAAGCTGATCTTTCCTTCTGTGACTACCTCAGAAAGCAGCTCGCCTATGACTTCAGTCTCCTTCTGTGAGCGATATTAACATCAGACATGTCCTCAGCTGTTGGAAAAGATATGCTCAAACCAGGAGGAGCCTTCAGGTAGGCATCAGAAGATGTTTTAAAAGAGGGCTGAACAGATGCGGCATTTTTATTAAAACTAACATAAACATGGGGTTTTTATAATAAATTTATTTTGGCAGTCTTTCAGAAATGACAGATCATTATGTCTTCAATATCTGCAGTCATGGAAGGAGGAGGGAAAAGCTTCCCTGAAAACTGTTTCCATTTTGGAAGAGCCACAGTAGCCAGAAAATACATTTGCACTGAGACGTGAGTGTTCAGTCTCTCCTCGATCAGCACACAAGAGAAATGACTCAGTGACCAGAGTTACTACTGCCCTGTGGTTTGCAGGATGCTCATGCTTACTGTGCTGCACCTGGTGTGTGGGTGAAGCACCAAGCAAGTACCATGGCCCTGCATCTGCATTGAACCAGACAGGGAGCCTCTCTCCCTCCCTCCTTCCCTCCCTCTCCCTGCTCCACTGAACAAGCTTCAAAAAGGCATGTATAAAGCTGTGGCAGAGATAACAAGAACTGAAGGAGTCATAGCAGGTGTTGAGCATTAGAGTACCATCTGGGGCTGTCTAATTCCAGCCAAAACAGTCTCCTCCACAACTGCCCAGAAGGGTGGGATGGCATAGTTACTCAAGGTCAGGCAGGCAGAGAGGAAAGCAGAAGCTCTGGCTTAAGTCTGCAGGTTGTTACAGGGGCCAGCAAGATTGTAGCCATGCTGTTAATTACTAGGCAGCATTAATGCAAGTGCCAGCTCACATTCTTTCTCTAATTACTTTTGCTGATATATAATGACATCTTGAAATCGCCCTTGACTCTCTGTGAGCCAAATTCCGGAAATGTGGCACAAACCACATCAGCAAACACAGGAAAAGTTATTACGCCTCCCTATCTGAGGTTAAATTAAGCTAAAATATTCGTCACCTTCCTCAGATAAAAGTTGAAAAAAACCTGAGGCCACCAGCACGTACTGAAACTCAACCACCTCTCAAAGCCTACAGCATGAAGCTCGGCAGGTTATAAACAACCTTTGGAAAGGTTTCCAAGAAACACACATAACTCAGTCCAGGCTTCCATCTGCAATTTTGTCTGTAAGGTGTCCCCTGAGTATGGCATTATTAACTTATCTGTATTCTCTATCAGCTGCAACTTCTGAGGGAGTTTAGGGATTCTCCACTCTAAAATAGGGCAACTGCTAAATGTTTCTCAAGCAATGATCAACTGAAATGCACACACTTTGTGGCTGGCTGTGCTGTGACAGATCAACTAGGAAAAACACCTGTAAATCCCATTAATATATGAATGCATTTGATTTTGGAGCTACTCTTTTACTGGAAGAGTAAGAACAAATCAACAAATAATTTTTAAGGTGTCTCACGTGTTCAAATTAAAATATAGTGAAGATGTAAAATCAGACTTTAAATAACTGGGAGGTGATGAGGCTCACTCTTTTCTGTCTGAGTTATTTTTAGCAATGTAGTTGTGTAGTTTTTATTAGGTAAATAAATGTATGCAGACAGTGAAATGCTAACCAATGTCTTTTTGCACTTGTAGCTCACAAAGTTGAAAATAACGTGTTATGACCCCAAATTAAATACCCAGATAAAGATGAGAATGGTTAGCCTGTTTCAGAAAGTGACTTGTGACTCATGCCATTGAGTCATACAGCAGAGGATTTGTCCAAAACAGACGATGGGTGCCATGACCCCAAGTGAATGCCATGCCTGGCAACACTGCTGGTCATTCATACTGTCTCCTCAGGGGTCCAGAGCTGATATTTCAGAAATAAAGTAAAAGATATGCATTACCCATGTGCCATGAGTGAGACTTTAAAAAACATTGTATAATTGCCTCTAAAATAAATGTACAACTCATACTGATATCAGTGGGAAAAAAGAGACCTCCAAATTCAAAATGCAAAAATTGCATCTAAGCTTCCCAGCTTTCTATTTCTTGTTGGGTAGGTGTTTCTGAAGAGCTGAAGCCAACAAACAGGAAGCAATAGGCAAGGATTTGGGTGGACTTGGGGATTACCCATGTTGTTGTTTAACCTCAGCTGGCAACTAAGCCCCATATAGCCACTTGCTCACTCCCACCACGTCAGGATGAGGGAAAGAATCAAAAGACTAAAAGTGAGAAAACTCATGGGTTGAGATAAAGACAGTTTAATAGGCAAAGCAAAAGCCATGCATGCAAGCAAAGCAAGACAAGGAACCCATTTGGCACTTCCCCTGTGCAGGCAGGTGTTCAGCCTTCTCCAGGAAAGCAGGGCTCCAGCATGTGTAACAGTGACTTGGGAAGACAAATGCCATCACTCCAACTGTCTCCTGCTTCATTCCTCTTCCCCCAGCTTTATATGCTGAGCAAGACATCATATTGTATGGAATATCCCTTTAGTCAGTTGGGGTCAGGTGTCCCAGCTGTGTCCCCCTCCCAGCTTTTTGTGCACCCCAACCTACTCGCTGGTGGGGCAAAAAAGGCCTTGACTCTGTGTAAGCACTGCTCAGCAGTAACAAAAACATTTCTGTGTTATTAACACTATTTTCAGCACAAATCAAAACCAGCCCCATACCAGCTACTCTGAAGAAAATGAACTCCATCCCAGTCAAAATCAGCACAGCCTGTCTGGCTGAATGTGGGCTGAATGCTTTGGAATACTCCACCCTGTCACTCTATCATCTCCTTCCACTGTAAATACATAGCCTGGAAGTTTTCATTTCTTTGACTGAGGTTATGTTTAATCATCATTCTTCTTTGTCCTCCCTCAAATAGATTTTACAGAATCAATTAGTTTTAGGTAAGACAAATGTACTTTAATTATGTTCTCCTCATACACGTTAGATTTTATTTAAAAAAGAAAACAAAATAAAGAGTGTAAGGAAATTTTGCGTGTAGTTTCCTGCAACACATATTAACTTTGATGTTTGTAATGCTGAGGGGGAAATATTGCTGTAATATTATGAGCACAAAGACTACAGGGCTATTACAACAGTACGATTACACTGGTTGTGCAGTAGCCACTGCCCCTATCTTTCACTGTAAGTTCTTGGTATTAATTCTTAGGACACTAGAAAAAGGTGGATGTGCTGTCTTGTAACTGTGGAAAGGATAAAACTCCAGTGCTACAAAACTTTTTTTCTGTATATTCTGAAGCCACACCATGCTTAGCCAGATCCACATGCAGGTTTGTTTGAAGGCTTTGATTTCAGTTACCACTATCACAAAGCCAATACCCTGTTATTTCTAATCACTAGGATTTTTGCTATGGTAATACATAGGAGCCAACTGCAATTGGAGCACTGTAAGACTAACTTCTATACAGATGCAGGCTCCTAGGTAGCCCCTGCTTTTTTAAGCATGGTCTGTTGATTCAACACAGTAACTTCCCAGCTCTTCTTGCATTGTTTTGGAAAGGTTCCCTGTGAATGATTACATATACTTCTTTAAACTGGATCCAAATGTCAGTGCCTAGGCTTGAAAAATACTGGCCCCTCTCCACAAAAAGTATGCTTTATCACAGATTATAGATATCAGAAAATAAATGATGGAAAAGACTTGTGATATCATCTTGTCTCTCCCCATGAACATAGGGTTTTTCTCTGCAGTATATGTCAGGCAGCTTTGTTCTTTCTAGTTTAAATGAGTCTCAGGCTTTCATCAGACTCTTTTACAGTCTGATTTATCTTACTACCATGACATCTGTCCAGATACTCAGTCTACATTTCACTATGCTGTGTTTCATCCCACAATTTTGAATTGTTGTCTTTCCTTCTAAATAAAGAATTAGGATCTCTTTGTGTTGTGTTCTTGAAAAGTGCAAAAAATTCTGGACTTAAGTAGACTGAAAATGTAAGTGGGTCTCAAGTGCATCCAACTGAAACTCTCTCAAACAATTATGGTGCCCAGCAGAATGCAAACATCTCCAACTCAAAACTGTTCAGGTCAAGATATTAGTTAGATATTTTCTAATAGTTTCTTTAAAACAAGCTTTGTCATTGTAATTTTCTGGGTTTTGGGGTTTTTTTGGTTTTTTTACTGCACTCTGTGCACATCATCTTTTCAGATTCAATAGATATGTTTGCATATCAGACATGATTACTCCTATAAAAGTATGTTTGTTGTGGTTTTTTTCTGTTAGTGTCTTTTTAATTGACACATTTAAAAAGCATTTCCATGTTAACACTCATGTTTGCGCTCTCATATACCCTGCAGCATCCTGCCTCTGACCTTGGTCTCACACAGTCACTTGTCCTCCGAAGTATTCTGCTTCATGCACCCACGTGCCCTTCAGAAAAAGTCTAGTGGACAGGCCACCCTAATTAACAAGAAGTGTTATCTAACTAATCTCATTAGACACCATAATCCTGATTAAAATGTCCAGGCGACCAACATTTAATGGGATGAGTAAAAACATGGATCCTAAGAAAATCTGCATTTCTAATTGTCCTCAAATAATAAAATACTGCTTTTTACTTCCAAAGGCTTTTAACAAACAGGATTACCTAAAAAGAAACAGGAAACTTCACAACCATTTTGAGGCAACTGCACTGTCTTATACGCCATCAGTAGCTTTCAAATAAGCGTATTATGTATTAGACAGACATCAGTTGTATATCTGTATTAGGCTGACCACTATATAAGTTTGTTTTAATGGGAGGGGGGTGTTCATTCATACATACATTCATGTTGTGTTTATGAGATACTTAGCACCCAGGAGAGAGAAATATTGACTGGAACACCAAATTAGTTGCATCTTTTGTGCAATTAGAAGAATCAAAGCTTGAGGAGTGTTGTTTCCCATGAAACAACTCCTATACCCTATCCCCTTCACCTCTTGCCACTTTGGCTCTACTTGTTCTGGCATTGCGAACATACACTTTCTACTGCACAGCGTGTGGCTCAGTGACCCCTGGGGGTATATTTACTCCACCTCTGATAATAGCTCGGTGAAATACTGTCTTCCCTGCGCAAAGCAAAATGTGACAGCAGATTGCACAGAAATGGCCTTATTGTAAGCTAGAGTTTGCCAGTGTTTGCTAAGCAATTTTAAGTATGCTAAGCTTTCTAGCCTCTTTACAGTCTAAGAAAGAACTTTATCTTCTCTCCTCTCTTGAGTACCCTCCTATTAGAAGAAAAGCAAACCTGCTCTAAGATACTGCAGCAGCCTTTCTGGCATCATGACAGATACTAATGGCAGGTATTTTGTACTATAACCTCTGGCTGCTATTTTTCACTTGGTTTAGTAATTACTAGCCTAAATTCATCACTGTCAGAACTCCATTGATTCAACAGCAGACCCTCCTAAAAAACTATATCCCCCAAGTTTAAGTGGCTGCTGTACCTGCTCTGGCTTAGCTCTACATTGAAAATGTGGTCCTGAGAAAATCCTCATAGAAATATCTGTATCCCATTCCCTCTGCTACACAGGTATTTATTTCAAGAAGGTCTTTTCATAATTTCCTTCAGTTTGTCTCATTTCATGGTTCTCAGTTCTAAAAGTCTGACAGAGAAAATGCATTTGTTCTACTAGAAGAAATCACCATTTTGGTGTTCTTCGCTATTGCAGACATCCATCCAATTCAAAACATCTGCACTAGCTGCTGGCTTAAGCAACATCCATGTAAAAGAAGCCAGACCCATAACCTCAGAGGAATGTAGGTTTCTGATCATCACTGATAGAGATCTATAAAATAAGGAATACAGGAGGGAACAACAATCACTGTTTCCGAAAATACAAGATTAATGGGCACAAGAAATTTAACCATGTAATTTAGGAGGATGTAGAAGCCAAAAGCATATGAAAATTCATTACACAACAGACAGATTGATGAGCAACAGATCCACTGACTACAGTTATCTGTGATGATCTGGACACAACTTCCAACACAGGCAGTCTCTGAAGTACTGATTACTGGAAACTAGAAAGGCATACCAGAGAAAAGTTTTTCTATATTTGCTCAGCTCCTCCACTTGTAAGCACCTGCTGCTCACTGCTGCTGGAGAAGATACTAGAGCAGATGGCCTACTGATCTCATAAATATTGTAGATCCTATAGTTCTTTGAAGATATAGGCCCCCAGTGCCTTTGTCATCATGTAGTATGGATCAGACCTCATGAAGACCCTCCTCTGACAAGGCTTCCTTCCAGACAGGGACACAATCTCCCAGCAGTTTTATTAATTGACTCAAGGATGCATGTCTATGTCTTTGGTCTTAATTTTAGACAATTTTTCCTGGCTGTAGAGTTTTGATGCAGCGATTTCAAACAACCCCACCTGGGTTAAGTTATAAATCTGCCATGGATTAGGCAGAGATCCTACAGCCATGGGGTGGATTGGAGAGGCTGCACAGCTGCTGCCCTTGCATGTAACATAAAGCATGTGCCACATAGGGGGAGGAGGGACGGTCTCTTGCCCCCCTCCCCACCATCCGCCACAAATCTCCTCCTGGATTAAACAAGTTCAGTAAAAGGTTGTCTGTTGTCTGGCTTTATTTCATGCAGATCTCTCTTTTTTTTTTTTCCCCTGTGTCTGAGCCCACTGTAGAATTTTTTTTGTGAACTTCTATAATCTGTTTTAGCTTCCAGTTAAAGATTGGTAAAGGTCCTAATGTTTGTGTACATGCATATGTGTATGATTTTGCAAATCTCAGTAGGCAAATGACTGTAAACTATTTGTTGTTTGTCTTGTTTGAGTGGTCATCTAAGGGCATCGGGTGTAACAAAATCTACTTGTTAAAATGCTTCCTGGAAATTGTAAAGCTCCAGCCTTGCTTGCCTAAATTTAAATTCCTGCATGGTCAGAGTTGTCCTAAAAATTTATGCGTATTTACCACTTTTGGGAAAAAAAGCATAAGAAAACTCAGAAAAGTAGATGATGACTGATATTTTAGAATAGCAGAGTAATAAAGACCAGCTAATACTTCTCATTCATCCATAGAGACTCGTGACATTTTCATGATTTGCAGACATGATGATTTCATATTCATGCAGCTGTCAAGACAGTTGTGGATTATAGTCAGCCTCATAAGTCACAGCAAACCAATTCTGAAATAGAAAAAAATATTTGGAAAGGACTTTCTTCACTATTAAGCCAACTTGAATGTTAACACAAACAAATCAAGCATGCCTTTTCACATATTTAAAAATATTTTGGCCTATATCATAAGACACACTTTCTCTAAAAGTGAAGGTACTTCTATTTACTTCAATGCAGCCCTGTCCACTCCTGATAATGTTATAACAAGTAACTTAGGACTTACAGACTGCCAAAGTGACTCCAGTTAGGAAAGAAGAAGCTATATGACATGTGAGAGTGCTACAATTTCAAAATAATTCAAGAACAGAAACATGCTCAAAGAACTTTAAAACGTTTCTGCCTTTAGTCAGTTACACAGCAAATAACAAAATCATTTTTAGAGTCTCACATGTTTTTTTCAAGGTTGTTCAAGTTGCTTTGCAAAGTGCCCATGAGGGATGAAGGGCTGGACCTGCAGGGTTTTTATTTGTAGTGCCTAAGTCAGTGAGAAAACAGCCGTCACCGCCTTTGTGCACTCCCCTCTAGCCATTGTGTTTCTGCTGCTGGATACAGCAGCGCTGCCCCAAAGCTGGCTGGTGACACCAGGCTGCACCCACTCAGCAGGTGCTTGGAGGTGGCAAGGGCAGCGCCTGGTGCAGAGCCCACGGGCAGCTGGGGACACACTCCTGTCCCCACATCCACCCACCAGCCAGCTGTGAGCAAGAGGCACACAGTCTCGTAGTCAGGAAAAACAGAATTAATGGGGGCACGGGCAACACTCGCCTTCCTTTATATACACCCCGATGCCCTGAACGTGCTGTAGACATCTCAGTTAGATAAAGAGCTTCTCCAGGCATACAAACGTGTGATTCAATAGCCCCTGCATTCCAAAACCACACTACAGCACAGCCACAGCCTGACGCTCAGGATGGGGGCAAGCCTGGAGGCACGGGAACTTGCTTCGCACTTGCTGCGAGCTTGCTGGGAGCTCACTGGGTACTTGCTGGGAGCTTGCTGGGAGCTCCGGCTGGCTGAGGTGCCGCACTCGCCTTGGGACAGCTGCACAGATGCGCTGCTGCCCTCAGTCACGGACCGTCCCTGACACCAGCCGGCTGCCGGTGTGCCTGCAGCCATTGGTTTGCCCAGGCCAGGCTGGGCCTGCAAACATGGTGTTGCCTTCACTGACAGCTTCTGCCCTGAAAGCTGTCTTCTCAGCCAGCTGAGACAAAGCAAAGACATTTCCCAACCAGCTACATGTCCAAAAGAAGTTGTGCACATTCACCTTTGGCTTAGCTAATACCTGTTTTCTATCTTTTCTAGGATTTTTTTTTTTTTTTTTACTTTAAGCCTGCCTAACCAGACTGAAAAACATTTCCTTCTTTCTGAAAAAATATGAAGCAGGACAGTTTTTCCAGGAAGGTCTGTGCTTGTTTAACCTTTGGGGAGGCATGCCTAGGCAGGCTCCGCAGGGCGGGGAGGAAGCCACAGGGTTTTGTCTGTCACCCATTGTGCCACGGAAAACCCGACACAATGCGCAGTGCTGCGCCCCGGGCCAGGTCGCATGGCTGCCTTGCACGTGTGCTGCGTCCCGGTCGGTTGCGGGTGCTTGAGGTACCCTTGGGACCTCCCCTCATCTGCTCACATGTTCCTATTCCTGCACATCTATGTGTGTAATCGTGAATTCTTCTGACCAACATATCTGGAGGTTTCAGCTACATTTGTAGAGGAAAAGTTCCTCCTTGTGCTTATTTTTCCCATGTACGTATGTGGGATACAGTGGACAGACACTCCAAGCTGAAAAATGTGTGACTGCATTAGTACAATGCTGGGCGTGAGCTAACAAGCCAGACTTGTCTTTGTGTCAGAGCACAAATCGAGCGAGTTTGTGCCTGTCCATCACATGCAGAATAAACACACACAGAGTTTTCAAGTGGTCCCAAAGACCTTCCAGTTTCCCTTGCCAGTTAAAGTATCCACATAGTTTAAGGCCACACTTTGACCCACTTGGATGGTTTTGTAATCTCAGAAAAGGTCCTCTGAAGTTCAAAAATTACTTCATATAAAAACCACTTATCAGCAGCAAAATACGTTTTCTACATTTTTGTTGCACATCATTGATTCTAAAGATCACAATAAGAAATGAGCAAATGTTAAACAGCCCTCCTGCAGAAGTCCACTCAAGCATTTAAAATCATGTCAGTTCTGCATACAAATCTTTCGCTTTCTATGAATAATCGATGAATATTATTACAATATTTTTATTTCCAGTAAACTGGAACAGCAGGGCCTATGTGAGCAGACTGCAGCAGAACACAGCAATCTCCCAAGTGAGTATTTAACCAGTAAGGCCACCCTTGATCCCACAGCGAGGATATCAAGTGGCCCAGCACAAGCCTGGTATGGCCATTTGGAAGGCCTTTGCTACTGCCAGGACTGCTAGCCCGGTGTGGCCCTGCTCTGGCCTTCCAAGTGGCCTCTACAATGTACTTCACCTTGATGACTTTTCCTAACCTTCTTATGTCTTGTGTCTGGAAAATCTTGTGACCTCAAAAGAGTTTCAGGCTGGGTTTTAGCCCTGTATGACAATATGGGAGCACAGTGCTTGCTTGGCTCTCCCTGTACCACCATAATTTCACAATAATTACAGTAGTTATTGTACAGGTGGAGGGGGTGTCCATAAATAGGTCTTCTAAGTCTGGGAACTATCCTGACTACATCAAAGCAATAATAAATATTGCTGGAATCCAGAGTCCTGCTGGGTTGCAGATTTGATGCACCTTCAGCAGCTGTAATAGTGTGAGTCTTCAAAAGGATAACGTGTGCTTGGCTTTCTTCTGAACCTACCTCTGCTGCTGTGGCCTACTCATAGAATCACAGAATGGTTTGGGTTGGAAGGCACCTC
Source organism: Balearica regulorum gibbericeps (assembly GCF_011004875.1). Lineage (NCBI taxonomy): Eukaryota > Metazoa > Chordata > Aves > Gruiformes > Gruidae > Balearica > Balearica regulorum. The sequence continues at coordinate 67,109,739 of NC_046220.1, forward strand.
AAAGATCATCTAGTTCCAACCCCCCTGCCATGGGCAGGGACACCCTCTACTAGACCAGGTTACTCATCTGCTTCACTTCAAATTCTGACAGTGAGCGCACTACATATATTGAGATACCAATTAAATGTTTGCATTTTTTACTTTCACTGGCACACAATTAAATTGCCACTTCTGTGTAAGTATAACACCAAACCACAGACCACTGCATTCCATTACTCCTAATGCACTTGTGACTTTGCAAACCTGAAGCAAAACTCATAATCTGGGATGAGATATGAACAGGTGTCCCAGCTATGCAAGGAATGCAGAACTAAACCCTTTGGGCCACAATGTGGCGTTTGCATGTCACAGACACTTTTTTTTTTTCCTCATATCTGGGGCTTCAACATACCTTGGCAATGAAATGTAAAATATTTCTAATCAAAGACTTTAATGGGCACATACGTTCAATTATCCCAAACACAAAAAGACAGAAATCATCAGCGTATTCACTCCATATTACATCACTGTAATCACACTGAAGAGAGTCAGACGAACAGCTTTTGATGCAATATTATGCAGCTGCGTTACTTACCTGTTATTTGCCTGTTTACCTCTGGACTACCAGATCTGGAGTTAATGTACAGTAGAAAAATGATCAGCAGCTGAAAAAGTAAACTGGTTGCAGGTTGCAGTTATAAATAGAAAAATTACATAAGACAATAACAAGACATGAATAGAGGAAGCACCATGTAAATTCTGATGCTCAGCTTTGTAATGACATCTGCCATTGCAACGTGGCCCTGTCAAAACACTTTTGTTCATGTTACTGTTTTTTCCAGCAGCCACTTTACTTTTCTTATGTATAAATCTGATTTGTCACTGAATGTAGCCATGCCTTGACAACTTCCTCACTATGCCAGCCAGCTTCCCTGAAGCATTGTACCTCCCCAGCCAGGTAGTGAGATGTCAGGGTAAGGCCTGTAAGCAGTTTCTGGGTTTTCACAGGTCAGACAGGAGGGGCTAGCATCCCAAAGACATGCACTTACTCTGGCACAGGAACACCCACTATTATATGAAACTGAAATCATTAGAAAGAATGTGATGTAAAGATATGGGTGTGGGATTTAATCTTGTTATTGTCCTCTGATTTTTGTGTTAAGAGGCAGAGAAAGACATTCAGAGAAACAGGACTAGAAAGAACTGCTTCCATGGCTTGCTGCAGAAAAAACATGAAGTGTGGCTGGCTGGTATCAGTATATTGTAAGCATTAATAAGGAACAGAGGAGATTTGTGTGATATTATGATCTATGGCAGAATAAATAGATTCCTGTTGTTTCTACAAACAAAGCTAATTTGACAGGATGCTTTGTATGCCTTTCATATAATATAAAGTGCTCAGAAGCAGGGGATGAACTACTTTCGTTTTTAAGCAGTTCCTCTAAGAAATGACTGCTCACTGAAATTTCCTGTTTTCTGTTTAGTTGGGCCTGTTTGGATTTGTTACACTGCCAGTGTCATCCACGTGTCCCACTGTGTCTGGACACAACCACTGCTATGGCAGGTAGCGCCCCCAGAGCAGCTGAAGCTCCCTCACTAGCCCATTTTTTGTGCATCTCATAGGAAAATTGGTATAGCAAACACACAAAAGCAGAATGGTGCAAATAGCCTCCAAAAGACATTCACATGTCCATCGGGTATTATTACTCCAAATCCAGTACGAAGATGAGCTGACCTAGCTGCCCCAGCAAGTCAGCAGCACAGGGAGGCTGGGATTCCCAATGCGTACATCCCCATCTGCTGGGAAGAGGCCTTCTCCTGATTCAGTGCTGCAAGGGGTGACTTTCTGCCTTCGCCTTTTAACTATACAGAGGTACACCAGTCAGTCTGTTTTGTCTTTTTGATCGACTCCTCTAGATACCATTTTCAGCCCACTTGCAATTTGCTATCTACCTTTAAATGAAGAATTTTTCTTCTTTAAGGTAAAGCATTTTGGAGTCAAAGAGGTAAAAACACGTTAAGCTTTTCCTGTGTTTTACCAATGCAAATTTACTATCACAAAGGTTTACAGCAAGGCTCGCAAAGCTTACTTCATAGATGATTACTCATGCTCTGTACTGTTATTTGATATCTGGAATGGGACTTCATTAATTTGCAGACATTCTTAATGCACTGCATAATGTCAGAGATTACCAGTTTCCCACAAATTAATTTTTCTTTCTCCGCTTAAAAGGACTTAATAGAAAAACAATGCAAGTGTTTCTACTTAAGAGCTGCTTCTGATGGTTCAAAAAGCCAAGTGCTGGTCCCGCCCCACCATCTACTGGAACTCTGCAGAATCACAGGACTGCCTTAGAGAATCTTGTCTCTGCAGGCCACGATCTGAAAAAAGCTGGAGACAGGGAAGCGCTCAGCAATACACACTTGTCCTGCAGCTTGCCAGGTAGCTGCTGGTGAGTGCTATTTAGACACTGCGGTTGCCAGGCTAGATGAACTTTTAATCTGACCTGGAACAGATGCTTTCCCCCCCCCCCCCCCCCCCATGCTATCCTGTAGAACAAACAATAACAGAATTTAAAAAAAAAAAAAAAAAAGAGAGAGAGAGAAAAGAAAGGATTTCTGCACATAATTTTTCCTTTACCAGTGTAATACCATGAATGTGACATGGTCCAGCTCCCTGGTGTCACAGACCTGTGTACCCAGGATGGACACACCTGCACGTTGACTCTCCTGACTCAGCAGGTCTCCACACCCACTCCATCTGCTCATACACATGCACATCTGGCTTGCACACTCTGCTAGGCTCATCAAACCAGCCTTACACCATGCCAGAGGTACTGAATGCAGTTTTAGACCTGAAAATGTAATGAGAAAGTCTTTGGAGGGTAACAAGAGACAGCTACAGCATGGTAAGGGTGATAAACTCTAGTGGGAGACTCCCCACTCCTTCTATAGTGGGCACAACAATCAGTCTGAGAAAAATTTTAAATTTGGTTTAGTTAATTACAAACAGATTATCATTTGAGAAAACAATGCCCCTAAACCCAGTTACTGTTTAACAGCCCTACTCTAATTACAGAGTGGACTCTCAGGTGTGATTGGCTTGTTACTAAATTTATCTCACAGGACACTAGTGATATCCCAATAAATCATACCATGGGATATGCCCTGATCCCATTCAAGTCAAGGGCAAAAAGTCATATTGACTTAGCAGAGGATGATTTGACCTTATAAAGCAGGGAGCAGAACAGAACAGATCCTCACTCTGTCTTACATTTCATGTGGGATCCTCTAAGATGTAGCTGTGACTTCATTCCCCTTTCTCTAGTTACTGTTCATCTGCTGACATTTTAACGGAGACATTGCTCATTTGGATGGAACCTAGCTCAGTCCCCACCAGAAAGCACATCTGAATTCTTTTTCTTGGCTAGGCATCTGACTTCACACATGTCTGAGCTTGGTGCTAACACTCACAACATTGAGGATGGAGCTCCAAATCCAATCAGGAGTTAGTTTATATATAGCATGGTACTTGAAATATACTTTAAAATCAAATTATTATTACTGGATTTCATTAGGAATGGAAAGTGAAGGTTGATAGTATCCCTTTGTTCATTTTGACTTCTATTCACTAGGTTACACGCTGAGGGTGTAAACATTCAGGCTTGCGATACAGCCGTGAGGAAAGCAGGGAAACACTTCCCTCCTGGAGCTGCTGTCTCTGCAGTGCTGGCTGCTGGCAGTGCTCCTTACAGGTGGGGGCACTGCTGCTGCAGGCGCTTTGCAAAGGCAGGCGGTCATCCTTTCTCCAGAGCACTGACTGTGTCAGGGTGAAAATGGATGCAGAACCCTTGCTCGCTTGCTAATGATGTCCTCTGCAGGGGCAGCAGAACAGCAGAGTTTATGCTCATGATGGCAATGTGGCACAGAGCAGGTGCTGTCAGCGGTAAGCACCAATGATCTCTCAGTCTCTGCAATGCCACTCTTCAGCCCTGCTCCGCACGCCAGTAAATAACATTTACATAGCATTTGAATATGTGTTTCAACCGTTCTCTGTAGTCTCACCACAACTTTCGCATTCACCTAATGAACAACAGTTAGAAGGATGTATGATGTATGTACCCTACATACAGCCTAATGCTGATGCACAGACAAACGTGGGCAAACACGCAAAAAAAGCTCTGTGTTTCTGCTGCTCTCTTTGCATCACTTTTCTGTACCAGGGCTTTCTTCCACTAGAAGAAAAAACACCTCAAAAAAACCCAACTACCAGCATAAAATGTCAGGAACACTTTGCTTAAATAAAAGAATAATGTAAATTAACAATATTAAAGCTATCATCTTTATCTGCTGCCTAGATCAGTCTGTACGTCTTTTGTGGCTTTGCTGTCCTTAGCCACAGTTGCTTTCACAGCCACTGAGCACAGGAGGCCCTGAGGAATTTGGAGACACTTCAAGTCTTTTAGAGAAGCAATAAAAAGATACAGAGGAGTCAGCATCTCAAACCCAACTCCTAAGTCCCAGCTCTTCTGGCAGCCTCTGAGCTGTGATATGTCTGTCATAGCTGAGACACAGAACTGTGTTCACCAGGTGCTCATGTCTACCATGGGGAAAGGTGTTCTGCTAAAGCATTTGACTTGCTTCTCTTGCAATGGATGCTGAGGGCAGGAGTTGCCGGTTCTCAAACACGCTCTGTCCCTGTGGGCTGTGGACACCCATCTCAGAGGAGGTGCTTGGCTTTCCCATAGCTGAAGGCAAGCTGAGCCCCTGGCAAATGTGCACAGTGCCATAGGGAATATTGTGGCCCACGTAGGACCCACATGGAATTAGCTGCCAGGTGCTTCTCACCAAAATTCCCTGGCTGCATACCTGCAATGCACCTCATCCCCAGGCTAATGCACTGCAAGAGTAAGACTGCACCAGTAATCTCCAAAGTCCATTGCCTCCATCTCAGGAGCAGAACGAAGGATGAAGACCCAGTAAGGGTAAATGGGCAGGTAAAACTGTGAGTATTTAGTTGATTGGATTAGGTAGAGGATGGTGCATAACCTGCACTGCAGCAGTGCCTAGGGTCAGAAATCCTGTGTACACAGAGGACAAAGGGCCTCTTCTCACATGCAGGAAGCAAAGGCCACTTCTGGGGTCTTTTGAAGATCACCAGGGGTAATAATTTGCAGTTCAAAATGCCTGCGCACAGACATGTCTCCAGCTCGTGGTCCTCCAGCCACGGCAGCTCTTTGAGCAGAGCCAGGGTGTTAGACTGGACTGACTGGGCTGTCACCTGCCGCTGCCACCCCTGAGACACCCTCCTGCCAGGGAGGGGCCGGTGAGGAGCTGACCGTCTGCATAACTAATACTCTGCTCCCAGATTGCAGAGACAGCACTTGCCACACGGTGGATCCCTCCTCAATATAAAAAAGGCCTGAGACGAGCCAAAGCGCAACCGGTCAGCAATAGAGAAAAAGAGAATCAGCCTCCGCCTCCACTGTCCCACCACAAGGCTCTCCACAGTTAAGGACCCTTGAGCAGATCCCGCTGCCACATTTTGGAGAATTTCTGCTCTGGTCTTTCTTTTCAAGCATTTGAGGCTGTATTGCTTCCTGGACCATACTATCTTTTTCCAAAGGCATAGTTTGAATTTAGGTTCAGAAGCAGATGCTTGGGATGTGAATCAGCTCCAGATACAACTCCTACAGTGTCCACATCTACATTATGTCTCTAGCATCCATTGTAGTCATGGGAATCAGTCAAAACACCGGAATAGAACAAATACATTGAATAAAGTCTAGGGGCTTCTTAGGCTGACCAAACTTGGTCATAGTTTTAGGTCCTGTCTGCATGTTTGGGCCACAAGTGTCTTGTCTTTCCTAATTTTCATATATTAGTTTGCCTAATTCAGCAGTAGTGATGTGTTTCTTCCAGTGAACCAGTGCTAAGCAAACTTGTTACATCCCTCCCATCCACCAGCCCCTAGGCACTACTGGCGATCTAATGCTCCAGGAAAATTCCAAGTCAGACCATTTATTGGTATTTCTTCCATGGAAACAACTCAGCAAAAAGTAAAGCTTGCTGGGATCCCTTCTCCTGTACAGTACAGAGTCTGAGTTCCCAACTTAGGGAGGCAGAGGCCCAGTCAAGAAAATGACGTGAAGATGTGGGTCTGCTCTTCTTTTGGCAGACACTGGGTTTGGAGTGTCCGCTGTGAACTGTTATACCTGTTGCACTATGCTGTTGGAGCTGCCGCTATCCGCTTCAGCCATGGTAACATGCTCTCAGTTATTATGCCTTCATTAAACATTGTACGTTAACTAACTGTAATTGCGTAGTACTAAACTAAGGTAGACAGAGCTTGTTAATTTGTGTTCTCCATGCAGGAGTTAAATCAGGAAATAGGTAATCTCTGAAAACATCATTTCACAAACCATCCTCAGACACATGCTGAGAGCACAGTGGTACAGACAGGCTGCCCGCAGGGCTGTCTGTGAGCGCTGCACATGCTGCTCGGCCCGCACAGCGAGGATGTCATCCGCACAGTGAGGATGTCGTCTGCACCCGACCTACGCTGGCAGCTCTGCACATGCTCCGTCTGCCAGCCAAGTCCCACTCACCCTCCGAGGCTTATTTATCTACGGGCAGCGCTCAGCTGCTGAGGCTGGATGAGCTGCAGCATCTCTCAGAGCTGCTCGTAGGCAGTTTCACACGCTGAAGCTAAGACATTTTTCAGAAGCTCAGTCAAGCTTCCAGGGATGTAATTTTAAGAGGGTCCATAACAAACAGAATATACCGTTACCATCAGGCTAGTGATAATGTCCTTGTCTTGACAACAACCTGCAGCCGTAAAGCAAGTTTAATTCTCTGACAAGAAGATTGGTGACAGCTATCATTGAATTGTTTACTGTAATATATGGGATTCTTCCCTGAAAACCCTGGCGATGGCATTTGTCTGATCTGGTTGTAAATAATGAGATAGACAACAATGGATTTCAGTTCTTCATCAGTGTTTGATCAGCACAAAGGTAAGTCACCTACTACTAATTTCAAAATCCTCTGGTCTTCCCGTGCCTCCCAAGCAAATGTATTAAGATTACTTGACAGAATCAGTAACAAGAATTTTTGGAAAAGATCATAGGGATTTGTTTTGGTTACACATGAAGGAATTTCTTATATCAGCTTTAGACATGGATATTTCAGCGTATTGCTACAGTGATTTTTAAAAATAAATTTTTTTTCAGCAGAACAGTAACAGTATCTGATTGCTCTTACACTCAGCATTGAGGGATGTATGTATATATTTATTGTTTATATTATGTATTAGTCCTCTTATGGATATGCACATAAAAACAACTGCAATATTAGCAAGCAGACCAGTTTAAAATGGAGTAAAAATTTAAGAAAAGCTGATTTTCATAGGTCTATAGTTTGTATACACTAAAAGGACAAGATGCTGACAAGTGACTGACTTTGCTTCAGCAAATCTTAGCTGCATAAGTAAGTATTGCCATAACAGTGAATTTAAGCTGCAACATGAAGATTTTCTACATGGTAAGGTTGCTATGGAAATATAAGTTAAATAGTTGAATTTCATGTCTTTATTTGCCAATACAAGCTTTTACGTCATACAGCTTAATCCACTATAAGGAATGTAGTGGCATTCCTTTTATGTTCCCAAAGCAGGAAGCTGTCATTGGTCGATTATCCGTGTTGCCACAAATTTCTCTTTAAGTCAGCTTGCCAAATAATTTGTGTGCAGCGGCCACAGCTTCCAGTGCATACCTGCAAACTGTCCAAGCTGACACGGATGTGCTGGTCCCACAACAAAGGCGCTGGCTGTAGAGAAAAGATGAAGAGCAGGAGGAAGACAGACACTACAGTGCCTTTTGGGCAGTCGAGTCCCACAGGTTGTACTTTTGTTCTTGCCTACACTTCTTTGGTGAACCCAAAGTAAATACGCTCCATGTAAAGCAGTGGACTTTTGGCTGCCTTTCAGACACAGTAGCGCTCCGAGCCTGAAGCAAGTCTTGAGAGTACTGGTCTACACCAGCCCACTCATGACCCCACCCTGAGTTGATGGGGAAGAGTGCAAAGCCGTCAAGCAAAACTGAGTGAAAAGAGACAAAAAATACTACCAGCAAGGATACAGGAGGAAGGAAAATGCAATGGGAAAAGGGGGATCTGTACTGCAGAAATAGAGACAGGTGCTCCTATGTCATGTGTGAGTGATGTAAGGAGCATTTTCCCCAAGAGGACAGAGGTGTGGGGCTGACTGAGCTTCTGCAGCTCCAAACAGCTGTTCTCAAGCTTTCCTTCTGCAGGCACTATGAGTATGCCCTGTGCCACATGCTGACCCAGCAGTGCCTAGACTGGGGAGGGAGAGGGGAGACCCTGCACACTCAGTGCCATGGGGATGGCTGCCAGGGAAGCGGTGCTGGGAATGAGGCTGGAGTATGAGCAGGGCTGGGGAAGGAGAAGTCAAGTGTCCAGATGGATAAGGGGGCAGACAGCAATGCAAGACACCACTGACCCAAACCACTTACCTGGATAGAAATGAGAGAGTTGGGAGGCAACATCTGCCTTTATCTCCCCTTGCTCCTAATCTGCAGCCCTCCTCCTGCCAGGCCACTCTCCACACTGACCCATCCTTATTCCTGTCCAGCATCATCTCCATCCTCATGTAACACCCCACGCATAGCACTTCCCCAATAAGAGGGTCCCCTCTGGATAAATTCAGCGTCTCCCCTCCACCACCACTGCAGGGATGCTGGCTCATTAGATGATTTGTGACTTACTGTTTGTCTTCCCTGCTAGCTGCGTGGGAGGTAGATGGGGAGCAGAGGCAGACAACGCACAGTAATGGGACACTGAACCCATTAGTTATCATGCAAAGAAAGCTCTATTCAAAATTTACAGTGTATGCTTGATTTTATCTAAACAGCATGTTAATGTGTTGGCACATTACTGATTTAAGCATGCATAATTTTTTTAGCAAAGAGAATGTCTTTCATTGGAGCAATTTATAACAATGGAAGAATACAGACTAACTTTGAAACACACCAGATCAATACCTGTTGGTCCCATAAAATAAACCAACCCTCCCCACAAACCCTGTATCTACCCCACACATCAGAAACCTGTCCCAGCTACAGATCAAAAAACCAGCATTCCAGGCATGAAAATCCTACTGTCTTTTTGCAACACTTCCTATGGTACTGCTTATTAATATCTTATAATACTTATCAATAGCAATAGCAGTAGCAAAATGGGACTTAAAGAAGCCAAGCAACATCAGAACGCCCTCCCCTCCTAATATTGCTTGGTGCCACTTAAATGTGTGCTGTACCTGGCTTCAAACGTTTACTATTTAAACAGAGAAGATGATAGACAAAGGCCTGGACTGGCCAGGCACACACAGGGATTATTACTTTTGTTAAGCAATCAATAAATCCATAACATTAGAGAGTGAATTACAATTTCCAAAAACTGCACTCATCCACCTCCCACTGACCCTTGACACTGACATGCTGAAATCAAGTAAACTGTCTAGCATTGTGTCCTGTCAACAAGCTGTTGGAAATCACATAAAGCATTTGGCATCTGGTGGAGACAAGGGGGACTATAGGAAAGAGAAAATTATACATATAAATATTTCTTCTCAATGAACATAAATTATCCTGTTATCCAGCCTTCAGTTTTCAAAACATAGTGTTTTAGCAAGGTCTACATCAGTCATTGTCAAGACCATGCACACTAAGCCTCAGCAAAATTATTTAGACCTTAAAAATCCAATGCTGGAGAAAGCATGTGCTTACATACATCTAATGTGCACTTTGTAAAACAACACATCAGTCGTCATCACAAATTGCGTATAATATGCATTCTTCATAGGTGGGCCAGGGGACAATTAATGTCACAAGCAGTGTAATTTCATTGCTCTAAATCCTGTGATCATTCTGTGTGTTTCTTTATATGTTCCCTTTTCTGACCAAAAGACAATTACTTTGTCTTACGGAAATTACATGCTTTTAAAATACTGCGCCTTATTTCAGATAGATGGCTTTTAACTTTGACTTTTTCAACTTTGATTGGCTTTTAACTGTGCCAGCCTGCAGTTTCTCCCTTGCTCCATATGCAGGCTCTTACTTAGACTTTCTGCCTTCCTGAGGGTGACGGGCAGGCACTTGGCCATTTGCAATCCCTTTATCCCATGTGGTGCTGGTGCCCCTGCCACAGCCGAGCTCCCCAGCAGGGTAGGCATACAGAGGGGGACACAAGCGCTCAGTACCTCACTGTTACCTCCTGCAAAATGCCCACTCTCTGAACCATTCCTCTTCTGCCCAGGAAGGTGTCTGCAAAAAGAAATGGCCTACAAGCTTTGCACCCATGCCCTATCATTCCTTGACAGGGTAAGCTGGAGGAAGATGAAGTGGGAGATGTGTCACCTGGAGCCAAGTGCATCCAGCCTAAATAACACCCAAGCCCTCCTGGCATTTCCTGCTTCCTGTCATTTGAAGCATCAGAAGACCATGCATCTGTCTTCCTCCTCACCCCCACACCCAAAGCCACACAGGTCATGTTGAAGACACCCTACTTGAAATCATGTCACCCTACAGAAATGGAATTAGTGTCAGTCTTTATGTCAGATGGACAATATGAGCACTCATCAATTCCTACTGGCCCCTCACCAGCAGAGTGACAGCCTGGTCTACCGGCCTCTCCTTGCTCTGACAGCTAGGACTCATGGGTGGGGGAGTGTGAATCTTGGATGTGGCTTCATGCCACCATCCCTTAACAGGAGTGGGGGCCATGTTCTGTGAGAGCAGGCATGGGAAAAACACAAGCAATGAGCCTCTGCCTTGTCTACTTGCCTTTTGCCCAGGCAATACTACACCCCTTTTTGAGAAAGGGACTAGCTCAGACCTGAGCTTGATGTTAACATGTCTTTGCTGCTGGGAGAGCAGTCTGCAGATCTGGCATGATAAGGAAATCTGATTAATGGTCCCTGTAGTAAAGTCACTTCTTTTTTCATATATTACTCATTGGTGATGACTCTCTAGAAGCAATGACTCTTAATGTCTCCTGATCTCACAAGCCCACAGGTAAAAGCTTCTGAGCCAAATGAACAGTTCCCTCAGCAATAGACTGCCCAATAGAATAAAAATCAAGTTAACATTTTTAATTTACAAATTTTATCAAATGTGTAATTGAAAAGACCAGCTAGAAGAAAGAAAAAAAAATAAATTCTCTTCAGTTGAATAGTGATGGAGAAGGAATCTGTGGACTGGTGAAGGCAGATTTAACATCAGCTTTCTAGTTTTCCCAGGCCCACAACCAGAGCTCCAGCTTTGACAGGCTAACCTCTCCCAGGGTAAGAGCCAATTGTATTTCCATGGCAGCCAAGTTTTGTAGTCAAGAGTGATGATGGCATCACAGGGAGAGAAGGTCATATGTGGGGAATTGCGTTGGGCTGTAAACCCCAGCGTGGATCTCATGCAGGTTCAGCTACAACAACATCTGATCACAACGTGAACAGTGTGGCTAATACTTGAAAGTTGTCTTTAAAGGTCTTTTATTACTCAAAAATGGCAATGTTTAAAATATAATTTATATCAAAGTGTTAATAATAATGTATTAATTGATTATGAAAAAAGGCTTTTTACTAACTTTTCAAATTCTCTTTAAACCATCACCCTTTTTTCTGCACAGCTGACATAGTTATGCTATCTCTAGAAGACATGACAGTAAGTATAAGTCACCAGTCACTTAATCTTTCTTTCCTTTGATCAACTCTTTAGTCTGATTTAGGTGTCAGTTTTACTTTCTTCTGCTAACAAGGTAGGGCAGTGGCTGGACAAATGTTATGCTCTGATCCTCAGCCACAGTGAACAGCAGTGCTTACTGCAGTTGTCCTTCTTTTTGAGTTAATAGAGATCAGGAACTCTTTTTAAAATTAAACGTGATACTGTGGCTGACCAACAATACATATCTACAGTGTTTTACCTTCACATCAGTGAACTGGGTTTGCAAGGCAAGGGTTGGTGGGGCGCTATGGGGGTGGCTTCTGTAAGAAGCTTCCCCGTGTCCAACAGAGCCAATGCCAGTCAGCTCCAAGACAGACCCACTGCCGGCCAACGCTCATCAGCCATGCTGGTAGCACCTCTGGGATAACATAGTTAAGAAGGGGAAAAAAAAAACACCATGAGCAATTGCAGCCAGAGAGAGGAGTCAGAAGATGTGAGAGAAACAACTCTGCAGACACCAACATCAGTGAAGAAGGAGGAGGAGGAGGTGCTCCAGGTACCAGAGCAGAGATTCCTCTGCAGCCCCTGGAGAAGACCATGGTGAGGCAGGCTGTCCCCCTGCAGCCCATGGAGGGTGATTGTGGAGCATAGATTCCACCTGCAGCCCATGGAGGATGCTACGCTGGAGCAGCTGGATGCCTGAAGAAGGCTGTGACCCCATGGGAAGTCCGCGTCGGAGCAAGCTTGCTCGCAGGACTTGTGACCCCATGGAAGGGACCCACACTGGAGCAGTTGGTGAAGAACTGCAACCCATGGGAAGGGCTCACGTCGGAGAAGTTGGTGGAGGACTGTCTCCTGTGGGAGGGACCCCAGGCTGGAGCAGGGGCAGAGTGTGAGGAGTCCTCCCCCGGAGGAGGAAGGAGCGGCAGAGACACTGTGTGATGAACTGACCACAACCATGATTCCCCATCCACCTGTGCCGCTGGGTGGAGGAGGGAGAGAAATGGGGAGTGAAGTTGAGCCTGGGAAGAAGGGAGAGGTGGGGGGAGGTGTTCTTAAGATTTGGGTTTATTTCTCATTACCCTACTCTAATCTGATTGGTAATAAATTAAATTAATATTTCCCAAGTCAAGTCTGTTTTGCCCATGACAGTAACTTGTGAGTGATCTCTCCCTGCCCTTACCTCCAACCATGAGACTTTCGTTATGTTTTCTCTCCCCTGTGCAGCTGAGGAGGGCAGTGACAGAGTGGCTTTGGGGGGCACCTGGCCTCCAGCCTGGGTCAACCCACCACAAACAGATTTGACCCTGCACCAAAAAAATCAACTCTTTTGACTTCTGAAGTTAACAGGTTAGTAGTCCACTTGAAGTCAAAGGTGTAGGCATGTGGAGCATGGGATGACCAGTCTGGAAGGAAGTTACAAGCAAAGAAGCAAAAAGACAATCATCACATTAATTTCTCTAGAAACAAAAATCTGAGGAGAATTCAGGAACAGGTCCTGCAAGGCATCTGCTTTAAATAATGCTGTAATTGCCAAAGAAAATAAACCTGTCCTGGGTCCACGTTTCCATTTTAAAGGAATTATTAACACAACCCATTGCTGCCAGAAGTTCACTCTCCTGAGAAGAGCATTCCCCTGGAAACCTCAGGGAAAGGAAGTAAAAAGGCTCAGGCTTCTGACTGGTGCAAGGATAACACTGAAACTGAAAACACCTGTGTCCTGATTTCATCCAATCTCATAAAAACATAGCCAACAATATTATAAGCTGGTTCAGTTATTACTTCATTGGTTCTCAAGTCATGTTACATTAACATTAGTATGATTTCTTATAAGAGGTGGAAACTTTCCAGAAGTTCTTTTATGCCCTCTTGGTGTCTGTCTCTGACAGTTTTTGGAAGAAGTTATGAGGAAAACATATTTCAGGTGACTAATAAAAACCACAGTGCTGTTTAGACACACTTTGTTCCACCTGGAGATATATAGTCATAAAAACTCAGGGAAATAAGTGTCATTATTTTCACTGTTAATCATTTGTACTTGCTCTCTGCTTACCATGGACATACTCCTCCCCTGCAGGTGATGCAGTAGAAGAGATTGACTTGTCTGTGGTTTACCAAGCAGCAGCTAATGGTGATGTGAACACACTAACTGCGGTGATTCGAGAAGATCCTTCCATCCTGGAGTACTGCGACAGCGAGGGTAAATGAAAGCTGACCTTGTTTTCAGGGGTTTAGTTGCTTCAACTTGCAATTAAATTTTCCATTTTTCCTGATTTTTGTGTTCAGTAAATTATATTTAGTAGCAGAATATGGGAAATTTGAGTTATTCTTTGGAACATTCACTGGAAATTCTCAGTTTGAGTACTTCTTTTCCCCTGTAATTTTATTATTTTTTAATATGGATACAAATAAGTTGTTTTGCTATAATCAGACAGTACTTTATAATGAATCTATTTTATCTTCTTTAGGGAGATACAGAGAAATTGTTGTCATTTCAGGGAAGGAAAAAGAATATTTTTTATCAAAGCCAAGTGTTATACATTCTGCACATCTCTAGAGTAGAGGGTTCCAGTCTTATTCACTTAAAAAGTATGTGTACAGACAGAGTTTGAATGATTTTGTCATGTAACTTTGCCAAAGGGTTGGTTGTGCAATGATCTAAATAATCTGTTTTATCTGTGCAACTATGCTCCTTTTCATTTCGTGTTCAGGTTACTACCTAATGTCAATACAAAGTGCTGTCCATTGGCTGGGTTCTGTATGCATCTATTTCCCAAGTGAATTAGAGCCACAGATCTCTGGAAGCTTCTCTCAAGGAAGACTTTGTTTATTCAAAAGTATTTTTTTATTGCAGTTTCTTTTAAAGGGTATATATGAACACTGTCTATTCTAATCTTTACCAGCTTTTACCAAGTTACCAATTTTTCCTACACTTAACCTTCCATCCTGTTATTTTTAAAGCATCTATTGGTCATTAGGGAAAATGCTTAATCAAGACAAAATGCTCTCAGTCCCTATCTTTAATGGGAGAGGGACTAGGTATGAAGGGCAGTTGTTGGAGACAGACTGATCAGCAAATGGAAGTATTTCAGCTCCAGAATAAACTTGTTTACTAGGTTGTACATACAAATGTAACTAAAAACCAATCTTGCAAGACAAAACATATGGATCATATCTTGAACATATGGCAGAGTCTGCATAACCTCAGGTTGAGTAGCACGCATTTGCTCAGCAGTCTCATTGAATCCAGTAAGAATAATTATTCTTCAGTTGTGTCTGAAGTTTCTAGTAGTCTTACAGTTTCTCATATTCATGTTTATTCCCAGCTTAGTAATTTTAAATTGTTTTGTCAGATTCTGCAGCAAAATTTCTTGCTGTTATTCAGCAGTTAGCAGAATGGAAGGAAGAGGAAGCAATGAAAAGATATAATAATTCATGATGGAATTTGAATATTGGGTTTGAATGTAGATTTCAGGTTTTTTCCAGCATAGAAATTGTTTGCAGAATATAAAATAAGTTCTAATGACAACAGAAAAGAAAATATTCTAGAGCAAATCCAATCTTTAAAATATGTTGTTGTCTACATAAAGTGTCAACTTACACACATACACCTTTGCACAGGACAGGGCTTGATTTCATAAATCTTTTAAATACATAGAGACAGAATGAAGCTGGGGTTTGACAAAATTAGCCAAGTACCATCTGGCTACTAGCCACTCTGAAGAATATCGGCCTCCAAAACAGTGTACAAAGCCAACAGTTCATACTGGGAGCTTGTCAACAGAAAAACACTTTTCCCTCCAGAAGCAGAGTTAATGAGGCAAGGCTTTTGCTAATGAAGTCATGCTCTTTTTAAAATCAGTGGTCAGTAACTGGCATAGCAGTTACTTCCTGCCTGCAAAAAACTGAGTACAACTGTTGGACAGTTGTCAGAGAAAGGATTTGTCAATTTGCCAGTGCTAACATTAGCAAATAAGAAAATATCTCTATCTTATGGCTTTGACAAAATAAAAATTTGACTTTCTTCCCCAGGTTGCACACCTTTGATGCATGCTGTGTCAGGACGCCAGGTTGATACAGTGAAGCTTCTGTTGAAGATGGGAGCCAATATTAATACTCAAGATGCTTTTGGACGTACCAGTTTATCTCTGGCAACTTATCTGGTACCAAGACTTGGGGGCAGAAGGATGGAAAGATAGACGAAGTGAAGGGAGTAAATGTGCAGACCAAATAAGATTTCTGTTTATATTACAGAAGGAAAAAAAGTACAAAACATTTGGTTAAAGACAACAGTGATATTGTAAACTTTACTATAATGCAAAGCTGGAAGCAATGATTATTAGAAAAGGATCAGGACTCCTGTCATAGTGTCCTTTCTCTTTTGGGTTGTAAAAATCAGTGCATGGTCTGGGGATCTCACTAGATCTGTGCTCCATGTGATTTCAGAAAAGCCACTTGTTTCTGTGCACTGGAAGGTCCTCTCTTGTTCTTAATATGCAGATTAACTTCTCCCCTCCCCCTGTCAGCACGAGGTTTTTATGCTCCAGAGAGGAGCAAATTCTGGTGGTCAGCAGGCATGTTTTCCTGCACATCACATGAGCCAGGGCATTGCTTTTTTTCACTGTAGTGCTGGACCTTGGATGGTCAGGTTAAGAACTTAAGTTCAAGGTGCTGCAGGTGTCAGTGCAGACACTCAGATCATAAGCAATCCAACCCCTTATCAACCCACGTACAAGCAATAGCAGGGACAGACATCCAATTGAGAAGTGTGGGAAGGGAGATGTGGTGCTCTCTGAAGCACAGAACGATGGTCCTCTTCCCCTGAGTCTGCTACTCCTCACTGGAGGGAATTCAGGATTCAGAGAGAGGATGGGGACCAAGTTAGTTGAGCAGAGGGGTTGTCCATGGGCTTCCATTATTAGTTGGACAGAGAGGAGGAAGGAATGTTTACCCATGCTGCATAGTATGAGTTATGGCTGGATGATCACCAGTTCATTTAAACAGATACTGTGGCAGCCTAATTAAATCACATCCCTTGCATCCAGTTTCTTCCTGCAAATTCAGGACAAAAACAATGCTTCTGCTCAGCTATTCAATATTCAGCCAGAAAGTAAGTGTAGAATATAGCAAAACAGGCAGTCTCATTCAGTGCAAGGAGCATGTCCCACTTACTTGAGCATAAACATTTCCTCTGCCAGATATTTTCAAAAAAATCCCGTAATTAGTGTCATGCTCCTTTTTTCCTTCCTCTTTTCCCAGAGGGGAAAAAAATATTCTCGGGGAAAAAAAAAGAAATTACTGGAAAAGATTTAAACCACCCAGGCTTCGAAGTTTCCATTTCTGTTTCTCTGATGGATATAATCTGAGGTCTAGAGAGAATTTAGCTGTGATGTCTGCCCAGAGAACTGAATTCAGCAGAGCTCCACAGTCACAATTGCGTGCAGAATTCAGTGGTCTTATACTTCCACTGGGACCTGCAACAGGGATGTTCTGTTTCCATCATTCCACAAGTTTTCCCTCTAAATGCTGGTAATAGTAATGCGACATAGCTCATACAGGAGGGAACAATCTTTATCGATTGCCTGCGGAGGTTTGAACAAAACAGTTAAACACATGCTTGATTTCCCCAGGACTTAAGTATACACTGAAAGATTATGCAGTCACAACCAAATTGTTTACTTGCTTTTTTGTTGAGGTGATCAATAGAAGGTTTTAGTCCAAGAACCGATTCATCCCATCTGTTTTGGTGCTGTTTTCAGTCTAACATCGTCACTAATTCAAACTTCTGCAACAATGTTTATAAGACCACGCTCTAAGGCTTTTTACTATTGAGTAGCCATCCCTGCTAAAATCTCATAAAGGAAATGAGATTAAGTGCTCATTTTCTTGGTTTAACCTAGCCTAATTAAATCCACATGTAGGAATATGTCTAGCATTTGCCTGTGATACGGGAATTAGCAGGTTTTTAATCCCTGTTTACTCAGTCAGTACTTGCCACAGCTGCAGAAAAACCAAAATATAGTGTAAAGAGAACACCTTATCACAGAAATGAATGACTGAGCTAGGCTGAGACTCAGACTCCAAAGGGAAAGCACTCTCAGTGCTGAAAGACCTCTATTGGGGAAATAAAAGACCAGTTCTTCTGCTGGCAGAAACAGCTACAGTCACACACAGATGCCAGAACCACCAAGCAAAGATCTGGCCTGATGCATTTCACTTTCCTCTTTGACATGCTCTAATTTCTTTTGTAGGGCTGGCTGGAAGGCTGTATCAGCCTGCTCAGAAACGGTGCTAAGCAGAATATACCCGACAAAAGAGGGAGGTTACCACTACACGCTGCTACCGCAGAGCCTGACGTGAGGTATGTCGCAGGCTCCAGCAGCATTTGCTGGTTGAATCTCAACAGGTAGTCACCAACACAAGCTACCCAGCCCAAAGGGGAGCCCGAGTCAGGAAGGTTAGCTGTGACAGTTACACTTGTGAGTTGCTCCTTTGTTTAGCGGTTATCATAAAGGGGGTAAAGAGGAGAAAAAGCATTGTACAACACTTGTGTAAGAGAGGTATATGTCCAAGTAAGTTGAGGAGCCTGGTTTAAGATCACAACAGCAGAAGGGAAAAAAAAAATTATAATAGAAGTTGAAACCCTGCATTTCCCTTTACCAATTACCCTTCTGCCACCTCCTCACACGAAATATCACAGGAAGGTCTTTCTCTGGCCTTCTCCTCCAAGTAGTGTGGCAAATGTGAGAAAAGTTTTCCACACAACAACCTCTCTGAGACCCTACTATAAAGAAGCAGCTGAGGTTTGGTGGACTGGCTCATTTTTAACTACTCTTACTGAAGGTGGAGTAACAACTACAGAGTACCTTCAGAAGAAGTCTTAGGAAAGATCCTCTTTGTCTCATTCCAGCCTGTGATTTACAGGTTTTAACAAATTTTGATTTGTACATCTGAATAAATTCACTCAAAAAACTCTCCTAAGTAAATTGTGTCTGGAGGGATAGGAAGACATTAAAGACAGGTAAAACATTCAGTACATGCAAAATGTTCATGAGACTTAATCACTGAGTCTACAGTTTTGCCGCTGTTGCCCTATCAGACCAGCCCAGACTTCTGTGCATTTCTGTTGATCTTGCTCTCCAGCCTTTTTTCACAGCTTTATTGATTTTTTGACGTTATCATTGCTTTTCATGGATCACTTGGAGAGAATAGTTTGAGGTTGCTGCAAAAGTACAGGCCACTATCATTAAACAAAGCTTCCATAGAAAGAAGACAATGTTTGTACAACACTGCACATGCTGCTTCTTGAAAGGGAACAGTAATCTACTTTACCAGCAGCACACAAGATTCCCTGAATGTTTTTCACATTCTCCATGGATATGGGCAGACCTTTGCTCTGCATAGGAGTTTACCAGTTGCTCAATTCCTTTCCCTCTGTCTTCTCCCTGGGTTTCCCCATGCCCAGAAGACAGGCCTGGGGCATTGAGGAGGAGGCTTTTCCATCACAGTCATTGTCACTCTCTTGAATCCCATGTCGTTCCCAAAAGGGTGCATGCAGTGGACATCTCTGAAATGCTTTTTCAGCCAAGTTTGAAAGCTGGCAGCCTGCTGCTACAACCCCATCTGCTGGAGGCAGTACATGGACCGTATGGAAAGACAGAGATAGTGATCAGGCAATTTATGTATTGATTTGATAACTGGTGTATGTGCTTCAGTGTGTTCCACAGAGCCTTAGAGGAAAGGTGGAAAGAGAATCCATGCACTTCCTGATGTATGCCTTTAAGAGTAGATATCAGAGAAATCTCAGCTGCACGGCTGAATATCTACGTATTTCAGTGGTAGCACTTATGTTGCCATAATGGTCTAAGGATATGTGAGACAAAATGTGTTATTGATAGAGGTTTTATACTCAAAGAATGAGATTTCATTTGCATAGACTGATTTCATTGATTATATCTGGGCTTAAACTACAGAACCATGTATCAGATTACAAAACTATGTGATAAATGGGTTTTACAAGCATATTGTGGTTATCTCACTTTCTTTCTGCTCACCAGTCCATTTTTACCCAGACCTGTTTTCAGATACTGATTTTTTGAGCTTCTGAGTCATTGTGCCAAATGACCATAAAATGTCTCTTCCCTTTTACAATTTTTTACCAAACTAATCACAGCAATTCTAAAATGCCATCCTTTTCAGAGTTCCTGTAGTATGACTCCGTTATGCCATTGGTTGTGTGATTCAGAAAAGGAGGTGTAACACCCCTTTTCTACAAGTATTTGTATCCATATACAAACGGATTTGAAGTCCTAGCAAAGCATTTGGATATGCCCAGTCTTCACCCTTTAGGGATATTCCAGTCAGAAAAAAATTAAATTGGGATTTCTGGCACCTGCAAATGCCGTTACCAACAGATAGGCTGTTCATCTACAGAATTGCCCAAATCATCCCTAAGCAATTCTAAGTGTCTTTCTTTTGAATAATTTACATTATCTACTTGTTTATTACTGGGGGAGGGGGGAAAAAACAAATATATCATGCAACATTCTCAACTTGATCTGATCCACACACCTGAGCACAGTTCAATCCAGAAAACACGCTGGAAGTTGTTGAAGATTGTCCTGATGAAAAGCAGCAAAAGATTTTCATTCCATCTCCTGGGCATGGGAATAAATGCATGGTTGTATACATTTATCTGCGCATTATTGGGAGGGACATTTATCAGAGTTCCCTCCTTGACACTTCATCATCTTTTAATTTCTTTGCAAAACAGCATGTCTTTTAAATATCCGTATTTTGAAGGTTTCCAGCAAATCAAACCTTCAGATTTGCATTATGATCTTACCTAGGGATCCACTAAGGATTTATTGTTCCTTTTGCTAGAATCCTAAGAACGGTACATCCATGTTAGGATCTATGCTATTTGGCTTTGTTACTGCCTGTGACAGGATGGTCCTTTTCATTTCCATGGTCCATACGTGTACATGATCTAAGTGTACATGTACACTTAGCATCCTACTATAAAATACAACCATCTTCACCAAACCTATAGTGATGTCAGAACTTCTTCATAGGATACCAAAAGGAAAAGAAAAGGAAAATCTATGCAGTGTTAAAAATATTACTGCACTTGAATAATATTTCGTGTAACGATTTTATTAGAACTGTTCCCTCCACCAGAGGGGAGTGTTTGTAGCCTGATATTCTATAAAATGTTAGCCAATGCATTGCTATATTTTATAACAATGGCCCTATCCCAGCAGACACACTGTAAGGCATTGTAAAATATTATTCATGTGTGTGTAAATATATAGTATGCATGCATGCACACACAAACAAACACGTACACAATATCACATTCCTCCAAGAGTTATGGAGATTGAAAAATCATTTTAGGAACTGAACATTAGCATTTCTGTTTGTTTTAAACTTTATAAAATAAAATTACAATTAATTGCTAAGCCACCAAAAACCGCACACTGGTATAGTATTACACATTCTGATTCTAGCCTGGCAATCAGCACAGGAATGCTTCCCAGTGACACTGCTTTTAATTCCCAGCACTAAACTTCTGTTGTTACAGAAAGCCATAAAGTCCTATTTGCTTTTCTAGTATCACAAAGCTCAGACCTAAGATTCTGACCTGTGCCTATCACTAATACTGATTTTTCTTGAAATTGCATGCTTTGTTTCTCAAAAAAAATGTCAATTTTTCAGGTTTAGTTGGGAGTACAGCAGATTGATTATGTCATTGCTTCCACAGGCTCCTGAACGTCCTTCTGCAGCAGTCAAATCTTAGTGAAATTAATCATCAAGACAATGAGGTAAGTGAACTTGTGCTACAAGTCACAGTCCCATGTTCTGGGACCATACAAGTCATGCTGTTCAGAAACAGTCCATTGTAGTATCAATTTTACGATAAGACTATGCACTAGTCAAAAAATTCCATAATGCTTTTGCTGAACTCTGCAAAGCATTATCTCATTTTTCCTTCTTTAGGTGGTGCACCTTTAGGCTAATAAACCTCCATATACTGCCAACTATGGAGGTACCTTGAATCAGTCTCTTCACTCAATTGCCAAGACATTAACTGCTTTTGATTCTTCTGAAGTTAGACATTGGACTAAATCTTCACCTTTACCAATCATCCCATTATTAAAGTACTGTTCTCAGGAAAAAACATTGTAAATCTGGTATTACACAGAACAGCCATGCAGCTACAAATATTTATGCTAGCCTCTGATCCGTAAAGAATTGTGCCCAGCATGTGTGTGTATATATATATATATATACATATAGTGTACACAGGACAGCGTTCACTTCCCAAATGTATTCTTCTCCAAAGAGAGAAGCCAAGACACAAGAGAGACTCTGGATGTCTTTTCATATGTTTCTCTTCACTCTCACAATTGCTCAAGGATTTGTCTTATCCACAATTCCAGAACCACCACAGGGTGGTTAATTTTCCCTCTTTCCATGAACCTTCCTTATCCACTGATGGTTTGCTTACAACAACCTAAGCCAGACATATGCTTTGTCTTGGTATAGAATTATGTTGCTAACGAGTTGTATGGAACCATGGATCATAATTTGTAATGTTTTGCTGTAATGCATCACTTACATGCAATTTGGAACTTTTAGTCCAGCTCACTGTCATTTGAGAAGATATTTGTTCAACTGTTAGTACTAAGCCCTGAATATTCATGTGTTCTGAAAAATGTGGATCCTCACAAATTATTGTGGCTAATAGAGCTGTTCTTTTAGAATAAGTAAAACACTTCAGTTTTCCCATCTCACACTTGAGAAAAACACCCTGATGAATACATGAACATGAAAACAGTAAGAAATACATCTGGAGGTTTCAGAGTTTCCACAACTGTGGCTTTCTGTGGGTTTACTTATGATGCCTGTGAGATGACAATGTGAAGAAACATTCCCTGAAAAAGCTTTGAATCTGGGCAAAACAAGTGTCACACTACATTTCCCACAGCCATTTTTTGGTTTTACTCCTTTTATCTCCCCTGTTGCTCCTTGTTCTTTATAAATGCACAATTGTTTGGCTGTCTCAGCTTTAATATTATATTCTGCTGGATCTTCAGCTTTCACAGTTCTGATATCACTCTCATGCTTCTTCTCACAAACAGTAGTCTATCTACAAGTACCACTCAAGGCTGGTTCACCATGCACAAATCAGGTGGGTGCAGGTTAGACAGCCATTGCCCACTGCAGCAGGCCCACATGGGTGAGCTGCCACCACAAGCAGCTCAATGCTCTTTGCTCAGATGGGTTCTCCGAAAAGGACACGTGGAATGTACGAATTATTAGAAAAGAAATAGAGAACAAAACAGGAAACAGCGTTATGCTCTGTCAGAATCCTTGGTACACCCGCATCTTGAATGTCGGCTGCAAGAGTAATCTGAAAAGGATAGATAAGAAAAGGAACAGAAAAGGACTACAAAGATGGTAATAGTTACACAGGAGCTTCCTCTCATAGGCAGGCTAACAACTATAGCAAACTAAACTACAATAGCACTTTCAGCTTGGCAACTATGTCAGAAGGATGATATCATACAAGTCCGTAGCATCATAAATTGCATGGAGAAGATGAAAAAAGAATTATTATTTTTACATCTAAAATTATGGGGACACCTACAGAAATCATCAGACAGCAGTTTTAAGGAAAATTAAAATAATTACTTTTTCAGAAAATGCATTGTTATCCTGTAGAGGTATAGATGTCATAGGAAGTCTTTAGCCTGACTACAAATTTTAGGTGACTGTATATCATCAAACCTTGTTTCTTATATATTCTCCCTAAGCATCTGCTACTGACCTCTCCAAGCTGTGTCCCTGTACTAGAGAGATATTTGATACTTACCCACGGTTCTCACACTCTAATGTTGCAGCTGACTGCTGGTTACCACAGTAGAAACAGAGAGAAAGTTGATTTTTGAAGATTTTTTTTGTCCATATCAACAGACTGAGAGTGGATGACAGAAAGCTGGCATGGTACACTGTAGCTTCTCCTCTTTCAGTGATTGTTTCTGCTCTCTAGGGCTAGTGGGGAGGACCCATTTCCCAGCTGGAAATCACTTCACTGAAGCCTCACTTCACAGGACTCTCAGATACTGAGTGTCCATCAACAGTACTAAGTCCCTTGTGTCAAAACCTTCATCCACTGACGTCAATGGCAGAGCTCCCATTAATTTCAGTTAGGGTAGGATTTTACCCTCATTTTTGATTTTACAAAACCAAAACCCCCATGATTAAGCTTTGCAAACCGCAACTAAAACCAAAACTGCTCTTGTTCAACTGCTGTATTTTGTCGTCACCTATACTTACACCATCCGGGGACCTGAAAAGCCCTATAAGATACTTGATGAGTGAGAGAAATTAATGGTAGGGCGTTCAAGGTTTTAGTTAGAAAATCACTGCTACCATCTTCTACTATTAATGCACTGATAAGCTGCCTGCATCAATGTTTTATAGCTCATACTTTACCTGAGCTGTTGCCAATTGGCTTTATGGGGTTCCATGTCAAGTTTTAATTTCTTTTCCATTGTACATTTTTTGCTTTTTATAATTTTGGAAACCCTTGAAATGCATTTTCCCTGATAAGAGATAGTAAACAACACCTGCCCAAAGTAAAATATTACCACATCTGAACAACACTAGCAATTTTTAAGAAACACATTGAATGAGTAACTTTATACAGTAAATCTTTAATATTATGGATGCAAAGTAACATATAGGTATGCATAACAATGCTGATGAAGGTGCAAATACAAGCTATGAATACTCTGATCTACCAAGACTGACTGAACACAACTATGATGGAATGAAAAGGCAGGTCAACAGCTTACCATTTGCTTTGTTTTCTCCCTAAACAGTAGATATGCGATGTTTATATTGTGACTTTTTTGTTGACATCACTGGGCCAGTTCCTTAGCTTGCTGATTAGTGACAGCTAAAATACTAGCTTATAATATTTTTTTTGGATCAAAGACAAGACCTAAGATAAACATCACACTGTGTCATGTCAAAGCACCAGTCTAAAACAGGCTTTTCTCACAGGATCCAAACTGAGCAGTAAGGAACCATCCCCCAGCCGTCCTGGTCCTGACCACGCACTGTTTGTAACAGGCTGTAGTCACGTACGAAAGAAGCATTCATATTTGTATACATTTTCTGTAATAACTCTAAAAAGCTAATTGCTTTGTTGCCCCTTATGACTTCACTAATTCAGAAGCTGTTACCAGCTATTCCAAACCAAGAGGGAGAGGGAGGAGTCTGTCAGCCCCAAATGGTTTCAAGAACTGTGTAGCTCATCTACAGAGACTTGAAGGGTGCTCCCATGACTGATGATTATTTTCTCTCCGGGTTTGTGGCTTTTAGGGAATGACTTCACTCCACTGGGCTGCTTTCCACAACATGCCCCAGCACACCCAGACTCTGCTGCACAAGGGAGCAGAACTGACTCTGGTGGACAAAGACTTCAAAACAGCCCTGCACTGGGCAGTACAGGTGAGCCACAGCTGCAGTTTCACCAGTTGCAGGCAGCTGCTTGAGCTGAGATCATGTCCTGAATACTCCAAAAGCAATTATTTTGACTGTGAAACAAGGAAAATGGATGCTAAGAATGCCCACTAACATCCCCAGCATCTTGCCAGTGGGCACAGATCAAGGATTTAACATCTTCTTTGGAGAGCAAGGCATACTTAATATAGGCTCAGCACTGTTGCCCTGAACAAAGTTATCATTTATCTCACCGGGACTATGTATATGCTTCACGTTGAACTCATGCTTAATTTTTTTCACTAAATCAGGGTTGCAGAAATCACCAGCTTAAATAGTCTTGCCAAAGGCCTTTCGGAATAAAATAATGAAAGTACAAGTTAAAACACATTTAAACAGCTATAGTTGTGGAATAATTAGCTGAAGCATTGAGGCCCTACTTCTCTTGAGATTAAGGAAGACAAGGAACCAAACTAATTTCCTGTTGACCTGTATGTTCCTATCTCCTGTGCAAAAAAATGTCAAGTTACTAAAAATCACTCAGGTTATCATTAGAGAAGAAAACTACACAGGTTTAATGTGGCATTAAACACTGTATTATGCAATGGTAGTAAGCAGTCTAAAATATAGCATAATTTACTAAGTCATGCCTAAGCTTTACTGCAGAAAACTTCCCAGATGAAATTATATAACTATGTTTTTACTTGCTCACTTGCCATAGCAAGTTCCAGTATCAATGTTCAAAACACCTGCACACTAGATAAGCAGAAATAGAACTTGCATGAAAATGCAATAACATTTTCCTACAATGACTAAATATTTGCATCCTCACCCTTTCGTGTAAGTTTGCTCATCTTAAAAAAATGTATCAGCAAAGAAATTTAAAAGCTCTGGACTGCCGCATACTATATTTGTAAATGAGTAAGGACATCTAGAACAAGTAATATGTTTTCTTCAACCACAGGGTCCCACAGATGTTTCATATACAATAGGCTCAATTTTTTTGTTGTTCTGAAGTAGAGGTTTCATAGAATCATAGCATCATAGAATGGCTTGGGTTGGAAGGGACCTTAAAGATCACCCAGTTCCAACCCCCCTGCTACAGGCAGGGGCACCCTCCACTAGACCACGTTGCCCAAAGCCTCATCCATCCTGGTCTTAAACAATTCCAGGAATGGGGCCTCCACAGCTTCTCTGGGCAACCTGTTCCAGTGCCTCACCACTCTAACAGTGAAGAATTTCTTTCTAACATCTAATCTAAATCTACTCTCTTTTAATTTAAACCCATTACCCCTTGTCCTACCACTACACTCCCTGATAAACAGTCCCTCTCCAGCTTTCCTGTAGGCCCCTTCAGGTACTGGTAAGATGCAATTAGATCTCCCCGGAGCCTTCTTTTCTCCAGGCTGAACAATCCCAACTCTCTCAGCCTGTCCTCATAGGACAGGTGCTCCAGCCCTCTGATCAGCTTCGTGGCCCTCCTCTGGACTCGCTCCAACAGCTCCATGTCTCTCCTGTACTGGGGCCCCCAGAGCTGGATGCAGTACTCCAGGTGGGGTCTCACAAGAGCAGAGTAGAGGGGCAGGATCACCTCCCTCGACCTGCTGGTCACGCCTCTTTTGATGCAGCCCAGGACACGGTTGGCTTTCTGGGCTGCAAGCGCACACTGCTGGCTCATGTTGAGCTTCTCATCAATCAATACCCCCAAGTCCTTCTCCTCAGGGCTGCTTTCAATCCATTCCTTGCCCAGCCTATAGTTGCGCTTGGGATTCCGCCAACCCACGTGCAGTACCTTGCACTTGGCCTTGTTGAACTTCATGCGGTTCGCACTGGCCCACCTCTCCAGCCTGTGGAGGTCCCTCTGGATGGCATCCCTTCCCTCCAGCGTGTTGACCACACCACACAGCTTGGTGTCGTCAGCAAACTTGCTGAGGGTGCACTTGATCCCACTGTCCATGTCGCCGGCAAAGATGTTGAACAGTGCCGGTCCCAGTACCGACCCCTGAGGAACACCACTCGTCACTGTTCTCCACTTGGATATTGAGCCGTTGAGCACAACTCTTTGACCATCCAGCCAATTCCTTATCCACTGAGTGGTCCATACATCAAATCCATGTCTCTCCAATTTAGAGACAAGGATGTTGTGCGGGACAGTGTCAAATACCTTGCACAAGTCCAGGTAGATGATGTCAGTCTGTTCCCTTATCCACAGATGCTGTAACCCCATCATAGAAGGCCACCAAATTTGTCAGGCACGATTTGCCCCTAGTGAAGCCATGTTGGCTGTCACCAATCACCTCCTTATTTTCCATGTGCCTGAGCATGGTCTCCAGGAGGGTCTGCTCCATAATCTTGACAGGCGTGGAGGTGAGACTGACTGGCCTGTAGTTCCCTGGGTCTTCCTTTTTACCCTTCTTAAAAATGGGGGTTATGTTCCCCCTTTTCCAGTCAGTGGAAACTTCGCCAGACTGCCAGGACTTCTCAAATATGATGGTGAGTGGCCTGGCCACTTCATCCATCAGTTCCCTCAAGACCCGCGAATGCAACTCATCAGGTCCCATGGACTTGTGCACCTTCAGGAACCTTAGATGATCTGCAACCTGATCTTCTCCTACAGTGGGCAGTTCTTTCTTCTCCCAGTCCCTGCCTTTGACTTCCGTGACTTGGGTGGTGTGGGTAGAGCCCTTGCCGGTGAAGACTGAGGCAAAGAAGTCATTGAGCACCTCAGCCTTCTCCATATCCTGGGTAACTAGGTCACCCATTTCATTCTGGAGGGGACCCACATTTTCCCTCGTCCTCCTTTTATCACTGATGTACCTATAGAAACTTTTCTTGTTGTCCTTGACGTCCCTGGCCAGACTAATTTCTATCAGGGCTTTGGCTTTCCTAACCTGATTCCTGGCTGCTCGGACAGTTTCTCTGTATTCCTCCCAGGCTACCTGCCCTTGCTTCCACTCTCTGTAGGCTTCCTTTTTTTTGTTTGACTTTCCCCAGGAGCTCCTTGTTGATCCATGGGGGCCTCTTGATGTTTTTGCTTGACTTCCTCTTTGTTGGGATGCATCACTCCTGAGCTTGGAGGAGGTGAGCCATGAATACTAGCCAGTTGTCTTGGGCCCCTCTTCCTTCCAGGGCTTTGTCCCATGGTATTCTACCAAGCAGGTCCCTGAAGAGGCCAAAGTCTGCTCTCCTGAAGTCCAGGGTAGTGAGCTTGCTCTGCGCCCTTTGCTTTGGCCTCTGCAACTGGTATTACTTTGCTTTTGGTTTGCTTCAGCCTCTGCAACTGGTATTATTTCAGCACTAGTTTTGTTCTTTAATGCTAATCAGTCTGAAATTGGGCTACATCCCTTGCTTTTTTGCCTTCAGAAACTACAGATCTACTCTAAAATATGTTGTGCATTTTTACTATGCTTACTACAATGCAGGCTGCTTCCAGTGGGAAATTTCTGAAACTCATGCAAGCTCCTGCAGCCTGAGCAGTGGTCTGGGTGATAGCTCTGGGAACAAGCTCTCTCTCAAACAGAAGGATAAAATGGAATCCCTTATCAGGTCCTATCAGGGCCCTCAGAGTTCCCCTCATAACTTAATCTTCCCCTAATTCCCTCTTTTGTAAATTTAATTATTTAATTCCACCACTAACGCCCACCTCCACTTTTCTCTCACAAACATGCAGAATAACTCCTGAGAAAGCGGGAAATTAAAACTGCACAAAACCCACTTGGTCTCAGGTGGAAGCAAATCACAAAACCTTTTTCTCTCTCCCTTTAATCTGCTCTCAGCAATCAGAGGAAACACATGCAGGATGACCCTCCTTTTTTAGTTCTTGAGAGATTTCTGCTATGAAGCCTTATAAATTGCTTCTTCCATCCACATACTTCTCCATATTCTAGGTCCAGAAGGGGTAGTTGAAATACCAGAGCATGGAATAAATCTGTTAATATTTCTCTTACTCAAGCTTGGCCAAGAAAAAAATGCTTCCAGCCAGTGCTCTCTGCTGCCCTATTAGCCCAGGAGAAATAGATACTGTGGACAGGCGTGACTGTCTCTGCTATGACAGAGAGCAGAACAACAGCTCTGCTGGATGTGATTATTGTTATGTCTAATAGCCTCTTCTGAGGCTGCTGGAAAAGGGATATTTTTCCTTTAAGAATTGTGTTAATATCTTCAGAGCACAAAAGACTCACAAAGTACAGGCAGTACTGATTGCAAGGATTGGTTTTGGCCGAATAGGGCCCTGTGCTTAATTCCATTTTTAAAAAATGCAGCAAAGGGAAGACGAGGCATTGCACAGAAACTTGTTTCAGAAGTTGCAGGAAAGCGGCAGTTTGTGCACACTGGGCTGAAACACAGAGCAGAATCACATAAAAACCATTGCCTGCTGTGTTGGGTCTGGCTGAGACAGAGTTAATTTCCCCACAGCAGCCCCCATAGTGCTGTGCACTGGTAGCCAGCAAGGTGCTGGTAACACACCAGGGTTTCGGCTCCTGCAGAGCAGTGCTGGCACTGCACCAAGGCTGTCTCTCCAGCATCCCCCTCACCTCACCAGCAGGCTGGGGGTGGGCAAGATCTTGGGAGGGGACACAGCCAGGACAGCTGACCCCAACTGACCAAAGGGATATTCCATGCCATATGACCTCTGCTCAGCAATAAAAGCTAAGAGAAAGGAGGAGGAAGGGGGCATTTGTTATTTATGACATTTGTCTTCTGGAGTAACCACTATGCATACTGAAGCCCTGCTTCCTGGCAAGTGGCCAGACATCACTTGCTGATGGGAAGTAGAGGATAAATCTTCTGTTTTTCCTTTGCTTCCATGTGTGACCTTTGCTTTTGCTTTATTAAACTGCCTTTACCTTGACCCATAAGGATTTTTTCATCTTGTTTTCCTCCCCTCCCTGTCCTGCTGAAGAGGGGAGTGATGGAGCAATTTGGTGGGCACCTGGCCCCCAGCCAAGGTCAACCCACAACACCCACCATTCTAAAACAAATTCTCAGGTATGTTTCATATGAAACAATCGTTCCATGCTGGCTGTTTCAAAGACCGCAGGTTTGGCACTTGGTCTCCCATCAGACAAATGGTTGCTGTGGAGTCCCAGTCATGTAACTAGACCCCCACCAGGTCTGATCTATTGAAAAACTCAAACCTCCTGCTGCTCAAGTTCACGCCTCCAGTGCAAATATGTTGCATCAGTGTCAAAAACACAGATAATTCTGGTTTGAAGTGAGAATACCTCATGTCACATTTGAGCTAGTGCTATAGGGCTATACTAGAAGTGTCTCAGGAGGTATTTCTCTCCTTTCATTGCAACCATCAATAATTGCTGTAATGAAAAGGAAACATACCTTTGTAACAAAAAACTGCTAAATGATACTAGAACAAAGTTTAAAGCTGTTCTAACAGTTCTAGATAACAGTGTCATTGAAATCCCAGTGAAATAGCATATATACTATACAGTATCCACTATCATATTACATACTGCTGTATCATAATAGCATTAGTAGTACTTTGGAAATAGTCTGGGAAGATTTGGAGTCTTCCTGAACTGCGTTGCCAGTCATGATTTTACCAGAAGTTTCTTTGCCTCTTTCTTAAAACTCTGTCTCCCAAAGTTATATGATTATGTAAAAATATCAGCTTTCATTTAAAGAATAAACAATCAAACAAAGATTTCTTATAAAGTAAAGAAATGCAAACCTCTAGAGATTAAAAAGAAGGCAACTAAAAAGAAGCCATTAAAAATAATATTCTGGCACGTGGAGCTGTGCTTATGATTTTTTTATAGGTTGATTCAGACTGCAAAGTTTTAAAAAATTACGAGCCTGCATATTTGCCCCATAGCAACAATGCAATTATTTCATTCCCCCATTTCCTGAGAGCAGACCGAAATACCCGTGTATCTTAAACACATTGTAAAAGCAAAGCATAGGCAATTATTCATTTGCCTTTGGCTGAGCAAGCATGGCAGCCTCTCTGTAATTACTTGGAAGGTGAGAGCACTTTTAAATTTCAGGATCTCTAGGAACGAATCTCTCTGTTGCTGCAGGGCACCTTGAGGACATAGCTGGCCACCCAGCCAGGGCAGAGGAAGGGGCCAGGGAAGGCAGCGGTGGCTCAGGGCCAGGGTCTCTCCAGAGGAATCACTGCGCTCCTTCTCTGTGCCCAGCACCCCGGGGGCGGGGGGGGGTGGGGTGTGGGGTGGGGGGGGTGTGGGGTGTGCTGTCTGAGGTGGGAGGATTCAGAGAGACTTCCAAAGTCCTCTTAAACTTTAGTGGGTGTTTTTCCATGGCAGACGTGGTTGTTGTTGGATTAGGCTAGAAAAGGTGCATTTGCTAGGCACGGTTTAGACCGTGTTTGGTTTCAGGCAGATTCCTTTCACTGCAAAATTGTACTTGTTTTCTCCTTGTTTCATGCAGTTTTCTACAGATAGCTAGAAAGGGAGAGCAGTGATTTTTTTATGTCGCTAAGCTTTAAAGACAATTTCGACTGTTAACAAACAAATGAAAACCAGATTCAATTTGCATTTTTTAAGCATACCCTGAAGAAATCCCTTTCT